>NC_044392.1:18719686-19344686 GCF_006542625.1 Nomascus leucogenys | reverse complement strand
AATATGGAAAATTATATACTATGAAACTATTATTGAAAAGCTAGATGACACTATTAATACCAGACTAAGTAGACTTGAGTACAAGGCATATTACCAAAGATAAAAGAAACATAATCGCAAGAGAATCAATTTTTCAAGAAGGTAACACTTCAAATTTGTGTACACTCATTATCAAGCAAAAATTGACAAAACTGAAGGCAGATATAGACAAATCCACAAGTACAAATGGAGATTTTCACAGTTTTCTGTCAGTAATTAATAGAACAAGTAGAATCAGTAAAGATACAGATAATTTGAATAGTACTATCAATAACTAGACTTAATTGACATTTATAGAGTTAAATGGCAATTCCACACAATAACAGATAGAATACACATTTATGTGCATATGAAACAATTAGCAATACAGATTATTGGGCTATTAAGTCTTCATAAATTTCCAAGGACGGAAATCATACAGATAAAGTTCTCCATCCACAATGGAATTAAATTAGAAATCAACAGCAAAAAGATGTTTGGAAAACTGTATGTGTTTAGGAATTAAGTAACATTCTTCCAAATACAACACATGGGCCAAAAAACAGATCGTGAGGAAAACTTTAGAAAAAACTTTGAACTGAATGATAATGAAAATACATATAAAAATTTGGGAGATGTAGCTACAGCAGTGCCTAGAGGTAAATTTACAGCTGTAAATGCTTACATTAGAAGGGAAGAAGGGATTAAAATCATTGCTCTATACTTCCACCATAAGAAGCTGGAAGAGCAACTTAAGCCAAATAAGTGGAAAGAAGGAAATAATAAAGATGAATCCAGAAATGAGTGAAATAAAAAATAGAGAAAATAATGAAAGCAAATACTAGTACTTTTCTTTTTTTACATTTTTTATCTTTTTTTAAAATTTCAGGCTGGGCGCGGTGGCTCACGCCTGTAATCCCAGCACTTTGGGAGGCCGAGGCAGGCGGATCACGAGGTCAGGAGATCGAGACCATCCTGGCTAACACGGTGAAACCCCGTCTCCACTAAAAATACAAAAAATTAGCCGGGCAAGGTGGCGGGCGCCTGTAGTCCCAGCTACGCGGGAGGCTGAGGCAGGAGAATGGCGTGAACCCCGGGGGGCGGAGCCTGCAGTGAGCCGAGATCGCGCCACTGCACTCTAGCCTGGGTGAAAGAGCGAGAATCCATCTCAAAAAAAAAAAAAAATTTTTCAATAGTTTTTGGGGAACAGGTGGTGTTTGATTACAATGATAAGTTCTTTAGTGGTGATTTCTGAGATTTTGGTGCTCCCATCACCCAGGCACTGTACAGTGTACCCAATGTGTAGTCTTTTATCCCTCACCCGACTCCCACCCTTCCCCTCAAGTCCCCAAAGTCCCTTGTACCATTCTTATGCCTTTGCATCCTCATAGCTTAGCTCCCACTTACAAGTGAGAACATACAATGTTTGGTTTTCCCTTCGTGAATTACTTCACTTAGAATGATGGTCTTCAACTCCTTCTAGGTTGCTGCGAATGCCATTATTTTGTTTCTTTTTATGGCTGAGTAGTATTCCATGGAATATATATACCACACTTTCTTTATTCACTCATTGATGGGAAGTTAGGCTGTTTCCATATTTTTGTAATTGCGAACTGTGCTGCTATAAACGTGTGTACAAGAGTCTTTTTCATATAATGACTTCTTTTCCTCTGGGTAGGTACCCAGGAATGGGATTGCTGGATAAAATGATGGATCTACTTTTAGTTCTTTAAGGAATCTCCATACTGTTTTTCATAGTGGTGTACTAGTTTACATTCCCACCAGCAGTGTAAAAGTGTTCTATTTTCACCACACCCACACCAACATCTATAATTTTTTGAGATTTTGATTAAGGCCATTCTTGCAAGAGTAAGGTGGTATCGCATTGTGGTTTTGATTTGCATTTGCCTGATCATTAGTGATGTCGAGCATTTTTTCATTTTTTTTTGCCGTTTGTATATCTTCATTTGAGAATTGTCTATTCATGTCCCTAGCCCAGTTTTTAATAGGATTGTTTGTTTTTTTCTTGCTGATTTGAGTTCCTTATAGATTCAAGATGTTAGTTCTTTGTTGGATGCATAATTTGCCAAGATTTTCTCCCACTCTGTGGGTTGTCTGTTTACGCTGCTGTTTCTTTTCCTTTGCAGAAGCTTTTGAGTTTAGTTAAGTTTCGTCTATTTATCTTGGATTTTGTTGCATTTGCTTTTGTGTTCTTGGTCATGAGGTCTTTGCCTAAGCCAATGTCGAGAATGGTTTTTCCAATGTTATCTTCTTGAATTGTACGGTTTCAGGTTTTAGATTTAAGTCTTTGATCCATGTTGTGTTGAGTTTTTATAAGGTGAGAGATGAGGATCCAGTTTCATTCTTCTGCATGTGGCTAGCCAGTTATCCCAGGATCATTTGTTGAATAGGGTGTTCTTTCCCCACTTTATGTTTTTGTTTGTTTTGTTGAAGATCGGTTGGCTATAAGTATTTGGCTTTATTTCTCTTCTGTATTCTGTTGCATTGGTCTATATGCCTATTTTTATACCAGTACCATGATGTTTTGGTGACCATAGCCTTGTAGTATAATTTGAAGTTGGGTAATGTGATGCCTCCAGATTTGTTCTTTTTGTTTAGTCTTGTTTTGGCTATATGGTCACTTTTTCGGTTTCATATGAATTTTAGGATTGTTTTCTCTAGTTCTGTGAAGAATGATGATGATATTTTGATGGCAATTGCATTGAAGTTGCAGATTGCTTTTGGCAGTATGGTCATCTTCCCAGTATTGATTCTACCCATCCATGATCATGGGATGTGTCCATTTGTGTCATCTATGATTTCTTTCAGCAGTGTTTTGTAGTTTCTCTTCTGGAGGTCTTTCATCTCCTTGGTTAAGTATATTCCTAAGGTTTTTTGTTTTTTGTTTTGCAGCTATTTTAAAAGGGGTTGAGTTCTCGGTTTGATTCTCAGCTTGATCGCTGTTGGCATATAGCAGTGCTACTGATTTGTATATTTGATTTTGTATCCTGAAACTAACACTGAATTCATTTATCATATCTAGGAGCCTTTTGGATGAGTCTTTAGTGTTTCCTAGGTATATGATTATATCATCAGCAAACATCAACAGTTTGACTTCCTCTTTACTGATTTGGATGTGCTTTATTTCTCTTGTCTGATTGCTCTGGCTAGGACTTCCAGTACTATGTTGAGTAGAAGTGGTGCAAGTGGGCATCCTTATCTTGTTCCAGTTCTCAGGGGGAATACTTTCAGCTTTTCCTGGAACTTCAGTATAGTGTCGGCTGTGGGTTTGTCATAAATGGCTTTTATTACCTTAAGGTATGTCCTTTCTATGCTGATTTTGCTGAGGATTTTAATCACAGAGGGATGCTGGATTTTGTCAACTGCTTTTCCTGCATCTATTGAGATTATCATGTGATTTTTGTTTTTAATTTTGTTTATGTGGTGTATCCCATTTATTGACTTGTGTATATTAAACCATCCTGGCATCCCTGGTATGAAACTCACTTGATCATGGTGGATTCTCATTTTGATATGCAGTTGGATTTGGTTAGTATCAGTTGTAATATCTCCCCTCTCATTTGTAATTGAGCTTAGTTGGATCTTTTCTTTTGGTTAATCTCGGTAATGGTCTGTCAATTTTGTTCATCTTTCCAAAGAACCAGCTTTTTGTTTCATTTATCTTTTGTATTTTTGTTTCAATTTCATTTAATTCTGCTCTGATCTTGGTTGTTTCTTTTTTTCTGCTGGGTTTGGGTTTGTTTTCTTCTTTCTCTAGTTTCTTGAGGTATGACCTTAGATTGTCTATTTGTGCTCTTTGAGACTTTTTGATCTAGGCATTTAATGGTATGAACTTTCCTCTTAGTACCACTTTTGCTGTATTCCAGAGGTTTTGATAGGTTGTGTCATTATTATTGTTAAGTTCAAAGAATTTTTTAGTTTCCATTTTGATTTCATTGTTGACCCAAAGATCATTCAGGAGCGGATTATTTAATTTCCGTGTATTTGCATGGTTTCGAGGATTTCTTTTGGAGTCGATTTCCAATTTTATTCCACTGTTGTCTGACAGAACACTTGATATAATTTTGATTTTCTTAAATTGATTGGAACTCATTTTGTGGCCTACCATATGGTCTATCTTGGACAATGTTCCATGTACTGATGAATAGAATGTATATTGTGCAGTTGTTGGGTAGAATGTTCTGTAAATGTCTGTTAAGTCCATTTGTTCTAGAGTATAGTTTAAGTCCATTGTTTCTTTGTTGACTTTCTGTCTAGTGCTGTCAGTGGAATATTGAAGTCTCCCACTGTTACTGTGTTGCCATCCATCTCATTTCCTAGAGCTTTTATAAATGGGAGCTCCAGTGTTTAGTGTATACATATTTAGCATTGTAATATTTTCCTGTTGTACTAGTCCCTTTATCATTATATAATGTCCCTTTTTGTCTTTTTTAACTGTTGTTGCTTTAAAGTTTGTTTTTTTTCCTCATATAAGAATAGCTACTCTTGCTTGCTTTTGGTGTCCATTTGCCTGGAATATCTTTCCCCTTTACCTTAAGTTTATGTGAGTCTTTATGTGTTAGGTGAGTCTCTTGAAGACAGCAGGTATTTGGTTGGTGAATTCTTATCCATTCTGCCATTCTGTATCTTTTAAGTGGAGCATTTAGGCCATTTACATTCGATGTCAGTATTGAGATGTGAGGTGCAGTTACTCTATTGTGCTAACAAATACTAGATCTTATTCCTCTATCTGACTGTGTTTTTGTACCCATTAACTACCCCATCTTTATTCTCCTCTGCCCACTGCCCTTGCCAGTTGCTCATTACCGTCATTCTACTCTCTATCCAGCATTCTCTATTTTTGACACTTTATTCCTCTGATTTCTTTTAGCTTTTTGTTCATGATATTTTAGCTCTATAAGTATGTTTAAGATGATGATTGATAGACTTTGTCTGCTGAGTCGGATGTCTGTTTTTCCTCTGTACAGCTTCTGTTAATTTCTCTCTTGAATGGGCCACATACTTTGTTGCTTCTCTGCATACTTTACATATATTTAAATGGACATTTAAAACATACAGTATGATATCTCTGGAAGTTAGATTGGTCCTCATTCTCATGTTTTTTTTTTCGTTGCTTTCTGTGGGTTGCAGTTGTTTGTTTAATGACTTCTAAACTATTTTTGTAACTTTGTTTTCTTTGTCACAACTGGTTCCTCTCTATTTGTCCATCATAACAAAATACAATAGTCTAGTTGGCTTCAACAAAAGACATTTATCTTCTTGTAGTTCTGAAAGCTGATTGTGTGTCATCAGGGTACCAGAGTGGTCAGTTTCTGGTGAGGGCTGTCTTTCTGACTTGCAGATGGCTGCTGTCTTGCTGTGTTCTCACCTGATGAGGTGATGAGGGAGACAGAAATTTTTTTTTAATTATTTAGTTTTCCTTTCTAGTCTTTCAAGCTTGAAACAAGTTCTTTGGTATCTCTTCTTACAAGGGCATTAATCTTTTTTTTTAAATAACTTTTTATGGACTTAGGAGTACAAGTGCAGTTATGTTACATGGATGTATTGTGTAGTGGTAAAGTTTGGGCTTTTAGTGTACCTATCACCTGAATAGTGTACATTGTACCCAATAAGTAGCATTTTTGCCCCTTACTGCCTCCTACCCTGCCACATTTTGGAGTCTCCAGTGTCTGTCATTCTACTCTGTATGTTTATGTGTATCCATTGTTTAACTCTCTCACAAGTAAGAACATACGGTTTTTGACTTTCTGTTTTGGGATCATTTCATTAAGGATAATGGCCTCCAGATTCATCCATTTAAGGGCACTAATCCTATCATGAAGGTTTTACCTTCATAACCTCATCTAATCCTAGTTACCTCTCAAAGACCTCATCTCCAAATACCATCATAGTGGATTTTAGGATGTCACCATAGGAGGATACAGATATTCAATCCATAGCAGTCTTTTGTTTTTAATCTGTGGTCTACTAGTGTTTTGTTTTTCAACTTTTGTTTTAGATTCAGGGAGTACAGATAGACGTTTATTACCTAGATATATTGTGTGATGCTTGAGGTATGAAATGATCTTGTCACTCAGGTACTCAACATAGTACCGAATAGTCAACCCTTGCCTCTCTCCCCATTCTTGTAGTGCAGTTTTATTGTTGCCATCTTTCTGTCCATGAGTACCCAATGTTTAGCTCTCACTTATAAGTGAGAAAATGTGATGTGTTTTTTCTTTCTGCATTAATTTGCTTAGGATTATGGCTTCCAGCTTAATCCATGTTGCTGCAAAGGACATGATGTAGTTCTCTTGATGGCTGCATAGTATTCCACAGTGTATACATGCCACATTTTATCCAGTGCACTGTTGATGGGCACATGGGTTGATTCCATGTCTCTGCTATTGTGAACAGTGCTGCGATTAACGTGTGAGTGCATTTGTCTTTTTGGTACAATGATTTTTTTTTTTTTTAATACATACACAGAGATTGCTGAGTTAAATGCTGTTTTAAGTTGAGAAATCTACAAACTGCTTTTGTAGTAGCTGAACTAAGTTGTATTCCCACCAACAGTGTATAAATATTCCCTTTATATCTGCGGCCTCACTAGCATCTGTTTTTTTTTAAATATATTTTAATAATAGTCACTTTGGTGTGAGATGGTATGTTATTGTAGTTTTGATTTGCATTTCTCTGTGATTGGTGATGTGGAACATTTTTTCATGTTTGTTGGCCATGTGTACGTCTTCTTTTGAGAAGTGTGTGTTCATGTCCTTTGCCCATTTTTTAATGGGGTTACTTGTCTTTTGCTTGTTGATTTAAGTTGCTTATAGATTCTGGATATTAGATCTTGTCAGATGTGTAGTTTGTGAATATTTTCTCCCATTCTGTAGATTGTCTGTTTACCCTGTTGATAGTTTCTTTTGCTGTGCAGAAGCTCTTTAGTTTAATTAGGTCTAACTTGTCAATTTTGGTTTTGGTTGCAGTTGATTTTGAGAACTTAGTAGTAAATTCTTTGCGAAGATTGATGTCCAGAATGGCAGTTCTTAGGTTTTCTTCTAGATTCTTATAGTTTGAGGTCTTATATTTAAATCTTTAATCCATCCTGAGTTAATTTTTGTATATGGTGAAAAGTAGGGGTTTAGTGTCATTCTTCTGTACATGGGTAGCCAGCTATCCCAGCACTGTTTGTTTATTCAATAGGCAGTCCTTTCCCCATTGCTTATTTTTGTAGGCTTCGTTGAAGATCAAATGGCTGTAGGTGTGCAAGCAGCTTTATTTCTGGGTTCTCTATTCTGTTCCATGAGTGTTTATTTCTGTTTTTGTATTGATTCCATGCTGTTTTGATTATTGTATCCTTACAGTATAGTTTAAAGTTGGATAATGTGATGCCTCCAGCTTTGTTCTTTTTGCTTAGGATTACTTTGGCTATTTGGGCTCTTTTTTGATTCCATATGAATTTTAGAATAGTCTTTTCTAGTTTTGTGACAAATAACATTGGTAGTTTGATAGGAATAGCATTGAATCTCTGGATTGTATCGGGCAGTGTGGCCATTTTAATGATATTGATTCTTCCAACCTGTGAGCATGGAATGTTTTTTATTTGTGTTGTCTCTGATTTCTTTCAGCAGTGTTTTGTAGTTCTCCTTGTAGAGATCTTTCATCTCCTTGGTTAACCATATTCCTAGGTATTTCATTTTCTTTGTGGCTATTGTAAATGGGATTATATTTGTGATTTGGCTTTCAGCTGGAGTGTTATTGGTGTGTAGAAATGCTACTGATTTTTGTACATCGATTTTTGTGTCTTGAAACTTTACTGAAGTTGTTTATCAGTTCCAGGATCCTTTTTGCAGTCTTTATGGTTTTCTAGATACAGAATCTTATTATTTGTGAAGTGAGATAGTTTGACTTCTTCTTTTCCTATTTAGATGCCTTTTATTTCTTTCTCTTGGTTGATTGCTCTGGCCAACACTTCCAGTACTACGTTGAATATAAGTGGTGAGAGTGGACATCCTTGCCTTGTTTCAGTTCTCAAGAGGAATGCTTCTAGTTTTTGTCCATTCAGTATGTTAGGTGTGAGTTAGGCTCTTATTATTTTGTGATATGTTCCTTTGATGCCTACTTTCTTGAGGGCTTTCATTGTAAAGGGATGTTGGGTTTTATTGAAAGCTTTTTCTGCGTCTATTGAGATGATTGTATGGTTTTTGCTTTTAGTTGTTTATGTGGTGAATCATATGTCAAACCAACCTTATATCCCAAGAATGAAATATACTTAATTGTGGTTAATTAACTTTTTGATGTGCTGTTGGATTTGGTTTGGTGGCCTGAGAATAAAATGCCTACACTGCTACGAGCTGGGTCACCAGAGAATGGCTGACTTTATTAATGTGCCCAGCTTAAAAATGGCATCCTGCTAGTTAATATTTGCTTAGTCTGGTCACAAGTATGTCCTCATATATTTTTTTCAAGAACAGCACCAGAAATATAATTTCATATATGTAGTTAATTTTTTCTTAGTATTTATGTTAAAAGGGTAAAAAGAAATGTGCGAAATTAATTTTAACATTATGTTTTATTTAAGCCAGTATGTAAAAAATTTCCATTTCAACATGTATTCAGAGGAAAAATTACTAATGAGATAGTTTACATTTTTAATTTTGCTGCTAAGTCTTACCTGGTGTGTATTTCATACTTAAAGCACATCTTAACTCAGTTGAGCCACATTTCAAGGACTCACTAGCCACATGTGTCTAGCAGCTACCAGAGAGCGGCTGGTAGTGGCTATCAGACAACACAGATCTAGAAGTTTTATAGTTTTAGACTTTAGTTTAGGTCTAGGTCTGTTATATATTTTGAGTTAGTTTTCATATAAAGTGCAAGGTATGGATTGAAGTTCATTTGTTTTACATGTGGTTGTCCATCAGAATCTTTGACTAAAAGTTGTTCTTGGTAATTAGAGATCATCCTGGGTATCAAAGCTCAAAATTTAAATACACTTTCTTTTGCTGCTTTATTGTCTTTTTTTCAGAGCAATGTAAATTTACTTTGTAATTAATGTTCACACCATATTTGTAAAATGCTTAGAACTGTTAAACTTTTAGTGTTTTGGCTTTATTCATATACCTATTTGAATTTAAATTACATATTATGCTATTTACATTTTTAAGTCTGATTTACCTCCCTATTTCTAAAATTATATGTAAAATGCTTATTTACTTTCTTTCCAGGCATGTACTGGCATTGAAAACATTGATGAAGCTATTACATTGCTTGAACAAAATAATTGGGACTTAGTGGTAAGTACTTTTTTCTTTCTCTGACGAGTAATCAAATTTTATGAATTCTTGAATGTCTTTATTTTTTATAGATGGGTTCAGCATACCGTAGCTCATCTATAACTAAGCTGAGTTAATAAAGTCTAAATGCCATATCTTTAATATGAAGTTTATATTTAGCTCAGTATTAAGTTATTATGAATACTTAGATAATTTAAATGACTTTTAAAGTTGTTCTCTTATTTTACTGTGTGTTGTGGTTCATCTTCCATGTAGTATTTTGGTGGAGATGCTTGGAAGGAGAGAAGAGTCCGAGTTGTCTGTCTGAATAACATATTTGATGTTTCCCCCTCACTTCTGGGACCTTCACTGATAATTAATCTTTTCTAAAGCTGTTAAAATAGTTGCATTCTGCTATGGTTTTCCTTAGAAACTTCGGGCAGTATATTATAGAGGTGGCTTAGTTTTTTCTTTTTTGGCAATAATCAAAAGGCAAGGCACAGCATAGCACTAAACATTCACCTATTACAAAGCAAACCAAAAATGGATTGTATAATGGCATTGGAGCAGTATTGGTTGTGCCAGGATGACACAGATGTTTCTTAATGCCTTAGAAATGCTAAAAAAAGTTTAAATTGTAATTTTGAAGAAGTGCTGATTTTCAAAAGTCAAAACTTAACATGTGTACTTATAGAAATGAGTTTAGATATGTAGGTATATGCACACATATGTTATGTGGACTTACATAATTAACTCGGTGTCTGTGTGCTTTGTGTAGACTTACTACTTTTTTAAACTCAAAATATGAAAAGCTTTTCTTTTCAGATTAAAAGTAGTGATGCTTAATGTAATGAAATGAGATGAAAAATTTACAAAGAAAATATTAATTACCTTTAATCCCATCACTCAGATAATAATTGTTTCACATTTTTAAGGTATATTATTCCAGATTATCTTCTATAATTATGTGATTAAATTTAAAAAATATACAAGTGAGATTGTTTTATACCTTCTGTTCTGTAATCTGCATTTTTCACTTAATTGTGGCTGTTCAGCATTCTTTTTAATGTTTGCGTAGTATTTCATAGTGTCACTGTAACATAATTAACCAACTAGTCCTATGCTGTTGGTTATTTAAGATTTTTGCGGCATTTTGCTATTATGAACATTACTGTAGAGAACATTCCTGCATATGCATGTTAAATATTTAACCTATTTTTTCAGAAGAAATTGGATAAATTCAATTCATAATTGAATTTCTGAGTCAAATTACATGCATATTTTTGGAGTTTTGAATACTTTAACCAAATGGACTTCCAGATTGGTTTTACTAATTTAAAATTCTACCAACTATGTATATTTTTGATATTTCCATTTCATTAAGCCAGTGCTTCCTTATCTTTTTTGTGTTTTGGTACTTGTCAAAATTTAGAAATATTTGTATAGCTTGACTCTAAATTCATGCTTTTAACCATTGTTGCTATACTCCAACAAAGCATGATATAGGTGACAGCTCCATGATTGCCATGTAGAGGTAGGGAGAAAGGGCAGTGGCTTAATTGAAATGATGGTCCCAAGTTTCTTGTCTTGAGTCTTCTTTTGCAATAACAAGTGCTTTGCTTTATTTAGTTGTATATTTTGGGAGTGTCTATTAGAGAGGCTGATAGAAATTACTGGGGTGGTTAAAAATTCCTCCAAGCCCCTCTTGCATGGTATTTGTAAGAGGGATATGGAATAGAGGAAAGGGTGATGGTGGGCTGGGAGTACAAGTCGTTAGTGGAGGAATTACCAGTTTTGGGGATGGATGTATATTCTTTCCTTATCTGCTTCTTATTGGTTCGTGTCCATTAATTTTGAAGGTTAAAACACTTACTGGTAGTGAATATTTTATTAGTACAGCCTATGCAGAATATTGTAAAAGGAGAATTTTCCCAGATAATGTTGAATAATTGAATGGTAAGGTACTCTTCCACTATTTCTGAGTTATTTTATTTTGGAAAATATTCTAACAACACTTGGGTTTAAAACACTGGTGTTATATTTGTGCAGAAATGCAATCATACACTGTATCAGGCCCAAGCAAAAACATCAGGCTATCTTTCAGAACCTTAAATTTTGGCTTTCTTTTGAGATACATCTATCTCCTAGCTGGCTTTTCTTCACAAATAATTCACTTTTATTCACAGTAAAGATTTATTGTGCTTTGTAACTATCTTGCTGCTTACATTTTATCATTTATCCTGTTTTCATGCAGCATTCACTTTGTTGTTTTTTAAAAATGAAACAAATATTTTGAATAATCCATCACTAGTTTAAACTTTTCAGTAGCATCATGGAACTTTATGTGATGTCCTCTATATTTTGCCTATGCGTTGTATTTTGTGTTTCTAAACTATGACTATCACTGATCTGCATTTTCTAGGGTTTATAGAACAGTTTGCATTAATTGAGTTGTAACCTCGGGCATGTCTGTATTTTATATTTCCTGCACATATCACTTGGACCTCTCCTCCAATGTTTTTGTGCACATTTTTGCTAGGGAAGTGTAAAGGAATCTGAGTTAGGCACTACAATCTGGAATTGTGGTGAACTTAAAAAAAATCTAATAAAAAAACACATTCAGTGACCATTGGGTGCTTACAGTGCATCCAGATTTTTGCTAGATACAGTGGGGGCTTAAAAAATATAACCAGGTGTAGTCTCTAACTTTGAGAATTGTGCTGAAAAATCAATAAGACACATGGTCTCTGATCCATGTGTATTACACACGTTGAGTATTCCTTATCCGAAATGCTTGGGACCAAAAGAATGTCCAGATTTTGGATTTTTTCAGATTTTGGTATATTTACATTATACTGTTGAATATTAGTATCGCTATTCCAAAAATCTAAAATCCAAAATGTTCCATCAAGCATTTCCTTTCAAACGTCATCGAAAATGTTCCATCGAGCATTTCCTTTTGAACATCATGTTGGCACTCAAAAGATTTAGGATTTTGGAGCACTTTGGATTTTGGATTTTTGGATTAGGGATGCTCAAAGTAACTTCCTAAAAAAATGGTGATTGCAAATATTTTAGCTATTTCGTAGATCTAAACACACTGATAACAACTATTCTATATGAAAATAGAGCCCAGTCCTAGGAGTTCTGATTATTAGTCACTTTCCCAGACCTGGCACATTATTTTTGTTATGTGGGCTGCTGTCTGCAAAAGAGGTATTCCAAACTCTATGTTTTAAGTACTCTACAGTTGGCTCTACTTATTTTGGGGTAACTACAGGTTAGATTATATATATCAAAATTCTGAAAACAAAGTAACATGTACTAATACTTTTAGGAAATGTCTCAGCCTACTGTTTTACTTGACAGGAACCCTGTAGGTCTCTCCCAAGGTTATCTCCCTCTGACTTTTACGATTTTTCACATTGTCCTGTGCTTAGAGTTAAGAGAAGATGAATGTCATTACAGCTGAGATTCCTCCCTTGAGATGAGTATTTTCCATTTATATCCAGAAAAGTAAGTACATAAGGAGGAACTAGTGACAATGAGTTAGAATCTTCTACCAAAGGGCTGTCTTTTTCTGTGGAAGTGTGCTACATCAACATTATAAATTCTAATCTGGGCCCCAGAATTGACCCATGTCTCACTTTCTGTTTTCATTATAGAAGAATTTGGGCCAGGGGAGAATAAAAATTGATATGGCTTGTGTAATTTTGACTAATCAAAATGTTAGCTATAGTGGTAAACATACTGCATTAATTGAATGAAGAGCCCTGGCTTTTCAGACCTCTTAGTAATTTATTGAGTATGGCCTTGGCTAAGTTACTTCTGTCTAACTTCTGAATTCCTCATATAAAATAAAGGGTTTGTACCCTAGATTATACTCAAGCTTCCATGATATATGAAGTATTTCTGAAGGATCTATTATGTCCTAATTTTTTGTTAAAATTCAGTGAATAGCAGTCAATTATAAATAGTAGTACAGATTTTTAATAGATCTTCATAAATTTGAAACATTTGTATACATCCTATTAAAAATTATTTTGACAACTTTATAGTGTAGATGATGGCAGGAGAAGATGCTCTGCCAGTTATTTTACACATGGTCTCTAGATATGAAACTCCTTCAATAAATTAAAATTTCCAATAATCTCTAGCAGATCCAGGGAAAGATATCTGACATATACTTGATAACCCAATGTTAAGTGAAATAAAGTGAAAGTAAACATTAACCTAGCCATACTACATTTTAAGTACTTGATACTCTTAGGAAATGATTTTTGAACTTTGCACTCAATTTCTGCTGTAGTTTGCTGCCTGTGCTGACATTGCTGTTTTGCTGAAGAAAGACTCTATTCAGAGTGCTTATATTTGTCTTTAACTGCATGTTTCAACCTACAAGAGTGAAACAAATCCGCATATGTATTTCTATATTGTCATTGAATTTTTAGTCCTTGAAGATAATTTTGTACTAATAGAAGCTTATAGTACAGTCATATACACTGAAGAGTCAAAACTAAGGAAAATTGTACTGCACATAATCTGCCTCATTTTAAGATCCATTGAGGTACTTTGAGAAATTTCCTCCAATTTTCACTTTTGAAGAAGCATATCTTAATGATTGCCCTAAAATTTCACGTAACAGTTTCTTCCACTACTCTGCTCAGGATGTGGCTGTAGAGGTCCTCAAATGTGCACTGCTTTTCTACTTTATATAGTGTTATGGTGTTATGAACACCTGCAGTTTTATGAATGAATAGACTAACCATTGATAATAGAGTCTCTGTCCTCATCTGAAAGCAGCCAAGCATTGAGCACTACCCTTCATCAGTGGCCATCAGACACTGGTTTATATTTTCACAGATGCTTGCTATAACAAAAGATAAGTTACTGTGAAAGAATAGCTCATCATATCAATTTCTGCTGCTTTGCTACAGCCCATTATTTACAAAATTTTTCAATTTCTGTGTTTTTAACCTGACAACCATTCCATCTTCTATTGTCTCTTCTTTAATTGAGGGTTTATTTTGTGTTAGGCATCATGTCCAGTGATACACTTACATTATTTCACTTAATCCTCACAGCAGTCCCCAAAAATAAATAGGTAAATGTTAGTTTTATTGTATAGATGAGAAACTGAGGGCTAACGAAGTTAAGTAAACTGTCCAAGCCCACATAGCTGTTAAGGGGTAAAGTTTTGAACCCAGGCCTGTCAGTTCATGAGGAATTGTCATAGCAGTAAACCACATTTTAAGATTACTTATCACATTTTCCCTACCTAGTATGCTTTTCTTCTCTGTACTAGCTTTTTTCTTCCTACCACTTATAAATAATGTCATATTGAGCTTTGGCTGTAATCACATAGTGGTGCTTTACTCTAAATACGTTTCTGCTTTGTTTTCAAATAGATTCTCAGTTCTAGAGGAAGGGAATTGTGTTTCTTATTAATTTTGTCTGTGACATATAGCAATTGCCTAATGAATACTTGACTGATTGAGTTATTAGCAAGCTTACTTTTAGGTCTGTTCTTTCTCTGTTGTTTGGATATTTGAACGTCTTTGCTGTTAAGACTTCTGACTCTTGCTGATATTACTTTTCCTTGTCTGGCAAACATAAGGTTTGAGGAAAGAGCAGGATAACCCAGACAGCCAAGGAATAAGAAAGGGCTAGTTTTGATATCTAACTAGTAAAATTACATGATTTCTACCTATTGTGGCTTTTTTGAGAAATACTTTTCATGAATCCTTTCTTTGCATTTTTTTTTCTAAGCAGGTCATACAAATCTTTTTTTCTTTCCTGTTTATATTTGGTTGTGCCATTCTACTATAAGGAAAGCTCATTATATAGCCTAACCTATTTGAAAGTTTTTATCAGTTCTGATTCTCAGGAGAAAACTGGGGGTGATAAAACACTGCTAAACTATAATTAAATAGGTATGAAAGAATTTTTTTACCTTTCCGAGGAAAATCTCAGTTTTTAGAAACATGAAATTTTCAGTTCACTAAACTCACATTGGTTTACCTGATCAAATTGAAACCTTTTGAGGTTCACAATTTTTCTTGATGGCAATTTTACCTTCTGCTTATTTTTACGTTGGATCTTGCTCTGCCTGTTGTATCACTTTTCCTATAAATATAATCTAGTTCTAGAATTACTTTATTCCATGAAAGAAACATCTGTTTTATAAAATCTATGGTAGACAACAGTTCAGAGGCTTGAGGACCCACTAAAAATGTGTTGTGTTAATCCTCTAGCAGAACATGCTGGTGCCCATGGTTGAATGCAATTTGGAAATGTGGCTGATATGTACTGTTTTTTGATATCTGGTACTACTTATGTAAATTGACAGTATAAATATATGTTTTAGAAAATAAACTAAATGAAATAGAGATTCAGCTCACAGCAGGAAAACCAATTTAGAGGCTTTATGCTAATTCTGAAAGAAGTAGCATATGCTACTTACGACTTGGATATTTAAAAGAAAATAAAAATTTAGACTTGGTCCAGTGGCTGACGCCTGTAGGCCCAGCACTTTGGGAAGCCAATGCGAGTGGGTCACTTAGTTTGAGACCAGCCTGGTCAACGTGGCAAAACCTCGTCTCTACCAAAAAATACAAAAATTAGCCCAGCTTGGTGGCGCATGCCTGTGGTCCCAGCTACTCAGGAGGCTGAGATAGGAGGATCACTTGAACCTGGAAAGCAGAAGTTGTAGTGAGCTGAGATCGCACCATTGCATGACAGACTGGGTGACAGAGTGAGACTGTCTCAAAAAAAAAAAAGAAAAATGTAAATTGCTCCATTTTTAGGATTGTTCATATCAATCAGATGCACTGTGTACTTGATATTTTTTAAAGCTTACTAACCTACAAGTTAGCTTGATTTAATTTATTTCTGTTACTGTAAGTTTAAACAAAATATCGTTGTAGCAAAGTCAGTGGTTTAGCACACCTGTAATATGATGCCTTGGCAGTTCTTCCTGCTAGTTTCAAAAATCAGCTGACATAAATCAGTGTGTACTTGGAAAAGAAAAAATAATATGACAGTTAAAATTCCTGTTCATACTGTCAGTTTTTTAAAAAATTGCTATTTAATGGTAATATAATTTCTTAAAATTTCTAGTTATACTTCTATATCTTTAAGTAAAATATTAATTAAAGTGTTCATGTACAAAATTTCTGTTTCCTACTTATACCTGCCAGGTACTCATTTTTTTATCTGTTAATAAGATGTTTTTGGATTTGATTTAATTTGATGCTTTAGTTATGTTTTAATATTTTATATTTTTATATTATGCTCACCTAAATACTTCTTTATCTCTTGTGCATGTACTCAGTTTCTCTCAAACACATACTTGCTCTATAACTTAAAAAGCCAAGTTTAAAATTTATCTGTATGATAAATATAATTCTTCAGATTCCAAGGTATTCTAAGATTAATCTTTGTGTACATACATCTGCTTTAGTTACAGGAAACTGAATAATGGAATTGTTCTTTAAAGGCCTCTGTTACTGAATTTGGGCTTTCCTCTTTAGCTTGATGTTGAAAGTTGTAGCATTTAACCCCTCCTCTTCATCATGAATGAGTTTCCATAACTCCTGGAGTATGTATAGCTTCGTAATCCAGCTAGTTAGCCTATATTCTCAGACATACCATATGTATTTCTACCTCTAAGTTTTTTGCTATTATAGATCTCCCTTGGATGTTTTCCTCTGTTTCTTGTTGACCATTCAATTTTTTTTTTCATAGCTCCTAACCCTTCAGGAACTATCCAAATTTCATCTTTCCTTTAAAGCTGACCTGAAGTTTTATCCCTTTTATTCCTTAACAGACTATTCTTTCAGTGGGGACACCTGACGCTATTTTGTTGCTTCTTTCCCTCACACACACAATTCTGCATTTAAAGAGAATGTGTATCATTGAAAGGATTTAAATGATTTCCAGCTAGGGTGTGTAAGGAAGAGCTGTATTGAGAAATGTACACTTTAATTCATAGATATAGCAGGGGAAATGCATTATGTGATACCTTTAATAAAGCCATGACTAGCGGCTGTGTAGATGTCTTTGAAGATATTTAAGTAGCTCTACTGTAATGCTATGTTGTTACCAACATGTTGGCATTTTGACTCTTTTTTTTTTTTTACAAGGATATTTATTATGTTTTACTTATGCCAAAACTGACGTATAGTTCTAGAGGTTAGTAGTCTATATAGTCAGTCATTCTATATAGTAGACTATCGTCTATATAGTCTGTATAGATTAAAATATAGTCTATATTTTAGGAGTATGGCAAGTCCAATAGCACTCTCACAAATTCTATCCTTGAGTTTTTGGACTTAGTTTTTTCTTAGTAATTGATTTACTGTACAGAGGATTAATATTTTAAAATGTATAATGAGTGATAGCGGTGTGTTTAGAATGCAAGGATATCTAAAAATGTAAAGGAACTACAGAAAAATTGCAAAATAGTGTAGAGCTTTCAATACCCTTTTTCAAACTTCTGCTAATGTTAACATCTTATGAATACAGTACACAACAATTGGCATAGTGCTATTGGTAATTTTTCTTTTTTTTTTTTTTTTTTTTTGAGATGGAGTCTCACTCTGTTGCCCAGGCTGTAGTGCAGTGGTGTGATCTTGGCTCACTGCAACCTCCACTTCCTGGGTTCAAGCAATTCTCCTGCCTCAGCCTCCTGAGTAGCTGGGATTACAGGCATGTGCCACCACTCCTGGCTAATTTTTTTTTTTTTGTATTTTTAGTAGAGGCGGGGTTTCATCATATTGGCCAGGCTTGTCTCGAACTCCTGACCTCGTGATCCACCCACCCTGGCCTCCCAAAGTTCTGGGATTACAGGCATGAGCCACCGTGCCTGGCCTAGTACAATATTATTAACTAAACTACTGACCTTATTTGACTATTACTAGATTTTCTACTAATGTGCTTTTTCTGGTTCAAAATCACATTTAATGCCCACAATGCATTTAGTTTTCACATCTCTGTAGCCTCTTCCAACCTGTGCTAATTCTTCAGCCATTCCTTGTTCCATGACCTTGACACTTTGAGAGATTACTGATCAGGTATTTTGGAGCATGTTCCTCAGTTTGGGTTTGTCTGATGTTTTTTCATGAGAGAGTGAGTTTATGCATTCTTGGAAAGAATATCACAGGTGTGATTTTGTATTTTTCTCAGTGTAACCGGAGGTACATTATGTCAATATGTGTTATTACTGGTGCTGTTAACTTTGACATGTGGTTAAGATAGCGTCTCCCAGTTTTCTGCAATGGAGAGTTACCATGCTTCCCTTTGTAATTAGTAAGTATCTTGTGGGAAATATTTTGAGACTATGCAAATATCCTGTTTCTTATTAAACTTTTGCCAATGAATTTTTTATTCTCCATTGACATAATTATACCTCTTAAAATTATTTTTAGTAGTTATCCTAGGTTTTACAATATAATCAGACAGAATCTACAGTTAGGTAATAATACAGCTTCATTTAACAGCCCTATATGGCATTGTATTTCCAATTCTTCTCGCACTTGTTTTGTATTATTTTTGTCATGCAATTTACTTTTGCATATGCCAGGAACATAATATTTTGCTACTGTTTTTACTTCTGGTAGTCGGTTATCTGTTCGAGCAATTAAATGTGGGGAGAAAGTTAATTTAATTTAATTTTATTATCATTTGTTTTATTTCCAGTGTTTTTTTAAAATTATTTTTTGGTAAAAGTTTAAGTTTTTGTCTGGCATAATATTCTTTCTGGGTGAACTACTTTAGCATTTCTTGTAGAGTACATTTGTTGGCAATAAATTCTCAGTTTTTTGTTTGGGGAAGTTGTTATTCATTTTTGAAAGATGCTTTCACTGGATATGGAATTCTATGTTGACAGCCTTTTTTAAGATGTTTCTTTGTGTTTGTTTTTCATAGTTTGAATATGATATGCCTAGAAGGGTGTGTGTGTGTGTGTGTGTGTATGTGTGTGTTTGTGTGTGTGTTTAAAGCCTGACAGCCTTGGGTACTATTGGTGCTCTTGGATCTGTGATTTTGAAATATTTTTCTTTTTTATTGAGGAGAAATTTATATTATACACAGTTAACCATTTTAAAACATACAATTCAGGGATATTTAGTGTATTCACAATGTTGTGAGCCCACCAGCTCCCTCTGGTTGGTTTTGAAAATTCTTGATTATTTTTTTCTTTTCTTTCTCTCTCCTCTTTCTAAGATTCTGACTATGCGTATATTAAATAGTTTGTTTTTTGTTCTGCACCTTTTGTTTGTTCTTTTCAGTGTGTTTGAGTTTGAGTAATTTCTGTAGCTCTAGTAATTTCTATAGACCTATCTTCAGTTTCACTTGTTCTTTCCTTGATTGTGTTAGTTCTACTGATGAGCCTGTTGTGGACATTTATCATCTCTGTTACTGTATTTTTTTTTAAATTTCAGGCATAGTTTATCTTTCTTTGCTGTAATTACCCATCTGGTCTTAGGTATTGTCTGTTTTTTCTATTTGAGCCTTTAGCATATTAATCATTGTCATCTAAAATTTCCTGTTCTAACATCTGTGTCCTATCTCAGTCTGTTTTTTTTATTTCTAAAATCACGTTTTAGAACAAGTGCTCCATCATGCTTTCAACAGTTGTGGTTGGTGCATAAAAATCCACCAGGAAATACCCGCCTCTGTTGTGCCACTGATTGTGGGTGGAGATCTTACAAGGAAGCGCTCGCTCACCCAGGTTTTCCAAGTTCCTCACTATTGCTCCTTTTTCCATCAGAACCTCTATCGTATGTTTCAAAGCAGCAGCAGTCTGTGGCCGCGGCATGCCTTTCAGGATTAAAGCCAGCTCATAGCGGGGCGTGCCTGGAGAGTCTCAATGTTTGTGGCTCGGAAGCGAGCTGTTTCCCAGGACGCGAAGGGGCAGGATGGCAGGGATAGCGGGGACCTGGAGGTGGCCGGGCCTGACGTCTCCTGGGCGGCAAAAGCACGCTCCGGCTGCACGAGCCTGGGCCTCCTCAGTCTGTTTCTGATGACAGCTTGTCACTTGCAAATGTACTTTTTCTGGTTTTTTTTTTTTTTTTGTATGCATTGTAATTTTTATTGAAAGCTGTACATCGTATGTAGCATAGTATAGACAAAGGCAAATAGATTTTATGCCTGGAAACGAGTCTCCCTTTCTTTCCTTTTTCCTTTCTTTTCCTTTCTCACTTTTGTTCTTGTTGCCCAGGCTGGAAGGCAGTAGTGGCACAATCTTGGCTCACTGCAACCTCCGTCTCCTGAGTTCAAGTGATTCTCCCACCTCAGCCTCCTGAGTAGCTGGGATTACAGGTGTGCCCCACCACGCACAGCTAATTTTTTGTATTTTTAGTAGAGACGGGGTTTCACCATGTTGGCCAGGTTGTTCTTGAACTCCTGACCTCAGGTGATCCACCTGCCTTGACCTCCCGAAGTGCAGGGATTACAGGCGTGAGCCACCGCACCTGGCCTCGAGTCTCCCTTTATTTATGCTAAGAGTTTGAGTATAATTTTGAGTTAGGTTTCGTTTGAGATTTATTTCTCCCAGGAAATTTCTCTCAAGAAATTGTCCCAAGGAAGGGCAAGCTTAGAAGGGATTCACATGTTGTTGAAGATGTAGTTCAGCCTACTGAACAGAAAAGATGTTCACTGGTTTGGCTATACCAGGCTAGGGCTGGTTCGTAGTCACTGGACAAGCAGTTAGCATCTTCTGTGCAGGTGGGGGAGCAAATCAGCAAGCAGAAGAGTGGGTACACAGTGGGCTTGCAAAGAGTGTGGGGTCCCTCTGTGCATGGACAGACTGCACATGGTGGTGGGCAATTTGCAGGAGCAGCAGCCTGGTGATAACCCTCTAACCACAGGCAGGCTGTGTACAGGGTTTTACAGAGGAAGTCAGAGTCCTAGTGGGTGGACAGGAGCCCTTTGAACACTCGTTTGCATGTTGAGAAGGCCATGGAAAGGTTATTGGTAGGCTAAGACTGCAAGTTTGCAGAAAGAGAGTGTTCTGGAACCATGGCTGAGAATACTGGGTATCCTCACGCTCATACTGCCGGCTCCCAAGTTGCAGCCAGAAACTGCAGGCGAACATCTTCCTTCTGCAGTGTCCTTCCAGTGCCTTTTTCAGAGGAAGGTTAATATCATGCTTACTTTAAAGAAGAGAGATATCTAAAGAGATTTCTCTTTTCTTTTTTTTCTTAAATCACAGAACATAATTGAAGGATGCTTTTGGATCTCAGAGTCAATAAATTGATAACTGAGACAGATGGAGATATTGGATGACAGATAGTAAGCAGTCACTGTTGACTTAAGTTAGCTGGAAGTCCCACTACATTTTACGTTTCAGTACCTTTTATTTTATTAAACCTTTATTTTTCTTTTATTAAACCTTTATTTGGAATCGCTGTTCCTTGGTACTTAAAACCTTTTCTTCCACACAGCCTTTCAAACATTTATCTTGCTCAGGGCACCCTCTGTTATAATCTTGACCATAACTTTATCATTACCAATCATTGCCACCCCCTTTATAATCTTATTTTCAGGTACCCCTCTTTTCTCACACCATCTCGTACCCGTAAAGTGACTTGGAAAATACTTAAGCACAGTAGCATCTCTAATTTATTGATACTGCTACCTTCACATTATCTTGCAGATTCTTTGTATTCATTTTTCCTGAATCAGTTTCTTGGCTCCATCATTATGTTAACACTGCTGTGGGACGAAAACTCGAAGCCCAGGTCTTCAGACTCTAGATTCAGATTCCAGTATACTAGAGATGACAAACAGTTTTAACACTTAAGCCAATTCTGTTCAGTTATATTTTGCTGTGTGCAAAGGCCATTGATAGTGTCTGCCTCAAGCAATATATTAAGGTTTATGGAATTATGTACAGGTTTAACAGGAAAAAGTGAATATCTAAGTATCTGCCACGTACACATATTTCTCCCTGTAGCCATGTTTGTTTCAAAGCGTCTTAAAAATCAGTTGTGATTGACAGCCTGTAGAATGGGAGAAAATATCTGCAAACTATTCACCTGACAGGGGATTAAAAACCAGACTATATAAGGAATTCAACTCAACTGCAGAAAAACAAATACTATGATTAAAAAAATGGGCAAATGATCTGAATAGACATTTCTCAAAAGATGACATACAGATGGTCAACAGGTACGTGAAAAAATGCTAAGCACCACTAATCATCAGGGAAATGCTAACCAAAACCATAATGAGATATCATCTCACCCTGGTTCAAATGGATACTATAAAAAAGACAGAAAATGACAAATGCTGGTGGATGCAGAGAAAGGGGAACACTTATATCCTGTTGGTGGGAATGTAAATTAGTACAGCCATTATGGAAAACAGTATGGAGGTTCCTCAAAAAACAGAAAGAGCTGCCATATACCCAGCAATTCTCACAGCTGGGTATATATTCAAAATATGGGAAATCAGTATTTTGAAGTGATATCTGCACCCTATGCTTATTGCAGTACTGTTCACAGTAGCCAAGATATGGAATCAACCTAAGTGTTCGTCAAAGGATGAATGAATTAAAGAAAATGCAATACACGCACACACACACAATGGAATATCATTCAGCCATAAAAAGAATGAAATCCTGTTATTTACAGCAACATGGATAGAACTGGAGGACATTATGTTAAATAAAACGTCAGGCACAGAAAGACAAATATTGCATGTTCTTATATGTGAGAGCTTAAAAAGGTTGATCTCATTGAGGTAGTGAACAGAATGGTGGTAACCCGAGGCTGGAAGGGTGGTAGGGAGCGGGGGATGAAGAGAGGTTGGTTTATGTGTACAAAAATAGATAGAAGGAATAAATTCTGATGTTCTGTAGCACAATAGACTAACTATAATTAACAATAATTTATTGTATATTTTTAAATAGCTAGATTTGGAGTGTCACCAACACAAATAAATGATAAATGTTTGAGGTGATGGTCATCCCAATTACCCAGATTTTATCATTGTACATTGTATGCTTGTATCAAAATATCACATGTACTCCATAAATATATACAGCTATTGTATATCCATAAAATGAAGAAAAAGAATTAGGTCAGAAACCATAGGCAAACCCTCTTATCGCATATGTGACACACAGCCCTCATAAAAAAAAAATCAGTTGTGATCACTAGTAGAATGTTGAAGTAGCAAATTTAGGTTTTGGTTTTAGACAAAGGTAATTGGCATTAGATAACATCTCTGTTTCCATCACCTGCCATGATATTTTATAAAGCTAGTAAATAATTCCAAAATGAATTTATCTCATTCTCTTATTATGAATGAATTCAAATATTATGTTGAGTCCCTTACTATGTGCTAGCACTGTCTTAGGCACAGGGGTTGTAGCAGTGAACAAGACAAAGAAAGTCCACTGTCTTATTGGATTTTATATTCTTGAGTAGATGGGAGTCAGATAATCTGCAAAAGTAAATTTATAAATATACAGTGTAATTTTACAATATGATAAATACCACGAAGAAGACCAAATAGAATAATAGAATAGCATGACTAAAGATATAGAGGGGGTTATTTTATATTGTAGAGTCAGGTAGGGTTATTTATGGGGTAGCATTTTAGCTGAAATGTGAGAACGAGGAGCCAGCCAGGTGAAAACAGAAGGAAAAGCAAACACAAAGGCCCTGAGGTGAGAGCAAATGTCTTGGAAAAAGAGATAGAAATCTAATGTGGCTAGAATACGGTGAGCAAAGGAGTGTGCTTAGAGGAGAAGACCAAGCAGAGGTAGGGGTCTGGTTTTATAGGACTTTGTAGACAAGAATTTTGTGTGTGGCAAGAATATTTTAGTTTGATAATTCATAATCCAAAAATGATTTTTTCAGTAATGCATGTAATATTAAAATACATGCTTAAGAATGATCTAAAATTATACTGATTTGGATTACAAAATGGTTTTCTCTTAATACAGACCTCAAATGGCAAGCTAAAAGCTAATTATTGTTTCAAGGAAATAATTACCCAGACCCTTGACTCTTTTTCTTGTTATCTACCTACCTCCCTTCCAGCATTTGGGCTGCATCAACCTAGGAACTCAAAATCTAGAGTTTTTACATGAGAATGAAAGTATTGGTTTTAGTTAGTCAATGTGAAAGGGTTAGTACTCCTAGTTAGTGAGGATCCAACACTCCTGCTTAGGGTAATGACTCTCTTTTTTTTTTTTTTTTTTTTTTTTTGAGACGGAGTCTCGCTCTGTCGCCCAGGCTGGAGTGCAGTGGCGCAATTTCGGTTCACTGCAAGCTCCGCCTCCCGGGTTCACGCCATTCTCCTGCCTCAGCCTCTCCGAGTAGCTGGGACTGCAGGCGTCAGCCATCACGCCCGGCTAATTTTTTGTGTTTTTAGTAGAGACGGGGTTTCACCGTGGTCTCGATCTCCCGACCTTGTGATCCACCCGCCTCGGCCTCCCAAAGTGCTGGGATTACAAGCGTGAGCCACCGCGCCCGGCCGGGTAATGACTCTTAATATACTTACAATGAAACAGAGCCTTAAGTTTTTTGGTCAGTAAGGAAAAATAAAGTTCAGAATTCCAAGTAAGTTAGAAAGTATAATGAGGCCCTTGCATTCCTGGTCAGTCAGGAAGTGTAACAGAGTCCAAAACTCTTAGTTTGGAAATGTAATGATCCAGCATTCTTAGTCAGGAAGTATAACAGTCCAGCACTTAGGCAGCTATTGCTTAGCAACTGGTATGAATGTTGATGGAAAGGAAACAAATTGATGGTTAAGGTGAAGTTTTGGAATCATTAATTTATTCAGGCCATACTTTTAATTGATCTCCTTAAAATTTTATGCCTCATATGTGGGTTTTTCTTTTTACCTTAATAACTTTAAAAAAATTTTACTATCTGGCTTTTTATTTTTTACAATTATCTTCATTTCTTGCCATGTTAACAGATTGGCTACTTCAAAATGTTGTTTTTCAGATAACTTCATATCTTTCTTTTCTTTGCTAGTCAGAGGCCTAGGCCTTTATCTTCCTTTTTACTACAACCCTAAAGGCAAAGAAAGAAAGGGGGAAAAAAAAGCTTGGTTTATCCTATATTTCTTCTGAGTTTACTGACATTAATTATTTTTTAAATATATTTTGTTTTAATGCATGAATATACATGGATATTATTGAAAAATTTAAAACTATATGGAAACACAAAGGAGAAAGTCATCATCTTACACTACAACTTTTGGCACTTTGGTATGTTTCCTTCTAGTTTTTTTTTCTTCCTGTGATCTATATATAAGCATGTGTACATACATAACAATTTTTCTTAAACTTTTTTGGGTCACAAATATCTTAAAAATTTTGAAGCCTATAGATGAGAGAAAATACGTTAAATGTTGAAGACAAAATTTTATATATATATGTCAAGGGGATTTAGGAATCAGTCATCAGCAAGGATCTTTTTCATTCACTATCATGTGCTGTTGTTGAAACTTCTTTTAAATCTTTTTCTTACTGCTGTAGTGGAGCCATTGTTGTGCCAGATCTTTGGCTATAGTAGTGCTATAATTGGGATGTAAGGTTACTGTTACCACTCTTACAGTTTGTGTTCACTATTAACTATTTTTATCAAATAATAGCATTCATGTGTGAAGTGGCTGGGTCCTGATGGACTTCCAGACTCAGTAGTATGTGGCATCAGTACCAGTCTTAACTTCAGTAACCCATATGATCATTTTTTTCTTGACTGAGTGGTATTTCATTATAGGATATAATTTATTTAATTAATCATCTATTAATATAAATTTAGGCTCTGTAATTTTTCTCTACCATAAGTAAAACAATGATATAATAAATACCCTTATATTTACTTGTCTGACAATTTTCTTGGGATAAATTCCTAAAAGTGAAATTGCTTAGTCAAATTTGATGTCAGTTGCCTGATTGGGCCTGAGAAGTATACCAATTTATAGATAACATTGTGGTCTTTGCTAACACTAGTCATTATGGAATACTTTTATTAGTTATAGTGTTTATAAAGTGAAATACATAAATCTAAAATATATAGTTAGATGTATTTTGACAGTTCTATATGTCTGTGTATTTAATACCTTTAGCAGTATATAGAACATTTCCATTGTCCCAGAAAGATTCCTTATAAATCTTCCTGTGTTCTTACTGGCCATCTATTTTTTTTTCCTTTGGTGAAGTATCTATTAAAATCTTTTTTGCATTATATTTGGATTTTCTTCTTATTATTGAGTTATAGAAGTTCTTTATATATTGTGGGTACTAGTCTTTTGTCATGTATTTATAGAATAAACACATTTTTGGTATGTGGCTGGCCATTTGATTTTCTTAGTGGGGTCTTTTGACAGTCAAAGGTTTTAATTTGAATAAAATTCAATTTATGAATTATTTTATTGTTTATGCTTTCGTGTCCTCTGTGGGAAATTGTTTCCTTAACCAAGGCCATAAAGATTTTTTCCTATGTTTTCTTCTAGAAATTTTACAGTTTTTAGCTTTCATGTTAAGGTATATGATACATTTTGAGGTCATTTTTGTGTATGGTATGAGTGTAGGTTTGAAGTTTTTTTATTTTATTTTTTTTTTGCCAAATGGATACTCACTTGTTTTAGCACCAGTTTTGAAAAGATTATTCCTTCCTTATTAAATTGCCTTGTCCCTTATTGAACATCAGTTAGATTTACAGAGATACTATGCTATGGCTTTGAGGAATGGGTTTGTTCATAGTATTGAAGTATAAGGAGTCAGGATGTAGGCTTTGTATGTTTGGAAGTTGATTAAATTTGAAAAGCCTTAGCTTTTTGAAATTCTTTGTCTTTAATTCTTGTTCAAGTATCTTGGGATGGCTGTAGTAGAATGTGATTTGTAATGTATTCGTTTTCAGCGTGGCATGTCCAGATATTTTTCTTTCTTCTTTTTCAATTACTAGTTTTTGTCAAACCATTTTCTGGTATTGAAGATTAAACAGGTTCGTAGCCATCTTGAAATAGGTATTATAAGGACCTGACAGGTCATAAGTCTCCTTGTGTAGAACACCTCACTCTTGCTTCCTGTGAAAGCATAAAATGTTGGAATTAGCAAAATCTGATCAACAGTATTTAGGCCCTTTGTTCATTACTTTTACTTACTGACATCTTTTTCTCTTGTCAGGCTATTGTTAGCGATCATGGCCTTACGAAATTCTGGTTGAATAAAGTACCTGGAGAAATAGTAATTTATAAATATGAAATGCGACTAAAGTCTATTAATACCAGACTTCTTTGCATATCAAACAAATATTGTGAATTTTTAGCGGGAGTATGTGAACTTGGAGTGCACGACCATTTGATAGTAGTCATTTGCTTGGTGTTGGTGTCATCATTATAAACTAATGCAAGCAAATGCATCTTATAAGTAGGCAGTAGCTTGATTTTTTTCTTGTTTGTAAAAATAATAGTAGAAATGAAATGAACTCCTATTTTTTCTGCTTTTCTTGCACAGTTGCCAACAAAATATGCAGTCATTAAGCAGCAGGGTAATAAATATAATAAATACTTATTTCTTTTTATGAAGAAAACTTCTCTGCTGCTTGCAGTAGAATTCTTTGTGCTCTGATCACATCAAAAAAAGCAGTACCTGAGGTCATAGGTGTGCCTGGTAACACAGTTAAGTTGGATATTTTCCCCCTTGTGTTTTTGTCACAAACATTGATCTTAGGGGTTTATAATTTGGTAGTGAATACTGGAAACATATATTCAGCTTCCAGTGTTAGTGTATGAAGAACACCATCTGACGGATTGGTCAGAGTTGAATTTGAGTCTGATTTGGATACTTTTATTGTTACAATTTTGAAAGAGTTATTACTAAATCTAATAGTAATAGTGATGTATTCTTTATAGTTATCACATTTAAGGAGTTTTCAAAATAAAATCCTCTGCATGTTATTTCTCTGAGAGAAAATTACATTATTTAGAATGTTTATATTTGCAAAACCCAGTAACATCTGTGGGAGCAGCTGGTTGTCACAGATATTTTCTAGAGAAATTGCAGAATAATGTGTATTTATAATTTAATTTTTATAATTATATAAAATGTGTATTTTTAATTTATAATACTACATGTAAAATTATGTTAACGTAAAATTATGTATAACAAAACATAGCTTATATTTATATATAATTATATATTTGTAATTTACAATTTTACATTAACATGTAAAATTATATTTACATTAACATGTAAAATTAAAAGTAATGTAAATTTTTACATTAACGTACAATTATAAGTTAATGTAATATATGTTAATCCTATAGTTTACATGAGTTTCATAGGATAAAATTTTTTGTTAAACAATTCAGAGCTTTGAAAATATCAGTTGATGAATATCCTCAAGTATAGATTCTTCATTTTATTTTATTTTTTAAAGAAACATCCACCATCTGATGGTATCTGCAGGCTTCACCCCAGATGGTTCAGCCCATAAAACCACCCTGTTGTGATTTACCAAAATATGTTTAAAAAGCTGTGCATGCCTTTATGATTTGATTTTTTTTTTTAAGGGATGATAGAGGTGCTTTATGTTTTTAAGGGACACATTGTATAAAGGAGCATCTGGCCGGGTGTGGTGGCTCACGCCTGTAATCCCAGCACTTTGGGAGGCTGAGATAGGCGGATCACAAGGTCAGGAGATGGAGACCATCCTGGTTAACATGGTGAAACCCCGTCTCTACTAAAAATACAAAAAATTAGCTGGGCGTGGTGGCACACGTCTGTAGTCCCAGCTACTCGGGAGGCTGAGGCAGGAGAATCACTTGAACTCGGGAGGCAGAGGTTGCAGTGAGCTGAGGTCGCGCCACTGCACTCCAGCCTGGGTGACAGAGTGAGACTATGTCTCAAAAAAAAAAAAAAAAAAAGGAGCTTCCCGTTTCCCAACCCTATTTTTTACTGTTTTCATAAAGTTGAGGTCTGAATTTAGTTTCCAGATTGGGTATGTATTTGGTACAAACTTTATAGGTCAATGTGGTCAATGCTAGATCCAGTAATTATCCTTCAATTGTTGTCTTTGAGTTTATACAATAGAAGTTACTTGCCTAGCGTTTTACTCTTTTTGTAGAAAACATATAATCCATTTTCAAATCAACATGTTAAAATATTTGTAAAGAAATCCCTTATGTAGTATTCTTGCCAGAAATGTTTAACTGAATCTAATCATGAGGAAGCAACCAGGCACATCGAAATTGGAGGTTATTCTATAGTTAGTTTAAAATTGTTAATGGCATGTAAAGCAAACAAAAAGGTGGGGAAGTTGTTACAGATTCAAGAAGACCAAGAGAAAAGACAACTAAATACAACAATGCATGATCCCTAAGTGGATCTAGATCCAGAACAAGAACAAGAAACATAACATACGGCCGGGCGTGGTGGCTCACGCCTGTAATCCCAGCACTTTGGGAGGCTGAGACGGGCGGATCACGAGGTCAGGAGATCAAGACCATCCTGGCTAACACGGTGAAACCTGTCTTTACTAAAAATACAAAAAATTAGCTGGGCATGGTGGCAGGTGCCTGTAGTCCCAGCTACTCAGGAGGCTGAGGTAGGAGAATGGCGTGAACCTGTGAGGCAGAGCTTGCAGTGAGCCGAGATCACGCCACTGCTCTCCAGCCTGGGCAACAGAGCAAGACTCCATCTCAAAAAAAAAAAAAAGAAACATAACATACACTTATAAGAGACAATTGGAAGAGTTGGAAGAATTCAAATATGTACTATTTTGTAGTTGTAATATAGAGTCAATATTAATTTTTTGACTTTGATAATGATACTGTGTTTATAAAGACAATATCCTTATTCTTAAGATTAAATGCTGGGACAGTATCATAATGCTTGCAATTTACTTTCTTTTAAAATTGTTTTATTTTTAATTGACACATAATAATTGTGTATGTTTATAAGTTTGCAATTTACCTTCAAATGTGAAAGAAATGGTATATGTATTTGGCCAGAAAGAATGAAAGTAAACTTGTCAGAGTATTAACAATTATTGAATCCATGTGAAAGGTACATTGATGTTCATTGTACTTTTCTTTCAAGTTTTCTCTAGAAGGAAATTTTTTTAAAAAGCTGGGGACAAAATCTCCACAAAGAATAAACTGTAACATTAGGACAGTGCAACTTACTATTTTGGTCCAATTTTTGTCTCTAACATTATCCTTTGTAAGAGATTATTGAATATATGTTCAATACTTATTTATTATTTTGTTTCCTACAGTTTAATAATGCTACTCCATGATTTTAGAATGTTTTACAGTTTACAAAACATGGCTGGGTGTGGTGACTTATGCTATAACCCCAGCACTTTGGGAGGCTGAGGTGGGAGGATCGCCTGAACCCAGGAGTTCAAAGTTAAAGTGAGCTATGATCACACCACTGCACTCCAGCCTGGACAACAGAATGAGACCCTGTCTCAAAAAAAAAAAAAAAAAAAAACCAGAAACAAAAAACAAAAACACACACACACAAAAATCCCCCCAAAAACTACATACAGAGAGAGTATTTATGTACATCCTATTTCTGTTTTGTGAAATAGACGAGATAGGTGGTATTTTCCTCACTTTACAAATGAACAGTGTGTTTCAGAGAAATATTCCCAAGATCATAGCCAGCTACTTTTGTGCCCAGACTTTCCTCCTAAGCCTTACAGTCTTCCCTGTCAACCTTGATGTCCCACAGATTATTTTAAATGCAGTGTACCACAAACTTGTTCCTTTTTTCCTCTTTAGATTATTCCTTGGTAATGGTGCCTTGATATACCCAAATAGACCAGTCGCATATCTGGAAGGCATCCTACAATTACTATACCCTTACCTAATTGGCTCTAGGGGGAGAAGAAATGGGGAAGAGAGCTAATATTTTTCAAGTACATATTTAATATCTGGTTCTATGTGTTCAATGATTTTCATGAATCTTATTAAATTCTTTCAGCAGCTACTGTGTTTAGACGATGTCTCCAATTTTACAGTTTCATAATAGAGATTTGGAAATAGGCTTAACAAGGTTAAGTGATTTTTTTTTTTTTTTTTTTTTTTTTGAGGTGGAGTCTCGCTTTGTCACCCAGGCTGGAGTGCAGTGGCGCAATGTCGGCTCACTGCAACCCCCACCTCCTGGGTTCGAGCAATTCTCCTGCCTCAGCCTCCTGTTAAATGATTTGTTCTGAGTTGCAAAGCTCATAGACAGTGACTGTGGGATTTGAATTTAGGTCTTAAACTTTCTAAAGTCTGCATTCTTTCCAATGTACATAAGCAAATTTCTCTTAAATCTTTCTCTTCACTTTTTGTAACACCACCATTGCTTAAGTCTCAGTTTGGATTACTGGAAGAGCCTACCTACTCAATTTTTCAGTATTCAACCTTATTTCCTTTAGTTAAGCTTCTGTGCTGTTGACAGAGTGATCTTTCTAAAATCCCACTCTGGTCATAGTGCTTCTTTTCATTGATAGAATGAAAATGGCAAATAAAGCACTTCATATAATCTAGTTCTTGCCTTCTTTTCTCATCTTCACATACTTCCTCACATCTGTGCTACTCTTCAGCCACACTGAAAAATGGAATTAAAGCTTTAGTCTGTCATAACTGCTTGCCCTTATGATTGTTACTACCCTAGTCTTTCATTCTTTGCTGTGTTATCTGTTGCATTCATTATTCAAGACTCCAAAGAGTAAGTTCCTATAGGAAGTCTTTATAATGCCTTCACTAGCTGTATTAGGTATTTTTTCTTTGCCGTGTGCATACATCTGTTATAGAACTACGTTATAACTATTTGTTTTCATTCCTTTTGCTGTAATACTGTGAATTCCTTGAAAGTCACACCTCACAGATATTCAGTGTTCAGTAAATGTTTATTACTGAATGGAGATTAGTGGACCTCCTTCTAATCCCCACACTATGAATATACTTTTCTTTAGGGAGGCTAACGTATATCAGTTTTTCCACAGAGGTTGTTGTGACTTTTATATTTATTTGTTTTGTTCATCCTGAGTATTGGAATAGTAATTAGGGGACCTGATTTCTAGTTTCGGCTCTGCCACTTATTCGCCATACTTTCTTAGGCAATTTACTGTCATTTGGCCTTGGTCTCTTGGCCTCAATTATCTCATCCATTTAATAGCAGGTCGAATTAAGTGTTTCCTGACCTCTTACCTGTCTTTCCCAATGACTCTGATTTTCTTGGGAAGGGTTTTGAGCAGAGATATGACATGTTGGTAGTGGTCTTATGAGTTTCACTTTGACAGAATGTGTAGGATGGGTTGGAAGGGTGTATTAGTCCATTCTTGCATTGCTATAAAGAACTACCTGAGACGGGGTAATTTATAAAGAAAAGAAGTTTAATTGGCTCACAGTTCTGCAGGCCGTACAGGAAACATGGCTGGGGAGGCCTCAGGAAACTTACAGTCATGGTGGAAGGAAAGCAAAGGGGAAGCAGGCACGTCCTACATGGCTGGCGCCAGGAGGAAGATGGCGAAGGGAGGGGTGGCACACTCTTTTAAACAACGAGATCTCCTGAGAACTCACTATCATGAGAACAGCAAGGGGGAAATCCACCCCATGATCCAGTCGCCTCCCACCAGGCCCTTCCTCTAACATTGCAGATTACAATTTGACATGAGATTTGGGCGAGGACATAAATCCAAACCATATCAAAGGGGATAAACCAGATGAATGCAGAGAGACCAGTTAAGAGAGTAATGTGGTTTCATGAGCGCCTGGAATGTGATCAATATTTGGAAAAGGAGAAATAATTGTGAAAGAAACTTTACAATATGAGATGGTAAGGGCAGATGTGGTATCACAGAAAGATATCTGGTCTTTGTCCCTGATTTTTGGCACAGAGATCTTAAAACCCTTGGAATTTCCTGAGCCATAAGGGTAATGAAAGTGTCTTTTGTTCTAATGAGGCTACTCTTGGTGGGTCTCTAGATAGCTTCAGGATGGGGGCTAGTTGCCAAGAAGAACAAGCCTTGATTAGAAGCTTGGAACTTTCAGCATGACCTCCCCAACCTCTGGGGAGAGGACAGGGGATGGAGATTAAGTTGATCACCAGTGGCTAATGATAATCAATTGTGCCTATGTAATGAAACCTCCATAAAACCCCTAAACAACAGGATTTGGAGAGCTTCCAGATTGGTGAATGCAGTGAGGTGCTGAGATGTGTTGGCATACCTGGAGAGTGCATAGAAGCACTGTCTCCCACACACCCGCCCCACACACCTTACCACCCTGTGTGTCTTTTCCATTTGTTCCTGAGTTCTTTTTTTTTTTTTTATGATAAGCCTGTAATGGTAAGGAAAAAGCATTTTCCTGAGTTCTGTGAGTACTAGCCAAATATCAAACCTCAGGAGGGGGTTGTGGAAACTTCAGATTTGTAGCCAAGATGGACTGCATTGTGGGTAACCAGGGGACCTAATACTTGCAATTGGCATTTGAAGTGAGGGCAATCTTGTGGACTGTTAAGCCTACGGAGTCTGACACTAACTCTGGGTAGTTAGTGTCAGAATAGAACTGAATTATTGGAGACCCAGTTGATGTTCAGAGGATTGGAGAATTGTAAAGTTGATATCAGAACTGGTTGGTGTAAGGGGAAAAAAAAGGCCATAACAGCATAGTAGAGTGATTGTCTTCTCTGCAGATCCTGTCTTCGCTGCAAAAAAGGACTCCAAGATTTGAAGCCTGTATTGGCTTAAACAGAGAACTAGGTATTCTATTTTGAGAGAAGTAAATAGCTTAATTTTTTTTTCTTATTTCTGCCTTAGCTTCAAAAGAGGATGCAAAGAAATGGAACTTTATAACTAGAGACATAGTTATTTTCAGATTTACACAGAAAATGTTATTTTCCCACATGGGGAAACAGCTCCCTAAAACACACAGAAAGAGGATTATCAGTCAGAAACAGCATAAAGACAGGGATAAGAGGTTGGGAACCTTCAGTAAAAACAAATAACTATCCGCACTTGCTCATCATTTTCCAAGGTTGTGAAGTTTTGGTTTTGAGGATTTTCTTCACTTGGACTTGCACTGTGAGGAAGGTGGTCTTCTTAATATTATTGAAATTGCACACTTTAAATTTAGTGTTTGTCAAACTCTCATATTTGTTAAACAGGGAGCTTTAGAAAACATCTTTACTGTACTCTGAGGGTGCTATACTAGCCCAGGCAATCAAGAGAGGTAGAAATCTTTCTTTACCAAAGTTGATACTAAGTCTGGGAAGTGCTGAGTGACCAATTTGTTCCTGTTGCTACTGCTGGATTCTGTACCAGTACCGGACAGTGGTAACAACTGTTGAAGCTGCTGGTGCTAACGTCTTTTCTGCTAGTAGTCATCTAAATCAGCAGTCCCCAACCTTTTTAGCATCTGGGACTGGTTTTGTAGACATTTTTTCTGCGGACTGGAGTAGAGGATGGTTTTGGGATGATTCAAGCTCATTACATTTATTCTTCACTTTATTTCTGTTATTGCATTGTAATGTGTAATGAAATAATTATACAACTCACTATGTTATAGAATCAATGGGAACCCTGAACTTACTTTCCTGCAACTAGATGGTTCCATCTGGGGGTGATAGGAGACAGTGACAGATCATCAGGCATTAGATTCTCATAAGGAGCACACAGCCTAGATCCCTCACATGCACAGTTCATAATAGGGTTCATGCTCCTGTGAAACTCTACTGCTGCTGCACATCTGACGAGAGGCAGAGCTCAGGTGGTAATATGAGTGATGGGGAGTGGCTCACATTACCACCCTTCACAGGGCCTTCTCTGTGTCTCAGTCCCTTTTTTTTTTTGTCTCTGATAAGGATACTCTTATGGGTTCTAGGATCTACCATAATCCAACATTATGTAATCCCAATCCTTACTTTAATTCCATCTACAAAGATCCCGTTTCCAAGTAAGGCTCACATTTTTAGAAAAAGACATGAATTTTTTAGACACACTATTCGACCCACTATAGGAAGCTACTAGCAATTAGAAAAAATTCTTATTAGTAGGGGTCTTGTTTTCTCTTGGTCATATTCATTCATTTATTCAACAAACATTTAAAGAACCCCAACACTGTACAAGGGGAAGGTGTAGAGAAAGACGGCAGATATATTCTTTGCTCTTAAGGAGCTCCCAGTGTCACTGGAAGGCAGATGTAGACACCAGTATCTGCAGTACAATATGACAGGCTGGGCATGGTGCTGTAGGAACACAGAAGACAGATTCTATATTTGTTCTGGAGGGGCCTAAAGTTGCACATTTAAATCTTGAAGAAAGACAAGGAATTTGTTGAAAAAGCTAATATCAGGTGTAAAGACACTGGGTCAAAAGAGAGTAGCTTAGGAAGTCATAGGTTCTTAAGTGCTACTGGATCATGGAGTGCACTTAAAGAGTGCATTAAAGATCTATTACTGTGTAAATAGTGATTTAAATTCTCAGCTAATTATTTGTTAATTAGAAACTTTAAAAAAAAATAATCCCTGCTTTGTCTACTGACTCAAGTCACCTTTAGCATATGTTGAATTTTTCTATATACTATTGTTTCTTTGGGGCTATTCCTTTGTTGTTTTTGTGATTTTAAAAATCTATTTTTGAACTAGATTCAAATGGTTTTCCTTAATGTAGCTTTGTAATGTTTACTTACAAATGATGGGTCAAGTATATTTTCATTATACTCTTTTACAAAAATGTTTTGGTTGTTTTCAACTTTTTTTCCTCCAAATGGGTTTAGGTTACAAAAAAGATTCTGTTGATATTACTTCTAGAATTTCTTTATTCTTATAAGTTAGTTCATTTGGGATCAATTGGCATCATTTCAATAGTCTTTGCAGTCAGGAATAACTTCTCATTTTTTCAACATTCCTTTTTATGTTCTTCAGTAAAGTTTTAAATGTGTTTATTTTTTATTTTAAAATGAGATGGGAAGCCATTGGAGTTGGTAAAAAAAAAAAAAAAAAATTGAGCCCTGGAGGAAGCCACAATATACACTGACTAATCTACTTGATAAACTAATAACAAATTCTATTCAGATTACAAAATATAGGTTGGTAAAACTTGGAAATGTTTATAGAAGATATATTAGTTGCTGAGATGGTCAGTCTGTATTGATCTAATGGTCAATTTGAATTAACTCTAATAACTATTATAGAAAGTTTATAAGAACAACCTTTTTCCCAGTGTCTCTGTGTCTTAAATGATACCCTGAGGTGCTGGGCGCAATGGCTCATGCCTGTAATCCCAACACTTTGGGAGGCTGAGGCAGGCAGATCACTTGAGGTTAGGAGTTTGAGACCAGCCTGGCCAACATGGTGAAACTCTGTCTCTACTAAAAATACAAAAATTAGTTGGGCATGGTGGCACGTGCCTGTAGTCCCAGCTACTCTGGAGGCTGAGGCAGCAGAATCGCTTGAATCCAGGAGGTGGAGGTTGCAGTGAGCCAAGATCATGCCACTGCACTCCACCTTGGGCAACACAGCAATACTCTGTCTCAAAAAAACCAAAAAACCCAAAAAAACAAAAACAAAAAGAAACAAGAATGATACCCTGGGGGTCATGAAGAGAGAGTTAGACATACTGTGTTAATCTAGATGTCTCTGATGTAGATGCAGTTCTCTTCCATCAGCCCACCTGAACCTAAAAGGGACATAGCAAGACACCAAGGTTTAGGTGGTACCTGCATGCCAGATTCTAATTACCAAACCATTATTTATTTTATAACCTCACAATTTCTTTCAAACTAGTAGTGCTTTTTGATTTACAATGATATTTTTCTTATTCTTCTCACTTGCAAAAGCAGTTTGGCTCATGAGGTTTAAACAACTGGAATGCTGGCTCTTGGTTTGTCAATAATTGGCAGCTCAGTAACAGGATATAATGTCAGCTGTCCAGATTTAGAAGAAACAAGTGGAATAGGAAAAAAGAGAAGAGTGTGTAGGTAGTTTCTTGGTTTCCTGATGTTTCCACTAAGTACAGAATGCTCTGAAAGAGAAATGGACTTTTGGGAAGGGGTGTTACCTTTGACTGCCTTTAATCCTGAGTTGCAGTCTCAGCTTCCTACTTTGGCACACATGCCTGTTTTCCTTTTGTGGAATGTGTTAAGGAAGGCAGCAGATGGTTGTCAACACTGTTGAGGTTAAACTCTAATGAGAGGTCGCTTTGTTGGTGGTGAATTGATTTATAGTTTACAGTACATTTTGTATTCATAGTAGGTGATACTGTGAAAGCAAAACTGTGAGATCTCATTAAAAAAGAAATTGAAGGATAATGCCTTTTTTGTTTATTTTACCCCACCACACAACAGACCCTTCAATTTGGCCTGGTACCATCATCTGCTTTGACTTTAAAATACAGCTCCTCACAAGAATGCCTCTCCCTTACCCACCCCTCACCACACTATGATTATATCACATTACTGCTTTCATGAAAGTGGTTGTCAGTACAACCTATCTCCTACTCTCTACTGGCAGAGTTTGAGAGTTCCAGTTGCTCTACATTCTTGCCACTCACTACCTATCAGCCTTTTCAGTTTTTAATCCATTATTTGGAGCTTAGAGGCATTTCATTGTGGTTTTAAATTATACTTCCCAGATTATTAATAGCCATTTGGGGATGCTGTCTTGTGAGTGCCTATTCGAATCTTTTTCTTACTTTTCTGTTGAACTGTGTGTCTTTTTCCTGTTGATTTACAAGAGTTTTTTTTATTTTCTGGATAGAAGCTTTTTGTTGTGTGTTGCAGAGATCGTCTTCTATTCTGTGGCTTGTGTTTTTGCCCTTTTAATGAGTCTTTAATGAGCAAGAATAACTAATTTTAGTGTAGTTCAGTTTATTCTTTCCTTTATTGATTTTGTTTTTTTTTGGATCCTGTTTTCAAAGAAATCTGTCCACCTTCAGCTCATGAAGATGTTTTCCTGCGTTTCTTTTAGAAGCATTGTTTTTACCTTTTACATTTAGTGTTGTAATTTATCGAAAGTTAATTTTTGTGTTGGTATAAGAGAGGCTGAAGTTTTGTTTTGTTTTTCTCATGGGGTATCCATTTAACCATCATTTATTGAAAAGACCCTTCTTGGCCGGGCGTGGTGGCTCACGCCTGTAATCTCAGCACTTTGGGAGGCCAAGGTGGGTGGATCATGAGGTCAGGAGATCGAAACCATCCTGGCTAACACGGTGAAACCCCGTCTCTACTAAAAAATACAAAAAATTAGCCGGACGTGGTGGCGGGCACGTGTAGTCCCAAATACTCTGGAGGCTGAAGCAGGAGAATGGCGCGAACCTGGGAGGCAGAGCTTGCAGTGAGCCGAGATTGTGCCACTGTACTCCAGCCTGGGTGACAGACTGAGACTCCGTCTCAAAAAAAGAAAGAAAAAAAAAAAGATAAGACCCTTCTTTCCCTACTTCTCTGCAGTGCCATCTTTGTCATAAATCAAGTATTCCTACCTGTATGGGACTGTTTCTGAATTCTCTAGTCTTTTATATTTATTTGTCTATACTTGCTTCATTCAATACTACCCTGTTTTATTTATTAAAAGTCTTGATAACCTGGTAGTGTACGTCCTTGAACTTTTTCTTTACTAAGATGGTCTTGGATATTCTTGGGTCTTTGTATCTTCACATATATTTACAGTCAGGTTATCAATTTCCTCAAAAAATATTCCAGGATTGTAATTGAGATCATATCAGATTTGAAGATGAATCTGGGAAGAATTAACGTATTTATAGTATAAAGTAAATATACTTTATATATTCAAATCTATGAACATAGAATATCCCTATAGTTCAAATCTATGAACATAGAATATCCTTCCATTTATTGAACTTGTCTTTGATTATCTCTTAGTACTCTTTTAGGCTCTCTGTCGTAATTATGTACATTTTTCTTTTGATATTGGTTTAGGTATTTTAAAGATATTTGTTAGATTTTTTTTATTCAGATATTTTATTTAGGTATTTAGGTATTCTTTAAATAATCTTTAGGTATGTTTGGTGGAATTCATTAGTGAAGCTGTGTCTGGAATTTTTTTGTGAGAAGGTTTTTAATTAAAGATTTGGTATCTTTAGTAGATATAAGACTAAACTGATTTTTCTATTTTTTCTTGTGTCTTCACAGGTTGTATTTTGCTAAGAATTTGTCTATCTAAATTTTCATGTTTATTGGCATAAAGTTCTTAATATTCTTTTATGATCTTTTAAATATTTGTAGGATTTGTACAGACTTTCCTCTTTTATTTCTAATACCGAACATGTGGATCCACTGTCTCTTTTTCTTGACTATGGCCAAGGGTGTATTAATTTTAGTAGTCTTAATAAAGATCCATTTTTTTTTTTTTGAGATGGAGTCTCACGCTCTCCCAGGTGGCTCCAGTGCAGTGGCACGATCTTGGCTCACTGCAATCTCTCCCTCCCGGGTGCAAGTGACTTTCCTGCCTCGGCCTCCTGAGTAGCTGGGATTACAGGTGTGTGCCACTGCGCCCAGCTAATTTTTGTATTTTAGTAGAGACGGGGTTTCACCATGTTGGCTAAGCTGGTCTTGAACTCCATATCTCAAGTGATCCACCCGCTTCAGCCTCCAAAGGTGCTGGGATTACAGGCATGAGCCACTGTGCCCAGCTTAAAAGATCCAGTTTTTACTGGATTCTTTTTTATGGACTTTTGAAAATATTTGTGGCTTTCTCCACACAAGAAAGAGTATTTGTTTACTCTTTTTAAAATTTTTCATATTTATCTTTACATTTAAATTCTTCTTTCTTTGGTTTTAATTTGCTTTCGTTTTTGTAATTTATTTATATGAGTGCTTAGATCATTTCTTAAAGTCTTCATACTTAATATGTATCATTAAGGCTATACATTTCCACTCAAACATGGCTTTAGATGCATATCATATGTTTTGCCATCATGTATTTTCATTATTAAACATTAATTTAAATATGTAATTTGTTTTAATTTCTTTTTTGACCTCGAGAGTTACTTCGAGGTATACTGCTTGATTTTCATAGAAGCATTCTCTATTTAACTTTTTAGTACTGTTTTCTAGCTTAACTACACTTTGTTTAGAGAATATGCTATGTGATTTCAGTCCTTTGAAATTCATTGAGATTTGCTTTATTGGTCAATACATACTGAAATTTTGGTAAATGTTTTTTGTACACATGAAAAGAATGCCTAGTCTGGATTTGTTAGATCCAGGTATCTTTGTTATTATGTCAGGTTTTTTTGTGTTCAGGTCTTCTATATTCTTACTAATTTTGTTTTTTTCCCCTTCTCTATAAATTACTGGTAGATACATGTTAAAATCTCCTCTATGATTATGGAGTTTTCTATTTTTTTTTTTAATTCTGTTTTGATCATGTGCTCTTTAGGTATCTACAGATTTAGAGATGATACATATTCCGGGTAGACTGACCCTTTTATCATTATGAAAAAGACCTCCCTCTTGCCTTAAAGTCCTATGTCTTGTATTACATAGGACTTTGTAATATTTGTTACATAGTTAGTAGATACAAAACTTCTGTTAGTATTTTCATGGTATTTATTTTTCTAGTTTTACAAACTTCATTTTAACATTTTTAGGTTTTTATATTTAAGGTTTGTCTCAGAAATATTTTTGGGCTTTTCTTCCCCAATTAAAAAAATTGACACATAATTGTACATATTTATGGGTTGCATGTGATATTTTGATATATGTGTACAGTATGTAATGATACAATCAGTAATTAGGATATCCATCACCTCAAACACTTATCATTTCTTTGTGTTGGGAGCATTCCAAATCTTCACTTCTAGCTATTTTGAAATACACACTAAATTATTGTTAACTATAGTCACTCTGTTGTGTTACTGAATACTAGAAATTTCTGCTTCTAACTATATTTTTATACTAATTAACTAAACTCTCTTATCTCCCCTTTCTCCTACCCTTCCCAACCTTCCCTATCCCTCCCATCATTCTACTCTCTACTTTCATGATATAAAATTTTTTTTGGCTCTAACATATGAATGAGAACATGTAATTTGTCTCCTTGTACCTGGCTTATTTCACTTAATATAATGTTCTTCATTTCTATCCATGTTGCTGCAAATGACATGATTTCATTCTCTTTTATGGCTGAATAATATTCCATTGTGTATATACACCATATGTTTTTAAATCTGTTCATCCACTGATGGGCATTTAGGTTGATTTCATATCTTGGCTATTGTGAATAGTGCTGCAATGAACATAGGAGTGCAACTATCTCTTCTTTGGATGTATACCCTGCAGTGGAATTGCTACATCATACAGTAAATCTATCTTTAGTTTTTTGAGGAACCTCTATATTGTTTTCCATAGTAGTTGTACTAATTTATATTCCCACCCACAATGTACAAGTGTTCCCTTTTTTTTTTCGCATTAATCAGTCAACTTTAAGTGCTATGGTTGATGCAAAGAAGAAATATAGAGGAGAAAAAGGATTAAATTATTATAAGACAGACTATAGTATGTGCTAAATGAATGATCATTATAATAAGTATCTTCAAATAGGTTTTGGCAGTAAAAATTGAGAGAGGATGAGAATGTTTGAGAACGTTCACATAATGGAGGAGAGACTTGAATTGGGCTTGGTGCCTACTGGAATGGATAAGCCTAGATGCTTTTAAAATAAATATAAGGATTTATTATATGTATCTGAATATGAGGTTTATTCAGGATTTATTATATGTATCTGAATATGTATCTGAAAATGAAAAATCTGAATATGACTCTCATTTTTCTAATGACATGATAGTGAAAATGTTTTGATTAACTTGAATGTATAAACTTTTAAGCTAGTAGAAGAAATAGTTATTGTATTTAGCTTGTTAAAATAGTCATACATGCATATTTAGAAGTATATATTACTTTAGAAAATTTTTTATACCTGTTTTATGAAATAACATTATTTACACTCTTCATATGCATTTTAAAATTAGTCTTTCTCTTTACCAGATTTAGTCTCTTTTATAATTTTCCAGAACACATGATTTTAATTTTTACTTACATGGTTTTAAATAAAGCATTTTTTAAAAATCTAAGTATGATACTTTCCCTGGGAATTTTTATCTCCTGTCACAAGTAATCATTTGCTATTCATGAGCTTTACAATGAAACCCTTTCAATTGATCATTAATGGGCCTATTTATATTGGGATCTAAAAGTTTTAATTGTGAGTCTGTACCCCCCAAATAATTATGAAATCTGTTTTTAATTTCTTTGCCATTCTTTTTAACTGTTTTCGCTGGGTAACCTCTTTTCAGTGTCCCAAACCGATATTCCTTGAAGTTGTTTTTCAGGATGTATGTCTTTTCCAAACAGTTTTTTTATTATTGCTTTCAAAAATAAAGTAAGTAGAACAACTCATTGGTAAGGTAATTTTCTCTTTTCTTTGGGACATTTTTGGGAAAAGAACTTTACCTTATGTTCACTGTTACCATCTAAATGATGGTAATGAGATGAAGAGGGGGTCAAGGATAACTGTGAGATTTTTGACCTGGCCAGATGGAAGAATGGAATTGCCATTTAATGAGGTATAGACACTTGCTGTATTCTGCTTAATATTGTAGACCTTTTATGTGCTTATGTTATTCCTTCTGTGCTTATCTTATTCCTCCTTCTAGTTCCCCAAGGTTTGGGGCTGTGTTGTCCATGTATTATTCACAATACTCAGCACAGTTCTTTGTACAGAGTAACTGCCACCTACTTTCCTGAATTAAATTGATTTTAAATGTACATCAACCTCAAAATGTAGGCAGCTATATTCAGGGTTGCTATTAACAAGGAAGAGTGTTTTCCTTCTGCTGCTGCTTGTAATATAAAGCAGATACAGCTTGTTGGCTTTGTTCAACCATCCGATCCAAAAATCTTCCCTTGCATACTGCGGGATGTCTAACTCATAAACCCTTAAAACTGCTAGCCTTGGCCGGGCGCGGTGGCCCACGCCTGCAATCCCAGCACTTTGGGAGGCTGAAGCGGGCAGATCACCTGGGGTCGGGAGTTCGAGACCAGCCTCACCAACGTGGAGAAACCCTGTCTCTACTAAAAATACAAAATTAGCTGGGCGTCGTGGTGCATGCCTGTAACTCCAACTTCTCAGGAGGCTGAGGTAGGAGAATTGCTTGAACCCAAGAGGCAGAGGTTGCAGTGAGCTGAGATCGTGCCATTGCACTCCAGCCTGGGCAACAAGAGTGAAACTGCGTCTCAAAAAAAAAAAAAAAAAAAAAAAGAAAAGAAAAGAAAAAAAAAACACCAAAAAAACTACTAGCCTTTAGACATTTCTGTTGCTTTTAGGTTTTAGCTTGCAAATTCAAGCTGGGGAAGGACTATTAGTTGACAATCTTCCTTTCCTCTCCACATTTCATTGAATAGAGAAGGCAGTTATACAGTGAGCAGAAGGGAGAGAGGTGAGTGGGTGTTTATGTGAGGCTGGCTAAAGTCTAATCACTGTGTTACCCAGAGTGGGGCAAAGACCTGTGAAGGAGAAGTAGGTGACTGTCACACAAAACACCTTTCTTATATTTTGGTTTCAGTAAATGAAATGTCGGTTGTCAAATCCTTTTGTTCGTAGCCCTGTAGTTTTTCCAGTCTGCTATTTGGTTTTCACTCATAGATGTTAATTTGACAAGAGGTGAATTGTTTAAGGTACCATTAGTTTTAGGATCTGCCTCATATTCCCTTGTGTTTAATTTCGTCTGGACCAGTCTTGATACTGCCTGTTAGGCTATTTTGATAGTGATATCTACTTGGAAGAGTTCGGTGAACATTCTTTGCATTTGACTAAAAACAGATTGTGGAATGGTTACATTTCTTACATTGTTCTGCATTCTGGTTTCTTTTTTTTCTCCTGGAAAAAAAATCAAATTAGAACTTATTAAAACAAAATATTTGGCTGTTAGGAACTGTTCTAGGATTGCCGGTTGGAATTCTTTTCTACTGCAAAAATATACAGCAGGCTCTCTGTTTGTCTCTTATTGGTGTATAAGAATGCTTGTGATTTTTGTACATTGATTTTGTATACTGAGACTTTGCTGAAGTTGCTTATCAGCTTAAGGAGATTTTGGGCTGAGACAGTGGGGTTTTCTAGATATATAATCATGTCATCTGCAAACAGGGACAATTTGACTTCCTCTTTTCCTAATTGAATACCCTTTATTTCCTTCTTCTGCCTAATTGCCCTGGCCAGAACTTCCAACACTATGTTGAATAGGAGTGGTGAGAGAGGGCATCCCTGTCTGGTGCCAGTTTTCAAAGGGAATGCTTCCAGTTTTTGCCCATTCAGTATGATATTGGCTGTGGGTTTGTCATAGATAGCTCTTATTATTTTGAGATACATCTCATCAATACCTAATTTATTTAGAGTTTTTAGCATGAAGTGTTGTTGAATTTTGTCAAAGGCCTTTTCTGCGTCTATTGAGATAATCATGTGGTTTTTGTCTTTGGTTCTGTTTATATGCTGGATTACATTTATTGATTTGTGTATGTTGAACCAGCCTTGCATCCCAGGGATGAAGCCCACTTGATCATGGTGGATAAGCTTTTTGATGTGCTGCTGGATTCGGTTTGCCAGTATTTTATTGAGGATTTTTGCATCAATGTTCATCAAGGATATTGGTCTAAAATTCTCTTTTTTGGTTGTGTCTCTGCCAGGCTTTGGTATCAGGATGATGCTGGCCTCATAAAATGAGTTAGGGAGGATTTCCTCTTTTCCTATTGATTGGAATAGTTTCAGAAGGAATGGTACCAGCTCCTCCTTGCTTCAAAGAGAATAAAATACCTAGGAATCCAACTTACAAGGAACGTGAAGGGCCTCTTCAAGGAGAACTACAAACCACTGCTCAAGGAAATAAAAGAGGATAAAAACAAATGGAAGAACATTCCATGCTCATGGGTTGGAAGAATCAATATTGTGAAAATGGCCATACTGCCCAAGGTAATTTATAGATTCAATGCCATCCCCATCAAGCTACCAATGACTTTCTTCACAGAATTGGAAAAAACTACTTTAAAGTTCATATGGAACCGAAAAAGAGCCTGCATCGCCAAGTCAATCCTAAGCCAAAAGAACAAAGCTGGAGGCATCACACTACCTGACTTCAAACTATACTACAAGGTTACAGTAACCAAAATGCATGGTGCTGGTACCAAAACAGAGATATAGATCAATGGAACAGAACATAGCCCTCAGAAATAATGCCACATATCTACAACTATCTGATCTTTGACAAACCTGACAAAAACAAGCAATGGGGAAAGGATTCCCTATTTAATAAATGGTGCTGGGAAAACTGGCTAGCCATATGTAGAAAGCTGAAACTGGATCTCTTCCTTAGACCTTATACAAAAATTAATTCAAGATAGATTAAAGACTTACAGGTTAGACCTAAAACCGTAAAAACCCTAGAAGAAAACCTAGGCATTACCATTCAGGACATAGGCATGGGCAAGGACTTCATGTCTAAAACACCAAAAGCAATGGCAACAAAAGCCAAAATTGACAAATGGGATCTAATTAAACTAAAGAGCTTCTGCACAGCAAAAGAAACTACCATCAGAGTGAACAGGCCACCTACAAAATGAGAGAAAATTTTCAAACCTACTCATCTGACAAAGGGCTAATATCCAGAATCTACAATGAACTCAAACAAATTTACAAGAAAAAAACAAACAACCCCATCAAAAAGTGGGCAAAGGACATGAACAGACACTTCTCAAAAGAAGACATTTATTTATGCAGCCAAAATACATGCAAAAATACTCATCATCACTGGCCATCAGAGAAATGCAAATCAAAACCACAATGAGATACCATCTCACACCAATTAGAATGGTAATCATTAAAAAGTCAGGAAACAACAGGTGCTGGAGAGGTTGTGGAGAAATAGGAACACTTTTACATTGTTGGTGGGACTGTAAACTAGTTCAACCATTGTGGAAGTCAGTGTGGCGATTCCTCAGGGATCTAGAACTAGAAATACCATTTGACCTAGCCATCCCATTACTGGGTATGTACCCAAAGGACTATAAATCATGCTGCTATAAAGACACATGCACGCGTATGTTTATTGTGGCACTATTCACAATAGCAAAGACTTGGAACCAACCCAAATGTCCAACAACGATAGACTGGATTAAGAAAATGTGGCACATACACACCATGGAATACTATGCAGACACAAAAAAGGATGAGTTCATGTCCTTTGTAGGGCCATGGATGAAACTGGAAATCATCATTCTCAATAAACTATTGCAAGGACAAAAAACCAAACACCGCATGTTCTCATTCATAGGTGGGAATTGAACAATGAGAACACATGGACACAGGAAGGGGAACATCACACACCGGGAACTGTTGTGGGGTGGGGGGATGGGGGAGGGACAGCATTAGGAGATATACCTAATGCTAAATGACTAGTTAATGGGTGCAGCACACCAACATGGCACATGGATACATATGTAACAAACCTGCACATTGTGCACATGTACCCTAAAACTTAAAGTATAATAATAATAAAATAAAATAAAAATATACAGCAGGGTTAATAAAAAGAAATTTAAATTTTAAGTTGTAGGGCTGTTAACCTACCCAGTTTTTTTCTGCTTTGGTCTCCTCATCTTATCTGTAATCAATAGAGCATTTCGATGATCGTAGGCCGTTTAACAAGTGAAGAGGAAACTTCTGAGAAATAAGTTGTCTGCAATCTACTTCTTTATAGTGCTCATTCTTTGCCTTCAAAAATTTTGGTTAGAAACCATTTGTGATTTTAAAAAAGGGTATCAATATGATAATAATTACTGTAAAAGCAGTTCATCTTTATTGAGTACTTTTCTGTGTATCAAGCATTACTTAAGCACTTTTGATGTATTAGCAAGTTTCATAAAAACCTGATAAATAGGTATTGTTATCCTCTTCTGTTTCACCAGGAGAAAAATGAAGCAGAGAGAAACTAAGTAACTTTCTCAAAATTATGCTCCTAGTAAGTACTGGAGCTGGTATACAATAGCGTTCTGGCTCCAGAGCCTGAGTACTTTGAGCATATTTAATAATATATGAGTTCTATGAAAGCTCTATGCCTTTAGACATTAACTTCTGAAATAATAAAGGGCCCATGGGAAATAAGAATGGTATGGCATAGTAAAAGTTTTTTTATGTGCCTTTAATATGTATGCTAAAACCTATCTGAATTTTTCTCAAACTTGGCTGTGCCTCAGAATCATTTGAGGAGCTTGTAAAAAAATATGATTTCTGGCACTCATTCCATACTACCTCACTGGAAGCAGGAGTTTGATATATCTGAATTTCTAGCCCAGTGTGAGGCAGTTATTTATGCACCACTGGCATATAACACACAACAAAATAGATTTTTTTTAAAGTTACATATTGATGTTAGCTAATTATGGCAGCTAACACAGAGTACTTTATCTGTATTATTTCATTTAATTCTTATAACAACCTTGTGGTGTCAGGCAGCATTATTTCCTCCATTTTATAGATGAAGAAACTATTAGGTTGGTGCAGAAATAATTGCGGTTCTTGCCATTGAAAGTAATGGCAAAAACCGCAATTACTTTTGCACCAACCACAAATCTTAGAGTAGTAACATGACCAAGCCCTGTGCTCATTGCAACATTATTCACATTAGCTTACATATGGAAACAACCTAAATGTTCATCAATGAATGAATGCATAAAGAAAATCTGGTATGTGTACACACACACACACACACACACACACACACACACACACACACACACACTATTATTCAGCCATTAAAAGAAGGAAATCCTGCCAAATACAAAATGGAAGAAGCTGGAAGACATTATGCTAAGTGAAATAAACCAGACACAAAAAGACCAACATCTGTGTGACCTCACTTACATGTAGAACCTAAAAGTGTCAAACTCATAGCAACAGAGCGGTTAGAATGGTGGTTACCAGGGGCTGGGAAATGGGGAGATGTTGGCTAAAGGGTACAAACTTTCAGTTGTAACATGAATAAATTCTGAGGATCTAATGTACAGCATAGTGACCATAGCTAATAATACTACATTGTTTACTTCTTGAAATTTGCTAAGAGAGCAGATCTTAAGTGTTCTTGTCACACATGCACACCCACACATATGCACACAAAAGGTAACTAAGTGTAGTTATGGATGTATTGCTTAATTTGATTATGGTAATCATTACACAGTATATACATATATCAAATCATCACATTGTACACCTTGAATATACACAACTTTTATTTGTCAGTTATACCCCATTAAGCCTGGGGAGAAAAACATCACGAACATCACATGGGTAATAAATACATGCTAGAACCAGGATCTGAAAACAGGTCTATCAGAATACGAATACTTAACATTAACTATATTCACATTGTTGTGAAAAAAATCCCCAGAACTTTTTCATCTTGCAAAACTAAAACTCTATATTCATGAAGCAACAATTCCCCCTTTCCTACCCTCTCCACCCCATCCCTAGTAACCACCGTTGTGCTTTCTGTATCTGTGAATTCAACTACTTTAAGTACCTCGTATAAAAAGGCGTGGGGAGGAGAAAGGATACTGGGCACGTACAAATGACATATGGATTGCTATACTAGCTAATGGGGCAACACATGCATCTGAGATTGCATTTTTCTAGCATTCCATGAAATTGTCAATTAAAGTGGGAAAATTATTTAAATTTAATAAATATATATAAATATGTAAATATATTTACATATATAAATAAATAAATTTCCTAGTAAGTGCTGGAGCTAGTATACAATAGCTGGTATACAATACTATATACATATATATATATATAGAGAGAGAGAGAGATTGTGTGTGTGTGTGTCTGTGTGTGTGTGTGTGTGTGTGTGTGTGTGTGTGTCAGTCAGTCTTGCTCTGTTGACCAGGCTGGAGTATGGTGGTGTGATTATAGCTACTGCAGCCTCGAACTCCTGGGCTCAAGTGATCCTTCTGCCTCAGCCTTTCAAGTAGTTGGGATTACAGGTGTGTACCACCATGCCTAGCTAATTTTTTTTTTAATTTTTAAATTTTCTATAGACAGAGTCTCGCTGTATTGCATAGGCTGGTCTCAAACCCCTAGGCTTACTCAATCTCCCTTCCTCAGTCTCCCAAAGTGCTGGGATTACAGGCATGCACCACTGCAATTTACGTATAGTAAAACATACGGATTTTAAATGTAGATAGCCCTATGAATTTTGGCACACATATATATCATGTGTCCAATCTCCCCTCCCTCAGTCAAGATTTCTATCATGTCAGAAAATTTCTTTTTTGGTTAGTAACCCCCAACTCTACTCTAGGCAAGCACGGATCTAATTTTTATTACCACATATTGGTAGTCTTGTCTATTCTAGAACTCTATACAGGTTGAGCATCCCCAGTCTGGATATCTGAAATCCAAAATGCTCCACAATCTGAAACTTTTTGAATGCCAACATGATGCCACAAGTAGAAAATTTTACCCTTGACCTTATGTGATGGGTCACAGTCTAAATGAAGCCAAAAATTTGTTTTCATGCAAAAAATTATTTAAAATATTGTATGAAATTAACTTTAGACTATGTGTATAAGAGATATATGAAGCATAAATGAATTTGTGTTTACACTGGGGTCCCATCTCCAAGATTTCTTTTTTTTTTTTGTGGGGGTGGGGTACGGAGTCCCACTCTGTCGCCCAGGCTGGAGTGCAGTGGCGCGATCTCGGCTCACTGCAAGCTCCACCTCCCGGCCCACGCCTGGCCTCCAAGATTACTTATTGTGGGTCTGCGCATATTCCAAAATCTGAAAAAATCCAAAATGATTCTGGTCCCAAGCATTTTAGATAAGGGATACTCAAGTTGTATGAAGGAAATCATACGGTGTGCACTCTTATACCTGGCATTATTCTCTCAACATAATGTCTGAGAGATTCATCCATATTGTTGCATGTATAAGAAATTCATTTTGATTATTGAATGGCATTCTTTTGTGTGAATATTCTTCAATCTGCTTATTCATTGGTTGATGGACATTTTGGTTGTATCTGGTGTGAATATTTGTATACTGGTCTTTGGTAGACATTTTTTCTTTTGGGTAAATTCTTAAGAGTGGAATTGTGGGAATATAGCTTAACTTTGTACGAAAGTTTTATTTAGCTTTATATGAAACTGCCAAGCTGTTTCCAAAGTAGCTGCACCATTTTACAGTCCCACCAGCAATGTATGAGAGTTCCACTTGCTCCAAATCCTTGCCATTATTTGGTGTTGATAGTCTTTTTAATTTCACCCACTTCAGTGTGTTTGAGATGGAATTTTTTGTGGTTCTTCTTTAAAAATTAACTTTCTTGAGGTATGGTTTATGTATAAACTCATTTCCACTGTAAAATTTGATAAGTTTTGACAGATACGTGCACCTGTGTAACTAACACCATAGTTATCCTTAAATTTTCTTGTTATCCATTCTCTGCCCACCTCAAGCAATTTTTGATCTGTTTTCTTTAACTATAGATTAGATTTTTGTTTTCTAGAGTTTTCATATATGTGGAATCATATAGTATTTACCTTTTTTGAGCCCTTCATTATTGCAGAATATGTACTGTTGAAAATATTTTGTGAATTAAAGATAAAATATCATTATTCTTTGTTTACAGCTTTATTGAGATATAATTCACACACCATGGAATTCACCTATTTAAAGAGTACAATTCATTGTTTTTAAATATATTCACAGGGTTATGCAACCAACACTGTAATCTAATTTTAGGACATTTCATCGCCAGCAAAAGAAACTCTGTGCCTGTTGGTAGTGAATCTCTATTTCTGTTTAAATTTTTTTAAATCATTTTTTATTGTGATAAAATACACATAACATGAAACTTACCATCTTAACCAATTTTAAGTTTGCAGTTCGGTGTCATTAAATATATTCATAATTTTATGCAATCATCACTACTACCCATCTCTCTAACTCTTTTCATCTTTTAAAACTGAAACCCTGTACCCATTAAACAGTAACTCCCCATTAACTTGTATAGCCAGCCTCTGGCAACCAACATTTTGCTGTCTGTCTCTATAATTTTGACCACTCATTACCTCATGTAAATGGAATCATAGACTATTTGTCTTTTTGTGACAGGCTTATTTCACTTAGTATAATATCTTCAGGGGTCATCCATATTGTAGCATGTCAGAATTTCCTTCCTTTTTAAGGCTGAATAATATTCCATTGTATATGGGTATATTACATTTTGCTTATCCGTCTGTTGATGGACACTTGGGTTGCTTCCATGTTTTATCTATCGTAAATAATGCTCCTATGAACATACAAACATGGGTGTACAATTATTTCTTTTATGAATAGCCAAAGCCATCCTGAGCAAAAAGAACAAAGTTGGAGGCATCACATTACCCGACTTCAAAATATACTGTAAGACTAAAGTAACCATAACACCATGATGCTAGTACAAAAACAGACACATAGACCTATGGAGCAGAGTGAAGAACCCAGAAATAATGCTGCACACCTACAGTCATCTAATCTTCAACAAGTTAACAAAAATAAGCAACAAAGAAAGGACTCCTTATTCAATAAATGGTGCTAGGATAGCTGGTTTGCCATATTCAGAAAAAATGAAAGTAGACCCCTACCATTCACCATACACAAAAACTAAATTAGGATGGATGAAAGATTTAAATGTAAGACCCCAAACTATAAGAATCTAGAAGAAAACCTAGGAAATGCCATTCTAAACATCGGTCTTGGCAAAGAATTATGACTAAGTCCTCAAAAGCATTTGCAACCAAAACAAAAATTGACAGGTGAAACCTAATTAAACTAAAGAGCTTCTGCAGAACAAAAGAAGCTATCAATATAGTAAACAAACAACCTACAGAATGGGAGAAAATATTCGCAACATATGCACCTGACAAAGGCCTAATATCCAGAATTCACAAAAGGACTTAAAAATTTGAACAAGCTAAAAAACAAATAGCCCCATTAAAAAGTGAGCAAAAGCCAGGCGTGGTGGCTCACGCCTGTAATCACAGCACTTTGGGAGGCTGAGGTGGGCGGATCACGAGGTCAGGAGATCGAAACCATCCTCGCTAACACGGTGAAACCCCATCTCTACTAAAAATACGAAAAATTAGCCGGGCGTGGTGGCGGGCGCCTGTAGTCCCAGCTACTCGAGAGGCTGAGGCAGGAGAATGGCGTGAACACGGGAGGTGGAGCTTGCAGTGAGCCGAGATTGCGCCCCTGCACTGCAGCCTGGGCGACAGAGCAAGACTCCGTCTCAAAAAAAAAAAAGTGGGCAAAAGGCGTGAATGACCGCCTCTCAAAATAAGACATATAATGGCCAACAACATGAAAAAAAATCACTAATCACAGAAATGCAAATCAAAACTAGGAGATTCCATCTCACACCAGTAAGAATGGCTTTTTTTTTTTTTAATTTTTAAGACGGAGTCTCACTCTGTCGCCCAGGCTGGAGTGCTGTAGCTTGATCTCAGCTCACTGCAACCTCCGCCTCCCAGGTTCAAGCGATTCTCCTGCCTCAGCCCCAAGAGTAGCTGGGTCTACAGGCATGCACCACCATGCCTGGCTAACTTTTTTTGTATTTTTAGTAGAGACAGGGTTTCAGCATGTTGACCAGGCTGGTCTCGAACTCCTAACCTCAAGTGCTCCGCCCGTCTTGGCCTCCCAAAGTGCTGGGATTACAGGCATGAGCCACCATGCCCAGCCAGAATGGCTATTACTAAAAGTAAAAAAATAACAGATGCTGATGAAGCTATAGGGAAAAGGAAACACTTATACCCTGTTGGTAGAAATGTAAAATAGTTTATCCACTGTGGAAAGCAGTTTAGAAATTTCTCAAAGAACTTAAAAAGAACTGCCATTCTACCCAGCAATGCCATTACTAGGTATATATCCAGAGGAAAATACATCTTTCTACCAAAATGTGTTCATCACAGCAGTATTCACCATAGCGAAGACATGGAATCAATCTAGGTGCCCATCAACAGAGTGGATAATGAAAATATGGTACATATACACCATGGGATATTATGCAGCCATAAAAAAAGAATGAAATTATGTCCTTTACAGTAACATGGATGCAGCTGGAGGCCATAATCCTAAGCGAATTAACTCAAGACCAAAGCACATTCTCACATAAGCAGGAGCTAAACACTGGGTACTCAGGGACATAAAGATGGCAACAGTAGACACAGGAGATTACTAGAGGAGAGAGAGGGGAGGTGGACAGGGGTTGAAAAAGTACCTATTAGGTACTCTGCTCACGACCTGGGATCAGTCATACACCAAACCTCAGCATCATGCAATATAGCCATGTAACAAATCGGCAGATGTATCCCCGGAATCTAAAATAATTATTGAAATTATTAAAAATAATTTTAAAATATCTTTTTAAGAGACTGCTTTTAATTCTTTTTGTTGTGTACCCAGAAGTGGAATTGCTGCACCATATGATAATTCTCTTTTTAACTTTTTGAGGAAATGTCATATTGTTTTCGACAGCAGCGATACCATTTTACATTCCCATCAGCAGTACAAAAGGGTTTTAATTTCTCCACATCTTGCGAACACTTATTTTCTGTGTGTGTGTGTGTGTGTGTGTGTGTGTGTGTGTGTGTGTGTGTGATAGTAGCCATCCTAATGGGTGTGAGGTGGTATCTCATTGTAGTTTTGATTTGCATTTCTCTAATGATTTGTGGAGCTCGGCATCTTTAATGATTGGTGATGTTGGGCATCTTTTCATGTACTTATTGGCCATTTGTATGTCTTTGGAGAAATGTCTATTCAAGTTCTTTGCCCATTTTTTAAATAAGGTTGTTGGTTTTTGTTTGTTTGGAGTTAGTATTTACTCTTACGTATCTAACTATTCGCTTAGCATAATGTTTTTGAGACACATACATGTAGTTGAATATATCTATAATTGGCTTGTTTTTTGAATATCTATAATGTTTTTGAGATATATCCATGTAGATGAATGTATCTGTAGTCGGTTTTTTTGAATTTATCTACAGTCGGTTTGTTGTTTGTTTTATTGTACCCATACAATATGGTATATCCAAAACAACATTTGTCTGTAGTTGGGCATCTGGTTTGCTTCTAATATTGGGTATAAGTAATATGATGCCTAATGTTATTTTGCAATATAGCATACACTAATATGCATAGTTACTATGTATTCTGTACACATAATATGCAGCTATAATATGAGGCTAATATTATGCCTAGTATTACTTTCCCTAGGCATATTATGCCTAATATGCAGCTATGCATGTTAGTATAGAGTTGTCTTCTCTTATTAGTGGTTTCAATTACCTGCAGTATATATAGTACAGTGAGATATTTAGGGAGGGAAAGACCACATTCACATAACTTTTATTACAATATATGGTTACAGTTCTATATTATTATTGCTGTTAATATCTTACTGTACCTAATTTATAAGTTAAACTATCATAACTGTATGTATAGGTAAAAAACATAGTATATATATATATGGTGTGGTAATATCTGTAGTTTCAGATATCCTCTGGGTGTCTTGTAATGTATTCCCTGAAGACAAGGAGGAACTATAGTATGAATATTTGGAGCGTATGTTTTCATTTTCTCAGGATAAATACTTAAGAGTGGAATTGCTAGGTCATTTTTTTTTTAAATGAAGCTGTGGATTTATTCTGAGTGGTATAGAGAGATGCCGACAATACAGTGTTAAATGAAAAGCATAAAGCATCCAGCAATTTGGGAGGCCAAGGTGAGAGAATCACTTGAGCCTAGGAACTTGAGACAAGCCTCAGCAACATGGTGAAACTCCGTCTCTACAAAAAAATTTTTAAAATTAGTTGGGCATGGTGGTGCTTGCCTGTAGTCTGAGCTACTCAGGAGGCTGAGGTGGGAGGATTGCTTCAGCCATGGAGGTTGAGGCCGCAGTGAGCTATGATTGTGTCACTGCACTGCAACATGGGCAACAGAGGGAGACCTTGTCTCAAAAAAAAAAATTTTTTTTAAAGGAAAGCATAAAATAGCACATATAGTAAGATCTCATTTTTGGAAAAATGTGTATGCAGGAGGAAAAAAGACTGGAAGGATATACACTAAAATATTAGCAATGGTTTTCCTCTCAGTGACATTTTCTTCTTTATACTTTTCTCTATTTTCTGATTTCTTTTGCAATAAGTATGTATAAGTTTAATAATTTAAAAAAAAGTTTTTTTTTTCAATTTTTCCCCTGTGCTTTTCTTTTTTTAAAATTTTATTTTACATTCAGGAGTACATGTGCAGGTTTCTTATATAGGAAAATTTTGTGTCACGGAGGTGTGGAGTACAGATTAATTCATCACTAATAAGCATAGTACCTGATAGGTAGTTCTCTTCCCTCACTTTCCTCCCACCCTCCACTCTCAAGGAGGCCCCAGTGTCTGTTGTTCCCTTCTTTGTGTCTATGTATACTGAGTATTTACCTCCTACTTATAAGTGAGAACACACTATGTTTGGTTTTCTGTACCTGCGTTAGTTTGGGATAGTGGCCTCCAGCACCATCCGTGTTGCTGCAAAGGACATATTGTTGCTCATTTTTATGGCTGGGTAGTTATTCTGTGGTCTAAATGTACCATATTTTCTTTTCCAGTCCACCCTTGATGAGCATTTAGGTTGATTCCATGTCTTTGTTATGGTGAATAGTGCTGTGATGAACAGATACATGCATGTATCTTTAAGGTAGAACAATTTATATTCCTTTGGGTATATACCCAGTAATGATTGTGGGGTCGAATGGTAATTCTTTCTTAAGTTCTTTGAGAAATCGCCGAACTGGTTTCCAGAATGGCTGAACTAATTTACATTCCCACCAACGGCATGTAAGCACTCCCTTTTCTCTGCTACCTCACCAGCACCTTTTATTTTTAGAGATTTAAATAATAGCCATTCTGACTGATATGAGATGGTTTCTCATTGTGGTTTTGATTTGCATTTCTCTAATGATTAGTGATATTGAGCATTTTTTCGTGTGCTTTCTGTCTGCATGTATGTCTTCTTTTGAAAAGTGTTTGATCATGTCCTTTGCCCACTTTTTAATGAGGTTGTTTGTTTTTTGCTCATTAAGTTGTTTAAGTTTCTTATAGATTCTGGATATTAGACCTTTTTCGGATACATATATCTTCTCCCATTCTGTAGGTTGCAAATATTTTCTCCCATTCCATTAGTTGTGCGATTACTCTGTTGATAGTTTCTTTTGCTGGGCAGAAGCTCTTTAGTTTAATTATGTCTCATTTGTCATTTTTTGTTTTTGTTGCAGTTGCTTTTGGCGTGTTTGTCATGAAATCTTTGCCAGGACTTAGGTCCAGAATGGTATCTCCTAGGTTATCTTCGAGGTTTTAGGTTTCACATTTGAGTCTTTAATTCATCTTGAGTTGATTTTTGTATATGCTGTATGGAAGGGGTCCAGTTTCAGTCTTCTGCATATGACTAACCAGCTACCCCAACACCATTTATTGAATAGGGAGTCCTTTCCCCATTGCTTGTTTTTGTTACCTTTGTCAAAGATCTGGTGGTTGTTCGAGTGTGGCATTGTTTCTGGGCTCTCTATTCTGTTCCATGAGTCTGCGTGTTTTTGTACCAGTACCATGCTGTAATGGTTACTGCAGCTTTATAGTATAGTTTGAAGTCAGTTAATGTGGTGCCTCCAGTTTTTTGCTTAGGCTCTTTTTGCTTAGGATTGTCTTGGCTATTCAGGCTCCTTTTTGGTTCCATATGAATTTTAAAGTAGTCTTTTGTAATTGTGTGAAGAATGTCCTCGGTAGTTTGATACAAATAGCATTGAAACTGTAAATTGCTTTACTCAGTGTGGCCATTTTCACAATATTGATTCTTCCTATTGATGAGCATGAAATGTTTTTTCCTTTCTTTGTGTCATGTGTGATACCTTTGAGCAATCTTTTGTAATTCTCATTACAGAGATCTTTCACCTCCCCTAGTTAGCTGTATTCCTAGGGTATTTCATTTTCTTTGTGGCTATTGTAAGTGGAATTGCATTCTTGTATTGACTCTCAGCTTGGACATTGTAGGTGTATAGAAATGCTACTAATTTTTGTATATTGGTTTTGTTGTTGTTGTTTTTGCTGTTGTTATTGTTGTTGTTGTTTGACCCCTCTGTTACTCAAGCTGGAGTGCAGTAATTCGATCTTGGCTCACTGCAACCTCTGCCTCCTGGGCCCAAGTGATCTTCCCACCTGAATCTCCTGAGTAGTTGGGACTACAGATGCATGCTCCCTTGCCTGGCTAATTGTTTTTGTATTTTTTATAGAGACGGGGTTATGCCATGTTGCTCACACTGGTCTTGAACTCCTGAGCTCAAGCAATTCTCTTGCCTCAGCCTCCCAAAGTACTGGAATTACAGCCATGAGCCACCATGCCTGGTCTGTTTTTTTTTGAGACAGAGTCTCACTCTGTCACCCAGGCTGGAACAGTGGCACAATCTCACCTCTCTGCAACCTCCGCCATCCAGGCTCAAGCGATTCTCCTGCCTCAGCCTCCTGAATAGCTGGGACCACAGGTGCCACCATGCCCGGCTAATTTTTGTGTTTTCAGTAGAGATGGGGTCTCACCATGTTGGCCACGCTGGCCTCAAACTCCTGGACTCAAGTGATACACCCACCTCGGCCTCCCAGAATGCTGGGATTACAGGTGTGAGTCACCGTGCCTGGCCTGACCATTTTTGTACCTTAATTTTATATTCTGAAATAATCCTGGAGTTGTTTATCAGAGTTAGTAGCTTTTGGACAGAAACTATGAGGTTTTCTAGGTTTGCAATCATATCATCTGCAAAACAGAGATAGTTTGACTTCCTCTCTTTCTATTTGGATGCCTTTTATTTCTTTCTCTTGCCTGATTGCTCTGGCTAGGACTTCCAGTGCCATGTTGAATAGAGTGGTGAGAGAGGGCATCCTTTTCTTGTTCAGGTTTTCAAGGGGAATGCTTCCATCTTTTGCCCATTCAGTGTGATGTTGGCTATGGATTTGTCATAGATGGGTTCTTATTATTTTGAATTGTGCTCCTTCAGTGCCTCGTTTGTTGAGGGTTTTTTTAACATGAAGGATGGTGAATTTTATTGAAAGCCTTTTCTGTATCTGTTGAGATGATCATGTTGTTTTGTTTTTAGTTCTGTTTATGTGGTAAATCACATTAATTGATTTGTGTATTTTTTTTTTATTTTTTTATTTGCGAGACAGAGTCTAGCTCTTGTTGCCCAGGCTGGAGTACAATGGTGCAATCTTGGCTCACTGCAACCTCTGTCTCCCAGGTTCAAGCAGTTCTCCTGCATCAGCCTCCCAAGTAGCTGGGATTACAGGCATGCATCACCACTTCTGGCTAATTATGTATTTTCAGTAGAGATGTGGTTTCACCATGCTGGTCAGGCTGGTCTCGAACTGCTGACCTCATGTGATCCACGGGCCACAGCCTCCCAAAGTGCTGGGATTACAGGCATGAGTCGCTGTGCCAAGCCAATTGATTTGTATATATTAAACCAACCTTGTATTCCAGGCTCACTTGATCATAAAGCAATAGCTTTTGGATGTGTTGCTGACTTTGGTTTGCTAGTATTTTGTCAAGGATTTTTGCATCTGTGTTCATCAATGATATTGGCCTGAAGCTTTCATTTTTTGTTGTCTCTCCCAGGTTTTGGTGTCAGGATGATGCTGGCCTCAAACAGTGAGTTAGGGAGGACTCTCTCTTAAATATTTGGAATAGTTTCACTAAGAATGGTATCAGATCTTCTATATACATCTGGTAGAATTTGGCTGTGAATGACTGTGTCTGGTCCTGGCCTTTTTTTCATTGGTAGGCTTATTATTACTCATTCAATTTTATAATTTATTATTGGTCTGTTCAGAGATTCAGTTTCTTCGTGATCCAATCTTGGGAGGTTGTATGTTTCCAGAGATTTATTCATTTTTTCTACTTTTTCTAGCCTTTGTGCATAGAGAGATGTTCATAGTAGTCTCTGAGTATTCTTTGTATTTCTCTGGATTTGGTGGTAATGTCCCCTTTGTTATTTTTTATTGTGTTCATTTGGAGCATGTATCTTTTTTTTCTTCATTAGTCTAGCTAGTTATTATGTCAGTTTTATTTATTCTTTCAAGGAACTAATTCTTGACCTTATTGATCTTTTATATGCTGTTTTCCTGCCTCAGTTTCCTTCAGTTCAGCTTTGATTTTGGTTATTTCTTCTGCTAGCTTTGTGGTTGGTTTCCTCTTGTTTCTTTAATTCAAGTTGTGATGTTAGGTTGTTAATTTGAGGTCTTTCTTTTTGCTGTGGGTGTTCAGCGCTATAAACTTTTCTCCTAACACTGCTTTAGCTATGTCCCAGAGTTTCTGATATATTGTATCTTTGATGATCTGTCTAATAATGTCAGTAGAGTGTTGAAGTCTCCTATTATTATTGTGTGGTTACTAAGTCTCTTCATTGATCTCTAAGTATTTGCTGTTTGAATCTGGGTACTTCTGTGTTTGGTGCATATATATTTAGGATATTTAGGTCTTCTTGTTGAATTAAACCCTTCAGCATTATGTAATGCCCTTACTGGATGTGCTGCTGGATTTGTTTGCTAGTATTTTGAATGATCCAAAAATCACTCAAAAACATACAATTTAATGGAAGTTAACCTGCTCCTGAATGACTTTGGGTAAACAATAAAATAGAGGCAGAATTCAAGAAATTCTTTGAAACTAATGAGATCAAAGATACAATATACCAGAAACTCGGGGACATAGCTAAAGCAGTGTTAGGGAGAAAAGTTTTTTTTTTTTTAATCTTTATTGATTTAAAGTGTGTTTTATCTGAAATTAGAATAGCAACCCCTGCTTTGTTGAGTTTTTGTTTGCTTGGTAGATTTTTCTCTGTTTACTTTGAGCCTGTGGGTGTGATGGGTCTCTTGCATTTATGTGTGATGGGTCTCTTGATGACAGCATACAGTTAGGTCTTAACTTCCTTATCCAACTTGCCAGTCTGTGCCTTTTAATTGGGGCATTAACCCATTTACATACAAGGTTAATATTGATAGGTGAGGATTTATCCTGTCATCTTGTTGTTACCTGGTTGTTACACATCTTAATTGTGCGGTTGCTTTATATTATCAGTGATCTATGTACTTAAGTGTGTTTTTGTGATGGCCTGTTTTGGTGTTTCTTTTCCATATTTAGCACTTCCTTAAGGAGTTCTGGCAAGTCAGGTCTAGTGGTAACAAATTCCCTTAGCATTTGCTAGTCTGAAAAGGATCTTATTTATCCTTTTCTTATGAAGCTTATCTTAGTTTGGCTGTATATGGAATTCTTGGTTGGAATTCTTTTTCTTTAAGAATACTGAATATAATCCCTCAATCTCTTCTGGCTTGTGGGGTTTCTGTTGAAAGTTCCACTGTTAACCTGAAGAAGTTTCTTTTGTTGGTGACCTCCTTCTTCCTAGCTGCCTTTAACATTTTATCTTTCACTTTGATCTTAGAGAATCTGATTACTCTGTCTTGGGCAAGGTCGTCTTTTATAGTACCTTGCAGGGGTTCTCTGCATTTCCTGAATTTGATGTTGTCATGTTTAGCAAGGTTGGAAAAAATTTCATCAATGACACTCTAAAACATGTTTTCCATGTTTCTTGCTTTCTCTTTTAGGGATGCCAATGAGATGTAGATTTGGTCTCTTTAGATAATCCCATATTTCTTGGAGGCTTTGTTTATTCTTGAATCTCTTTTCTTTATTTTTGTCTGAATGAATTATTTTGGGGAACTGGCCTTCAGACTCTGAGATTCTTTCTTCTCCTTGGTTGATTTCCTGCTGTTAATATTTGTTAATATTGTTTGCCTCTGTGTCCCCACCCAAATCCCATGTTGAATTGTAATTCCCAATGTTGGGGGAGGGACCTGGTGGGAGGTGATTGGACCATGGGGGTGGATTTACCCCCAGTGTTCTCATGATAGTGAGTTCTCATGAGATCTGATAGTTTAAAAGTGTGTGGCACTTCCCCCTTGAGTCTCTCTGTCTCTCTTGCTGCCATGTGAAGATGTGCTTGCTTCCCCTTCGCCCTACTGGCATTATTGTAAGTTTCCTGAGGACTTCCCAGCCATGCCTTCTGTACAGCCTGTGGAACTGAGTCAATTAAACCTCTTTTCTTTATAAATTACACAGTCTGAAGTAATGCTTTATATCAGTGTGAGAATGAACTAATACACCTGTGACTGTGTTTTAAAATTGTTGGAGTCTTTCAGCTCTATCAGATTCTTTCTTATAATTGCCATTTGTCTTTTATCTCCTGTATTATTTTATTGTATTCCTTAGAATCCTTTTATTGGGTTTCAACTTTCTCTCGAATCCAGATGATTTTTGTTTCTATTTATACTTTCAATTCTGTTTCTTTCATTTCAGCCATTCAGTCTGGTTAAGACCCAGTACTGGGGAATTAGTGTGGTTGTTTTTAGGTGAGAAGACACTGTGCCTTTTTGAGTTGCCAGAGTTCTTGCTGCACTGGTTCCTTCTCATCAGTGTGGGTGATATTCCTTCAATCTTTGAAAATGCTAATCCTTTGAATGTGTTTGTTTGTTTGTTTGTTTTGCTTTTGTCTTCTTTGATGCATTTGGAGGTTTAATTGTAGTATAAGGTGAGTTCGGTGAAGTCACTTCCTTTGTGAAAGATTTTAGGGAGCTAAGGCTAAGCTCATCCCTCCTAGGCTTCATGCTCTCACTTTAGGGGCCTGACACCAGGCCCCCAGCGTTCTTGTCTGGACTCTTGAGGTAGGAACATGCTGTACTGGAGCTTCTGAGATGTTCCCAATCCTCTGGCCATGACACTTCCATGGGTGGTGCTTGCCAATGCCCTTTGTCTTGGCGGCGTTAGCGGGCTCTGTGTTCATTTGTGTATTTCAGCAGCTGTGGTAGTGTGGCAGGGTGCACATACGTAAAATGGAGTGGGGTACTGGTGGAAGCAGGTTTGTGGTATGTGCTTCCACTGGTGGTGGCTGCCTCCGTCACATATTTACCTACATATCAAACTACCACACAATTTTGAAAGTTGTTTGTACAGTGTATGAGATGTTCTGTTGCTTGATATTATTGCTAATACTTGTATTATCTGATTTAATTTAACCATTGGGTGTGTAGTGGTATCTTATTGTGGTTTTAGCTTGTATTTGTTTGATGACTAATTTGAACATCTTTTTATGTGCTTTTCATCATTCACATATCTTCTTTTGAGAAGTATCTGTTCAGATCTTTCCCCCATTTTCTTATTGACTTGTCTTAAGTCTCCAGAATTCTTTATAAATTTTTAATATAAATCTATCTCAGATACATGTATTATAAATACTTTTTCCTAGTCTGCAGCTTGTCTTTTTATTTTCTTAATGGTATCTTTCAAAGGGCAAACACTTTGAATTTTGATGTCCAATTTAGCAATTCTTTATTTTTCATCATTTGCCTACCCATTGTTGTGACAGTTTTCTTCTTTGTTTTCTTGGTGTCCTTCTCTGTAAAATTGAGGTAATGTGAGAGTTAAATGAATTGATATATGTAATGTACTTTGAAAATGCCTCACATTTAATAAAAATAGTATAGTGTTAGCTGCCATTATTGTTACCACAACTCCTTTACTCATAAGTTATTTTTGAGGCTTTTGGATGCTGTCTCTACATCCCTGTCTCATCTCCATTCCTCTTAAAAATTTGTCATTGCCATTTTCTTTAAGGGTCTTTTGTTTACAAAAAGGGACTAAAGTTAAGATTTTCTATATATTAGAGAAAGGATATCCTAGCATTCCATGTAGGGTATGATTTATGTTACATGCCACTGTTTTGTAATCTACCAATTTACCAGTGACTTGGTTTCCTTTCATATGTGATGTTACAATGAGATTTATAGAAATTTTTGCCATTTCCTTTCCCCAAAAGGTCTAAAGCCCACCATGAATGTCATGATTTTCCCCTTTTGTTAAGGCTCCTTTGGCCATCTCTGACATTGGCTTCCACTGTATTTTATGCATACCTTACATGCCTTTTAGTGTACTATGGAAACTGGCATTTTAGAGGGTGTTGTTTTCGTTGTCAGTTTTGCTAAACAGAATTTAGGGGCTGGATTTTGATTGAGGTACATTAATTGGATTAAAAATATCATGAACATAATTAGCTTGAAGGCAGTAATAGTTATTTATACCAAAATGGAGTTTCAAATGAGTATAAACTAGGTCAAGGCAAGATGTTCTTCTTAAAATACATTACAGTATGATAATGATCCACCATAGTTGTTTGAGTCAGTCTCAGAAATGGAGATATTGTCCTGATTCTGTTCTCTATTATTTTGACCAAATATTTAATCAGTCTATCATTTTCCTATTATAGAGTGAGAGATATAATATCTTGCTAGCAAAATTAATATTAAGCAATGAGATAGTTAGTATTTAGCAAGTGATGTAGTTCTTGTAATAAGCTCAGTATAATTTTTAGTCTACAGTTCAGATCTTATTGATCTCTTTTCTGAAAGTATCCCCTCCATCTGAGCCCCTCTCCTGAGCCCTAGATCAGGTACTGGGCCATCCGCAAAGTCTTACATAGTGCTTGGCAATGAATAGGCAATTGGTAAGAGTGTTGTATTTAACCAAACTTTCAATTTTATCCACCTTTGAGATATTGGAAAACTTCCTGAAGTTGTCTTCTCTGTAATAGATTTTATTTTCTACATTGAACAATCTAACTCACGATTTTGGCCTTTAATTTAGAAATTGAATTTTCATCTCAATAGTGCTGTCACTTCTAATTTCTTATTGTTTCCTTTTTGTGCCTTTTAATGTACTTTCACCAATGCAATATACTCGTTTCTTGTGCCTTTTTTTGTCCCTTTTTCCTGTGGATTCTATAAACTCAAGAAATCAATATTCTTATGGAGGAAAAAAAAGCAGACAAAAACTTACTGCAGCTGTTCTTCTTACAGTTTCTGTCTTCCGGCTTTTCACACAAATGTTTTAAGAGAGTCAATTATTCTTAGTTGCCCATTTATCTTTTTAGTTTTTATAATTTAGTTATTGTTAAACTGTTTTAAAATATGTCTAATAACTTTAGGCTTCATAATTTTAGTGTATTTTCACATTTTCTAGCTTTTGTATAGTATCTCCTTATAGTTTCTTCTTTGCCTCCTCTATAACACTTTCCCAGTCTTTTTCCTCCTATCTGTCCTTTACATTTTTATTTTTATTTGTTTTGTTTTTAATGAATTACTCCAGATTTTATCTTCGTCTCCTTTTTCTTCAACAAAGAAGATAGCTGAGTGAGGGAGTGAATTAAAATATTTCTAGGGTTTCATTTATTTGCCTTTAAACAGATGTTGCTTTTCTGAATGTAGCTGTGATTTTTCAGTTACTTTTTGGACATCTCCATTTTGGTATTAGCTGAATTTTTCATAGTAAAACTAACTGTTGAATATACTTGGTCCCTCGTAGAAGGCAAGCTGTGTTATGTTCATCACTATATCTTAATTGTCTAGCATCGTGCTTGGTACATAGTTGGCAATTAATACACGTTTATTATATGAACAATTGATATTCTCCTGTCACCTGAAAGTTAACATGTTCAAAATTGAACATGTTGGAATCTGGAATTTTCCTTTGCTTCTGTACCTTCCCATTGTTTGAAGCAGAGATCAAATGTCCCCTCTTCCCTAAAGTTTTCCTTAATCATCACAGTCAAAAATCTGTTTCCCTATTCTCTATTCCTTTACCAAATTATACTTTTATTGTACCTTTATTCTGGATTACATTTTATTTATTTATGTACAGAGTTTGCTGTACATAAGATTGAGGTCAGGGGCTAACTTCTCCAAGATAAATTAACTATTTAAAATAATCTAAGGTTTTGGGAAAGGAAAGGGTTGAAAAGTGGATTTGTATCACTGTTCCTTCTGTATAGAATCCCCTCCCCATCTTGCTACTTTTCACTCATTCTTCAGCCTCAGGTGAGGCGTTATTTTATCCAGGTTTTTCTGAGCCTGCTTTAAAGTCTTGAATAGGTGACTTTTCTTTGTATTCCTCTATTATTAATTCATTTAATAATTATTGAGTGCCTTTATTGTGCAGACACTGTGCCAGACAGGCCTTTGAGAAACAAAAAGGTAGGACTTTTGTGGCTGAGTATGTAATATTTAGCTCATTATACAATTACGTATTACACAGATAAGGAAACTGAGGCTCAGATAAGTTCAGTGAATATACTAAGGTTACCAAATTAATAAATGGGAGAGCCTGGTTTCAGACTTTGGACTTTCTGAGTCCTTAGTGTTCTTTCCATTATACTTTGGCATTCCTCAGTGAAAATGTTTTTTGAAAGATTTGAACCAAATCTTTCTAAGCTCTGGTATTTTGTTTCTTTTCCAGCACCACAGAGCATTCTCTTAACCATTTACTGTTACTTAGCAAAGGAGATACGTGTACATGGAACCAATGCTATTGACCAAAAGAGGATAGTTAACCTGGTACTGGGCAGAAATACTTCCACTGAACTTGTGTCTTTGAAAACTAATTTTAGCATTTGCTTTACTCAAAGGATTTACAAGCCTCCAGGGTCATCAGGGTTCTGTGGTATCTATTGTCTGTATTAATCTATGGATTTCTTTGTTTTATTTTTCCACTGGAACATTACAGCTCTCAAAATTCATAGCAAACACCCTACACTCTATTTATTTCCATTCAACAGTACGATGGTGTGAATTTGGCAAACCTCTGGCAAATACTTAAGTTAATATTTCACAAAATACCCAAACTCCTTTTGGCAGTTGATTTCCAGGCAGCTGATAAAACATTGAATTGGTAGGTGTTTTTTGTTTTTGTGGGTTATTCATTTTGATGTGGATACGGAAGGGTAGGGAAGGAGAAGTTGTTATGGTATAAAGACAGAGTTGGAAAAGTTGGGCTTATGTTGTTATTTGTTTGTTTTTGTTTGGTTTTCCTGAGAATATTCTCTGTTACCCTGCAGTAAGCTGTCTACATTCCAGGATTTGACAGCCTGCTTGCTTAATAGCCTTCAAAAACATCCATGTCCTGTCATACCTGTGCTATGTTCTGACTACTCGGTAACTTGTTAGCTTAGAGATTAATTTTAGGGATGTTTTAATGTAAGGAAACCTCTCCTCTAATGCTACCTCCTTTTGTTACCTGTTAATAGTCATGGTTTTAGGTTTATTGAAGGACTTTTGCCCTATATTCTTTTCTTCTCAATGTTCTTTTCATTAGGAATGTAATGGCCGGGCGCGGTGGCTCATGCCTGTAATCCCAGCACTTTGGGAGGCCGAGGCGGGCGGATCACCTGAGGTCGGGAGTTTGAGACCAGCCTGACCAACATGGAGAAACCCCGTCTCTACTAAAAATACAAAATTAGCTGGGTGTAGTGGTGCATGCCTGTAATCCTAGCTATTCAGGAGGCTGAGGCAGGAGAATTGCTTGAACCTGGGAGGCAGAGGTTGCGGTGAGTTGAGATTGCGCCATTGCACTCCAGCCTGGGCAACAAGAGTGAAACTCCGTCTCAAAAAAAAAAAAAAAAGAATAATAATCATAACATGAAATAATACATTCATTTGTGATTTTATATCTTGCTCTTCTCAGTTTGACAAAGGAAATAATGTTTATAAGATTAAGTTACTGATTTTTCCTGTTTTGGCATTCTTAAACTTTGGGTTCTGTGAGTGTTTTGCCTGAATTAGAACCACAGAAGTAGACTTTATGACTCAAGGTTTGGGGATATTACATGTCAAACGCATGTTTTTAAATTTTCTAAAATACAATTTTATAACAGAAATATAGAAACATTTATTTAATAGACAACATTTTGCATCACTAAAAAAATTAGTATTATGTTTAAATAAATTTTTAAAAATATACTTATTTCCTTTTAAAGTGTTCTCCACACTTGGGCATTTATCTGTTTCTTTAAATGGCCTTCTCTGTTTCTTGTTTGCAGGCAGCTATCAATGGTGTAATACCCCAGGAAAATGGCATTCTACAAAGGTATGTTATAAAGTGCTTACCAGTTAAGATGACTTAGCAGAACAAAAAACAGAGCTAGCTGTTAATTTTTTAATTTTTTAATAGAGCATTGATTTGCAGTATATAAGTTCATTAACATTGTTCTTTCAGATATTTCTATGTATTATATTAATTCCCCAAAGTCTCCAACTTTTAACTGTATAAAATTATTGCATATTTGGTAGCACCATCTTTTAAGGTGGTTTTAATTTTTAAGAAAGCTTTTCAAGCTTATCCTTTGATTTATAAGATGAAAGGAAGTGAGTTTTTTAAACTATTAGCACTGGCTATTGGTTTAATAACCCCAGAATATGGTTATCGAACTTAACTATACAAGCTTTATCTCCAGGCCTACTACAGACTTTTTCTCCTTCCCTTTTGGGTTCTAAATCAAGTATATGATAAGTTGCAACAATTTGAGGCAGTTCTTAATAATGCAACTCTTCAGAGTACTGAACTATTTTACTTGAAGTGTCCAGTGTTAAGTGGAATGGTTTTAGAGGTTTTGTGTTATGGCCAGAAGGTAAAACTGGAAGATGTGGCCAAGAGAATTATAATAGTTACAATGTAATTCCTTAAGTTAAAAATAAAGTCATAACTTCTGTCTCCTTAAAATTGGAGACTCTGGTTCTGGATTAAAGAACACTCTATAAAGTCTTAGGAGGTAAAACCATTCTCCCTTCCAAGTGTAGTTTAATTACTTGATTTTCCCCCCTTTCCTCTCAATTCAAACATTGGCTTGAATTTTGGTGGCTGGGATTTCTAAGTCACTGAAGCATGATCTGCTAAGTGCAGATGAGGCAAACAGAAACAGCAGATTAGGAATGAGGTCGTTTTGGAGAGCAAGAAAAGTACTCTTGCAGAAACATCAGGAAGTTCACCATGAACTGCAAGACGTGCTGTTCTTGATAAGAAACCATATATTTAAGATGGAAGCAAAATTTATTTGATCCTGTACCACCTTTAATGATTAATGGTTTCTAGATGAAAGCAATGATAAAACAGACCTATACCCCCGTTCCTCTCTTCTAAACTGTCAGAAAGATTTTCATCCAGAGTAAATGTGGCAGATTTCCAGAGTTTCTACCAACTTCTATTTGTTTAATCTTTAGTTTGTTGTTGTTTGTTCCAGAGCATTCAATTCTATCGAAGCCCTTGTCTAGAAAGCAAACCAGATGAACTTCCTTTATGGTCATTTTTTTCTTAGTTTAGAAAGTTTTACACTGCTAAATATCACTCCAGTTTTATTTTTGAGTAAATGTTATTGCCACTTTCTGTGCCAAAATTTTTGCTATGCAAAATCTTTTTGGGTTCAGCTACTGGATTCTGAGTACATATTGGATATATCATCCAATTAATAGCATTTGCCATAGGTGAACTGTAGAAACTTCTTCTCCCCTGGAAACATTCCATCTTTCCTGTCACAGATTATACTTTTTATTTAATATATTTTATGACTAGAAATTCAGTATTAAACTGATTTCTCATAAAGTTACTATAATATTTGGGGTTGAACTGTGATCAGAGTAGGATTTTGTTGGCTTTGTTTGCTTTTTTTGAAGGAATGAATCATATGTCTACATGAGAAAATCAGTTGTATCTAGTAATGTTCTTCAACTATTTCCTTCCTAACCTTGTTCTTTAGCTTTGAAATCATTGCGGATTTAACATAACTGAAAATTCCTCTTGTATGTCTGCTGACCAGAGGAAAACAAAAGAGGGCTCTTTGTGTACTTTCTTATAAGGTTAACACTGAAGGTAGAAGGCACGATGCTAGAAATGGTATATGCAGGCAGTTAAAAGGATCTTTGTTTTATATGTTTGGTTTTTATAATAAAGTCGAATATATACAGTCTGTGTATACAACTGACTGTTAAATTGTTAGTCCATCCCTTAACAAAGAAAGGAGGTATCAAATATTATAAAGAAATTACTATATAAAGCAATATTCTCATGAGATAATGAACTTTTGGTAGGAGATAAATACCCACCTCATTGATACATGTGTTGATACTAAATTCCTTTGACCGGAGATTATTCAAAACAAAAAATTGCACTAATTATCTGCAATCTAAGAAAGTTTTTTTTTTTTTTTAAAGAGAAAGAAGAGCCAGTGTGTGCTGTATAGCTTTTCTTGAAATCAGGTTTTTGTGTGAATCCAAGAGGGTATATGATTTGTAATGTAACCATAAACTCCAAGGGAAAGAAACTTTTTTTTGAATGCTTAAGGCAGTGTGCTAGGCAATTGACATATTTTTCTTCATTTAATACTCACTACAACCTGTAAGAGGTAAATGTTTACATTTTACATATGAGAAAATTCAAAGTTAGAGAGTTTACATAGACTTGCCCAAGTTCACAAGCATAGAAGTAGGTAGTGAAGTCTAGATTGTCTTATTTTAAAAGCTATGCTCTATTGTCTCTATTACTGTCTTCTTCAAGATCAGTCAATGAGATATTTCCAGACTTGTAAGATTTTTCCTTTGAGAGCTGGGCATGGTAGCTCATGCCTATAATTCCAGCACTTTGGGAGGCCGAGGCTGGCAGATCACTCGCGGTCAGGAGTTCAAGACCAGCCTGGCCAACATGGTAAAACCCTGTCTCTACTAAAAATAGAACTTGAACCCGGGAGGCCAAGGTTGCAGTGAGCCAAGATTGCACCACTGCACTCCAGCCTAGGTGACAGAGTGAGACTCCATCTTAAAAAACACAAACAGAAAAAGCTTTTATTTTGGGTAAAGAAGTTGAAATCCAATACATGTACATAATGTCTTTCTTCCACAGCTTGGTTTTTTATAGTTATTATTTTAGTTGTAAGCTATTAAAGGCAGATACTATTATTCCTCATTTTACAGGTAGATAGGATAATTCATAAAGTGACTTGGCCCAGATGATACAGCCTGATGTTGATGGAGTCAGGAATATAAGCAAGTCTTCTGACTCTTTCTCCAAGGCTTATTTCACGAGACAGTATATTGCTAACACAGCATACTGTGTGTAACTTATGCAGTCATAAATGTAAACTATTCAGTCATAAACAAGACATTGAGTATGTGTATTTACATGGTTCAGTATATTATTTATTTAACATGTTGTCCAGAGCCTCTTTAAAAATTATTTTTGGAGATATTTTTAGGAAGAAATGTTAGCGAATTACTTGTATAATTGGAGAGCTGATGCTATGTTTTCTAAAAGTAAACTTTATAAATAGCATAATTTTAGCCACTCACTAAGTGGATGGTATTTATTAACTCATATTTGTTTTATTACCCAGACAGGTGTACAATATGTTCATTTGTCCATTGTTTAATTCATTGAGAACACCTAGATAAGACGTTTATTTTCAGACCTTGACCATTAGGCTTTCAGAATGCCCAGGTTTCGTAACTTAGAAAACAGCCATTATAGCCAGTTAGTTTCTATGTATTGCTTTGTCTAATTTCCATTTAAAAAATCTGATTTGATTCACAAGTTTATCTCTAAAATAAATGTGGAGTTTTTTTTTTTTTTTTTTTTTTTTTTTTTAAGGAGGTACCTAAAGATTTTGCCATGGCATGGACTTTAAAAAATTGAAATAATAAACAAGTACAGAGTTCCTGTTTACTTTTCTTTCTGTTCATTGCCTTCCAAGAGCCTGAGTTGTTTGTAGAGGAAAGTTGAGTAAGGATAAAAACACTTATTTGGTTGAAGTTTTAGAACTAAAATAGATTTCTACATAGAGCTTCCAAATCGGTGTCATTTTTATATTTATTTATTTTTAAGGTACAGGGGTCTTGCTATGCTGCTTAGGCTGGACTTGAACTCCTCCTGAGCTCAAGCAATCTTTCTGACTCAGCCTCCTGAGTAACTGGGTCTACAGGCAGGTGACACCTTGCCCAGTTTCCCATTAGTATCTTTTTTTGTTGTTGTTTTTTTTTTTTTTTTTTTTTTTTTGGAGACAGGGTCTTGCTCTGTAGCCCAGGCACAATCACAGCCTCCTGCAGCCTCGACTTCCTGGGCTGAAGTGATCCTCCCACCTCAGCCCCCTGAGTAGCTGGGACTGTAGGCGCTCGCCACCACACCTAGCTAATTTTTGTATTCTTTGTAGAGATAGGGTCTCATGATGTTGCCCAGGAGTTCTAGACTCCTGAGTTCAAGCCATCCTCCCACCATGGCCTCACAAAATGCTAGGATTACAGGCATGAGCCACTATACCTGGCCTTCAATCAATATCTTTTTTTAAAAAAGGTATTTATAGATTAGTAAATCTATAATGATTACATGGTTAGATGATTAAATAGAAAAGAATAGCAAGGTCAGATTATAAGATGGTGGTTTTCACATCTGGGAGATTTAAAAAATACATTTACTCTTTTTTGATTCAATAATTTTGGATGCTTTCGTAGTCTTTGGATCTCATTAAATGTTAGTGAAAACTGATGGGATCATTCATTGACTGGTAATATCTCTCTCTTCTCTCATTTTTTGGATTGCCTTTTTTTTTTGAGATGAGGTCTTACTCTGTCACCCAGGCTGGAGTGCAGTGGCATGATCTCAGCTCACTGCAACCTCTACCTCCCAGACTCAATTGATCCTCCCACATCAGCCTCCTGAGTAGCTGGGACTACAGGCATGTGCCACCAAGCCCGGCTAATTTTTGTATTTTTTGTAGAGATGGGGTTACGCCCCAGCCATGTTGCTCAGGTTAGTCTTGAACTCCTGAGCACAAGTGATCCTCCTGCCTCGGCCTCCCAAAGTGTTGGGATTACAGGTGTGAGCCACCGCACCTGGTCTACCCAAGAAATTTTACCAGAGGGAATTTTATATAGGGAGTCAGTTACATAGATGTGGGGAAGGTTGAAAGATCAGAAAAGGGATACTGAGACAACCTAGATAGAGTGACTGCAGGAGGCAGCTGGACCACCAAGCCCAGGTATGGGTGGTTCCTTCTGCTTGGCGAGAAAAGGAGCCCAGGGGAAGAGCAGACTCATAGCTTCAGTGAGAAGGGTAGGGATGTTGAGGTCATGATTCCCATTCCAGGCCAAGAAGCAGCAGCTAGAACACATCTACCAGGGAGAGCCCCCTGCTGACCACCAGTGGGCACAAAGGAAAGTGATAGAGGAACAAAGGAAAGAGGCTGATGGAGGTTGAGGTTAACAGAACTTTATTTGTGGCTCAGCGGAAGAGCCCTAGGAACTTGGCGCCAGACATATGAGAAGGAAGTCCTGTTCAGCTGATACTGGTAGCTTTGGCAGGATGCGGAGAGACTTACGGAAAAGGTGCCGAAAAAAAAAAAGCTAGAAGCTAACATCAGTGGTTGATGCTAAAACAAAATGAGTGCCACCATTGGGGTGATACGTCACTGCTAGAGTGATGTTGATAGGATCAGTGTGCAAACTGCAAGAAGATAGGGGTGTGTGTGTGTGTGTTTGTGTGTTTGCTGCCAAGGTTTTTGTCTCTGTTACTGGTCATAAGGCCATAGTTGATGCTGTGAGTTTCTTCTTTCACCATTTATTCTGTATTCCCTGTTTTCAGCCAGCACCTCAAATGGTCAGGGCTTTTTTGTTGTTGTTGTTGTTGTTTTTTACCTGGCGAAGCATCTTACACCTTCATTTTTGAAGAGTCAGAATCCCTCAGGTTACCTGCTTTTTTGTTAGTTGTAATTTTCCATTCTTACTAGATATGCCCCAGAAAATCTCCTGGGCTCCAGTCATAGTCCATTGTGTAGCAGCAGCCCAATTTTTTTCTTGGTAATCAGGACCAGTCACTCTATCCTGTACTCCTTCCCTAGGTGGTAATTCAGTGCCATGAGGAGTACAAAATGGCCAAGCAACATTCTCAAGTTCCAATTCAATGGAAGTGTTGTAGAAATGTTACATCTTTGGGAAGCATGATTTCTGAACCATCAGCACCCAAAGTTGTAGGAGGCAAAAGTTTAGTAAGCTGTTAGGCATGTAAGAGGAATCACTGTCAACACTTAATTCCCATACATGTGTTTTCTGGCAGTATGAAAAATAGTGTGGTGTTTTGGACACTGATATAAAGCATTTATACCACATAGTTTAAGGAGGAGCCCCAAGCTCTGAGGTTATCTCCTAACCAGTGTCATAACTGAATCTTCAGTAAGTCATTTTATTGTTCTGTCAAGCTAGCTGCTCCTAGGTAATGGCATACACGATGATCCCAGTGCTGCACTTCTTTTGCTGTGAAACAAGTTCCTTAGTTAGAACCAATGTTATGTGGGAAGCCATCAATATGGTATTTCCGAAGTCCTTGAATGGTGGTCCTGACAGATGCATTGCTGTCAGGTAAGTCAAGTTCCTATTTAGAAAAGTGTCTTTTTCAGAGAAGATAGATCACTGCCCCCTCCATGATGGAAATATTTTATTCCGGGTCCCTGGGAAATGGCACCTTATTGGGGACTCAATATTAGTCTGTGTCTTTTGCAGTTTAGGCACTCCATAGTTTCTCTAGCTAGATGCAGCCTTGGTGGCGGGCAGTCCATGTTGTGGTGTCCATGCCTAACCTCCATCTCTGTTGACGTGGCCACATTGTACGTTAATGCATCAAGCAGCCTCAGCAGCAAGGGAAAAAAAGCTGACTGAACAATGTCTTCTTATTCATGTTATTAAGATCCTTTTTTAAATTGCTTAGCCTTTAGAGAATATTCACTTAAGAAACAAATATATTTAGCCAGGTGCGGTGGCTCACGCCTGTAATCCCAGCACTTTGGGAGGCCAAGCGGGGGTGGATTGCCTGAGGTCAGGAGTTTGCGACCAGCCTGGCCAACATAGTGAAACCCTGTCTCTACTCAAAATACAAAAAAAAAAAAAAAAAAAAAAATTGGCTGGGTGAGGTGGCGGGCACCTGCAATCCCAGCTACTTGGGTGGCTGAGGCAAGAGAATCGCTTGAACCCAGGGGGCAGAGGTTGCAGTGAGGCAAGATTGCGCCATTTCACTCCAGCCTGGGCAACAAGAGTGAAACTCCGTCTCCAAACAAACAAAAGCAAATATATTTATATTCTATGTGCATTCTAAAGGATCTGTTTTCATATCTCTTCTCCAGACTTTCTTGTCACCCAGTTTTCCAATTTTACTCTTTTCAGGACCTGAACAGCTGGCCAACCCACCATCTGTTGCCTATGATTCAACGTAGATTTATACCTCAGGCTATCTCTCCTTACAGATGAAGTGGTGAACATAGTACAACATGAAGTTCTCCCCAGTGAGGGGCTTTTCGTTCACTGCTGTCTTTCAGGGTTATCATTGATTGCGGTCGTAGTACTATAGCAGTGTAATTTTGGCTGGTCCCAGCATATTGTACATAATCGTTTTTTCTCTTCCCAGGCCAAATTTTTTTTCCCTCATTTAACTTAGTTATTTCTTATTTATTGTTGGGAAATACAAAGTACAGCTTTCACCCTCATGTGCTTTCAACCACTGCATTCTAGAAACTTTACCAAGGTGGCAGCCCTTGTATTTTTGTGGTGTGTGTCTGCTAATCCCTAACATGCATGCGTCCTACCAAAGTATCAAAGTATGGGCTTAGTTTTCCTTATTTGAAGTGCATAGGACCAGAAGTATTTCACATTTCAGTTTTTTTCAGATTTGAGAATATTTGCATTATACGTACTGGTTGGTTGAGCATCCCTAATCCAAAAATCTGAAATCTGAAATGTTCCAGTAAACATTTCCTTTGAGTGTTATCTCAGCGCTCAAAAAGTTTCAGATTTTGGAACATTTCAGATTTCAGACTTATGGATTAGGGAGACTTAACCTATACTTGCTGCTTATGCACTTCAGGAGCAATCTATGTTGTCATCAGTGTAGTATCATTCTTTGGAATGTCAAGTTAATCAAGATCTCTATAGACTATTATTATGACAAAGAGCAGGAGAGTTGATGTAATCTTTAGGAAAAGACAATGAAGATATTAGTGTACCCTGCTGCGTGAAAGCAAAATGCACGTCCCAGTGCTTACAAATTAGTATAGAAAATAAAACACATATGCAAGATCATTTGTTTCCAGTGGTCCCTTCTTACGTTACAGCCCTAACTCCATGGATCAGAAAACCAATATGGAATATCTACCAGTTACTGAGTGTGTTTTTTTCTATTATACCTCCAGGGCCTAGGGAAATAACTGCAGGGTAGATTGACTGACTGATCAAATTTACTGTGAGTTGATTTGGGCCAAAACTTCACTTCCAATTCTAATTTTTCACTTTTGTAAATTCCCCAGTAATTAGCATCATTTTAGAGTTAGCATCTAGTAATCTCCTAAAAATCTGGATATTTTCTTTTTATTGGCACACAGATACTGTAGTAAACAGCTGCAAGTGTCTTAATGGAAATCTTAGAGGAAAATTTACAGTAAATACTTGTGGCACTGTTGTGTTTTAGGGGACCATGCCTCATTTAATCCAGGGGCTTTATGTCTGTGAACCAACTTGTGTTCACAGTTGGAGTATGATTTTACAATGAGAAATACTTGGAGTCCCAAACACACATATATAACTATGTAACAGAATAAAAAGTTTTATGGAACAATAGTTGATCTTATTAAGTGATGCAATACTGATAATTTCTATTCTAATCTTTAAAAGACTGATCACAACTCACCAAGTCGACTATGTAATTTATAGTTTGATGAACACTGTTCAAAGCAATAGTATGAAGAAAGGAAATTAAATATAAATATAAATATTTTTCTGCTTAATTGTATGAACAATTGAACATTGTTTTTTCTTAAATTCAGGTTGAGAAGAAAGATGTTTTAGAGCTAGTCTTGAGTTCTAGTGGTCGTGGAAGATACATACAATACTGATGTTGCAACTGAAACACTCCTATGGTTCCCTCTCTCCCCACCACCTTCTCAGAGAATAAAAAAAAGAAGTGGCAATACATAAGACAAATTAAGTCAGAGAAAAGTCAAATTTTAAAATAATTATTCCTCTACTTGTTAGTTTGGCAAGTATTTGAGTACCTCCTGTGTGTAAAATCTTAAGCTCAGGGCAGAGGATACAGCCATTAAAAACACAAATAAAGCCGGGTGCGGTGGCTCATGCCTGTAATCCCTGCACTTTGGGAGGCCGAGGCAAGAGGATCATGAGGTCAGGAGTTCGAGACCAGCCTGGCCAATATAGTGAAAGCCCATTTCTACTAAAAATACAAAAATTAGCCAGGCGTGGTGGCGCACGCCTGTAGTCCCAGCTACTCAGGAGGCTGAGGCAGGAGAATTGCTTGAACCCAGGAGGTGGAGGCTGCAGTGAGCCAAGATCGCCCCACTGCACTCCAGCCCAGGCAACAGTGTCTCAAAAAAAACAAACAAAAAACAAAACATACAAATAAGAGCTTTATTCTTGTGGTACTTATATTCCAGTGGAGACATAGATGTCAAATCATTAATTATGCTACTAACTTTATAATTATAGTTAGTAGTGTGGAATTAGACCTAGTGCGCTGAGTTGAAAAACATTCAATCTGAGATACAAAAGGTTGAGTATAATTTGTTAGAAGAAAGATAGAAGTGGATGAGTAATGGAGGAAAGGATATTCTTAGAGGGAATAGCCTGTGTTCCTCTGTGAAATGGGAATGACTAAGGTGAGAGAAGAAATGAAAGACCATGTGCCTGTTAGCATAGAGGGCTGGAGATAGTGTAGCACAAGAAGATGGAAAGCTAGGTAGGATTCAGACCATACAGGGCCTCATACGCCACTTTAAGTATCTGAAGAGTAAAGGAGAGTAATTGTAGGGTTGAGAAAGCGAATGATATGAAGACATTTGTGTCTTTAATTTCACTCTAGGGGCATGATGGAATGGAATTCAGTGTTGCAGGAGTACATATAAAGGGATTAGTTAGGTGGCAATTGCATTAGTTCATACAAGAGGTAATTGTGGCTTGGACTAGAGTGGCAGCATCAGAGGGTATAGGTGGATGACTTATACAAAACATACTTAGGAGATATAATTTAAAGGACTGATTAGATATGTGGGATGAAAGAGAAGAAGGGATCAAGGATAACACCACAGGTTTCTGGATTGAGTTGATACTAGGAGTAATGGAAGAGGGTCAGACTTGAGGAAATACTAATGAACTAAGCTGTGGACATACTGAGTTGGGGGTCTGGGATCTTACTAAGTACCAGATGTTGTGCAAATATAATTATTGTTCCCATTTTACACACGGGACAGCTATTAAGTGGGTAGAGCCAGGATTTCATTTTTACTTTTTAAGAAGGGAGAGATTTGAACGTTTTTAAATGTTACTCAAAAGAATCCAGAAAAAAAAGAGATGTCAAAGATACTGGATATAAAAGGGATAATACCTAGTATAGAGCTAATGAGGAGATTGTTTTAGCCTGGGTACAGTGGCTCATGCCTGTAATCCCAGCAGTTTGGGAGTCAGAGGTGAGAGGATCACTTGAGTTGAAGACTAGCCTGGGCAACATAAACAAGACTCCGTTTCTACAAAAAAATACAAAAATGAGCTGGGGCTTGGTGGCATGCATGTGTAGTCCCAGCTACTTGGGAGGCTGGGGTGGATTGATTGCTGGAGTCCAGGAGTTTGAGGCTGCAACGAGCCAAGATTGTGCCACTGCTGTCCAGCTTGGATAACAGAGAGAGACCCCATCTCAAACAAACAAACAAACAAAAAGTGTTTTAGATTTTGAACAGATTAAAAAAATGATATCCCCTCTATTTTATAGGAAGTGAGAAAGAGAGAGTGCATATGTGGGCTTGTTTGTGGATTTGATGTTAAGAAGATAAGGGAAATTTCTCTTGATGGCTTTTGTTTTCTTGACAAAATGGAAAAAGATACCTTTTAACACTGAGATGTGAGATAGGGAGAATTGGGGAGAATTGAGGTTTAAGGACTGTAAAAATTGAGGTTTAAGGACTGTAAAAGTTTCAGAATAATCTGTGGAAAGCAGAGTTAATGAGTCAAATAATGATCCAGTGAGTAAATAAGAGTGAGTGAAGAAGACACTGTTCTTAATTTACCGAGTTAAAAATGATGTTTTACCAATATTGTAACGTAACAACACAAGGTAAAAATCTGATTAAATGCTAAATGATGTGATACTGCTAATAAACATAGAAAGACAAGGATGGGAAGGAGAGTAATGTGGCCTTCAGTCAATGGGAAAGATTTTATGGAGGAAGTAGAACTCAAGTTTGGCCTTGACACACATGTAGGCAAACTTACTTGATGGGAAGAACAACACAAGCCAAGTATGGAGAGGGTCCCTAGTAGTATTCTGTAATGATTTAATTGACAATAATCCTTCTTTTATGTCAACATTTTAGTGAATATGGAGGTGAGACCATACCAGGACCTGCATTTAATCCAGCAAGTCATCCAGCTTCAGCTCCTACTTCCTCTTCTTCTTCAGCGTTTCGACCTGTAATGCCATCCAGGCAGATTGTAGAAAGGCAACCTCGGATGCTGGACTTCAGGGTTGAATACAGAGACAGAAATGTTGATGTGGTACTTGAAGACAGCTGTACTGTTGGTAAGGTTTTTCCTGCCATAAAGCCTTCACAAATAAATAATTAGGTAAACATTCAGTTTATATTTTTTTATTTCGAGTTGACTACCAGTGCAAGAAGGGAAAAAAAGCAAGTTGAAACTGGTAACTTTCCAATACTGATTATTGTGCTTTATTTTTAAATACTGTGTTGAGATTGAGGTAAGTTTGAGAATAATTTTTTTGTTCCATGCAAGTAGAATGGTATATGATGCTGTTTTAGGGCTGATGCAAATCAAACATCTAAGAGCTTCAAAAAAATACCCTAATCAAGTACATTGCATATCACACTTTACAACTGAGACTTATTTTTCGTAGGATATATCTTGATCCTTTTTGTGCTGCTATAACAATACCTGAGACTGGGTAATTTATAAGGAACAGAAATTTATTTTCTTACATTTCTGGAGGCTAAGAAGTCTAAGATCAAGGCTTAGAAGGTTTGGTGTCTGGAGAGGGCTGCTCACTGTTTACAATATGGCACCTTGATGCTGCATCCGCCTAAGTGGGCAATATTGTGTCCTCACATGGCAGAAACCAGAAGGGCAAAAGGGACAGACTCCCTTCATCAAACTCTTTTTATAAGGGCACCTAATCCCATTAACGAAGCTCTCATTGCCTAATCACCTTTTAAAGGACCTGCGTCTTAATACTACCACATAGACAATACCTGAATTTTGGTGGGGATACATTCAAACCATCACACTATGTTTAATAAGAAACCAGACATGAGACATGTTTCCATCACTTTTCTCTCTGCCAGTTGAAAAAATGCTGTTTTTCAAAAGGAGGTGAAAGTATATGCCTGCCACAGACTTTATCAAGTTACTATAGTTTAACTATGTTGAACTTATATTTGATTCAGATTATCTGATTCATTTTCATTGTAGAACCACATATTAATTTTCTCTTAATGTGGTTTACCTTAAATCTGAATTCTAAATGTTTCTGGAAATTTCCCTTTATTCCTTTTAGGGGAGATCCTTTTCTAATTTTATTTCATTAATTGAGTCTTGGAAAGCAAGGCTGTTAAACTTTTTTTTTTTTTTTTGAGACGGAGTCTCGCTGTTTCGCCCAGGCCAGAGTGCAGCGGCGCTATCTTGGCTCACTGCAAGCTCCGCCTCCCGGATTCACGCCATTCTCCTGCCTCAGCCTCCCGAGTAGCTGGGACTACAGGTGCCTGCAACCACGCCCGGCTAATTTTTTGTGTTTTTAGTAGAGACGGGGTTTCACCGTGTTAGCCAGGATGGTCTCGATCTCTTGACCTCGTGATCCGCCCGCCTCGGCCTCCCAAAGTGCTGGGATTACAGGCGTGAGCCACCGCGCCCAGCCAAGGCTGTTAAACTCTTAACAGTTCATTCCCAAGCACTACTCAGATTGTGTTATTCCTTTTCTTAAAGCCATTCAAATGCTTTCCATTGATTTTAGGATATAATTCAAATCTTTAACATGGCCTGTAAGTCCCTGTTTGATCAAGCCCCTACCTGCATTTCTAGTTTCATCTATTACCACTCTCCTAGTTCACTATGCCTATGCCGTAATGGACTCATTTCAGTTTACCAAATAGGTCTGTGCCTTTGTACTTGTTTCTTCTTCTATGTAGATGATTATTCTAGATAAACCCCTTCACGCTGTACCCATTTCCACGTCCCCAAATATTCTCCTGTACATTGTTTTTTATTTTAAAAAAATTTTGTTAAAAACATAATATGAGATTTAGCCTGTCAATATATTTCTAAGTGTACAGCACAAGATTGTTTATGCACTTTTTCATCTTACATAACTGAAACTCTGTACCCATTGGATATCAACTTTCCATTTTCCGCTCCCTCAAGCTCCTGGCAACTGCCATTCTATCTTCTGTTTCTATAAATACCTCATAGAAGTGGAATAATGCGGTATTTGCCCGCTGTGATGGCTTATTTCACTTAGCATAATGTCCTCAATGCTTATATACATTGTAGCGTATATCAGGATTTTCTTCTTTTTAAAAACTGAATAATATTCCATTGTGTGTATATATCACATTTTTTTTATTCATTAACATCATAAATGGACATTTAGGTTGTTTCTACCTTTTGGCTGTTGTGAATAACGCTGCAGTGAACATGAGAATGTGATTTTTTTTTTTTTTTTTGAGGGTCTCACGCTGTCACCCAGGCTGGAGTGCAATGGTGTGATCATGGCTCACTGTAGCCTCAAACTCTGGGCTCAAGCAGTCCCCCAGCCTTGGCCTCCTGAGTAGCAGGACTATAGGCGCGTGCCGTCATGACTGGCTAATTTTTTTTTTTTCTTTGTAGAGAAGGGATCTCACTTTCTTGCCCAGGCTGGTCTTGAACTCTTGGGCTCAAGTGATCCTCCTGCCTCAGACTCCCAAAGTGTTGGGATTACAGGCGTGAGTCACTATGCCCAGCCATGGGAGTGTGGATATTTCATAGAAATCCTGTTTTCAATTCTGTTGGCAGTATGTTCAAAAGTGGGATTGCTGGATTAGATGGTAGTTTAATTTATAATTTTTTGAGGAACTTCCATACTGTTTTCTATAGCAGCTACGCCATTTTACATTCCAACCCCAACTTTGTTAACAGCTTATTATTTTCTCTTTCTTTTCTCTTTTCTTTCCCTTTTCTTTTTTTTTTTATAGTAGCCATCTTAAAAAATGTGAAGTGATAGCTCATTGTGGGTTTGATTTATATTTGTCTGATTAGTGATGTTGAGTATTTTTTCATATACCTGTTGGCCATTTACATGTCTTTTTTGGAGAAATGTCTATTCAAGTCCTTTGTCCATTTTTTAAAATGGGTTATTTGATATTTTATCGTTGAGTTATAGAAGTTTTTCTATATTTTGTATTTTAACCCCTTATTAGATATATGGTTCGCACATACTTCCTCTCATTCTGTAGGTTGCCTTTTTACTCTGTTGTTTACTTTTCTGTGCAGAAGCTTTTTAATTTGATAAAGTCTCACTTGTCTATTTTTTCTTTCATTGCCTCTGCTTTTGGAGTCATTTCCAAAAAACCATTGCCAAGATCAGTGTTATAAAGCATTTCCTCTCTGCTTTCTTCTACTAGTTTTATAGTTCAAGTCTTTTTTTTTTTTTTTTTTTTTGAGACAGGATCTTGCTCTGTCACCCAGGCTGGAGGACAGTGGCAAGGTCTTTGCTCGTATAGTTTCAAGTCTTATGTTTATGTCTTTAATTCACACAATACCGTGAGATGATGTTTATATATGTTTTGAGGTTCCAAGTTCTTTTGCATGTGGATATCCAGTTTTTCCAGTACCATTTGTTGAAGAAACTATCCTTTCCACATTGTGGGGTCTTGGCACTGTAGTCAAAGATCATTTGACTGTATACGTGTGGGTTTATTTTTGGGATTTCTGTTTTGTTCCATTAGTTGGTGTGTCTGTCTTTATGCCACTACCAAACTGATCTAATTACTCTAGCTTTGTAATATGTTTTGGAGTTAGGAAGTAGGAGGCCTCCAGCTTTGTTTTTCTTTCTCACAATTGTGTTTGGAGTTCCTTGTGGTTACTTATGATATTTAGGATTATTTCCTTATTTCTGCAAAAAATACCGTTGGCCTTTTGATAGGGATTTCATTGAATCTGCAGATCACTTTGGATAGTATGGACATTTTAACAATGTTAAGTTTTTCAGTCCATGACCATGGGAAGCTTTTCCAGTGTCTTCTTTAATTTCTTTCAGCAATGTTTTGTAGTTTTTAGTGGACAAGTCTTTTGTCTCTGGATAAATTTATTCATAAACGTTTTATTCTTTTTGAAGCTACTGTAAATGGGACTGTTTTCTTAATTTCCTTTTCCGATTGTTCAGTGTTAGTATATAGAAATGCAGCTAGTTTTTATGTGTTGATTTTGCATCTTATAAAAGATTGATGAATTTTGTGTTATTTATTAGTTCTAACAGTTTTTTTTTCTTTGGTAGAATCCTTAGTGTTTTCTACATATAATATCATGTTGTCTGTAAACAAAGATAGTTGTATTTCTTCCTTTCCAATTTGGATGCCTTTTGTTTTTCTTGCTTAATTGTTCTAGCTAGGCTTTCCAGTACTACGTTGAATAGAAGTGGTGAGAAGGTGTCCTAGCTTGTTCCTGATGTTAGAAGAAAACCTTTTAGTTCTTAACCCTTGAATATGATGTTAGCTGTAGGACTTTCATATATGGCTTTTATTATGTAGAGGTTATTTCCTTTTATTTCTAGTTCAGTATTATGAAAATATGTTGACTTTTGTCAAAAGCTTTTTGTTTACTGAGATGATTGTGTGACATTTATCCTTCTTGCTTTTAATGTGGTATATCACATTGATTGATTTTCATATATTGTTGTTGTTGTTGTTTTTGAGATGGAGTCTCGCTCTGTCACCCAGGCTGGAGTGCAGTGGTGTGATCTTGACTCACTGCAACCTCCGCCTCCCAGGTTCAAGTGATTCTCATGCCTCACCCTCCTCAGTAGCTGTGGTTACAGGCATGCAGCCACCATGCCTGGCTAATTTTTGTATTTTTAGTAGAGATGGGGTTTCGTTATGTTGGCCAGGCTGTTCTCAAACTCCTGATCTCAAGTGATCCACCCACCTCAGCCTCCCAGAGTGCTGGGATTACAGGCGTGAACCACCGCGCCTGGCCGATTTTTATATGTTAAAGAATTCTTTCATCCCAGGGATAAATCTTACTTTGCCATGGTGTGTAATCCTTTTAATGTGCTGTTGAATTTAGTTTCGCTAATATTTTGTTGAGGATCTTTGCATCTGTATTTATCAGGGATATTGGACTGTAGTTTTCTTTTCATCTGATAGCTTCTTTGGCTTTGGTATTGATGTAATGCTGTCCTCATAAAGAAGTTAGGAAGTATTCCCTCCTTTGGTTTTTCGAAAGAGTGTGAGAAGGCTTGGCAGTAATTCTTTAAATGTTCGATAACATACCCTAATGTTACCATCTGCATGTTTCTTTGTTGGGAGGTTTTTGATTACTGATTCACTCTCTATAACAGACTAGTTGTATATCTGTTCAGATTTTCTGTTTCTTCACGATTCAGTCTTGGTAGGTTGTATGTTTCTAGGAATTTATCCATTTCTTCTATGTTATCTAATTTGTCGGCATATGATTTTTCATAGTAGTCTCTTATAATTATTTTTTATTTAATTTTTCTGTTTTTTTCTTACTCTAGATAAAGGTTGATGAACTTGGTTGATCTTTAAAAAAATTCTTAGTATTGATTTTTTTCCTATTATTTCTGTATATTAAAATATGGTATAAAAAGTAACACTTTAATAGAATGCTTACTATGAATGGAGTGTGCAGTACTGGAAGTTGCTCTCAATGAGTGAGCAGTGAGTGAATGTGAAGACTTAGGACATTACTGTACACTGATGCAGACTTTATAAGCACTGTACTCCTAGGCTACACTAAATTTATTAAAAAATATATTTCTTTAATAACGAATTAACCTTAGCTTACTGTAACTTTTTTACTTTATAAATTTTAAAACTTTTAAAACTTTTTGAGGATGGGCACAGTAGCTCATGCCAGTAATCCCAGCACTTTGGGAGGCCTAGGTGGGAGGATTGCTGGAGCCCAGGAATTTGAGACCAGCCTGGGTAACATAACGAGACCTTGTCTCTACTTTAAAAAATAAAAATAAAAAACTTTTTGACATTTTTATAACACCTTGCTGAAAACACACATTGTACAGTTGTACAAATGTTTTTTTCTTTATATCCTTTTTCTGTAAGCTTTTTTGTTTTGAAAATTTTTAATTATTATTTTTTAACTTTTAAAACTTTTTTGTTAAAAACTAAGACACAAAAACACACATTACCTAGGCCTACACAGGGTCAGGATCATCAATATCACTGTTTTCCACTTCCACTTCTTGTCCCACTGGAAGGTTTTCAGAGGCAGTAACAGACATAGAGGTATCATCTGCTATGGGTAATAATACCTTTAGAATACTTCCTGAAGGACTAGCCTGAGCCTGTTTTACCGTTAACTTAAAAAAAAAAAAGAAAGTGTATACTTTAAAATAACAATAAAAAGTATAGTATAGTGAATACATAAACCAGTAACATAGTTGTTTATTGTCATTATCAAGTATTATGTACTATATGTGATTCTATGTGCTATACTTTTATATTACTGGCAGTGCAGTAGGTTTGTTTATACCAGCATCACCAAAAATTTGTGAATAATGTGCTACAACGTTACAGTGGCTAAGATGTCACTAGATGATAGGAGTTATTCAGCTCAGGACCACCTTGGTGTAATATATGTGGTCATTGTTGATGGAAACATTGTTATGAGGAGCATGACTGTATCTGTGACTTTTCCAGTTTTCCTTCTGTTATTGTTTAGTTTTTGCTTTATTTTATTTTGGTTGGGAAGGATACTTAATATGATTTCAGTCATCTTAAGTTTAAGACTTTTTTATGGCGTAATATGTGCTATATCATAGAATATTCTCTGCACTTGAGAAGAGTGTGTATTCTGCTGTGGTAGAATGGTTGTTCAGTGTATGTCTGTTAGATCTATTTGGTTGATAGCATTGTTCAAGTCTTCAGTCTCCATATTGATCATCTGGTCTGGATATTTCTATTCGTTATTGAAAATGGGGTGTTGAAATCTCCCACTATAATTATATTGGTGTCTGTTTTTCCCTTTAGTTTTGTCAATGTTTTCTTCATATATTTGGGTACTTTAGTATTGGATGCATATATATTTGTGGATATCTTCCTGGTGAATTGACCATTTTATCATTATATAATGTCTTTCTTTATCTCCTGTGACAGTTTTTTACTTAAACTCTATTTCGTTTGATATAAATATGGCACCCCCTACTTTCTTTTTATTACCATTCCCATGCAGTATCTTTTTTTTTCTTTTTCTTTTTGAAGTGATTTTACTTTTATTTCCTTCACTTTAAGCCAATCATGAAATTTCACAGTGATTTCTGGGGTGGAGGCAGAAAGAAGGTGGTGGTAAGAATCACTGAGGCTCTGGCCTAGTTGGCCAAAGAGGTACAGGCAGGGTAGACCCTCACCGGGGCACCTGGGGGAGTATTGACTACCCTGGCAGCAGGTAAATGATGTTCTGAGAGTGTGAGAGCTGGTACTCAATGTCCTCTGTGACTCCCAGCTTGCACAGTTCAATCAGGCTGTCACCCACAGTGGCCAATGAGTTGGCAATCAGCTAAGCTGCCTTGGAGTCACCCTCGGCAGAGATGATGACCTCCTGTTCCTGCTGCTCAGCCTTTTCCACCACAATTCTGGCCCTCTCTGCTTCCTGCTGAGCCATGTGTTTGGCTTCCACCACTTCTGTGACTCCTCCTGAAGGTAAGATGCATCAAGGACACGTTATCCAGGATAAACCCAAAAGTGGCTGCTCACTCTGTAAGTCCATCACTCACCTGTGTGGAGACCAGCTCTCTCGGGGTGATTTGTTCTCCAGCATCACAGCAAGTCACCACTGACTTGAGGATTTCTGTGATGATAGGTGGCAGCATATGCTCATCATAATGCTCTCTGATGCTGATGAAGATGTGAGGAAGCTGGCTAGAGACAGGCTGAAAGAGGATGTGCAGTATGACACTGACATTCTGTAAATTTTTGCTACCAGTGATGATTGGCATGTTGTGTGGTCAAGAGTGACAGTCAAAGATCATTGGTTTCCATACCCAGGGGATGAGAAGGTGAGTCCCTGTCTCTACCTGTGTTGTGTGCTCCATGGGATTGGTCAAAGATGATAGCTCTGTACCCAGCATCCACATTATATGAGGCAGAGTTCACCATACTTTCTGCTATGGCTAAGGCCAGGTCAAACTTGCTTATGGGCTAAAACCCTTTGGCAGCTATGTTTCCTTCTGCTGGACCCTCTCACACCTGCTTCCACTCTGACCTCCACATGAATTCCCCAGCTATACATTGGGGTATCTTTTTCTATCTTTTCATTTTCAGACTTTGCATGTCCATAAATCTAAAGTGAGTCTATTGTAATCAGCATATAATTAGATCTTGTTTTTTTTTTTATTAATTTTTTTTGCACACAAAACAACATTTTCTAAAAATACATACAAACAGAAAGATGCGTATCAAACATATTAGGAAGGTTGCACATGGGAAGACGGGGAATAGAAATGGGGAGTGGGAATTAAAGAAAATGAATGAGAGAGGGACTTTGTATGGATCAATGATAATAACTCAATCCTCTATTTGACAAAGAAGGAGAAGGAAGAGGAAGAAAAAGAAAGTGGGATAAAGGATCAGAAAGGGAGGAAAATAGAAAAAATTAGAGTATGACTCCAGGGTAGACCTGTTTTGTTGTCGCTGGGTTGGTTGGTTGGTTTGTCTGTTGTATTTTTCGTATGTTTCGCCATGTTGGCCAGGCTGGTCTCGAACTCCTAGCCTGAAATGATCAACCCGCCTCGGCCTCCCAGAGCGCCAGGACTACAGGCGTGAGCCACCACGTCCAGCCCCCACATTGCTTCTGGCCTCTGTGGTAGACCTCCCAGACGGGGCGGTCAGGCAGAGGCGCTCCCCACATCCCAGACGGGGCAGCCGGGCAGAAGCGCTCCTCACTTCCCAGACGGGGCAGCCGGGCAGAGGCGCTCCTCACTTCCCAGACAGGGTGGCCGGGCAGAGGCGCTCCTCACTTCTTCCCAGACGGGGTGGCCGGGCAGAGGCGCTCCTCACTTCCCAGACGATGGGTGGCCGGGCAGAGGCGCTCCTCACTTCCCAGACGGGGAGGCCGGGCAGAGGCGCTCCTCACTTCCCAGACGGGGCGGCCGGGCAGAGGCGCTCCTCACTTCCCAGACAATGGGTGGCCGGGCAGAGGCGCTCCTCACTTCCTACACGATGGGTGGCCGGGCAGAGGCGCTACTCACTTCCCAGACGGGGAGGCCTGGCAGAGGCGCCCCTCACTTCCCAGACGGGGCGGCCGGGCAGAGGCGCTCCTCACTTCCCAAACGATGGGTGGCCGGGCAGAGGCGCTCCTCACTTCCCAGACGATGGGTGGCCAGGCAGAGGCGCTCCTCACTTCCCAGACGATGGGTGGCCGGGCAGAGGCGCTCCTCACTTCCCAGACGATGGGTGGCCGGGCAGAGGCGCTCCTCACTTCCCAGACGATGGGTGGCCGGGCAGAGGCGCTCCTCACTTCCCAGACGATGGGTGGCCGGGCAGAGGCGCTCCTCACTTCCCAGACGATGGGTGGCCGGGCAGAGGCGCTCCTCACTTCCCAGACGGGGCAGCCGGGCAGAGACGCTCCCCACCACCCAGACGGGGCGGCGGCCGGGCAGGGGCTGCAATCCCAGCACCCTGGGAGGCCAAGGCAGGCGGCTGGGAGACGGAGGCTGCAGCGAGCCAAGACCACGCCACCGCACTGCAGCCTGGGCAACACCGAGCACCGAGTGAGCGAGACTCCATCTGCAGTCCCAGCACCTCGGGAGGCCGAGGCGGGCAGAGCACTCGGGGTCAGGAGCTGCAGACCAGCCTGGCCAACATGGCGAAACCGCGCCTCCAGCCAAAGGAGAAAAAGCAGGCAGCGGTGGTGGCGCTTGCCGGCAATCCCAGGTAGCCCGCAGGCCGAGGCAGGACAATCACCGGAGTCGGAGGCAGGGGGTCTGCAGTGAGCCGACTAGATTCCAGCCTGAGCCACAGAGGGAAAAGAAAGAAAGAAAGAAAGAGAGAAAGAGAGAGAGAGGGAGAGAGGGAGGGAGGGAGGGAGGAAGGAAGGAAGGAAGGAATTAGATCTTGTTTTTATATCCATTCACCTACTTTATGTCTTTTGGTTGGGAAGTTTAATCCATTTAAATTTAAAGCAATTACTGATAGGAAAGGACTTACTGTGAACATTTTCTTATATGTTTTCTTTCTTGTAGATCCCCCTACACTTCCTCTTTTATGTCCTCTGTGTATGTGTGTGTGTGTGTGTGTGTGTGTGTGTGGTCTGTGCATGCATGCTTGTAGTGATATGCTTTGATTTCTTTTTTTTCTTTTTCTTTTTTTAAGAGACAGGCTCTCACTAAGTGGCCCAGGCTGGTCTTGAATTCCCTGGTTCAAGTGATCCTTCTGCCTCAGCCTCCTGAGTAGCTGGGATGACAGGTGTGCACCACTGCACCCAGCTCTTTTCTAATTTTTAAAAAATGTATCATCTGCGATTTCCGTGAGACATCTTATAGTTATATGAATCTGTTTTAAGCTGATAACAATCTAACTTCAATCACATACAAATACTCTTTTACTTCCCTCCACCCCCAAACTTTTTTTTGTTATTGGTGTCACAAATTATATTTTTTAAAATTTTGTATTCATTTACATATTTTATAGAGTATTTTGTATATAATTTTGTATATTTATCTCATATCTAAATATATATTTAGATATAAATATATACAGGGAGATTGATATTGTCTTCCTGCCTGCTAACACAGTATCAGTTCTGCAGCCCATAGATCATGGAATAATTTCAAATTTCAAGTCTTGTTATTCAAGAAATACATTTCATAAGGCTATAGCTGCCATATGTAGTGATTCTTCTGATGGATTTTGGCAAAGTACATTGAAAACCATCTAGAAAGGACTCACCATTCTAAGATGCCATGAAGAACACTCATGATTCATGGGAGGAGGTCAACATTAATAGGAGTTTGGAAGAAGCTGATTTCAACCTTCATGGATGACTTTGAGGAGTTCAGGACTTTAGTGGAGGAAGTAACTGCGGATGTGGTAGAAATAGCAAAAGAATTAGAAGAGGAGCCTGAAGTCGTGACTGAATTGCTGCAGTCTCATAAAACTTGGATGGAAGAGCAAACAAAGTGGTTTCTTGAGATGTAATCTATTGCTGATGAAGATGCTATGCATAAACATGGTTGAAATGACAAAAAAAGGATTTAGAATGTGACGTAAACTTAATTGATAAAACAGTGGCAGGGTTTGAGAGAATTGACTCCAACTGTAAAAGAAGTTCTAGTGTGGGTAATACTATCAGACAGCATCATATGTTACAGCAAAACTTTTCATGAAAGGAAGTTAATCGATGTGGCAAGCTGTATTGTGTGTGTGTGTGTGTGTGTGTGTGGTTTAGCTTTTTTAAGGGATGGTCTTGCTCTGTCACTCAGGCTGAAGTGCAGTGGCACACTCTTAGTTTACTGTGGCCTTGAACTCCTGGGCACAAGCAAATTTTCTACTGTCTCTGCCAGCCCTGAGATAGCAAGACCAACCCCTCCCCTTCCTCCTTCTCTTCAGTCTGTTCAACATGAAGACAGTGAGAAAGATGATCCACTTTCACTTAATGAATAGTAAATATATTTTGGATTTCTTAATAACATTTTCTTTTCTCTAGTTTATTGTGGGTAATGTATATATAATGCACATAATGTACAAAAGATTTGTTAATCAATGGTTTATGTTATCAGTAAGATTTCTGGTCAACAGTAGGCCATTAGTAAGTTTTTGGAGAGTCAAAAGCTATACCTAGATTTTTGACTGTGTGGAAGGGTTGGTACCCTAACCTCCCCACCCCCATTATTCAAGAGTCAATTATATGTAAATATTAAGTTTATACCCTTGGAACCACCACCACCCAGATCCAGATAGAAAATATTTCTTGCACCTCAGAAGCCTCTCTCATTCCCCCTACTAGCTATTTAATCTCCCCTCTGAAACCACTGTTTTGACCTTTGTCACCTTGGATTGCATTTGTGTATTTTGACCTTCGTATAATTGAAATCATACATTGTATACTGTGTTTAACTTCTTTCACTCAATATTATGTCTTTGAGATTCAGTAATTCATTCATTCTAATTGCTATGTAGAATTCTATTATATGAAAATACCGTAAATTATCCATTCTACTGGTGATAGATATTTGGATTCTTTCTAGTGTTATCAAGCTGCTGTGAACATTCTTGTACATGTTTTTGGCGTACATAAACATTCTTCTCCTGACCTTCAAGTGGAGCTACTGAATCATAGCATAAAGATATATGTTTGTTTAGAGTTAGCAGGTGTAGCAAAACATTTTTATAAAATCGTTGAACCAATTCACTTCCCACCAGTAGAACAGGGTTCCAGTTACTCCCTTTCCTTGCCATCACTTAATCTGGTTAATCTTTAAAATTTTAGCCATATTCCTGATCCTTTCTGAATTTCCTTTTTTTTTTCTTAAAATGAATTCAGGTTCCAAAGTTCATTTCGAATTTAGGCCTCATAACAGGCTGGATATCTTTTTTCTAATTTGGTAGCCATCTGCATTCTTATTTCAGGTTGATTGTCCAAACTTATCAAATTTTCTTAGCTGCATTGAGGATACCTCTGGTATAGTTTACCATATCTGTGTTTTTTCATTTTTTTCCAATTTAAGGTCTCTTTGAAAAATATTTTTATGGTGTTGACTTAGGAAATATATAATAGTGAAATGCAGTTACAAATTCACTATGGCGTTTTTGAATTCATGTGACTTAAAATGATTTTTTTCTCTTAAATGACAGAGTCTTGCTGTGTCACCCAGGTTGGAATGTAGTGATGCAACCATAGTTCACTGTTAAGCTTGAACTCCTAGGCTCAAGTGATCCTCCCACCCACCTCAGCTTCCCGAGTGCTGAGACTACAGGCGCACACCACCAGGGTTTGGCTGATTTTTTTTTTTTTTCACTTTTTGAAGAAATGGGGTCTCATTTTGTTGCCCAGGCTGTTCTTGAACTCCTGGCCTCATGTGATTCTCCTTCCTTGGCCTCCTAAAGCACTGGGATTACAGGTGTGAGCCAACTTGACAGCCTATATTATTTAATTTTTTATTATTATCATTTTTATAGATGGGGTCTCACTATGTTGCCCAGGCTGGTCTTAAACTCTTGGGCTCAAGCAGTCCTCCCGCCTCAGTCTCCCAAAGTGCTGGGATTACAGGTATGAGCTACTTACACTGGCTGATTCTGTATTTTTTTTTTAAATCACCAAACCTCCTCTGTTGATATTTTAAAAGTAATGTTATTTATCTTTACAATATTAATTGGTCAGAATTGATGATGCTTCTTGTTCGTATGGATTTTTAGTAGTATTGCTAAGGCATCTCAGGTTTACTAGTCGGGAACCACTGAAAGGGATATGATTTAACCTTTACTTTCTTAGTTTAATGACAAATATTTTTATTATCCAAGGGGGGCAAATTTAGTTTCACATCACACTTTTTCTTTTAAATCTTAAAATTACCTCAGATTTTTTTTTTGTTTTAAGAAAACTGGAATGCAATTATATATTAAATAAATTTTAACTGCCATCTTGTTTCATGTGTCTGATTCATGTGAGTGAATAGTGTATCACCTCAAAAAACCCTGGTTTTTTTTTTTTGAGGGACTATTTTGTGTATGGTGGAACTTCATGGATATTTTGATCACATTAAGTATTTTTCAACTAAGAAAAAAATCCTCTGCTTATTTCAAGTGTGGTGATCAGAAATGGCTGGCTTCTCTGGATTATATATGTTAATGTTACACTTTAAATATATCAGAGAGAAAGTATATAACATGATTCTCTGCCTGCCATATGATTCATAATAAGGTAAAACTATAATCCAGAACAAATAAAACTGGAAGAGCTAGAAGCAGGAGTAGATACATATTGGCTTAAAATTCATTTTGAGTCCGGTTGTATTTATAATGTGTCTGTAGCTGTCTTAATTGTATTTGTTTTCAAACCGAATGACAGCTTGACTGTTCCTACTCTATCATACTTGAGCATAAGTTAGCTTTTACAGTGGATGATAAAGCCAAAAGTTTGCGGAAAGTGATTCCTGGAAGTTCTTTCATATACTTCTATGATAAAGCTTTAAAATATTTCCAGTCATATTCTTCATAGTTATGGACATACTATAAACACAGTTTGACTCAAAATGAATTTTAAATCAGATATTGTTATTATATGATATGTACTTGCTCCTGCTTCTTCTAGCTGTTCCAGTTTTATTTGTTCTGGATTATAGTTATTGCCTTATTATGAGTATTATGGCAGGCAGAGAATCATGTTATATACTTTCTCTGTTTTCCCTGTTGGCATGTTTGTATGTGTAACTATGGAAGGCATACTTAAGGATAATACTTAGACTTGATAGAATTTTTTTCTGACTTCACTGCATTTAGTCAATAAAGTTTTGTGAATTCTATCACATTATGACTGAATCTGTCCTTTATTTTTCATCCCCCTTTGTTACAGTTCAAGAATTTCTTTCATGAATTAAAATAATTCCCCTGATTTCCATATGTTCGTTTCTTTCTTCCTTTAGTCCATCTTTTCTATATAGTTGCCCTGTAGTGATTTTTCTAAAACACACATCTCCTCATGTGCCTTTCAGTGGCTCTGTATTTCCCCTATTCTGTTTGATAGACCTTTTCTTGCTTTAGCTTTCTAGAAAACTCCTGCACAGCTTCCAAGATCCCATGTAAATATTTCCTCTTCTATGAAGCCTTTCCTAACCTTTCTGGATATACAGTTAAGTTGAATCATCCCCTATGATCCCATAAAATTTTGTATATGCTTTAAACATGGATTTAGCACATCTTACCCTTTGTGTTTCAGATTTTCCTTGTGAATGTTAACTCCTCACGCTTAGAGAGCAGGTCTTATTCCTCTCTAGATTCTTTATTCTAGCGCAGGGTTTGGCACAGAGTAGTGCTTGTTGAGGAAACAAATGGCTCAATAAATGAGTATATGAATATATGTGTATATATTCATCCATCATAGGAAATTTTAAAAATGTACACTCATTGAAGTTTATGTGACCAGCAATAGAATTATTATAGATATAACTCATTTCAGTGTTACTGGAATTATATAAATAATATTTTTTCTGTAGCTGTATACATATAAATAATACAATGCAAAGAGATGCTCAATCAGATTATGCACCTTTTCCATGTTATTACCAGGAAGATGCAACAAGGTTTGAAAGCGAGCCCAAAGGCAGCTAAGAACTTTGGATCACAGTGACATCTAGTGGTAATTTCGCTGGGTTGTTAATGTTTTTAGGGTCCTTATTGCAGTTTCATTTCAATACCCAAAACCTGAATTCTGTTTTCTTATCTTGAATAAATTTAAAGAATTATTTTAAAGCATTTGTCCTCCTATAAAATGCTGTCTGATGTGAAGTATTGTAATCTCTTTGAGGGTAGGGATTATTGTATATTGTTAGGTCTCTAAGATCTAGCAATAGATTGAACCTAACATGCAGCTGTTTGTTTAATAAAGTTTGTTAAGTCAGTGCTGTTAACAAACCTAATTTACTGGAGCCTAGTAGGCATAGCTTTAATTTTATTTTTGAGATATAGGAGAAAAATAGGTCTGTTATTATTTGAACCATTTATCTTATTTTTTCTCTTTTTGACCTTTCTTAAAGCTACTTTTATTATATTGGATACTATTTTAGTTTTTAAGAAATCAGGTTGAATATGGAAAGATTTAAAACATTTAGCAAGTGCATTTTCAGTCTGAAAAAGTAGTTCAGGTTATTTCAAACCAGGTTTTGTCCTGAATCTATAAATTTAGATTCTGATCTTGACTCTGTGACTCTTACTAGCTGTAGTGTTTGGCAAATGCCTTATCCCTCCCCCACATGCCTCAGCCATGCTTTATGAATAATAAATACCAGTTAAATGTTCTTCTGTTATTAGTACATGTGAAAAGAAGGAAAGAGTGACAATTTTGTGTGTCTTGAAAGATGCTATGAGCATGAAATGACAATGCAATTGATTATAGCTTGTATTTTGGGGGAAGAAAGACAGCAAATGTTGTGTGTTAGTAGTATTGCTTAGTCCACCTGCAAAGTGATGTCTGTTGCCTCCGTGCCATCAATTGTGTACTCCCCAAATAATTTATTATTGGGTCATTTTAAAACCTGAATCTCAAACTGTGGTCTCAATGTGCATAGTTTATTTTTATTTGTGCGTTAGAAATATTCTTTAATTCAGCTTTAGATTTTTAAATTGATGTTTAATAAGTGTATGTTTATGAGGTACAATATGATGTTTCAATACATGTGTACATTGTAGAATGAGCAAATTCATATCTATCATCTCATATACTTACCATTTCTTTGTGGTGAGACTTAAAATCCACCCTTTTAGCAATTTTGAGTGATAACATTATTTCTTAACTGTATTCACCTTACTGTGCATTAGATCACCAGAATATTTTCCTTCTATCTAACTGATCAAAGAGACCCTCTGATTGATATTTCCCCTTTATCCACGGAGCTCACCCTATATCCGTTCATCTATTGACGGGCACATAGATTGTTCTTATCTCTTGGCTATCGTGAATAATCCTGCAATGAACACGGAAGTGCAGACATCTCTTCAACACATTTTAATTACTTTGGCTATAGACTCAGAAGTGGGATGGCTGGATCTGATGTCACATTTTAAAATGTTGTACTTAAAGTAAAAACAGAGTCTCACTCTGTCGCCTAGGCTAGAATGCAGTGATGCATTCTACCTCTACCATTCTAACCTCTACTTCATATGTGGATTCAGATGTTTAGATTCCATATGTAAGTGAGAGCATGCGATATTTGTCTTTCTGTGCTTGGCTTATTTCACATAGCAGAATGTTCTCTAGACTCATTCATGTTGTTGCAAATGACAGAATTTTGTTCTTTTTTTAAGGCTGAATAGTATTCCATTGTGTATATACTACATTTTTGTATCCGTTCATCTATTGACAGGCACATAGATTGTTCTTATCTCTTGGCTATCGTGAATAATCCTGCAACGAACACGGAAGTGCAGACATCTCTTCAACACATTTTAATTACTTTGGCTATAGACTCAGAAGTGGGATGGCTGGATCTGATGTCACATTTTTAAATGTTGTACTTAAAGTAAAAACAGAGTCTCACTCTGTCGCCTAGGCTAGAATGCAGTGATGCAGTCATGCCCCCACTGAAGCCTCAAACTCCTAGGCTCAAACAATTTTCCCCAGCTGAGCTTCCTGGAATCCTTTGTCCAGAACCTCAAAATACTCACATATTTATAATTCTTTTTTAATTGTAGGTGTTATGTTAAAGCATTTTAAATGTAAACATGTCTGTAAGTAGCAAGATATACAGGAGTTACGTCTTTCAGTTAGTGATGTCAGAATAGTACACAGGGAAAGCCAGTGGGCATTGTCTTGTAGTCTTTGCTATTAAATCATTTCTTGTTCTTGAGTAGCCTTATCCCAAAGTGCTTTTGTTTTTTATTTTAAACATTTTATTAATTAGATGTTAATGAGTGTTTGCCCTAATGATTATTTATTTTATTTATTTTAAAGTTTATTTTAGGTTCAGGGGTACATGAGCAGGTTTGTTATATAGGTAAGTTGTGTGTCACTGGGGTATGGTGTGCAGATTATTTCATCACCCAGGTAATAAGCATAGTACCTGATAGATAGTTTTTTTGATCTTCACCCTCCTCCCACTCTCCACTCTCAAGTAGTCCCCAGTGTCTGTTGTCCTCTTCTTTGTGTCCATGTGTGCTCAGTGTTTAGCTCCCACTTGTAAGTGAAAACATGCAATATTTGGTTTTCTGTTCCTGTGTTAGTTCATTTAGAATAATGCCCTCCAGCCCCATCCATGTTGCTGCAGAGGACATGATCTCATTCTTTTTTTATGGCTGTGGTGTATTCCATGGTGTAAATGTACGACATTTTCTTCATCCAGTCTACCATTGATGAGTATTTAGGTTAATTCCATGTCTTAGCTATTGTGAATAGTGTTGCAATGAACATATGAGTACATGTGTCTTTTATAGTGTGATGATTAATATTCCTTTGTGTATATACCCAGTAATGGGATTGTGTGGTAGGATGGTAATTCTTTCTTAAGTTCTTTGAGAGATTGCCAAACTGCTTTCCACAAAGGCTGAACTAATTTACATTCCCACCAACAGTGTATAAGCATTCCCTTTTCTTAGCAACCTTGCCAGCATCTATTATTTATTTATTTATTTATTTTTCAGAATATTGTTTTTACTAAGGACTTTTATGGTATTATACATTAAAAGACAGTGATCAACTTGAGAAAAAATGTTTCTTGCAGTTGAGCAACATCCACAATTTTTCACTATTATACTTATCTACATGTAATCTTTTTCTGTATTTCCCTACAACTTGTCCATAATCTGCTTTTTCCCAAGAGCTCTACTTCTGTCAATTTTTTTTTGCATTTATAAGAGAAATTTCAAAATTAAACATAATTGGCATTTTGTTTGTTTGTTTGTTTGTTTTTTGGAGATGGAGTTTCACTCTTATCACCCAGGCTAGAGTGCAATGGCATGATCTCGGCTCACTGCAACCTCCGCCTCCCAGGTTCAAGTGATTCCCCTGCCTCAGCCTCTTGAGTAGCTGGGATTACATGCGCCCGCCACCACTCCCAGCTAATTTTTGTGTTTTTAGTAGAGATGGGGTTTCACCATGTTGGCCAGGCTGGTCTTGAACTCCTGACCTCAGGTGTTCTGCCCGCCTCAGCCTCCCAAAGTGCTGGGATTACAGGCATGAGCCACTGTGCTGGGCCCATTATTTTTCGTTTTTAATAACAGCCATTCTGACTGGTATAATATGGTATCTCATTGTGGTTTTGACTTGCATTTCTCTGATAATTAGTGATACTGAGCATTTTGTGTATGCTTTTTTGGCCATATATATGGCTTCTTTCAAAAAGTATCTGATTGTGTCCTTTGCCCACTTTTTAATGGGGTTGTTTGTTTTTTGCTCATTAATTTAAGTTTCTTATAGATTCTGGATATTAGACCTTTATTGGATGCAAGTATCTCCTCCCATTCTGTAGGTTGCAGATATTTTCTCCCATTCTGTAGGTTGTGTGATTACTCTGTTGATGGTTTCTTTTGCTGTGCAGAAGCTCTTTAGTTTAATTAGGTCTCATTTGTCAATTTTTGTTTTTGTTGGAATTGCTTTTGACGTCTTTGTTATGAAATCTTTGTCAGGGCCTATGTCCAGAATGGTATCTTCTAGGTTGTCTTCTAGGGTTTTTATAGTTTTATGTTTTACATTTGAGTCTTTAATCCATCTTAAGTTGATTTTTGTATATGCTGTAAGGAAGGGGTCCAGTTTCAGTCTTCTGCATATGACTAACCAGCTACCCCAACACCATTTATAGAATAGGGAGCCTTTCCTCATTTGTTTTTGTCAACTTTGTCGAAGATCAGATGGTTGTAGATGTGCAGCATTATTTCTGGGCTCTCCATTCCATGAGTCTGTGTGTCTGTTTTTATACCAGTAACGTGCTGTTACGGTTACTGCAGCCTTGTAGTATAGTTTGAAGTTGGGTAACGTGGTGCCTCCAGCTTTCTGCTTAGGTTGTTTTTGCTTAGGATTATCTTAGCTATTCAGGCTCCTTTTTAGTTCCATATGAATTTTAAAAGTCTTTTCTAATTGTGTGAAGAATGTCCTTGGTAGTTTGGTAGAAATAGCATTGAATCTGTAAATTGCTCTGGGCAGTATGGCCATTTTCATAATATTCATGCTTCCTATTGAGCATGAAATGTTTTTTAATTTCTTTGTGTCATATCTGATATCTTCATGCAGTCTTTTGTAATTCTCATTGTAGAGATCTTTCACCTCCCTAGTTAGCTGTATTACTAGGTATTGCATTTCCTTGTGGCTACTGTAAATAAGACTGTGTTCTTGGATTGACTCTCAGCTTGGACATTGTAGGTATATAGAAATGGTACTGATTTTCGTACATTGATTTTGTATCCTGAAACATTGCTGGAGTTGTTTATCAGAGTTAGTAGCTTTTGCACAGATACTGTGGGGTTTCCCAGGTATACTATCATATCATCTGCAAACAGAGATAGTTTGACTTCCTCTCTTCCTATTTGGATGCCTTTTATTTCTTTCTCTTGCCTGATTGCTCTGGCTAGGACTTCCAGTGCTGTGTATGTTGAATAGAGTGGTGAGAGAGGGCATCCTTTTCTTGTTCTGGTTTCAAGGGGAATGCTTCTAACTTTTGCTCATTCAGTATGATGTTGGCTGTGGGTTTTTCATAGATGGTTCTTAATATTTTGAAGTATGTTTCTTCAGTGCCTAGTTTGTTGAAGGTTTTTTTTTTTTTTTTTAATACAGAGTCTCACTGTGTTACTCAGGCTGGAGTGCAGTGGCGTGATCTCGGCTCACTGCAACCTCCGCCTCCCGGGTTCAAGTGATTCTCTTGCCTTAGCCTCCCAAGTAGCTGGGACTATAGGCATGGGCCACCACGCCCAGCTAATTTTTGTATTTTTAGTAGAGATGGGGTTTCACTATATTGGCCAGGCTGGTCTCAAACTCTTGACCTCAAGTGATCCACCTGCCTTTGCTTCCCAAAGTGCTGGGATCATAGGCGTGAGCCACCACACCCGGCCTGTTGAGGGTTTTTAACGTGAAGCATGTTGAATTTTATTGAAAGCCTTTTCTGTATCTGTTGAAATGATCATGTGGTTTTTGCTTATAGTTCTGTTTATGTGGTAAATCAATTAATTGATTTGTATATATTAAACCAACCTTGCACCCCAGGGATAAAGTCCACTTGATCATGAAGGATTAGCTTTTGGATATGTTGCTGGATTTGGTTTGCTAGTATTTTGTTAAGGATTTTTGCATCCATGTTCATCAGTGATACTGGCCTGAAGCTTTCATTTTTTGTTGTGTCTCTGCCAGGTTTTGGTGTCAGGATGATGCTGACCTCATAAAATGAGTTTGGGAGGAGTCTCTCTTCCTCAAGTATTTGGAATAGTTTTAGTAGGAACAATACCAGTTCCACTCTATGCATCTGGTAGAATTCAGCTGTGAGCTCATCTGGTCCTGGGCATTGTCTGGTTGGTAGGCTTTTTATTATTCATTCAATTTCACTTTACTGTTGGTCTGTCCAGATTGGACCTTCCTGGTCCAATCTTGGGAGGTTGTATGTTTCCAGGAATTTATTCATTTCTTCTATGTTTTCTAGTTTGTGCATAGAGGTGTTCATAGTAGTCTCTGAGGATTTTTTGTATTTCTGTGGGTTTGGTGGTAATGTCCCCTTTGTCATTTTTGACTGTGTTTATTTGGAGCTCTCTCTCTCTCTTTCTCTCTCTCCTGTTTTTTTTTTTTTTTTTTTTTAAGTCTACTTAGTAATCTGTCAGTCATATTCTTTCAAGGAAGTAATTCCTGGACTCAATCTTTTGTATATTTTTTTATGTCTCAGTTTCCTCAGTTCAGCTTTGATTTTGGTTATTTCTTGTCTTCTCCTAGCTTTGTAATTGGTTTCCTCTTGTTTCTCCAGTTCCTCTAGGTGGGATGTGTGATGTTAGATTGTTAATTTGAGGTCTTTCCAACTTTTTGCTGTGGACATTTAGTGTTATAAACTTTTCTCTTAACACTGCTTAAGCTGTGTCCCAGAGTTTCTGTTACATTGCATCTTTGATCTCATTAGTTTCAAAGAATTGCTTTAATTCTGCCTTTATTTTATTATTTACCCCATAGTCATTCAAGATAGTTGTTTAATTTCCATTAAATTATATGCTTTTGAGTGATTTTCTTACTATCAATTTCTATTTTTATTGCACTGGTTCAGTAGTGTAATTGCTACTGTTTTGATTTTTTTTTAATTTGCTAAGGATTGTTTTATGGCCAATTATGTGATGGAATTTAGAGTATGTGCCATGTACAGATGAGAAGAATATATATTTTGTTGTTTTTGGGTGTAGAGTTCTGTAGATATCTATCAGGTTCATTTGGTCTAATATCGAGTTCCGATCTTATCTTTGTTAGTCTTCTGCCTCAGTGATCTAATTCTATCAGTGGGGTGTTGAAGTCTTCTACTGTTATTGTGTGGTTATCTTAAGTCTCTTTGTAGATCTCTAAGAACTTGCTATATGAATCTGGGTGCTTTTACATTTGGTGCATATATTTAGGATAGTTAGGTCTTCTTGTCGAATTGAACCCTTTAGCATTATGTAATGCCCTTCTTTATCTTTTTTTAATCTTTTTGGTTTAAAGTGTGTTTTGTCTGAAGTTAGAATAGCAACCCCTGCTTTGTTATGTTTTCTGTTGACTTGGTAGATTTTTCTCTGTTCCTTTACTTTTAGCCAATGGGTGTCATTGCACATGTGATGGTTCTCTTTTTGGCAGCATACAGTTGGTTCTTGCTTCTGTATCCACCTTGCCACTCTGCGCCTTTTAATTGGGGCTTTTAGCCCATTTACATTCAAAGTTTATATTGATAGGTGTGGATTTGATCCAGTCATTGGGTTGTTACCTGGTTATTATGCAGACTTGATTGTGTAATTGTTTGTAGGGCTAATGGTCTATGTATTTAAGTGAGTTTTTGTGGTGTCTAATAATGGTCTTTCCTTTCCATATTTAGCACACCCTTAAGGAGTGTCTATAAGACAGGTCTCATGGTGACAAATTCCTAGCATTTGCTCATCTGAAAAGGATCTTATGTCTCCTTCATTTATGAAGCTTAATCTGGCAGGATATGAAGCTCTTGATTGGAATTTCTTTTCCTTAAGAATGCTGAATATAAACCCCCAATCTCTTCTGGCTTGTAGGTTTTCTGCCAAAAGGTACACTGTTAGTGTGTGGGTTTCCCTTTGTAGGTTACCTGTCCCTTTTCTCCAGCTGTCTTTTATTTTGTCTTTTATTTCGACCTTTAAGAATCTGATGACTATGTGTCTTGGGCATAGTTGTCTTATATGGTATCTCAGAGGCATTCTCTGCATTTCTTAAATTTGAATGTTAGCATGTCTAGTGAGGTTGGGGAAATTTTCGCGAATTATATCCTAAAATATTCCACATTGCTTGCTTTCTCTCCCTCTTTTTCAGGGACACCAATGAGATGTAGATGTGGTCTCTTAATGTAATGCCAAATTTTTTTAGAGGTTTTTTTTGTTCTTTTTTGAGTCTTTTTAATTTTAGTCTGAGTTATTTTGGGGAACCAGTGTTTGAGCTTTGGGTTTCTTTTTTCCAGATGGCTAATTCTAATGTTAATACTTGGATTGTGTTCTGAAATTCTTAAAGTGAGTTTCTCAGTCTGTCAGATCACTTTGGTTCTTTCTTACAATGGCCATTTCATTTTTCATCTCCCAAATCATCTTATTATATTCCTTAGAATCCTTTATTGGGTTTCAACTTTCTCCTGAACCTTGATGATCTTCATTCTTATCCATATTCTGAATTCTGTTTCTGTCATTTTAGTCATTTCAGCCTGGTTAAGACCTATTGCTGGGGAACTAGTGTGATTGTTTGGAGGTGAGAAGACACTGTGGCTTTTTAAATTGGCAGAGTTCTTACACTGGTTCTTTCTCATCTGTATGAGCTGAGCATTCAGTCTTTGAAGTTGCTGTCTTTTGGATGTGTAGTTTTTTTTTTTTGCTTGCTTGCTTGCTTGTTTGTTTGTTTTTATCTTCTTTGATGCCCTTGGGGGTTTGATTGTGGTATAAGGTGAGTTTAGTCAACTGACTTCGTTTCCCTTCCTTTGGAGTTGTTGGGGGCCAAGAATGAATCCCTGTGCACGGTAGCCCTGTGCCGGATCCCCAGCTTCCTACCCCTTTGGTCCAGCATCTTTGTCCTCCCTTCATCCACTCTGAATGCCTTCCCTCCAAAGATCTGCTTAGAATGCCCCAGTCTTCCTAATGTCCCAGTCTCTTGGTGGCAGCAGATGTTCATCCTGGCTGCAGCTAGTTGGCCATCTTCAGCACTTCCCCAGAGTGGTTTTAAACATCTTCTTGGATGGGTCCTTTCCAGCCATAAGAGTCTGAATTGTCTCTTCCCATATAGAATCTTAATTTGATTTTGCTCAAAGCAATAACTTTCATAGTTTATAAACAATAAGTATTCTAGGGGGTAATGGCTTATAATGTTTAAAAGAAAGAAATGAATGGAGGCAGTAAATGATTTCTCACATTATAAAACGTTAATAGTACAAAGAGAGAAGAAATTCGCTTTTGATAACTGTGCTTGAGAAAAATCCAAATGATGTAATATTATTGCATGTTTTGTTGCTTCTGGGTAACAGATCTGAGTTTTTTATTGTTTCTACTCTGAGATGGGCTAGGTCTCATTTTACTTTTTTTTTTGAGACAGAGTTTCGTTCTTGTCACCCAGGCTGGAGTGCAATGGTGCGATCTCGGCTCACTGCACCCTGCGCCTCCCGGGTTCAAGCGATTCTCCTGCCTCAGCCTCCCGAGTAGCTGGGATTACAGGCACCCGCTACCACACCCAGCTAATTTTTTGTATTTTTAGTAGAGACGGGGTTTCACCATGTTGGCCAGGCTGGTCTTGAACTCCTGACCTCAGGTCATCCACCCGCCTCAGCCTTCCAAAGTGCTGGGATTACAGGTGTGAGTCACCATGCCCAGCCCTATTTTACTCTTTTTAATGTTGATATTTTAAATTTTACAAAGTGGTAACAGGCAGTATTAATATGAAATGTGTTTAGTAGTTTTTTCTTTTTTAAATAATGTGGAATTTGAGGTCCAGAGGCCCATAGAGGGCCTGTAATTTGGCTCAGTAATAGTCATTTAGTCGTATAGTAGGGATTATGCTTTTCATCTTAGTTATTGTAAGATTGCAATAATGTGCTACATTCTGATTAGAAATGGTTAGTAGAGCTACAGTATCCAACTTTCACTACATTTTTTTTCTCTGAATGGAAATAACTGGACTATATTAATAGCCACTTGTTTTATAGGAGCAGAGTCCTCTATCCTCAATGTTTAGTTGCCTTCTAGAAATTATGAAGGTTTAATACTATAAATTTAAGGAATAAATTCCTTCCAAATGACCTTGAAAAAAGGTAGTAAATTCTGTAGATAATGTATTGGTTAAAATTTGAGACTCTGAAGAAAAATAAAAACACTATTCCAAATGATCTATTTTTCAGGCAGATAGAGTGCGTGTAAAGTGTTTTCAGTTTATTGGAGTGTAGCCAACTAAACTGAATGAGCTTTTGCTAATTATCTCTCTCCTGGGCAGGCAAATATCCACTTGGAATTATTGCTTACTTAGGTTTGAGGTAGACCTTTTTTCTTTTTGTAGCCTTCTTGTCACTATGCCCTGGAGAATTCTAGAGAAAGATTGCTGTTAAAAACATAAAGCAAAGAATTGTACTCAGAGCAACATTTGCAATATCCATATTAATCTATAAGATAAATTGTTAGGTGAAATGATTTATAGTAATAACTTGGTTTGTGTTAACATAGAGCCACATGAATGTGAACCACCCTAGTTTCCAATGTAAAGATAGACATTTTCATGTAAAATTGAATTAATGTGTCCAAAATATGGAGGAATAAGCTCTTGTAAATTACATCTCTGACAGATTAGTGTATCTGAAACTCTAAATCTGAGAAAACATTGAAATTTTTCTTGGCAGTAATGAACCGTAGAAAATTAACAGAATTTCTACTTTTGACCTTGAAGGAATAACTGATATAGTACCTGTCTTCCTGCTGTACGCACCTGGAAAGCTGGACAAAATATATGAAACAACTGCTTGCAGGCATTGGGCATTAGGCAGCGTAGGCCTATGATTCATGAGAAATGGGAAACAAGCAAGGTCAGCCCTGTAGATGCCCCTGATTTCTGCATGGAGAAAATTTCTATACAACAGTCCATGAAAAAGGGAATGTAAGCAGAGCCCAACAGTCCTGCAGAGTTAAAGAGCTAGGAGATTCCCTGAGACTGAGATTGGAATGGATAGGGCCCAGTACTAGGAGAAAGATTGCTACATACAGAAACATGCAGGTATCTGAATGATGCTTTTTGCAAATCTTTGGCTGAATAGTAATCTGTACACGATTGAGTACACTGAACAATTCCTTGACCTTATACATAGGACTAGAATACTATTGAATTCCTTCCCACCAGAGGAAAAAGACTTTGTTGCACACAGGGTACAGTTAGTACTGAGACCCCAGAATAAATATTTTCCATATTAGTAATTAAAACTGAGTAAGTTAAAAATATTTCTTAATTAATAATAGTAATGAGCTCATTACATATTAACATAAATAAGACTCAATGAAAAATAATTTTTCAGAACAAAAAAAGTAATGAGAAAGTGGTATTCTCTTAGGTGCATTGCAAGCTCTTCAATATCTGTCCATATAAAAGCTGGATTCTTATATCTCCTTCTCTATTTATTCTGTTGCAGTATGTTACTTCTGTTGAAGTATATAAAGAAAATGCCACCAAACAGCTATATAGTTGGTGAACGGAGGGATATTTTAATAGCCAGATAATTATGGACATTCTTAATTGATAGTACACTGAAACTTGGCAAATGGTGGTTTCTTAAAAGTTTATTGCAATGTAAAACCTGAAACCACTTCAAGGAAATTTTAATGTTCTGTTATATTAAAATCCATTGGTCATTTGGAAAATATTGGTTCACTTTGCTATGATATTAACAAAATGTTGATACATTACATGATATCGATAATTTACTCTGATGGATTTAACAGTTTAACTGTTGAAAAGGTCAGTGAATATGAAGACATAGCAATAAAAACAATGCAAACTGAAGCACACACAGCAAAAACACTGGGAGCTACGGGCTGGAGAGGGAAGGATGTTGTCTGAATGACTTCTAGGCAAATATAAAATGGTACAATGTATGTCTGATTAGAGCCCCTGAAATAGAGGAGAGAGTGGAAAGGGGGAAATTTTAATGAAAGAATAACTCAATGCTAGCCAAATTTGGTGAGAACTATAAACTCACAAATGTAAGAAGTTTCATAACAACAAGAAGGAGTAACTCGAAACATTATCAAGGCACGTAATCAAATTGTTAAAAATCAGTACTAGAAAAGTCTTGAAAGCAGCCAGAGCCCGAGAAACAAAGATACATTTTATATTTTATTTTATTTTATATTTTATGTATTTATTTTTTTGAGATGGAGCCTAAATCTGTCAGCCAGGTTGGAGTACAGTGGCATGATCTTGGCTCACAGCAACCACTACCTCCTGAGTTGAAGCGATTCTCCTGCCTCAGCCACTGGAGTAGCTGGGAGTACAGATGCATGCCTCCATGCCCCAGCTAATTTTTTTGTATTTTTAGTAGAGACAGGGTTTCAGTATGTTGGCTAGGCTGGTCTTGAACTCCTGACCTCAGGTGATCACCCGGCTCGGCCTCCCAAAGTGCTGGGATTACAGGTATGAGCCAACACACCTGGCCTACATTCTGTATTTTAAAAGAGAGATTTAAAAATAATAAATACACAGCACTTTGGGAGGCTGAGGCGGGCGGATCACGAGGTCAGGAGATCGAGACCATCCTGGCTAACACGGTGAAACCCTGTCTCTACTAAAAACACAAAAAAATAGCTGGACATGCTGGCGGGTGCCTGTAGTCCCAGCTACTCGGGAGGCAGAGGCAGGAGAATGGTGTGAACCCAGGAGGCGGAGCTTGCAGCGAGCTGAGATTGCACCACTGCACTCTAGCCTGGGCAACAGAGCAAGACTCCATCTCAAAATAATAATAATAATAATAATAATAATAATAATAATAATAATAAATACAGACTTCTTATCAGAAGCAACGCACACCAGGAAGCAATGCAGTAAGTGTTGAAGAAATAAAATGTTCATCTAGAATGCTATATCGAACAAAATAATCTTTCAGAAATGAAGACTACAGATATTTTCCAGATAAACAAAAGCTATAAGAGATGTTAAAGTAAGTACCCAGGCAGGCTGAAAGAAAACGATAACAGATGGAAGATTAAGTTAATACAGAGAAATGAAGAGCACTAGAAATTGTAAATATTTGGATACACATTTTTTAAAAACCTTTTCTGTATTTTTAAATTTATTTAAATGAGAATTGAAATTTAAAAGTAGAAATTATAGCAATGTATTATAGCATTTGTAAAATGTGTAGAAGTACAGGTATGACAACAATAACATGAAGAATAGGAAAGGAAACTAGAAGTATACTGTTGTAAAACAGATTCCTGTCTAATTTGAAGGTAGTCTTTGTTGAGTTAAAAATGTATGTTTTGCTGGGCATGGTGGCTTATGCCTTTAATCCCAGCATTTTGGGAAGCTGAGGCAGGTGGATCATGTGAGGTCAGGAGTTTGAGACCATCCTTGCCAACATGGTGAAACCCTGTCTCTACTAAAAATACAAAAATTAGGCCAGGCATGGTAGCTCACTCCTCTAATCCCAGCAGTTTGGGAGGCCAAGGTGGGTAGATCACTTGAGGTCAGGAGTTTGAGACCAGCCTGGCCAACATAGCAAAACCCCGTCTCTACTAAAAATACAAAAATTAGCTGGATGTGGTAGCATGTGCCTGTAATTTCAGCTACTCGGGAGGCTGAGGCACGAGAATCAGTTGAATGTCAGAGGCAGAGGTTGCAGTAAACTGAGCTCATGCCACTGCACTCCAGCCTGGGTGTCAGAGTGAGACTACATTAAAAAAAATTATGTTGTAAACTTTAGAGCAATCACTGAAACCATGAATACAGATAATGGTCATTAAGCTCAGTGTTGAGATGAAATAGAGTACTTAAAAAATACTCAAAAATCCCCAATGAAGACAAAAAGATGATAAATGAAATAGATAAGACCAACAGAAAAGAAATAAGACCACATAATTATAATACATATAAATGATCTCATGTTATAATTAAAAGGTAGAGATTGTTACACTGAATAAAAAAGGGAAACCCATTTGTATGATACATACAGGAAACCTGCTTTATAAAGTATAGAAATTGAATAAAAACTAAAAATGAAAAGAACTGGAAAATAATATGAAAATTGTAATCATAACCTGAAGGATCTATGTTAATATGGGATGAGCTAGACTCTGGACAAATAATATTATGAAGGACAGATGGGGACATTTCATAATAATGAAACTGTAGATTCATCAAGAAGACATAAGTATCCCAACTGTACATATCTAATAACAGAGTTTGAAATATTTAAAAGCAAAAACTGGTAGAACTGAAGTAAGAAATAGACAAATCCAAACTGACAGAACTGAAGTAAGGAATGGACAAATTCAGAATTGGAGATTATAACACTCCTATCTCATAATAATGTTCAGAACAACAGACAAAAAATCTGAACAGCATAGAAACCAATTTGACTTACTTAAAACGTATATAATACTCCACATTATAACAGCAAAACACATGTTCTTTTCTTGGGCAATTGATCATTCATTAAGGTAGAACATATGCTCAGTCACAAAACAAGTTTAAAATTTTTTAAATTATGTGACAAGTGTTCTGACAACAATGAAATTAAGTTAGAAATCACAAGAATTTGGAATATCCCTGTATATTTGGAAATTAAACACATTCCTAAATAAACCATAGGTCAAAGAAGAAATCACAAGGGAAAGTAAAAAATATTTTGAACTGAATTGTGATGAAAACATGATGATATGGTCTGGCTGTGTCCCTTCCAAATCTCATCTTGAATTCCCACAGGGATGGACCTGATGGGAGGTAATTGAGTTATGGGGGCAGGTCTTTCCCATGCTGTTCTCGTGATAGTGAATAAGTCTCATGAGATCTGATGATTTTGTAAGGAGGAGTTTCCCTGCACAAGCTCTCTCTTTGCCTGCTGCCATCCATGTAAGATGTGACTTGCTCCACTTTGCCTTCCAGCATGATTGTGAGGCCTCCCCAACCATGTGGAACTATAAGTCCATTAAACCCTTTCTTCTGTATAAATTACCCAGTCTCAGGTATGTCTTTATCAGCAGCGTGAAAATGGACTAATACAGTAAATTGGTACTGAGAGTGGGGCACTGCTGAAAAGATAGCTGAAAATGTTGAAGCGACTTTGGAACTGGGTAACAGGCAGAGGTTGGAACAGTTTGGAGGGCTCAGAAGAAGACAGAAAAATGTAGGAAAGTTTGGAACCTCCTGGAGACTTGTTGAATGGTTTTGTCCAAAATGCTGATAGTGATATGGACAATAAAGTTGAGGCTTAGGTGGTCTTAGACAGAGATGAAGAACTTGTTGGGAAATGGAGCAGAGGTGACTCTTGTTGTGTTTTAGCAAAGATACTGGCAGCATTTTGCCTCTGCCCTAGAGATTTGTAGAACTTTGAACTTGAGGAGATGATTTAGGGTATTTGGCAGAAGAAATTTCTAAGCAGCAAAGCGTTCAAGAGGTGACTTGGGTGCCGTTAAAGGCATTCAGTTTTATGAGGGAAGCAGAGCATAAAAGTTCAGAAAATTTGCAGCCTGACAATGTGATAGAAAAGAAAATCCCATTTTCTGAGGCGAATTTAAGCCAGCTGCAGAAATTTGCATAAGTAATGAGGAGCCAAATGTTAATCCCCAAGACAATGGGGAAAATGTCTCCAGGGCATGTCAGAGGTCTTCACAGCAGGCCCTCCCATGACACACCCAGAGGCCTAGAAAGAAAATGTGGTTTCATGGGCTGGACCCAGGGTCCTGGTGCTATGTGCAGCCTAGGGACTTGGTGCCTTGCATCCCAGCTGCTCCAGCTGTGGCTGAGAGGAGTCAATGCAGAGCTCGGTCCGTGGCTTCAGAGGGTACAAGTTCCAATCCTTGGCAGCTTCCATGTGATGTTGAGCCTGCAAGTGCACAGAAGTCAAGAATTGAGGTTTGGGAACCTCTGCCTGTATTTCAGAAGATGTGTGGAAGTGACTGGATGCCCAGGCAGAAGCTTGCTGTCAGAGTGGGGCACTTCTGGAGGGCCTCTGCTAGGGCAGCGCGAAAGGGAAATGTGGAGTCAGAGCCCCCACACAGAGTGCCTACTGGGCACCACCTAGTGGAGTTGTGAGAAGATAGCCACTGTTCTCCAGACCCCAGAATGGTAGATCCACGGACAGCTTGCACCGTGAACCTGGAAAAGCCACAGACACTCAGTGCCAGCCCTTGAAAGCAGCCAGGAGGTAGGCCATACCCTGCAAAGCCACAAGGGCGGAGCGGCCCAAAGCCATGGGAGGCCGCCTCTTGCATCAGCATGACCTAGATATGAGACATGGAGTCAAAGGAGATCATTTTGGAGCTTTAAGATTTGACTGCCCTGCTGGATTTTGGACTTTCATGGAGGTTTTAGCCCTTCATTTTGGCCAGTTTCTTCCATTTGGAATGGATGTGTTTATCCAATGCCTGTATCCCCATTGTATCTAGGAAGTAACTAACTTGCTTTTGATTTTACAGGCTCGTAGGTCAAAGGGACTTGCCTTGTCTCAGATGAAGCTTTGGACTGTGGACTTTTGAGTTAATGGTGAAATGAGTTAAGACTTTGGGGGACTGTTGGGAAGGCATGATTGGTTTGGAAATGTGAGGACATGAGATTTTGGAGGGGCCAGGCGCAGAATGATATGGTTTGGCTGTGTCCCCACCCAAATCTCATCTTGAATTCCCACGTGTTGTGGGAGGGACCTTGTGGGAGGTAATTGAGTTATGGGGGTGGGTCTTTCCTGTGCTGTTCTCAGGATAGTGAGTAAGTCTTATCAGATCTGATGATTTTGTAAGGAGGAGTTTCCCTACACAACCTCTCTGCTTGCTGCCATTCATGTAAGATGTGACTTGCTGCTCCTTGCCTTCCACCATGATTATAGGGCCTCCCCAACCATTTGGAACTGTAAGTCCATTAAACCTCTTTCTTTTGTAAATTGCCCAATCTCAGGTATATCTTTACCAGCAGTGTGAAAACGGACTAATACACATGGCATGTCAGCATTTGTTTAATACTGAGAAATTGGTATTGAAAGGGAAACTTACGGTTCAAATGCTTAATTACAAATAAGGAAAGTTGTAAAAGCAAGGACTAAAGCTTCCATCTAAGAAGTAAGAAAAGTCCTCACTTTGATTTCCAGCCAGTATAGAATAACAGGAATCAGATTTACTGTCATTCCTATTACAACTAAAAACCACCCAAAAGGCTTAGTGGGAACAAGATTGGGAATAGTGTCTGTTCCTACCAGCTAGTTTGGAAAACCTCATAATTCATGTGGCTTTGGTTGCACTACTCGGAAGGATCTTTCCTCAGTGGTGGAGAGTACTAGTACAAGATTAAATACTGCTTAGGCGATGCTGACTAACAAATCTTAAAAGCAAAACACAAAAGGATTAAATTGTGTCTAAGTAACATAACTGCATCCCAAAATTAAGCTCAGGAATATTTATAGGAATACAGAAATATCCAGCACTTAACAAGATAAAATTTACAATGTCAGGCATCCAATAAAAAATTACCAGGCATGCAAAGATATAGGAAAACCTGGCCCATAATGAGGAGAGAAATTGATCAATCATAACCAACCCAGGTCTAACCTAGATGTTAGAATGAGCCAGATAGGCTGGACACGGTGGTTCATGTCTGTAATCCCAGCAGTTTGGGAGGCCAAGATGGGCATATCACAAGGTCAGGAGATCGAGACCAGCCTGGCCAACATGTTGAAACCCCGTCTCTACCAAAAATACAAAAATTAGCTGAGCATGGTGGTGTACCCCTGTAATCCCAGCTACTCAGGAGACTGAGGCAGGAGAATTGCTTGAATCCCGGAGGCAGAGGTTGCAGTGAGCCGAGATCACGCCACTACACTCCAGCCTGGGCTACTAAGTGAGACTATGTCTCAAAAAAAAAAAAAAAAAAAAAAAAAGAGCAGATAATGACATTAGAACAGTTATTATAACTGTATTACCTGTGTCCAAAAAGAGAGAGGGAAGATTTAAAATAAGGCATTGGAAATGTGAAAATGACCCAATTGAACAACTAGAGATGAAGACTATGATGTCTGAAGTGAAAAGCTACCAGATGAGATTAACAGCAGATCTGCCATTGAAGAAAATATTGGTGAACTTAAAGACATTGCAATGGAAGCCACTTTGTAAAACACTTTGGTAGTTTCTACATAGGTTCTCAAGAGAAATGGAGGCATATGTCCACCAAAGACATGTACATTATTGTTTATAGCAACTTTCTTTGTAATAGCTCCAAACAGGAAACAACCCCAAATGTGCATAAACCAAATTGCTGTATATGCATACAGTGGTATGCTTATTAATAAAAGGAGTGGGCTATTGTTACCTGCAATAATATGGAAAAATCTCAGACAGTTTATTTTGAGTGAAAGAAGCCAGAATACATTCTGCAATTCCATTATGTAAAATTCTAGAAAATTCAAACTAAGGCACAGTCATAGAAATCAAATTAGTGGTTCTCTAGGGAAGAGGTTGGGGATGGTATGGTGGAATTACCAAGGGGCACATGGAAACCATTGAGGGTGATGGATAAATTTATAACATTGATTATGGTGGTGATTTCATTGTTGGATCCAATTGTTTAAACTTATTAAATTTAGATTTTAAATATGCAGTTTATTTTATGTTAAACATATCTTAATGAAGCTGTTAAGACCTTTTGAAGAGGATGATGGCTGGGTACAACCGCTCACACCTGTAATCCCTGCACTTTGGGAGGCTGAGGCAGGTGGAACACTTCAGGTCAGGAGTTCGAGATCAGCCTGGCCAACATGGTGAAACCCCATCTCTACTGAAACATACAAAAATTAGCCAAGTGTGGCGGTGTGCACCTGTAGTCCCAGCTACACTGGAGGCTGAGGCAGGAGAATCACTTGAACCCGGGAGGTGGAGGCTGCAGTGAGTTGAGATCAACCCACTGCACTCTAGCCTGGGTGACAAAATGAGACTATGTCTCAAAAAAACAAAACAAAACAAAACCAAACAAAAAAAAAATGAGCAAATCAATCCCAAAGTAAGTGCAGAAGCATAATAATATATATAAGAGCAGAAAACAGTAAGTGGAAAATGGATAAGTAGTAGAGAAAATGAACAAAACCTAAAGCTGTTTTTTAAAAAGATTAATAAAACTGATAATTATTTTGCTAGTGTGAAAAACAAGAACAGAAGAGAAAACACAAGTTATTCATATTGGGAATGAAAGAAGTGCCTACATACATTACATGGACTATAAGGTGATATTAAGAACAAACTTACACTGGTAAATTTACACGAAACTCTAAAAGGTTAGAAAAATTATTTTAAAGGTACAAGTTACCACATTCACAGAAGTAAAAAATTTGAATAGCTGTACATCAAATATGTAAATTGAATTGTCAATCAAAACCTTCCCACAAAAAGAGCCTGGCATGGTGGCTCACGCCTGTAATCCTAGCACTTTGGGAGGCCAAGGTGGGCAGATCACCTGAGGTCAGGAGTTCGAGACCAGCCTGGCCAACAGGACGAGACCCCATCTCTACTAAAAATGCAAAAGTTAGCCTGGCGTGGTGGCACGCGCCTGTAGTCCCAACTACTCAAGAGGCTGAGGCAAGAGAATCGCTTGAACCTGGGAGGCGGAGGTTGCAGTGAGCCAAGATAGTGCCACTGCACTCCAGCCTAGGCAATAGAGGGAGACTCTGTCTCAAAAAACAAAAACAAAAACAAAACCTTCCTACAAAGAAAACCTGAAACGCTAGATGGCTTTACTGGTGAATTCTATCTAATATTTAAGGAAGAACTGTTACCAGTCCTTCGCAAAAAAGAGAGAGATGAAACATTTGCTCATTTATTTTATGAGGCTATCATTACCCTAATACCAAAATTAGATAGAGATTTTTACAGGAAAATATTTCGTATAACTATGGAGGGAAAAATCCTTTACAAAATAGTTGCAAACTGAATTCAATAGAATGTAATAAAATATATAAATATGTTTATAATATACATCATAGCCAAGTAGGCCATGTGGGCCTGTTTAACAGTCTATAATCCATCACTCTACGTCCCCATATTAGTATAGTAAATGAGAAAAAGCATTTGACAATATTCAACACCCATTTCATGTTAAAAAAAAAAAAAAAGAAGTAAACTTGGAGCAAAGTAGGAATATAAGGGAGCTTTGTAAACTTGATAGAGGACATTGCTGAAGAACCTACAATAGTTGATAATGAAATACTAAATACTAAGTATTTCCCTCCTATGATCAAGAGCAGTGCTAGGGCCACTCAACACTATTCAGCATTTATATTTCTTTCTTTTTTTTTTTTTGAGATGGAGTCTCACTCTGTGGCCCAGGCTGGAGTGCAGTGGCATGATCACGGCTTACTGCAACCTCCGCCTCCCGGGTTCAAGCAATTCTCCTGCCTCAGCCTCCCATGTAGCTAGGACTACAGGTACATGCCACCACGCCTGGCAAATTTTTGTATTTTTAGTAGAAACAGGGTTTCACCACATTGGCCAGGCTGGGCTCGAACTCCTGACCTCATGATCCACCCACCTCGGCCTCCCAAAGTGCTGGGATTACAGGTGTGAGCCACTGCACCCAGCCTACTATTCACATTTCATAGAAGATATGCAAATAGTCAAAAAGCACATGAAAAGATGCTCAACGACATTGGTTACTATTAATCATTAGGGAATTTAAATTGAAACCACAATGAGAAACCACTTTATATCTGTTAGAATGGCTGAAATTAAAAAGACTTAAAATTTCAATTGTCATCAGGGATACACTGGAATATTGGTGGGATGCAAGTTGGAACAATCATCGAAAACGCTTTGGCAGTTTTTACAGTTATTTACTTGAGAAATAAACATGTTCACAAAAAGTTCACACAATAAAGTTCATAGCAGCTTTATTTATAATAGGGAAAAACAGAAATATCCCATGTGTTCATCAACTGGTGAATGGATAAACAAATTTTGCTGTATTCATATGTATTGGTTATTTGTTGCTGTGCAATAAATTGCCCAAAATTTAGTGTCTTAAAAAAAACAACCAGCTGGCACGGTGGCTTACACCTGTAATCCCAGCACTTTGGGAGGCTGCGGCAGGCAGATCATGAGGCCAGGAGTTCGAGACTATCCTGGCCAACGTGATGAAACCCCATCTCTACTAAAAATACCAAAAATTAGCCGGGCGTGGTGGTGGGCCCCTGTAATCCCAACTACTGGGGAGGCTGAGGCAGGAGAATCGCTTGAACCTGGGAGGCAGAGATTGCAGTGAGCCAAGATTGCACCACCGCACTCCAACCCCGGGCGACAGTGCGAGAATCCGTCTCAAAAACAAAAAAAACAAAAAAAACAAAAAAAAAACAAAAACAAACAAAAAAACACAAACCGTTGTTATCTCACAGTTCATATAGGTCAGGAAAGGGGCACAAATGGTATTTTATAGATTGAAATCATTATGTCATCTCAAGGCTTGACTAATGAAGGATCTACCTTTGAGATCACTGGTGGTTGCTGGCAGGATTTCTTTCATGTGAGCTGTTGAATTGGGGGCCTCAGAGCAAGATGGAAGTCTCAGTCTTACGTAACCTAACTCATAAGTGACATCCCATAACCTTTACTGTATTTTTTTCTTTAAAGGCAAATATCTAGGTACAGCCTACACTAAAGGGAGGGGATTATGAAGGGCATTAATACCAGGACGTAGGGATCATTAGAAGCCATTTCAGAAGCATCCTATCACACCATATAATAGAATAGTACTCAGCAACAAAACAGAGCTATTTGTTTGTACACATATAAACATGGATAAATCTGGCCAGGTGCGGTGGCTCATGCCTGTAATCCCAGCATTTTGAGAGGCCAAGGCGGGCAGATCACTTGAGGTCAGGAGTTCGAGACCAGCCTGGCCTGCATGGTTAACCCCCGTCTCTACTAAAAATACAAAAATTAGCTGGGTGTGGTGGGATGCGCCTGTAGTCCAGCTACTCGGGAGGCAGAGGCAGGAGAATCACTTGAACCCAGGAGGCGGAGGTTGCAGTGGGCCAAGATTGCGTTACTGCAGTCCAGCCTGGGCAACAGAGAGATACTGTTTCAAATGAAAAAAAAAAAAAAAAAAAAATGAAAAGAAAGAAAAGAAAAAGGATAAATCTCTAAAACATTACTCCAAACAAAGGAACCCAGACAAAACTAATCTTTAGGGTGAGAAGGAGGATCAGTGGGGTAGGGGCAGGCTTTTAAGAATGTATGAGGAAAGTTTTTGTGCTATGGGAAATGTTCTTATCTTGATTGTATGGTGGTTATAACACTATATATTTGTCAAAACTCATGAGTGAATTTTATTACATATAAATCATAATCCAATTAAGTTAATGTTTTAAATTCTTATTTTTTATGCTAATCTTCTCTGTATTGTTCCAATTTTAGTATATATGCTGCCAAAGCAAGCACTTAAGTTAATTTTTTAAATACAAAAGTACGCTGTTGGATTCAGTGATTTGTTCTTGATGACATCTGCATGTCCTCACAGTTTTTCAAGGAACGTGGCCTGGGGTGGGATACTGCAGTGGCAGTGCCATCTTGTGGTAAGATCTTTGGAGTTAGGCAGACACAAATATGAATTCTGGCTCTGAAACTTGCTACATTCCAGTACTTTGTTCCCCTGAATTATTTTGGATATCCTAAAAACAATAACTACTGTGTTTTGAGAACCTATACTGCCCAGGTACTATGCTAGGCACTTATGTGTATGTTATCTCATTAATTGTAATAATAACAATACAACTCAAAATAACATTTTTTTGAGTTCCTTAGTATGTATTAGGCACTCTGCAAAACATTTTTCATGAATTATATCACTTAATACAGCAACCCAATGAAGTGTTGGTTCTACAGTTATCATTTCCACTTTACAGAAGAAGAGATTGAGGCCGAGAATCGTTTTTTTTTTTTTTTTCTCTCTGAGACAGGTTCTCACTCCGTCATCCAGGATAGAGTGCAGTGGCAACGATCATGGCTCACTGCAGCCTCCATCTCCTGGTCTCAAGCAGTACTCCTGCCTCGGTCTCCTGAATAGCTGGGACTACATGCATGTACCACCATGCCTAGCTAATTATTAAAAATTTTTTGTAGTGGTGGTGTCTTGCTATGTTGCTCAAGTTGGTCTCAAACTTCTGAGCTCAAGCTGTCCTTCTACCTTGGCCTCCGAAAGTGCTGGGATTATAGGCATGAGCCACCTTGCAATAGAGAATAATTTTTAAAATATGAGGAACTCAAGTTGCTGTCATGATTCCAGCTTTGTTTTCTATTCGTCCTCTCTTTCTGTGGAACAAAAGGCTATTTGTCTTATGTGTTACCTAGGCTTTCTGCAAGAGTAACTGGGACTTTAAGTTAAAATCCCTTCTTGTTTTTCCTTTAAGAAACTTCTTTTAAGTCATGAGGGCTCAGAGTGTGTTCAAGAGTGTAAGAAGGTGGTGTCAGATCTTGGAGATTGGTTTCTGAGCACTGGACAGACTTGCAAATGCATAAGCTCAGTTCCAGACAGGTACAGCTCTAGAAATATCAACCTCAGCCACAAGCAAAAAGGCAATGTTTATATGTGTTTGGTATAAAAACTGTGACTTATTTTTCTACTCATTGCATAAACAGAATGATCCTTTGTCAGCAGTGACATTTTTGAAGGCCAAGATTAAAGTTTTTGCTTCCACAACTATAGTGTTGAACCAGAATTATTTTTATGATAGTTAATCACTATGCAAAGTGCGCAGATAGGGATCTTTTTAAGGAAAGTTAAAAAGTGTCATTGAGACCATGAATAATTGCATTGTAGCATCGCTTACTTAGGTAGTTGTGTTCCCATAGAACTTGTGTATCATAAGTTCTCCCTCCACTCTTCTTTTTATTCGTCATCATGGAATTATTTTTCTTCTTTTAATATGTAATATAATCAGTCTTTTTGGTATTCACGTACTTACTATAAATGGAATTGAATTATATTTTAATCTGAAACTGTAGACTAGCAGCAACCTCACATAAGCGGATATATGAAAGATAAGTACATTCTGATTCACTGATCTTTAAAATAGTGTAGTACCAGAAATCAGCTGATTAATGTATAAGTAGATTTGATTCTTGAAAAATAATTGTGGGGCACAGAGAAAATTGTGATTTCTCACTGTTTCTCATTAGCATCATGTCTATTTTTGCTTTTTTAGCTTTCAGTCATTTTTCTTTTTTTCTTTTTCTTTGAAACAGAGTTTCACTCTTGTCATCTAGGTGCAATGGTGCAATCTTGGCTCACTGCAGCCTCTGCCTCCCACGTTCAAGTGATTCTCCTGCCTCAGCCTCCTGAGTAGCTGGGATTACAGACATGTGCCACCACGCCTGGCTAATTTTTTGTATTTTTAGTAGAAACAGGTTTCACCATGTTAGGCAGGCTGGTCTTGAACTCCTGACCTCAGGTGATCCACCTGCCTTGGCCTCCCAAAGTGCTGGGATTACAGGCATGAGCCACCACGCCTGGCGTTTTTCTTTACTGTATAGAGTATCCTTCCTTATTTTGGTTTGTCTGTCCTTCACAGACCAACTATACTTCAAGTTTGATTTAAGTCTCATTTCTCTCACAAAGCTTTCTCTGACTATCTGATACAACCCATTTGTATTAGTCTGTTCTGGCAGTGCTATAAAAAAATACCTGAGACTGGGTAATTTATAAAGAAAAAAGGTTTAATTGGTTCACAGTTCTGCAGGCTGTACAGGAAGCATGGCAACATCTACTTCTGGTGAGGCTTCAGGGAGCTTTTACTCATGGCGGAAGGCAAAGCCGGAGCAGACATTGTCACATTGCCAGAGCAGGAGGAAGAGAGAGAGGGGAGGTGGCACACACTTTTAAACATCCAGATCTCATAAGAACTGTATCACAAGAACAGCACCAGAGGGGGAAATCTGTCACACATGATTCAGTCACCTCCTACCAGACCCCACTGCCAACACTTGGGATTATAATTTAACATGAGTGGGGATGCAAATCCAAACCATATTATTTCACCCATATCCCCTCCCAAATCTCATGTCCTTCTCACATTGCAAAATACAATCATCCCTTCTCAGCAGTCCTCCAAACTCTTAACTCATTCTGGCATTAAAAGTCCAAAATGTCATCTGAGACAAGGCTGGTCCCTTTTACCTGTGAGCCTGTAAAATCAAAAGCAGGTTACTTACTGCCAAGATACAATGGGGGTATAGGCATTAAGTAAATACTCCCATTCCAAAAGAGAGAAAATGGCCAAAAGAATGGTGCTGTAGGCCTTGTGTAAGTTCAAAACCCAGCAGGATAGTCATTAAATCTTAATGTTCCAAATAATCTCCTTTGACTCCATGTCTCATATCCAGGATACAATGATGCAAGGGGTGGGCTCCCAAGGCCTTGGGCAGCTACACCTCTGTGGCTTAGAAGGGTTCAGCTTCCATGGCTGTTCTCAAGGGCTGGTGTTGAGTGCCTCCAGCTTGTCCAGGTGCAGGGTATTTAGTGGATCGATCATTCCAGGGTCTGGATGATGGTGGCCACCTTCTGACAGCTCCACCAAACAGTGCCCCAATGGAGACTCTGTGTGTGTGGGGGTCCAACCTCACATTTCTTCTCTGCACCGTCCTAGTAGAGATTCTCCATGAGGGCTCTGCCCCTGCAGCAGGCTTCTGCCTGGACATCCAGGCTTTTCCATATAGCATCTGAAATCTATGTGGGGGCCCCCATGCCTCAACTCTTGCATTCTGTGCACCTGCAGGCTTAACACCACATGGAAGCAGTGGCCCAAACAGTACCCAGGTTCCTTTGAGCCATGGCTGGATATAGAGCAGCCAGGATGCAGGGAGTAGTGTCCTGAGTCTACGCAGGGTGGTGAGGCCCTGGGTCTCCCCCACCTCCTAGGCCTCTGGGCCTGTGATGGCAGGGGCTGCTGTGAAGGTCTCTGAAATGCCTTTGAGGCCTTTTCTTCATTGTTTTAGCTATCAGCACTTGGCTCCTCTTTACTTATGTAAACTTCTGCAGCCTGCTTGAATTTCTCCCCTAAAAATGGGCTTTTCTTTTCTGCCACGTAACTGGGCTACAAATTTTTCAAACTTTTACACTCTGCTTCCCTTTAAAATATAAATTCATTGGCCGGGCTCAGTGGCTCATGCCTGTAATCCCAGCACTTTGGGAGGCCAAGGCAGATGGATCACCTGAGGTTGGGAGTTTGAGACCAGCCTGACCAACATGAGAAACCCCATCTCTACTAAAAATACAAAATTAGCCGGGTGTGGTGGTGCATGCCTGTAATCCCAGCTACTCAGGAGGCTGAGGCAGGAGAATTGCTTGAACCCAGGAGGCGGAGGTTGTGGTGAGCCGAGATGACGACATTGCACTCCAGCCTGGGCAACAAGAGCGAAACTCCATCTCAAAAAAAAAAAAAAAAAAATTAAAAGAATATATATGTATATGTTCGTTTCAGGTCATTTCTTTGCTCACACATATGAGCACAGGATACTAGAAGCAGCCAGGCAACATCTTGAATGCTTTGTTCCTTAGAAATTTCTTCCTCCAGATATCCTAAGTCATCATTCTCAACTTCAAAGTTCCACAGATCTCTAGGCAGGGGCACAATGCCACCAGGTTGTTTGCTAACACATAACAAAAGTGACCTTTGCTCCAGTTCCCAATAAGTTCCTTATTTCCATCTGAGATCTCCTCAGCCTGGACTTCATTGTCCATATCACTGTCAGCATTTTGTTAACAACAATTTGATAAGTCTCTAGGAAGTTCCTAATTTTCCCCCATCTTGTCTTCTGAGCTCTCCACACTCTTCCAGCCTCTGCCTATTACCCAGTTCCAGAGATGCTTCCACATTTTCAGGTGTCTTTATAGCAATGCCCCACTTTTCAGTAGCAATTCTGTTAGTTTGTTTTCACACTGCTATAAAAAATACCTGAGACTGGATAATTTGTAAAGAAAAAGGGTTTGTCTCACTGTTCCGTGGGCTTTATAGGAAGCATGGCAGCATCTGCTTCTAAGGAGGCCCAGGGAGCTTTTACTCATGGCAGAAGGCAAAGTGGGAGCAGGCCAGAGCAGGAGGAAGAGAGAGAGAGGAAAGGTAGCACACACTTTTAAACAACCAGATCTCCTGAGAACCCTGCCACAAGAACAGCATCAAAGAGGGAAATCAGCCCCCTATGATCCAGTCACCTCCCATCAGGCCTCACCTCCAACACTGGGAATTACAATTTGACATGAGATTTGAGCAGGGCCACAAATTCAAACCATATCAACATTTTTTTCTTTTCTGAAATTCTTGTTGCTCTTCTCTTTAACACAATTTAAATTGTCTCCTATATATTATTATCTATATATTATCTATATATTAGCTTTATTATTTTTTGTTTTTAATTTTTTGAGATGGGGTTTTTCTCTTGTCACCCAGGCTAGAGTGCAGTGGCACGATCTCGGCTCACTGCAACCTCTGCCTCCTGGGTTCAAGTGTTTCTCCTGCCTCAGCCTCTTGAGTAGCTGGGATTACAGGTGTGCGCCACCACGCTTGGCTAATTTTTTTGTATTTTTAGTAGAGACAGGGTTTCAACAGTGTTTCACCATGTTGGTCAGACTGGTCTTGAACTCCTGACCACAGGTGATCTGCCCACCTTGGCCTCTCAAAGTGCTGGGATTACAGGCATGAGCAACCACACCCAGCCTAGCTTTATTTTTTAGTTTCATTAATGTATGCTATCTTTTGTCATCCTCAGATCCTAGGGCAAGATAAGATAAATAATATTATTTCCCATTTTATAGATACAGAAATATTCATCAGACAAATGTCATTGACTGTACACTGTATGCCACATATTAGTGTTAGCTCTGGATATGGACAAATGTTAACTGTGTTATTTTGTTAGTAATATTTGATCTCTTCTTATTTATACAGGAGAGATTAAACAGATTCTAGAAAATGAACTTCAGATACCTGTGTCCAAAATGCTGTTAAAAGGCTGGAAGACGGGAGATGTGGAAGACAGTGTGAGTTTCTTAATTGCATAGAAATAAAAGAAAATTAAGTTATGCCATTGATTAAATGATACGTAAAAATTGGTTTTAACTAATGTTGTTACATATGGCAGAAGTAGATTTGGCAATAGTAATTTAGTTTAAGGAATCAGCAAGTAGTGTTTTCTAAGCTAAAATATTTCACGATAAACCAATAACAATTGTAAATGAGTAGATTTGTAAATGAAAACAGTATATGGCATGCTTTTCCTATTTCTAACTTTTAAAGGAGTTTGGCCCTTTTTCTGAGAGGCTTTACCTTTTTCTCAAACCTCCTAGAGTATCAGTGAATGCCCTGGAATAATAATTTTCTGAGCAATTACATATTGGTCCGAAAGAAGTCACATGCAGTGTATACATTTATGTGAAGTACTGATTATGGAACAAAGATAATAGGAAATTTTTTAAACTTGGAGAATTTAAATAAGAATGTTGTTTTCCTTGTTGACTTGGATAGTGGCAGGTGCATGGAATGAATTATATTTTAGGAATTTGCAGAGAGTATTGCAATTTTAAGGAAATAGTTGCTATTCTTAGGGATCCAGTAGCAACCTCAGATACAACATTTTTTTACACACTTTTTTTTTTTTTTTTGAGACAGTCTCGCTCTGTTGCCCATGCTGGAGTGTAGTGGCATGATCTTGCCTCACCGCAAACTCTGCCTCCTGGATTCAAGCAGTTTTCCTGCTTCAGCCTCCCAAGTAGCTGGGACTACAGGTGTGTGCCACCACGCGCAGCTAATTTTTGCATTTTTAGTAGAGATGAGGTTTCACCATGTTAGCCAGGCTGGTCTCAAACTCCTGACCTTGTGATCCGCCTGCCACGGCCTTCCAAAGTGCTGGGATTATAGGTGTGAGCCGCCGCGCCCGGCCTTACACACTTTTTTTTCTTCCAGAGAGAGTGGAGAAAGAGGGAAAAAAAAGTGAGTTAGTTCTAGAGTTTTAGATGTTGAGGTGGAAATAATTATTGAATGTTTTCACATTAGTTACTGGGTCATTTTAATGGCCAGGCATAAACTTAGAATTTTCAACTTTTGGCTGGGCGTGGTGGCTCACGCCTATAATCCTATCACTTTGGGAGGCCAAGGCAAGTGAATCACCTGAGGTCAAGGGTTCGAGACCAGCCTGGCCAACATGGTAAAACCCCATCTCTACTAAAAATGCAAAAATTAGCTGGGCGTGGTGGTGCGCACCTATAATCCAAGCTACTCGGGAGGCTGAGGTGGAAGAATTGCTTGAACCCACGAGGTGGAGGCTGCCATGAGCTGAGATCGTGCCACTGCACTCCAGCCTGGGCGACAGAGCGAGACCCTGTCTCAAAAAAAAGATAAATAAAAATAAAAATAAAAAAACTTCAACTTTTGGTTCAGTTCTTCTTCGTGAATGGCTTCTTGCAGTCATTGTGCTTATAAGTACTTACATGTGAGTTCATTTGAAATTTGGAGATGTTCTGAGTATTTCAGTGAGATATTTACAAGAAGTTTGGGTTGGCAAGATACAGGTAAGTTTAGATGTGCTGTATTAGGTGTCAGCAAACTTTTTCTGTACAGAGTCAGATAGTAAATATTTTAGGCTTTGTGTGCCATACAGCTACTTAATCACTGCTCTCTTAGTGGGAAAGCAGCCATAGACAATATGTGAAGCATCGAGCATAATTATGTTTCAGTATGTTTATGGACGCAGACATTTGAATTTTATGTAATTTCACATGCCATAAAATATTCTTTTGATTTATTTTCCAACCCTTAAAAAAAGTGAAAACCATTCTTAACTCACAGGCCATAGAAAAACAGGCAGCAGGCTGGGTTTGACCCACAGGCCATAGTTTGCTGTCCCCCGCTGCTGTTGATGCATGGATTAAAACTTTTTAAAAGTGCTGACTGAGTAAATCAACAACCTTGACAGAAAGAAAACAACAAAATGAGTTCGTTTTTGTAGTTATTTATTCATTCATTCATTGAGAAACCTTTGGGTATGAATCAGTCAGCTGGGTGGCGTGGCTCACACTTGTAATCCCAACACTTTGGGAGGCTGAGTCAGGCAGATCACTTGAGGCCAGGAGTCTGAGATCAGCATGGACAACATGACAAAACCCTGTCTCTACTAAAAATATAAAAATTAGCTGGGCGTGGTGGTGCACACCTGTAGTCCCAGCTGCTTGGGAGGCTGAGGCACAAGAATCACTTGAACCTGGGAGGTGGAGGTTGCAGTGAGCTGAGATTGTGCCACTACACTCCATCCTGGGAGACACAGCAAGTCTTTCTCCCTTGCTGCCCCCGCCCCCCCGCCCCCCAAATTTGAACACAGCCTTGGTTACAAATACTTTAATTTACTTCTTTCTTCTTCTTTTTTCTTTTTATGAGATGGGTTCTCACCCTGTTGCTTAGGCTGGAGTGCAGTGGTACAATCATGGCTCATTGCTGCCTTGACCTCCTAGACTCAAGTGATCCTTCTACCTCAGCCTTCTAAGTAGCTAGTACTATAGATGTGCACCATGCCTGGCTAATTTTTTTTTTTTTTTAATTTTTGTAGAGGGTCTTGCTATGTTTTCCAGACTGATCTTGAATTCCTGGGCTCATGCAGTCCTCCTGCCTTGGCCTCCCAAAGTGCTGAGATTACAGGCATGAGCCATGGCACCCAGCCTCAGTTACTTATTTCTGTGTACTCTTCACTAGGTGATTTCTGCTATTCCCATGCCATTAATTTTCTGATTGCCTCCAAATTTATATTTTCAGCTCATACTTTTTTGAATTTACATATCCAAACTGGTAATTGACTTTTGTACTTGTATATCTTATTGTTGTCTCAAACTTAACGTGTTTAAAATGGAACTCTTGATTTTCCCTCCTATGCCATATCTCTACCAATCTTCCCCCAAGAAGTAGCAGAATGATTATAGCCACTGTTGAATCCAAAACTGTGGCCATCAGTCTTTTCTCATTTCTTACAGCACCTAATCCTTTGGTAAATTCTATAGATTCGATCTTTAAAATGTATCTCAACCATGGCCACTTTTTAGTATTTCAGTTGCAACTGCTTAATTCAGGCCATGAGCATCTCTTGTCTGGTGCAATATGGTAACTTCATTATTGTTGTCTCAGCTTCCTTTCAGTGTTTCTTCCAGTGCATTCTCCACACAGCAGTCAAAGTGATCTTTTAAAAACATAAATTGAATTATATCACTCCCATTAAAACACAGCTTTTTTATTACATTTCAAACAAAATTCAGACTACCCACAGTAGTTTAAAAGGTATTGTATTACCCCATTCTCGCCTCTACAACATCATCTTGAGCTTTTCTTACTCTCATTTTCCATGCTCCAGCCACAGAAACCTTTTTTGAAATCTTTTAATAGGCTCAAGCTCTTTACATCTTTGTTTGACAGATGCTATTCAACTGCCTGGAATGCTTTACCTCCTCTTCTTCACATGGGTGTCTCTTTTTCATCCTTCAAGTCTCAGCTTAAGGTTACCTTCTCCAACAGGTTTCTGTATCTGATTTGGTCCCACCCCAGCATTCTCCATCACGCCAGTATTAATAGAGGGACCATATCTGTTTCTTTCATCATCGTATATTTAAAGCCTGGCGTAACAGACCTGAAATAAATGTTTATGGGATGAATGCATGAGTGACTGACTTAAGGAAAGTATCCATTTTATTTAATCTTTCCATATGTGGTTTGATGGGAAAATTTAATAGAAAATCTTTGGATAGTGGCATGGAAAAAGAACAATAATGACTTGATCAAATGGCAAGCATTTACCAATAATTCATAAACTAAAACAATGAAAGACAAAAAGAGAAAAATAATTTGTGTGTATGTGTGTGTTGTTTGTTTACATGTTAACTCTATAGAGATAACTCATCAATTTCAAAAGGATATCACATATTTGACATAAAGTTTCAGGATGTCCATGTCTCCTGGTAAATTGTAAAGTTATAGGTAATTGCCAAATGCAGTGTTTTTTTCAAACCATGGACCATAAACCGTTAGTGGATTCAGAAGTTAATTGAGTGGGTTATAGTCAGCAGCATTAAACAAAAACAAAAAAAAAAACAGAAGAAGAAAGAAATGAAAAAAGAGAAATGAATACAATAGGAAACACCAGACTGTATTTCAAATAATAAGGGTAATTATGTATTTCTCTTCATTTAACACATAACTAATATGAGTCAAGAGTAAGTCTCAATACCCTTGGATTAAGACTACACACTTAATCAGCTGAGTCCTCTCATGGAGGGGTTAAGAATAAGTTCCTTATGTTCCATGCTTGTGTAAGATTGCCCCTCCCCAGGAAGGAATATATTCTTTCTCTATATATTTTCATAGTTTGCCTCCTTCACCTTTTAAGTTTTTGCTCAAATGTCACATTCTCCAAGTGAGACCCACCTTGATCACCCTGTTTAAAATTGCCAAGCTCCCCAACCCCACATTCTTTATCCCCCCTTCCCTGCTTTATTTTTAGTCAAAAAATTGTCACCTTCAACATTCAGCTATATAGGGTTACTTATTTTATTTATTCCTACTCAAATGTAAGCTCCCTAAGATCAGAGAATTTTATTTTAGGCTATTCTGTTCAATGCTGTATTCTCAGTGGCTAGAGTAGTCCTAGTACAGAGTAGGCGGCTCAATAAATATCTGTCAAGTAAGTGCATTTCCTGGCTTATGATGTAAAGGTGTACAATGTATTTCTTAATGTGTATTGGTGTCAAGAAACGTTTGAAGTACTTCAGCAAGTTTTTACCTTCAGGTTAGGAGTTTGAAATGTATGTGAGTTTTCTGGCAAAGAAATTTAGTGAATGAAATTTTCTATGCTTACCAAGATAGTAGGTCATATGTAGTCCAATAGTAATTTATTCATTCCAAAGAGTGAGAGCTTTAACAAAAAAGATATCTGGAGTAAAAGATATATAGGTAACATTGGAGACCTCATCCAAGTTACTTAACCTCTCAGGCTATATAGCTTCCTATCTATAAAATCATTGGCTTGAGGTGCTCTCAGTAATCTTTTCAAGGTCGAATGATCTCTGAAAACCTATATTGCCAATTTTTGCCATGATGACCCTGAAACAAAGTATATATTAGTTGCAAGGATGTACTTCTTCAGTGAAAAAGTAATTGAGTCCCAACTGTGTTCTTATCTGTTTGTATTGCTTCATGAGCTAAAGAGTTTATATATTAACATTCAGGTTTATGCTAATTTATTTTGTATGTGTGTGTCTGTGTATATACACACACATATATAAACACACATATACATATGTATCTGTGTGTATATAAACACATATATAGACACACATATATGTGTATACATATACATATATAAAATAAACTTAGCATAAACCTGAATGTTGTATACATATAATATATATAGGTATATAGCCATATTTCCCATATATATGTATATATTATATATATGGACAATAAGGTTACTTGGATTCAGTAGTTCTTTTGCATTACCCTATTTAGGAAATTATCAAAAGATGAAAAAATCAAACTACAAAATTAACAATTTTTCAAGAATTACAGGAAAAATCAATAATGAATAATCAACATAATCAACATTCATTTTTTGCTGTATTTTTTCTTTTTCAGACGGTCCTAAAATCGCTGCACTTGCCAAAAAACAACAGTCTTTATGTCCTTACACCAGATTTGCCACCGCCTTCATCATCTAGTCATGCTGGGTAAGTTGTTTATATTTCCTGGGAACCTGAAATGAAAAGCTCAGTTGTTAAAATTGCTGTAAGTTGTATATAAACATCAAAATTAAATCAAATACAAGTCTTGTTGAAACTTGACCTTACCAACTACTATGAAGTATATCAAGTTTGAAACAATTTGGTCTGGATAGTTTGTTTTAATGGTATAATCCTCTTATACCACTTTAAAATCTTTAGCAGAACTCCAGTATAATTTTTAAAAATTGTCAGAATGGTACTTCTCTGACTGAAGGGAAAGGATTCAAGTTGGAAGGAAGAGAAAGTATAAATGGAGTTCCAATCTCTCTCATTGCTAAAGAAGACATACCTTTGAGGAAAATTCATTGAGCTCTGCAGAGTAAAGCTTGAAAAACACTGATACAATTTTTTTTTTTTTTTTTTTGAGACGGAGTTTCACTCTTGTTGCCCAGACTGAGGTGCAATGGTGCGATCTTGGCTCACCGCAACCTCTGCCTCCCGGATTCAAGCAATTCCCCTCCCTCAGCCTCCTGAATAGCTGGAATTATTGGCATATGCCACCACGCCCGGCTAATTTTGCATTTTTAGTAGAGATGGGGTTTCTCCATGTTGGTCGGGCTGGTCTTGATGTCCCGACCTCAGGTGATCCACCCACCTTGGCCTCCCAAAGTGCTGGGATTACAGGCATGAGCCACTGTGCCTGGCGATATAAATTTTTTATTAAGATTTTCTCTCTGGAATAGAGGGTCTCATTGTTTTTTCAGTTGTCACAGTGGAACTCAATACATTTATACAATGATCACATGATTTTAATTTTTAATTATACATTACGTTTTTTATTGTTTAATGAAGCAAACTGACCTATAGTGGATGATTATGCTAGTGATAATAACTTTTATGAGGAATCTTTTCATACAGTATTATTCCAGAACTATGTTTAAGTTATTTTTAGATTTTCTGTTGTTGATACAAATTTTTCTCTTTTAAATACAACAACTTGGCCGGGCACGGTGGCTCACGCTTGTAATGCCAGCACTTTGGGACGCCGAGGCAGGCGGATCACGAGGTCAGGAGATCGAGACCACGGTGAAACCCCGTCTCTACTAAAAATACAAAAAAATTAGCTGGACGTGGTGGCGGGCGCCTGTAGTCCCAGCTACTCGGAGAGGCTGAGGCAGGAGAATGGCGTGAACCCGGGAGGCGGAGCTTGCAGTGAGCTGAGATTGCGCCACCGCACTCCAGCCTGGGCGACAGAGCAAGTCCGTCTCAAAAAAAAAAAAAAAATACAACAACTTGGTGATTTTTTTGTGGTAGGGAGACTTGTGTCCCTCAATTTTGAATATTGTCAAGCTTTCCCCCCACCACTTACCAAATAGCTTGATTTTTAGGTAGATAGTAGCAAAAATAAAATTAAATTTGGCTTCACTGAAGTAGAAATCACTGAACTGAAAAGTTAAATCTTGTGTAGTTGTATTCGATGGTCTGTTAATAGTTTGTTTTGGGTTAAGAATTTAAAGAGTTCTTGGATTGCTCTTTATTTTCTATGATTAGACCGTATGTTAATGGAAGTGGAATTTGCACACAGTTACAAAATTACAATCTAGAAACTTATGGTCCATGTGTTTATAATAATGTTGATGTAAACCTCAGATGAGATTAATAAAGAGTTATAGGTATGGTTCTGTATCTAGTCAGGTAGAACATTATTTTGTAGGTTAGTTAACAAAGTGTAATCACTGTCATAAAATATTTAATCCACATAATTAAAAGCAGACAGGAGATATCATTGTTTATAATCTGTTACTTTCCAGTAGCATGATTAAATGGATTTATCAAAATGTCTTCCTGGGCTGATAGAAATGTTCTTCATTGCCATGTAGCTGACCTTAGTTTGATTGCCAGTCACTCACTCCCTAGGCAAGCAGGAGTCTACAGTGCTGCTGAAATGCAGTGTTTATTGGAGAATGAGTACTTTATCTAGCATTAAAATATACTTCTCTAGTTGGCTTTGTGGATTTTTACCAAGTTATAATGATTCTTTTTTTGTATTGGAAGAATAAGAGAGAAAAATTCAAAGGTGAACAAAAAACGTAGTGGGAGGAGGGACAAATGGAGACTCCTGCTAATGTAAAAGTCATGTTAATGTACTTTTTATTAACACATAACTTAAAAGCCAGGATTTACTTCTTGTAGTATGTTTATTCAATATATCTTTCTATAAAACCAGAGATTTTTAAAATAGCATATATATTGAAAGCTGATTTTGTGGGAGACAATTTAAAAAACAAAACAAAATCCATGCAGAACCTTAAAAGCTGATGGTAATAATTATTTTTAAGTTGTGAGTTTTATTTTGTGACTCATCAAATAAAAATATTTTGACATCTTTTTTTTCTTTCTTTCTTTTTTTGGAGACGGAGTTTCGCTCTTGTTGCCCAGGCTGGAGTACAATGGCATGATCTCAGCTCACTGCAACCTTCGCCTCCTGGGTTCAAGCGATTCTCCTGTCTCAGCCTCCTGAGTAGCTGGGATTACAGGCGCCCACCACTACGCCTGGCTAATTTTTGGTATTTTTAGTAGAGATGGGGTTTCACCATGTTGGACAGGCTGGTCTCAAACCCCTAAACTCGGGTGATCCTCCCACCTCGGCCTCCCAGAGTGCTGGGATTACAGGCATGAGCCACTGTGCCCGGTCACTTGACATCTTAACTATATAATAGAATCAAACAAACAATATCCTAGTAAGTTATATAGCATATCATATTATCAAAAATGGTAGACAGATAAACTTGCTTTGTACTAGACTTCATAATGAATCAAACTGATTTGCATTTGCAGAATTTTGTTATAATTGATAGATTCTTAGAAATCTTATTTGTAATTTGTAACTTAATTTATAATCTAAAAAGGAGAAAAAAGATAATTATGATTCTAAGTGTTATATTTGGGAATTGGCAAATGAATATAACAACTCTGTAAATGGTAGAGTAAAATGGGAAGGTTTATGTATATATTCTTGCATTTGCATATATTACCTCACTTACAATTCTTAAGAATTTGCATGAAATTTCAGTGTGCGAATTCACTGTTAGTTACAGTATATTATTAATCACTTAATATAATGTAGATATAAAATAACATGTTGGCTGGGCACATTAGCTCATGCCTGTTATATAGCCTCCCAGCACTTTGGGAGGCTGAGGTGGGAGGATCACTTGACAGTAGGAGTTTGAGACCAGCCTGGAGAACATAGTGAGACTGTATCTCTACAAACAATTTTTATGAAATAGCCGAGTGTTGTGGCATGCACCTGTAGTCCTAGTTGCTCAGGAGGCTGAGGCAGGAGAATTGCTCGAGCCCAAGAGTTCGAGGTTACAGTGAGCTGTGATCATGCCACTGTACTTTAGCCTGGGCAGCAGAGCAAGACCCTGTCTCTAAATAAAATAAATAAAATAAAATAGTTATTAAATTGTTCACTGACGAACCATCCCACTCTTAAGTTTTGTTAAAGAAGTATACATACAGAAAACTGTATCTCAAACCATGCCCTATTAAAAAACAAAAAACAAAAAAACTTCTTAACTTGATTTTACTGCCACTAGGGGGTGCCTGGTAATTGAGTCTTTGTATTAATGTATAATTTCTTTCTAGGGGAAGAAATGGTATAAACCAAGAGCAGCAAAATTACCATATGAGTGCCTATAATTATAAACTGAATGTTTTTAAAGTAAATTATGTGTTTCAGAAAACAGAATTTCAAGCTTTTGGAGAATTGAAGAGCAAACTCTTAATCATAATCTTTATAACAGTTGAAAAGCATTTTAAGCCCTTTTAAAAAAGAAATCAGATTTCACTAATTAATTGAAAGGGTGAAGCAGTACTCCAGTGGCCTCTATGATACAACTATAAATTCTGTTATAAATCACAGTAAAATTAGGAAGGAGAAAACAAACTGTTAATTATACTGTTTCATATTATTATAGGAAAGATTTAGTTCATCAATGACTTATTGATTACTTAATAAAAACAAGCTGTGTCCTCAGGTAGCCTGTAACCTATTTATTAAGATGATTAGGCCTTTTCTTAAGTTATTCCTGTATAGAAAATATTCTTAGATACCAACTCATTCCTGGTGTTCTTTCTGATTGCTTCACCCAGATTCCTTCCTAAACTCTTCGTTTCTTCACCTGCTCTAAATGTTGGTATTCTAGAGAGTTCTCTTCTTAACAGTCTTTCGTATTGTACCTTCTCCCTGATATCTACTCTCAACTCTTCAATTTCTAAATATGTATAGATAACTTACAGATCTCTATTTAGCAACTCACATGTCCCAGTTGCCTGTGGAGTTTTTCATTTGTGTGTGTCCTATCTGTAATTCAAAGTCATATGTCTCTGTACTACTACATGTGTTTTTCGTTTCAAATGTCCAACAGTATAAAATACTGAAGTGTATTCTAACCAAAATGTTGATTATTAAAAAAGCCATTGGGTTGGGAATATAAGTAATTAATAACTTTGTTAAAATCATTTTTGGTAGAATGGTGAGAATGAGAATCCGATTATAGTAGATTTTCATGGAAAAACAAGAAATGAAGAAATGATTACTGTTGTTTTCAGAAAACTTGATGGTGAAGGGAAGGAGAAGTTGAGGGAGAAGTCAAGGTAAGATACTAGAGAAGTATTGGAAGCACAAGGAGTAAGAGACAGCAAGTAGGAAAAATGTAAACAAGTGAAACCAAAATAGAAAATGTGGCCAAAGACTGAGTGCGGTGGCTCACGCCTCTATTCCTGACACATTGAGAGGCCGAGGTGAGTGGATTGCTTGAGGTCAAGAGTTTGAGACCAGGCTGGCCAATGTGGTGAAACCACATCTCTACTAAAAATACAGAAATTAGCTGGGTGTGGTGATGCGCGCCTGTAACCCCAGCTACTTGGGAGGCTGAGGCAGGAGAATTGCTTGAACCCTGGAGGTGGAAGTTGCAGTGAGTTGAGATTGCAACACTGCACTCCAGCCTGGGCTGCAGAGCAGGTATGGAACTGTTTTAGTTTGCTAGGGCGGCTATAATGAAGTACCATAGACTGGGTAGCTTAAACAACAGGCATTTATTTCTCCTTGTTCTCGAGTTTGGAAATCTCCAAGATGAAGGTTCCAGTAGAGTCATTTCCTGTTGAAAGCCCCCTTCCTGGTTTACAAACCCAACATCCTGCCGTGTCCTCATATGGCAGAGAGAGAGAGGAGAGAGAGAGAACTCTGGTTTCCTTCCATCTTTTTATAAGGACATCAATCCCATCAGATTAGGACCCAGCCCTTATGACCTCCTTTAACTTGAATTATATCCTGAAGACGCCATCTCCAAATACAGTCACAGTGGGTGTTAGAGAGTCAACATATAAATTCTAGGGGGACACACTTCAGTTCACAGCAGAGAGATATGGGTGGAGCCCAGGGATTAAGTGTTGAAATGACATTAGGTAACAGGTTTAGAGACAGTAGGAAAGGTGTAATAATAGAAGATTGGAGACAGATGGAGAACATTTCTGGGATCTAGATTTCAGTACTGTTACAGTAATGGTTGATGACAAATTCCAAATTATAGATAGCATCAAAATAGAAAATAGGTAATAGTTATGAGAATAAGGATGTTAAGGAAGTATGAAGCTAAACTGTTTGATAAGTGACAGTGACACAGTAATTAACATTTATGAAGCCAGTTTTTTTGGCAAGCCTGTTATATACGTTATCTTATTAAGTCATCATAGTAAATCACAAATAGATATGATTACCTGTTTTGCAGATGGAGAAATTGAATTAGGGGTAGAGGTGAGGTGATGACACAGAGATAGTGGTTATTGGGAACTACAGTTGAAGAAGGCAAGAAATACTGATTAACTTTAGTCTGTATTTTAAAAACATAAATCTAAATATAAGTGTTATAAATAAAGGGAATAAACACTAAAAAAAAAAAAGAAGTAAATAACCTGCATATGTCTAGAAGAAGAAAAGGAATGAGGAACTCAGTCAATACATCAGCAAACAGGAATTTGAAACTGAAACAGAAACACAGGAAAACAAGGATAATAGAAAACAGAAAATATGATGGCAAAAAGAAAAATCAAATTTATCAGAATTCTCCATAAACAAGAAAGTACTAAACTCTCCTATTAAAGACAGAAACTCTCAAATAGAATTTGCAAAAATAGCCATACGTTGTTTACCAAAGAGACATCTTTTAAAGAAATGACAGAGAAAATAAAGGAAAAGAAAGTGACCCCAGGCAAATATTAACTGTAAGAATATACTATAGTAATAATATTTATATCACATAAAATTGAATTTAAGGCAAATAGCATTGAAAGACAGTTTGCCAAGAAGATATGACAATTGCGGGCTTGTATGCACAAGTCTACAAAATTGGACAGAATTACAAGGAAATATAGACCAACCCCACATTGAACACAAAATCTTTCAGAAAATAATGTATTTAAGGCCAGGTGTGGTGGCTCATGCCTAGAATCCCAGCACTTTGGGAGGCCTAGGCGGGCGGATCACGAGGTCAGGAGATCGAGACCATCCTGGCTAACACAGTGAAACCCCGTCTCTACTAAAAAATATAAAAAATTAGCCGGGCGTGGTGGCAGGCGCCCGTAGTCCCAGCTACTCAGGAGGCTGAGGCGAGAGAATGGCGTGAACCCAGGAGGCGGAGGTTGCAGTGAGCTGAGATCGGGCCACTGTACGCCAGCCTGGGTGACAGAGCCAGACTCTGTTTCAAAAAAAAAAAAAAAAAAAGAAAAAGAAAATAATGTATTTAGCAATACATCTTTGTCAGCTATAGAAGATTTTAATAACCCCATAAAGCACTCATGGAATACTTAGAAAACTGACCATGTAGTAGAACACAAAGCCAGTATCAAAGAATCACTACCATATTTACTGCACTGTCTGGTCATTATGCAATAAAATTAGAAGTAAAGTAATAATAAAAAGATATATCCTAAATCCCCCATGCATTTGGATCCTACAGATAATTTACTTCAAAACAATTTATGGGTAAAAATGAAGTTACAATAGCAAACACCAGATACTTAGAAGTGAACATAAATGAGATTGCTAGGTACTAAAACTGTGGATACAGCCAAAATGATACTTAGAAATTTGTAGTCTTAAGTCCACCAATTAGAAGACAAGTGTTTTGAGGCCGGGCGCGGTGGCTCATGCCTGTAATCCCAGCACTTTGGGAGGCGAAGGCGGGTGGATCACAAGGTCAGATCGAGACCATCCTGGGTAACACAGTGAAACCCCGTCTCTACTAAAAATACAAAAATTAGCTGGGTGTGGTGGCGGGCGCCTGTAGTCCCAGCTACTCGGGAGCTTGAGGCAGGAGAATGGCGTGAACCCAGGAGGCGGAGCTTGCAGTGAGCCAAGATTGCACCACTGCACTCCAGCCTGGGGGACAGAGCAAAACTCCATCTCAAATAAAAAAAAAAAAAAAAAAGGAAGACAAGTGTTTTGACAGCCCCCAGCTAAATTGGAGTTCTAGTACCTCAGCAGTTAGGTTACCTTACCTTACCTTAACAGGAAATCAAGGGGAACTGGACAGGAGTGTTTATAGTGTGCCTTTCATGGGATGCTTCTTTCACATGGTGGACAGCCTAAAGCCTAGTTGTCCAACCTGTGACTAGAGGGTCCCTCACACAGGAAACTTGTTTCTACTGGTAGATGCCTTTGTGGCTCTTGTCTAGCTGGTGTCCAATTTTTGCCTGCGTGAGCATCACTCTGGCTCTAGGAGCCTGACCTCTTGTTCTCTCCAGTATCTCTGGGAAAGCCCAGCTTGGGGCAGTTCCTAGTTCTTCAGATGGAAGGTGCAAATTCAGTATAACACAATAGGAAACAAGTTCAGAGATATTTTTACTTTCAGTTCCTAGGCAAGAAGGACATGAGTTGGGAGGGTAGCCTCTGTCCCTGTGTCATGTGAAGCAGGAATGAAGAGTTGGGCAGAGAGAGAGAGAAAAGCATGTAGCAACTAGCAATATATATAAGGGAAGTTCAAGAGCAAATACCTGAATGGTCCTGATAAAGGAAGCTGCAAGAAAATGTGGAGCCTAGTCTGTCAGGCAGGAGACATGCATCTAAGTTCTTATTTCCGACCACTGGCCTGAGCCATTTGAGTATAGTATAGAACTGGAAACTCTGTCAAGAGTAGTGGAGCCCTGCCTCTGGCATGAGAAAATTAAATGTTCAAAATGAATGTGGAAGCAACATAAAATTAAAGAATTCACTACAATAAGAAAGATAGAAAATAATTGAAAGAAAATAGAAGAATAACCGCAGAGTAAGTACACTGAAAATAGAAAGAAAGATTAAAGAGCAGAAATTAATGACAGAGGCAAGCAACAAGAATAACAACTATTTACTTGAAAAGTCAAGCCAGGAAAAAATGAGAGTAAGTATAAATAAAAATACTAGGTGTGAAAAAAAGGGACTTAAAACTACAGATTAAAAAGAGATTTTTAAAGTAATAAGATAATTAGTAAATAATACTAAGCAAATAATAAATTAATAAATTATTTCAAAATAAACAATGAAATATCTGTGTCTTTATGTTAATAAAATCCAAAATTTAGATGAAATGGAAAATTTTATATAAAATATGAAGTACTAAAATGAGTACAAAAAGAGATGACCTGAAAAAATGATAATTATTAAATAAACTGAATTAGTTGTCAAAAATTCCACATGCTGCTCCAACCCCCTTCACCCTCCAGAGGATTTTTCATAAATTTTCATGGAACAGATTATCACAATCTGTTTTTTTTATTTTGGAGAAGCTGTCTCTCTCTGTTACCAGGCTGGAGTGCAATGGCTCAATCTGGGCTCACTGCAACCTCTGCCTCCTGTGTTCAAGCAACTCTCCTGCGTCAGCCTCCTGAGTAGCTGGGACTACAGGTACGTGCCACCACGCCTAGCTAATTTTTGTATTTTTAGTAGAGATGGGGTTTCACCATGTTGGCCAGGATGGTCTCAATCTCTTGACTTCGTGATCCACCTGCCTCAGCCTCCCAAAGTGCTGGGATTACAGGCGTGAGCCACCATACCTGGCCTATCCCAATCTTACATAAACAATTCTGTGAGACAGCCTCAGTGCAGTGGCTCACACCTGTAATCCCAGCACTTTGGGAGGCCGAGGCAGGTGGATCACCTGAGGTTGGGAGTTTGAGACCAGCCTGGCCAACATGGTGAAACCCTGTCTCTACCAAAAATACAGTAATTAGCCGGGCATGGTGGCACATGCCTGTAATCCCAGCTACTCAGGAGGCTGAGGCATGAGACTTGCTTGAACCTGGGAGGTGGAGGTTGCACTGAGCTGGGATTGCTGCTTATTTTATGATGTTCATATAATCTTGATACCAAAATCAGAGAAAGAAAATACAAGAAAAAATACGGGTATATTTCACTTGTGACCATAGATAATAAAAATGAGTAGATAGGCCAGGCGTGGTGGCTCACACCTGTAATCTCAACACTTTGGGAGGCCGAGGTGGGTGGATCACCTGAGGTCGGGAGTTTGAGACCAACCTGGCCAAAATGGAGAAACCCCATCTCTACTAAAAATACAAAATAAGCCGGGTATGGTGGCGCATGCCTGTTATCCCAGCTGTTTGGGAGGCTGAGGCAGGAGAATCACTTGAACCCGGGAGGCGCAGGGTGCAGTGAGCTGAGATTGTGCCATTGCACTTCAGCCTGGGCAACAAGAGCGAAACTCTGCCTCAAAAAAAAAAAAAAAAAAAAAAATGTAAGTAAACTTTTCTTTGGCTTCTCTCAGTCTTACTATTTAATGACGACTTTTTTTCCATTGTATCTATTCTACTGTTTTCAAACAGCATCTTCCCCCAAGTTCAGATTGTCTCACTAAGATGTAAATGAACTAGTCATCTCCATAAAACTACAACTTGATTGTAGCTACCCTGCTCAAAACTCTCCACTAGCTTTCTCTTTTTTTTTTTTTTTTTTTTTTTTTTTTTTGAGACAGAGTCTGGCTCTGTTGCCCAGGCTGGAGTGCAGTGGCGCAATCTCGGCTCTCTGCAACCTCCGCCTCCTGAGTTCAAGTGATTCTCCTGCCTCAGCCTCCCAAGTAGCTGGGATTACAGGCGCCCGCCACTGCGCCTGGCTAACTTTTTTTGTATTTTTAGTAGAGACAGGGTTTCACCATCTTGGCCAGGCCGGTCTCAAACTCTTGACCTCATGATGCACCCTCCTTGGCCTCCCAAAGTGCTGGGATTACAGGCATGAGGCACTGTGCCTGGCCCCAGTTAATATTTTAATGGCTTCATATGAGGGTATTATTGAGCTCTGGTCCTGCAGTCAAGCATATCACTCTTCTGTGGCCTCTGGGTTGTGAAGTTGCATTTAACTATGGCTTTGAATTAGTGCTGTTTGTTCAAGCAGGAGTAAATTCAGGGTACTAAATGGGACTCCTGTGATAGTTGAGTAAACCAGTGGTCTTAAAATATATGGCTTTTTAGCCAGGTGTGGTGGCTAACGCCTATAATCCCAGCACTTCAGGAGGCCAAGGAGGGTGGATCACTTGAGGTCAGGAGTTCAAGACCAGCCTGGACAACATGGTGAAACCCCTTCTTTACTAAAAATACAAAAATTAGCTGGGCATGGTGGCACACACCTGTAATCCCAGCTACTCGCATAGCTGAGGCACGAGAATTGCTTGAACCTGGGAGGCGGAGGTTGCAGTGAGCCGAGATCGCGCCACTGTACTCCATCCTGGGCAGCAGAGCGAGACTCTGTCTCAAAAAAAAAAAAAAAAATTTTTTTTTAATGTCTTTTTGTTTTTGTCCTTGGAAAACCATTGATGGGAAAGCAGATTACGTAGCCATGAATTAAGCGAGAATAGAGTTCTTATATTTTCCAGTGGGTGCTATGGAAGGAATTGAGGAGTAAGTCAAGATAACTGAGTTTTAGGTCCAGCTTGGCTTCAGAATCACTGTATGACTTAGGGAAGTCTGCACTGGGCCTCAGATCCTACCAGAAAATAGAGGCTCTTCTAGAGTTTTAGGTGTTCGTAATGCCACTCATCCTTCCTTTCTTCTAAGGTTGTTAGCAGTAGATTACACACATAGAAATCAGTAGCCAAATTGGAAAACAAAACTGCTTTAATGGCCAGGCAAGCACCTGATGGAGAGGATGTGGCCTAGACCTGACTCCTAAATGGTGTCTTTTACCTCTTGCTCTAGATCTAAATCTAAATTTAAATCTTGCTCTAGATCTAAATCTTAGAACCTTTATGCTCATGTGGTCTGTAGGAGTTAAGATTGAGTCTTCAGAGCCTGATGGACTGATGCAGTAGACCTGCCTTACTAACCTAGTCACACTTGGAAAGACAGCTTAGAGATCTCATGGTAAGCTTTGTCCAGAGTGCACCTACCACAATGGTTAAAAAAAAAAGGTAGAGCACTTAGTGAACTAGGGCACAGGAAGTGAAAGAGGAAACTGCTGGTCTTGTCCCTGCCTTCTGTGAAATCTAACGTGGTATGTATGACCTTGTAAGTAATTCTAATTGGCTCTATTTTTCCACTAAGAGAAACAAATCTAGAATGGAGGAAGGGGGAGTGGGAAAGCTACGTATTTTCTCATTTAAACTCTACCCTTGTGGGGAGAATCATCATGGGCAGAAATTTTATCTTCCCTGTGAACAGAGGCAGAAGCCTGAGAAAAAACAAAAGAAACTTACACCTTCTCCCTGAAGTCTTTTCAGACTCTCTGTGTTTATTATGCACTCCACTATACCCATTAAGTTTCGTATAATCGAAAAATTCTGAAATACTACTTTATCTCTGCTTTTTATAACCATCCAGCAGCAGTGGTAATAGGTATCTACCTGTGCTCCTAGCCCTCGTCCTAGCAAAGGGGTGCATGCATCCACTGAGCAGGGTGTGTGTGTGTGTGTGTGTGTGTGTGTGTGTGTATGTCTGTGTGTATATGTGTATATATATATGGTTTTTGTTTTTTTTTTTTAAAGATGGTCTTGCTCTGTCACACAGGCTGCAGCATGGTGGCATTATCATAGCTCACTGTAACCTTGAACTGCCCTGGGCTCAAGCAGTCGTCCTCCTGCTTTAGCCTCCCAAGTGGCTGGGACTAACTACAGGCGTGTGCCATCATGCTTGGCTAATTTTTAAATTTTCTGTAGAGATGGGGTTTTGTGCCGGGTGTGGCTCACGCCTGTAATCCCAGCACTTTGGGAGGCCAAGGCGGGTGGATCACCTGAGGTCAGGAGTTCGAGACCAGTCTGCCCAACATGGTGAAACCCCATCTCTACTAAAAATACAAAAATTAGCCAGGCGTGGTGGCAGGCGCCTGTAATCCCAGCTACTCAGGAGGCTGAGGCAGGAGAATAGCTTGAACCTGGGAGGCGGCGGTTGCACTGAGCCGAGATCACAACATTACACTCCAGCTTGAGCAACCTGAGCGAAACTCTGTCTTAGAAAAAAGAGGAAAAAAAGAGATGGGGTTTTGCTGTGTTGCCCAGGCTGGTCTTGAACTTCTGGCCTCAAGTGATCCTCCCATGTCAACCTCCCAAAGCACTGGGATTATAAGTGTGAGCCACTGCACCTGGTCGGAATGTGTATTGATATTCATACCATGTGGCTTTTTCTTTTGGTAATTTCTGTCTGTCATCCTGTATCGAGGCCATTCTAGCCACTCTACTCTCCTCTCTCCCCGTTATCCCAACCATGAAAGATAACTGAGAAGCGTCATAGAACTGTTGTGAGACTTAGTTATTAGAAGGACATGCTGAGGATGCTTTCAAATAGTTCTCATCCTACTTCTTTTTTTTTGAGACAGTCTCGCTCTGTTGCACAGGCTGGAGTGCAGTGGCACAGTCTCCGCTCACTGCAACCTCTGCCTCCAGGTTCAAGCAATTCTCCTGCATCAGCCTCCTGAGTAACTGGGACTGCAGGAGCATGTCACCACACCTGGCTCATTTTTGTATTTGTAGTAGAGATGGGATTTTGCCGTGTTGGCCAGGCTGGTCTCAAACTTCTGAAGTCAGGTGGTCCACCCATCTTGGCCTCCCAAAGTGCTAGGATTACAAGCGTGAGCCACCACACCCAGCCCTCATCCCATTTCTGTTTCTCCACCACCTCATAATTTCTACACGAATATTAATCCTTACATTTTTCTCTCATCTATTTCTTACTATTTCAGTCTTTGGTGTCCCTCCTTAATACGAGATAAGTCACATCCATGAGAGCTCTGACTTAGAATTGAGAGGAAAGCTCTAGGATACCATCTTTGGAAGGAGCTAAATCAATCAGCCAATTCAGTCCTATTTTTGACTAGGAGAGGTACTGAAAGAAGAAGTAAAATGGTCGATTTAGGCCTTAGCTTCTTCACTCAGAATGATCAGGATGATTTCTGCCTTATAGGATTTTAGAGAGGTCCGTATGTGATAAAATAAGATAGCATATATGAGCAGCGGGCCTTGCACAGTGCATGTGCTCAGTAACTTCTCTTTGCCAAGTCACAGAGCTAGTTAATGGATGAGCCAGGACTTAGATTTTATAGGGCTTTTTTTTTTTTTTTTTTTTTCTGTCGCCCAGGCTGGAGTGCAGTGGCGTGATCTCAGCTCACTGCAAGCTGTGCCTCCCAGGTTCATGCCATTCTCCTGCCTCAGCCTCCCGAGTAGCTGGGACTACAGGCGCCTGCCACCACACCTGGCTAATTTTTTTGTATTTTTAGTAGAGACCGGGTTTCACCATGTTAGCCAGGATGGTCTCTATCTCCTGACCTCATGATCCACCCACCTCGACCTCCCAAAGTGCTGGGATTACAGGCGTAAGCCACCGCACCCGGCCTTATAGGGCTCTTAATTCCAAGTTATTCATGTCTTTGAGCATTCTAGAGGTGAGTTTTTAACCAACTCACAGGTTGCTCAAAAGGTCAGAATCAATGTGGTCCTCAACATAAAGTCTCATTTCAACCTAGTTCATTTATGAAGTAAACTAGAAACAGTGCTTTTTGGCCCTTGTAGATGCTCAGTAAGTTGTTTAAGTGAACGGATGAAGCGATGATGCTCTTTCAGGAACAGATGAGCAATTGCCAGTGGGGGACTCCTGTGGCTAAGTATTTTTGTTTTCAAAGTAGAAAAAACAGTAGGTTTTTAACTTTTTAATATCTCCAAATAATTTGCTACAATTTCTTTTGAAATGATTTTTCTATGAGTGTGACTTCTTCATGCTGGCTTTTTGGTGATCAGTATTTGTGAGGTTTTAGCAGTGCAGCAGAAAAGGAGACCTGGCCAGGCACAGTGGCTTCCTCCTGTAATCTCAACACTTTGGGAGGCTGAGGTGGAAGGATTGCTTGAACCGAGGTGTTTGAGACCAGGCTGGGCAACATAGTGGAACCTCATCTCTACAAAAAAGTAAAAAATCAGCCAGGCATAGTGGCACATGCCTGTAGTCCTAGCTACTTGCGAGGCTGAGATGGAAGGATTGCTTAAGGCCAGAAAGTTGATGTTATAATGAGCTGAGATTGTACCACTGACTCCAGCGTGGGTGACAGAGTGAGACCCTGTCTCAAAAACGAACAAACAAAAAATGATTTAATAAAAAGAAAACAAGACCTTAAAGTGGCCTATAAATAAGTTTTTTGAAAACTTTATATATGTAAGTAAATGTCTGAATGATTCAGTTGTAATTTTTTTTTCCGGCTGGGCACGGTGGCTCACACCTGTAATCCCAGCACTTTGGGAGGCCGAGGCAGGCGGATCCTGAGGTCAAGAGATGGAGACCATCCTGGCCAATATGGTGAAACCCTGTCTCTACTAAAAATACAAAAATTAGCTGGGCTTAGTGGTGCGTGCCTGTAGTCCCAGCTACTCTGGAGGCTGAGGCAGGAGAATTGCTTGAACCTGGGAGGCGGAGGTTGCAGTGAGCGGAGATCGCACCGCTGCTCTCCAGCCTGGTGATAAGAGTGAGACTCGTCTCAAAAAAAAAAAAAAAAAAAAAAAATTTCCCAAAGTGCTTTACGAAACAACTTTTTGTTGTTTTCATGAAGGATATTGTAGGAAAGCAATAAATGTTTTCCCTCCACCCTCTGGGATCTTGGCTGGGGTACAAATTGTATTTACATAAAACAGATTAACAAGAGAAAAACATACTTAATTATATATGTACACATAGAAGCCCCAGAAAATATGAGACTTGAAGAATGATCAAATGATTGAAACTTACATAGCATCCTGAGCTACAGAAAGGAATAGGAGCATGGGGCTTCTGGTGGACAGTGGTGATACAAGTTATGAGAGGGTAAGGAGAGGAAATATATGGTGAATAAAGGTTGTCTTATACAAGTAAAGGGTCTCTCAGGTAATAAAAATGGTCTCAGAGCAGCCCTCAGAAGAAGAGGTGATCATCTGTCTGGGTATGGTTTCAGCCTTCAGTCTCCTTTTCTGTGACATGAGTTAATTTTCCCTGGTTGATAAGATTCCTAGGGTGGGGGTTCAAGACAGTTGAGTTCCTTTTGGAGGATCTGTCTTTAGGCAGATAAGGAGAGCTCATAGAAAGCCTGTGTTTGTGTCAGCTGTTCCCCAAGTGCCCTCAGTTCAAAGTAAGCGGCATACCAAAGTATCATATTGTGGGGTTGGCATTTCCTGAACTCTGTCAATATTTATCTGTAAAAGTATTTTAAGTTACCAGTATTGTAATTAGGACAATGCATGATTTGATATATTATTCTTAAAGTAATTTCATTTCTCAAGAATAAATTGATATAATCAATATTTCAAGTACATTGTGATTACTGTTCAACTTAAATTTAATTGTAGTGAGCATCATTGTTAGATTTTGTAAAAGTGAAATTTGAAAGTACTGGGCTGGTAAATGTTTTTTAATAAGGGGCCACTTAAAAGTGGCTCATTTTTTGGGAGGCTGAGGCAGGCGGATCACCTGTCAGGAGTTCGAGACTAGCCTGGCCAACATGGCAAACCCCCATCTCTACTAAAAATACAAAAATTAGCCAGGTGTAGTGGTGCATGCCTGTAATCCCAGCTACTCGGGAGGCTGAGGTAAGACAATCACTTCAATTCAGGAGGTGGAGATTGCAGTGAGCCAAGATTGCACCATTGCACTCCAGCCTGGGTGGCAGAACAAGACTCCTTCTCAAAAAAAAAAAGGTGTTTAATTTTAAGAAGAGGACGTTTCCCAAAAGTTAAGCACTCTGGATGAAAGAAGAAACTTGTCCTCAATTAAAGCACTGATGGAAATCACAACACATCTAATTGGAGTAAGGTACCAAACCCATTTATACAGTTTACTGCCTATTGATAGTTCAGTGACTACTGAGATTAGCTTGTTAGCATCACACTTTGATAAAGAACTGCAGGTATTCTCTATGGTTAATGGACAGTCAGAAACTTGGTCACTACTCTAGGAAACAAAAATTGATGTATCTATAAATATTTCTTTGCTTTTTTCGTATTTTGTCTAGATGGTTAGAATTGTGTTTTGACAGTTTTGCCATGTACTACTTGATGCATCACAATATATCACTATCATCAGTAATTACCACATTTTGATTAATTTTACATACTTTGGTTAATACATTTTGCTGTATCCAATATATCACTATATTGATTAAACAGTAATTATAGACATAAGGCCACCTGAACTTTGAAATCATCATGAAAAATGTTATTAGAAATTATGTGAAACCAAATGTTTATTTATCTAGACATGTTTAATTGTCAGCAAAGAAAGCAATTAAAAGTAGCTGTAGAGTAAGAGGCCAACCTTCGTTAAACATGGTTTTAAGATTGTTACAGAACTTGTGGTGATGATAACATGGTGTCTTGGAGGATGTTAACAACTGTAGCAGAGTGTTAATTAAGAATGATGTAATCTGCAGCTCAGAATTATTAGTATATGTTAGTTTAGCTGGACAGGAGCAAAACCTAGTTTCAGTTGTGATGAGAGCTCAAATCATATTTATAGTGGAAAGATTAACATTTTATTTTTATGCTGTTCCTGAGACAATTTAAAAATCCTGAATGAAATACAATCTAATGTAAACATCAAGGCCCTAGCTCATTTACATACGTGCCAGATTTTCAAACTGATTGCTATTTGAACCTAATCTGTCATTGCTAGCTGCATTAGCTACAACAAACATTACATTTACATATTGATTTCTTATTTTGTTTTAGTGTAAATAATCCATAATTATGGTAAATTTGGTCTTTTGTTGACAAGAGCTCATATGACTCTGTAAGTTTAGAATGGAAATTTAAATTGCCATGTGTCACGCTTTTTAATTTAAAATCTTGATGTATCTAAAGAGATAAAAATAATACTGTAGATCACAAAATATTCCTAAAGAGACAAAAGAGAGAAAAAATGTTAGGGTGTTTGGAAAGATATAAATGATAAAGTATTAATGAAAAATTCAATACCACATTTTACAATTATTACATTTTTATAATTAAAAAATCACAGTAATCTCAAATAAAGTCTTTGTTTTTGCTTCACTATCAGGCCATATTTAAAAAATAAAATCTAGTGAAGATGAACCTTACAAGCCAATTTTAAATCATTATTTTTGTTTAAAATATACAGTGCAAGAAAAGAAATAACATACGCACATAACAGGAATGAAATGAGATTTCAGTCACTGTATTGATGTTAGTACTTTATTCGTCTTAACTGCACACACAGCACTGATTTGAGAAGTATGATTTCACTGCTGACAGCTCGTATGTGTCAGTGGACATAAAATGTTATTTGCTATACTTGATGCAGCAAGTCCATGGTTCCCATTTACTCTGATTAAAAGTGGATTGTGGCCGGGCACGGTGCCTCATGCCTGTAATCCCAACACTTTGGGAGGCTGAGGCAGGTGGATCACGAGGTCAGGAGTTCGAGTCCAGCCTGGTCAACATGTTGAAACTCTGTCTCTACTAAAAATACAAAAATTAGCTGAGCGTGGTAATCCCAGCTACTCGGGCACCTGTAATGCCAGCTACTCAGGAGGTCGAGGCAGGAGAATCGCTTGAACTCAGGAGGCAGAGGTTGCAGTGAGCCGAGACCACGCCATTGCACTCCAGCCTGGGCAACAGCGAGACTCTGTCTCAAAAATAAATAAATAAATAAAAATAAATAAATAAATAAATAGATAGATAAAGGATTGTATTTTTGAAGTCAAAAATATAGGGCCCATGTAACTGCAAAAGTAGTCACTATTCGATTTTTCAGGCATTTTTTTATGGTTAATGTTTTTATGGAGTTATAATTCATATACAATAAACATACAATTGTTTTAAAAATTGTTTTATAGAGATGAGGTCTTGCTATGTTGCGCAGGCTGGTTTTGAACTCCTGGCCTCAAGTCATCCTCCCACCTCAGCCTCACAAAGTGCTGGGATTACAGGCATGAGCCACCACTCCCAGCCAGGTCTTGAGTGTCTCTGAGTTATAAGAGTTTTGACAAAAGTATATTGCTTTCTGTGATACCCTATGAAAAGGGATTTTAGTGAGTGAGATTTCAATTTGGATTTGTACATTAGAAGCCTGTGCTGAACTCATGGCAGCTGTTTACTTGAGTACTATGAATACAGAGGCCCTAAAAGCCTTTATATTAGTCCCCTTGGGCTGCCATAACAAAATACTATTTATTGGGTAGCTTAAACAATAGCCCTTTATTTGTGAATGTCAAAAGTCCAAGACCATGTTGCTGACAAAATCAGTCCCTCATCCTGGCTTTGTCACCTTCTCATTGTGTCCTCCCAAGGCAGAAAGAGAGAGAAAGCTCTTATCTGTCTTTCTCTTCTTATAAGAACACTAATTCCATCATCAAGACCCCACTCTCGTGACCTCACCTAAACCTGATTACCTCCCAAAGACCCCATATCCAAATATCATCACATTGGGAGTTAGGGCTTCAGTGTATGAATTTTGGAAAGTATACAAACATTCAGTTCATAGCAGCCCTGAAGTCCAGGTATTGTGTCCGGAATTGGTTCCTTCCAGTGGGTTCTTGGTCTTGCTGACTTGAAGAATGAAGCCGTGGACCTTCATGGTGAGTGTTACGGCTCTTAAATATGGTGTGTCCAGAGTTTCTTCCTTCTGGTGGGTTTGTGGTCTCGCTGACTTCAACAATGAAGCTGCGGACCTTTGCAGCGAGTGTTACAGCTCTTAAAGGTGGTGCAGACCCAAAGAGTGAGCAGCAACAAGATTTATCGTGAAGAGCAAAAGAACAAAGCTTCCACGGCGTGGAAGGGGACCCGAGTGGGTTGCCACTGCTGGCTGGGATGGCCAACTTTTAGTCCCTTATTTGTCTCTGCCCACATCCTGCTGATTGGTCCATTTTACAGAGTGCCGATTGGTGCATTTACAATCCTTTAGCTAGACCCAGAGCGCTGATTGGTGCGTTTTTATAGAGTGCTGATTGTTGCATTTACAATCCTTTAGCTAGACACGGAGCGCTGATTGGTGCGTTTTTACAGAGTGCTGATTGGTGCATTTACAGTCCTTTAGCTAGACACAGAGCTCTGATTGGTGCGGTTTTACAGAGAGCTGATTGGTGTATTTACAATCGTCTAGCTAGACACAGTGCTGATTGGTGCATTTTACAATTCTCTAGCTAGACAGAAAAGTTCTCCAAGTCCCCACTCGACCCAGGAAGTCCAGCTGGCTTCACCTCTCAGTATGAATTTATCTTTCCTAGTCTAGTTGTTTAATTTTGATGTATACTTTATAATAGTGAGTGCTTCCCCTAGTACTGCTAATGTATTAATAGGTGGGCTATGGCTTAGTTTAGCCAATTCTTCTGTCTACTGAAGACTTTAAGAGGGAGTTCTGGATTCAAGGAATTCCTAGAGAGGAAATCCTTAAATTACTGTGATTATTATTGGTTCAAGACAGTTTGCCTACTACTGTTTTACCTTGTGAAATGGGCCTGCTGCTAGTTGGCAGGAGGGAAGTCATTCCTCTTCTTCATCAGGAATTAATAAAGTGGATTGTTTTACTAACATAATGCAACCTTAAGTTCACCTTGAAAAATTATTATGTGTATTAAAATAACCCTGTGCTTTCTCGTAAGTGGGTTGCAGAAGTACTCTCTGAATGAGATATAAACTCAGTCAAGACAATAGTGTTATATTTATTTTCTTTGTGTTGTTGATGATTTTATCAATACTTGACATATGTAAGCTAATAATATATGGCTTTCTATGTTCATATATATAAAAATACCTGTGCTAGAGCTTCAAATTTATTAGGGCCTATGTTTTAAAATTTGCTATACCTAATTTCCCCCTTTTTAAAAAATGTGGAGGGGTATGTAAAATGTATAAAATAAGCCGGTGACTTAAAATTACATTGGTACTCATTAGAAGGCTGGTATTTTACAGGTAACCTCTCTGTTCCTGATAAATATTCATCGTTAAGTTGGAATGGGATCTCCCCAGGCATAGCTAGATGGACATTCTGCTAATGAAAGAGCACTGGAAGCCTAAGACTTGTGGACAAAGAAGAGAGTAGAGAAAAGAAGCTTTACTAAAAAGATTTCTAGAACTATTAATGGCATAGGTATTAATGCTTAGTAATAGTACTGAGAATTTTAAAGTGGTTATCTATATTTTTATAGTATCTTCTATTACATGCCAGATTTATTTATTTATTTATTTATTTATTTATTTATTTATTTATCTGTTTGTTTATTTTGAGACAGGGCCTTTCTATGTTGCCCAGGCTGGTCTTAAACTCCTGAACTCAAGCAGTTCTTCTGTCTCAGCCTCCTATGTAGCTGGGATTATAGGCACACAGCACTGTGCCTGGCTCCCACCCTGCCACCTTCAATTTTAAAATTAAGAAACAGTACAGAAAAATTATAAGGTGATGTATGTGAAAATGTCTAGCATTTTGCATACTAGGTGCTTAATAATGTTAACTTTCATTTTATTTTGTTGCAAATAACACTGGAGCCCCAGGGACAAAGTCTATGATTCTGATTATATTTTGAACATTAACTTCAGTCTATATCTGAGGGTAGATGAAGAACTGTTAGTTTTAATAGTCTTTTTCTGTTTATAGAAACCAAATTGTGTCCTTGTTGATAATGCAAATATATATATATATATATATATTTTTTTAGAACTTTGCAGCAGGTTTTTTTTTTTTTTTGCTTTATATCTGTTACAGTGTTTGAAACCTAAAGAAACATATTTTCTCTTCAAATTTGGATGTGTATATAAATATCATTTGTCTGGACTCAGGACACTCAATGCTATGGTTTCTTGGCCTACGTCTGCTCTGAAATCAAGCTGTGTCTGTCTGCCCAGGGGCTCTGAGAACATGGAAAACAGACAGAGCTTAGAGTTATTAGAAAAATAAAATGAATTTGCAAATGAATTTGCAAAGAAAAACCAGTGAGGAGAAGGATTTGATTCATCTTCCAAGGGTCCATAGCTGTTAACCCAAGCCATTCTTGGGGGATATCCAGTCTCTTGAGTGGCTGGGGCTCCATACCCCCTTTCCTTCTTTAATAGGTCAGTCAAAGGCAGTTCCCACAAAAGCTGGCTAAAAAACTGATACCCAGCTCCAGCGTCTGAGGGTTCATGAAGATGTGGAGGTTTTTTTGTTTGTTTGTTTTGTTTCTTTGTTTGTTTTTGAGACAAAGTCTCACCTTGCCGTCCACGCTGGAGTGCAGTGGCACAATCTTGGCGTACTGCAATCTCTGCCTTCCAGGTTCAAGAGATTCTCCTGCCTCAGCCTCCTGCGTAGCTGGGATTACAGGCGGCCGCCACCACACCTAGCTAATTTTTTTTTTTTTTTAATTTTTAGTAGAGACGGGGTTTCACTATGTTGGCCAGGCTGGTTTTGAACTTCTGACCTCAAGTAATCCACCCGCCTCAGCCTCCCAAAGTGCTAGGATTACAGGCGTGAGCCACGACACCCAGGCGAAGATAATGCAAATATTTCAATTGAAAAAAAAAAAAAAATCATAATGGAGAAAAAATTATTTAAACCAGTGAGGAGAGAATGAATATATGGTCTGTCAAAACCATTTCTTGAATTGAGTTAAAATTCAAACTGCTTTTAAAAAGTTTCTATATCGGGCCGGGTGTGGTGGCTCATGCCTGTAATCCCAGCATTTTGGGAGGCAGAGGCGGATGGATCACGAGGTTAGGAGTTCCAGACCAGCCTGGCCAAGATGGTGAAACCCCATCTCTACTAAAAATACAAGAAAATTAGCTGGGTACAGTGGTGGGTGCCTGTAAACCCAGCTACGTGGGAGACTGAGGCAGGAGAATTGCTTGAACCCAGAAGGCAGAGGTTGCAGTGAGCCGAGATCATGCCACTGCATTCTAGCCTGGGCGACAGAGCAAGACTCCATCTCAAAAAAAAAAAAATTTTCTACATTTGCCAGGCGCAGTGGCTTACGGTTGTAATCTCAACTACTCAGGAGGCTGCAGCAGGAGGATTGCTTGAAGCCAGGAGAAGCCTAGCCTGGTCAATATAGCAAAACCTTGTTTTGTTTTTTTTAAAAGGTTCTATGTTTGCTTATATCTTTTCTTCTCTCTCTAATTGAAAAGAAAACATCGTTTTTTTGGCCAGACGCGATGGCTCATGCCTATAATCCCAGCACTGTGGGAGGCCAAGGCAGGCAGATCACCTGAGATCAGGAGTTCGAGACCAGCCTGGCCAACATAGTGAAACCCCGTCTCTCCTAAAAATACAAAAATTAGCCAGGCGTGGTGGCACATGCCTGTGGTCCCAGCTACTAGGGAGGCTGAGGCAGGAGAATCACTTGAACCTGGGAGGCGGAGGTTGCAGTGAGCCAAGATTGCGCCACTGCACTCCAGCCTGGGCGACAGAGTGAGACTGTGTCTCAAAACAAAAGAAAAAGAAAACGTGCCTTTTTTTTTTAACTGTTTCCTTATTTCTTACTGTTTCATTATTTCTTTGGTTAACACTCATCCTTTTGACCCTGAAGATCAAAAGTTGAAGCAGCATGAACTTTTTTTTTTTTTTTTTGAGAAAGGGTCTGGCTCTGTCACTCAGGCTGGTGTGCAGTGGTGTGATCTCAGCTCACTACAACCTCCCCCTTCCATCCTCAAGAGGTCCTCCCACCTCAGCGTCCTGTAGCTGGGACTACAGGTGCGTGCCACCATGCTGGGCTAATTTTTGTATTTTTTGTAGAGTCTGGGTTTTACCTTGTTGCCCAGGCTAGTCTAGAACTCCTGGGTTCAAGCGACCCACCCACCTCGGCCTCTCAAAGTGTTCAGATTACAGGCGTGAGCCACAGCGCCCCCTCAACTTGAAGGTAAAAGACTGCTCCAAGGTGGCTTAACCATGGCTATCATAACCAACCTAAATTAGGGGGTACTGTGTGAGAGAAAATTGCTCCTGGATGCTGCAGCTGAGGACCCAACTCATAGCTTTAGAAGCTAGGATCAGTTTGCCTAGATAACATTTTAGCAAAAATGTCTTTGCAAATTACACAGACTACCATGGCATTTTTTTATTTTTCTTTTACAACAGAGTCTCTCTCTGTTGCCCAGGCTGGAGTGCAGTGGTGCAATTTTGGCTCACTGCAACCTCTCCTTCCCAGATTCAAGCAATTCTCATGCCTCAGCCTCCTGAGTAGCTGGGATTAGAGGTGTGTGCCACCACGCCTGGCTCATTTTTGTATTTTTAGTAGAGACAGAGTTTCGCCATGTTGGCCAGGCTGGTCTCAAATTCCTGGCCTCAAGGGATCCACCCACCTCTGCCTCCCAAAGTGCTAGGAATACAGGCGTGAGCTACCAAGCCCAGCAAACACGGCGTATTTCTTACAGCCTTGCCCACTAACCCCTCTCCTCAGAGTCATCACAAAACAAAACTTAAGCAGTTCACACGCCAGTTTCTATGGAAAGCATCACTGGTCTAATTTAGTTGTTATTCTGTGTTTCCATAGCACCTTAGGAAAATCGTTATTACAGAAGCACAGGGGTACTATATGTGAATTGCAAGTTTGCTTCTTTGCCCATCCCTCAGTAGACTCAACAAAGGCAGAAATGTGATCTTACTGTGTTCACTTCCTTGGTACCTGGAGGTCCAATCATAAGAGTGTTATCTCTGAAGTTAGACCTAGGTCATTGCTACCTTTTTTGTATGACAGTAATTAAGCAAGTAACTTAACATCAGTTTCCTCATCTGTAAAATGGAAATTATGATAATAACTTCATAATGATATGAATCTCTTAATGCCTGGTATGTGGTAGCACTTGTTAAGTGTTAGTCATTATTATTAATGGCTAAGTGAATGGAGCAGGCTAGAGTCTAAGTTTAAAGATAATACACTTACCTGACTTCTCCAAACAAACTCTACTCATAAGGAGCATGAATGTGGTAGAATCAGCCTCAAACAAGACCTCTGTGAAAAAGAACAGGCCGGGTGTGATGGCTTATGCCTATAATCCCAGCACTTTGGGAGGCTGAGGCAGGCAGATCACGAGGTCAGGAGTTCAAGACCAGCCTGACCAATAATAGTGAAACCTTGTCTCTACTAAAAATACAAAAATTAACCGGGCATGGTGGTATGCGCCTGTAGCAGCTACTCGGGAGGCTGAGGCAGGAGAATCGCTTGAACCTGGGAGGTGGAGGTTGCAGTGAGCCAAGATCGTGCCATTGCACTCCAGCCTGGGCGACAGAATGAGACTCCATCTCAAAAAAAAAAAAAAAAAAAAAAGTCAGTCTGGATAATATTAGGCACAATATACAGTTATGTTTGGTGATCAAAACAAGGTTTTATTCTGTATGAACTCCTGCCGGGGATAGAACTAAAACATGAAAAGTAACTGCTACAAAAGCACTGTAGATCCTTTTGCTGATGTTTCACTATCACTGTAAGATTTTAAAGAATGAGTACCCTTCAAAAGTGTTGTTTTCAGTAAGTTGTAATAGGTCACCTTATAACTTAGGTGCAATAAAAATTCCCATTTGGCCGGGTGCGATGGCTCACGGCTGTAATCCCAGCACTTTGGGAGGCTGAGGTGGGCTGATCACGAGGTCAGGAGTTCGAGACCAGCCTGACTACCATGGTGAAACCCCGTCTCTACTAAAAATACCAAAATTAACTGGATGTGGTGGTGCGTGCCTGTAATCCCAGCTACTCAGGAGGCTCATGCAGGAGAACTGCTTGAACCTGGGAGGTGGAGATTGCAGTGAGCTGAGATTGCGCCACTGCCGTCCAGCCTGGATGACAGAGCAAGACTCCATCTCGAAAAAAAAAAAAAAATGTCACTTGGCCAGGCTCGGTGGCTCATGCCTATAATCCCAGCACTTTGGGAGGCTGAGATGGGCGGATCACGAGGTCAGGAAATCGAGACCATCCTGGCTAACATGGTGAAACCCCGTCTGTACTAAAAATACAAAAAATTAGCCGGGCATGGTGGCACACACCTGTAGTCCCAGTTACTCAGGAGGCTGGGGCAGGAGAATCACTTGAACCCGGGAGGCAGAGATTTCAGTGAGCCGAGGTTGCGCCACTGCACTCCAGCCTGGGTGACAAAGCGAGACTCCATCTCGAAAAAAAAAAGGGTTTTTAAATGTAATACTCATAGTTCTATGAGTGAAGGATTATCTTCCTCTTCTAAGAATCTGCAGTGTAGTTAAGTGCCTGAAATAGGATCTTTTACATATTAGACCCCCAATAAATATGGTTGAAAGAATGAAAGGGGAAAAAAAATGAATGACTTGTCGAGATCAAAGAACTAGCAAGTAGTGAAACAGGGATTCAGATCTGGCTTTATGACTCCAAAGCAGTTTAAAGCCATAAATATTATGCTTGCCAACTTACCCTCTTCCACAGCTATCCAGGAATTGTAGAACTAGACAAAATTGGTGTTCTAAAGTAGTCTGACAGTCAAACTGGTCCTGGCAAACCTGTTTGCAAAGTTATTATACAAGTCTGCCAGTCAAGATCAAGAAACATATCTAAGGAACTGCATAAAGGCAAGCACTAAAAATATTAAATATATGCGTAGATTCATATGTAAAGGTAAAGGCAGATCTATATAATAATCAAGACTTCTGGAACTCTGAGCTCCTTAGCCTAGCATTTGAATCCCTCCATAATGGAGGTCTTTAACATTGTTAAGGTTTTCTCTATCACAAACCTTTCCTCACATCACCTTACACTTCTTCCTCATTGCTTTCTAACATGTTTCTTAATATTCCCCCATCTTCATTTCTGAACTGTTCTATGTCTGAAATCATCCTCCATATCTACTTATCAAATTATTGTCCATTTTTCTTCATAGTACTTTAAAGTATTCTCCCTTCTCCACAATCTTAACATCTTTTTGAACCTCTCTGAGGTCAGTTATTTCTATCTTTTATTCCTGCATTATTACAGATAATAGGAATCAAATAATTATAGAGTTAATAAATGAGCGGTAAACTTCCAGCAGGCAGGAGTCTTGTTCACCTTGTATCGCCCAAGCAGCCTAGCCTTTTAGGAGATAGGATGCTCAGGTTTGAAGAACATAGAATCAAATATAGGTTAGGGGCTGGGTTCTACCTCTTTGTAGCTTGATGACCAGGGACAATTAGTTCCACCTCTTTGTAGCTTGATGACCAGGGGCAATTAACCTTTCAGAAGTATAATTTTGTGAGTAAAATGAAACCTCAGGCTAAGAAAAAGATAATCAGTAGTTCTTTTTTTTTTTCTTTTTTTTGAGATGGAGTCTTGCTCTGTCGCCCAGGCTGGAGTGCAGTGGCGTGATCTAGGCTCACTGCAAGCTCCGCCTCCCGGGTTCACGCCATTCTCCTGCCTCAGCCTCCCAAGTAGCGGTGACTACAGGCACCTGCTACTGCACTCGGCTAATTTTTTGTATTTTTAGTAGAGACGGGGTTTCACCATGTTAGCCAGGATGGTCTCCATCTCCTGACCTCGTGATCCGCCCGCCTCGGCCTCCCAAAGTGCTGAGATTACAGGCGTGAGCCACCGCACCCGGCCTAATCAGTAGTTCTTTGTATTCAGTTCAGAATATGCGGAAGTATTTCTTGAATCTTTATACAGTTGAATTGAATCACCTTCTAGTGTGCTGCTTTCCAAGGGATATACTGATAAGTAATCAGTTATTATAAAAACATATAGTCTAGAATTCAGGGTATCCACACATGAAACAAAGCAAACTGTACAAGACAATAAAGTATGTGATACAGGAATTCAGAGGAGAAGAGAAGGTCATTAGTAAACCCAAGTAGAGGCCTGAAAGGTGATCTGAAAGCTGTGCAGTATTTGGAAGGGAGCAGAGGAAAGGAGGATGAGAACAATATGAACAAAGATTGTAGTGAGCATGTTTTTGACAAGGGGATGTCAGACAAGCTCTAGAGAAAAAGCCACATTTTGGAGAATAGTTGTACAATAGATCTACCTTTGAAAGGCCTTCAAACCTCAAGATGTCTTTCCATTACTCGCCACTTCCGTCCTCATATTCATTCAACATATATATATTGGTCATTGACGCCATCTATTGTTTGAGCCTCATTTCCCAGTAGACTTCTCTCACACAGCCTTCACCGCAGTCATATTGAGCTTTTTGCTGCTTCCTGAACGTGGTCATTTTTCTTCCCTTCCCACCTTTAATGCCTCAGTAGCATTTGGCGTAACTGATCCCACCCTCCTATTTGAAACAGTTATTTCTTTTGGCTCCCTTATACTAGACTGTCTTGATTTTTCTCTTCTCTCACTGATGATTTATCAATCCCCTTTAAACTGACTCATTCTCCTCTGCTTGATTTCAAATGACTGAAATGCCCTAGGGTTCCATCTTGGCCTCTCTTTTGTCTGTGTCACTTATTTTTCTAGGTGATTTGTTTTGGCCACAAAGCCTAAAAACTGACTATATGCTACTGACTCTCCTGCTCTGGGCTCTCTTACTTGACCTTTGAGCCTTATATTGAGCTCTACATGACATTTTTTTTTTTTTTTTTTTTTACTGTCTAATAGACATCTCAAAACATCTCAATGGACATCTCAAACTTTGAACGAAAACTTCACTCTCAATTTCTCCACCTCACCTGCCACTACTCCACTTTTTCTTGTTAAATGTAATTCCATTCTCCTATTTACTTAGGCCAGAGACCTTGGGGTTATGTTTTTCTCTCACACTCCATCAGTAAGTGGTCTGACTTCCACCTCTAAAATATATTCTGAATTTGACAGCTTTTCATCTGTGCCTCTACCACCTTAGTCCAAGCTACTATCACTTCTTTCCTGAACCAGCCTCCTGTCTGCTCTCCCTACCCCCAGTCTTTGCTCACTGTGGCCAGAGCAGCCAGAAGAATCTTGTATAAATGTAAATGTAAGTCATATCTTTTTTTTTTGAGACGGAGTCTCGCTCTGTGGCCCAGGCTGGAGTGCAGTGGCGTGATCTCGGCTCACTGCAACTTCTGCCTCCCAGGTTCAAGTGATTCTCCTGCCTCAGCCTCCCGAGTAGCTGGGACTACAGGCGCCCGCCACCACGCCTGGCTAATTTTTTGTATTTTTAGTAGAGACGGGGTTTCACCGTGGTCTCGATCTCCTGACCTTGTGATCCACCTGCCTCGGCCTCCCAAAGTGCTGGGATTACAAGCATGAGCCACCGTGCCCGGCTGTAAGTCATATCTTGCTAGTTCCCTTTATAAAATGTTCCAGGGGTGGGCCAGGTGCTGTGGCTCACACCTGTAATCCCAGCACTTTGTGAGGCTGAGGTGGGCGGATCACAAGGTCAGGAGTTCAAGACCAGTCTGACCAACATAGTGAAACCTCATGTCTACTAAAAATACAAAAATTAGCTGGGCGTAGTGGCGCACGCAGCTCTTTAGCACCTGGAACAATGCAAGTCATCAAGTTAATGTTGATAAATAAATGAATAAAATCAAAGTTTTAACTCCCATGGTAGTTTTCCAGAAGGCAACATTTCTGTGTGAGATACAAAGATGAATAAGACTCTTGCCTTCTAGAAATTCACAATTCATTCATTATTCAATAAATATCTGTAGTGTGCCACACATTATGCTTAATTTCTTTTCTTTCTTTTCCTTTTTTTCTTTTTTCTTTTCTTTTTTCTTTCTTTTTTTTGAGACAGCGTCTCCCTCTGTCGCCCAGGCTGGAGTGCAATGGTGCCATCTCAGCTCACTGCAACCTCCACCTTCTGGGTTCAAGTGATTCTCCTGCCTCAGCCTCCCGAGTAGTTGGGACTGCAGGAGCCCAGCACGACGCCCAGCTAATTTTTTTTGTATTTCAGTAGAGACGAGGTTTCACCGTGTTACGCAGGGTGGTCTCGAACTCCTGAGTCCAGGCAATCCACCCGCCTCGGCCTCCCAAAGTGCTGGGATTACAGGCATGCACCAGTGTACCCAGCCCATTATGCTTAATTTCTAAGGATATAATGACAAAGGTCCTTGCTTCAAGAAATTCTATTTTAGTTGGGTGTGATTTCCTTTTATTTTGATTAGTAATATTTCATGATACATATATTGGTGCTTGCTAGGTATAGTCTATAATTAACCTGTGAACGCTATGGAAGACAATAGGGCAGACAGATTATCTGCCTAATTCTTTTTTTTTTTTTTTTTTTGACACAGAGTCTCGCTCTGTCGCCCAGGCTGGAGTGCAGTGGCATAATCTTGGCTCACTGCAACCTCCGCCTCCCGGGTTCATGCCATTCCTCTGCCTCAGCCTCTCAAGTAGCTGGGACTACAGGTGCCCGCCACCACACCTGGATAATGTTTTGCATTTTTAGTAGAGACGGGGTTTCACCATGTTAGCCAGGATGGTCTTGATCTCCTGACCTCGTGATCCACCGGCCTCGGCCTCCCAAAGTGCTAGGATTACAGGCGTGAGCCGCCGCGCCCGGCCTGTCTGTCTAATTCTAATCTTTATGTTGTGTGTGTATTTGTCACATAGTTACAGATGGGCAAAGGAGGAAAGTTGAAGGCTAAAACCACGGAGCACACCCGAAATAGTTTCCTGGTACCATAGGCATGGCAAAATTACACTTGAGACAGGCAGTAGAAATTATTCAAGCATACTAGTGATAAGTCTTTATTTTCAATACTGATGAAAATAATATTTCTAATATTAGTTTAATACTCATTTAATATTAGTTTAAGACTTCTGTTATTCCATAACAGCTATTTCACTTGTAATTGAACCAGAGTCTCTGAGTATACATTTTAGTAGCATATTTGGAATTTGATATAATTGACAGTTCCAGGAGGAGATAAAAATAGAACCATGACTTATGTTTCTTAATTTTTTGTCACTAATTTCATATACTCTTCATGGTTCTGATAAATTTCTAAATTTTGGAACTTTGTTATAGGCTTTACAAAATGTTGCTATGATTTCTCCAGTTTCTTAATTCTGTGTATTACTGAGTCCTAAGTGAAAGCACAATTATTTTGAATGAATTTTTACATAGCAATTAAAGTTCTGTAGATTTCAATATCTTCTGAATTTTGACTGAAATCAGATTCTATTATACCACATTCATGAATATAAATAATAGTTTCATACTTCTGTTATTCTAGAACAACTATTTCACTTGGAATTGAACCAGAGTCTTTGAATATACATTTTAGTAGCATATTTGGAGTTGATATAATTGACAGTTTTGTTGGAGGACATACATATGCAGATATTATGTATTAGCATATGACTTGTAGAAAATTCTTAAGTATACAAAGCATTTAGACTTGAAATTTAAAAACACCTTGGTCGAGAAAGAGTTAACAGGTTAGCTCCCCTTGGTTTTTCTCAGTGTGTTCTCTTGCCTTTAGGAGCTGAAAATATGATAACATTGGGCCCGGACATGCCTGTGTGGAGGTTAGGGTACTCCTGGGGTTTTTGCAGCTAGCTTTAAAGCAAGCTAGAACTTGTTCATCTCTAAGTTCCCTGTTTTTCTTTCAACCCTTTCAGTGCCCTGCAGGAGTCATTAAATCAAAACTTCATGCTGATCATCACCCACCGAGAAGTCCAGCGGGAGTACAACCTGAACTTCTCAGGAAGCAGTACTATTCAAGAGGTGAGTTATGTCTCACAGCTAAGAAATAAAGGTAGCTCATTATAGCTAATGTTGACCCTGTTAAAGAGGGCTTATCTGTTCTGGTTGGAAATTCTCTTTATGTTTCATTATTGGGTTCTTAAATTTTAATTAACTGGAGCATCAATGATTACTGTAGATATAGTAAATGACTTGACCTAGAAAGATGTAAATGGGAGCTCTTGATAGTTTTTAAACTAGTCAACTTGAAATGCTGCTTAAAAATAACTGATTATTATGTAATATATTTCACGGTTTTATAGTCATTATTCAAAATACTACTTTGGAAATTGTTGACAACATTCATTTTGGAGGATGCTTTTATTTGAAAGGTTGCTCTCAAATGATTATATTGTGTACTCTGCCTGTTTCTAAAAGGAATTTGAGGGGACTTTTCTTAAGCAGCTCCATCTTGCTCTTGGGCAGTATGCCTAAGATGCTGTTGGAGACTATCTTTTAGCTTAGAATATGTGAAGAGTCTATTTATAGTGTCAGTATTTTCTTCAACACGACCAACCAGGGCCACTGTTTCAAAAGAGAACCTCCCCCAGAGAGAAGAGGTACCTTCTTCGTGTGCCTTGGGCCCCACCCACCTAAAAGCTAGTAATTCTATCTCCATGGAGGGTGGGGGAAACATTTAAGGCTATGACAGGACTTGTGTTTAGAAACATTGAAATGATGACTATGTTGCATTACACCTTATAAGTTAGGAAAGCAACAGTCATTTGTCTACTAATTTTTCTAAAGAGAATTAATCATGCTTAATCTTGGATTATTTTATAATTTTTTTCTTAGACTACATTGCTTAAAATAATCACTTAATGTCATTTTGAAAGAACCAGTTTTCACCCTAGTGTTTTCTTTCAGAAATATATGAACTGTTTCTGTAGACTATTAATGGTTTCCTTTTTTATATTGTGTTAATGAATTTCAGCTTCTGAATTTGACATGAATAACTCATTGCTTTAAGTTTATTTTCTTCATTGATTACTTGAATAGTTTGTTGACTCTAGAAACTAAACTCTTTAAAATTTTTTTCTGATCTGATTCCTAAACTGAATCGTAGGTTTGCGTTATTTAATTTTTTTTCAGGATTTTAAATATGTATAAATTGTAATTTCATTTTCAGCCTCCATAATGAGTATTTTATTCTCTAAATTAAAAAACTTAATTCCTTGAAGAATCATTTGTTTTTCTGGTAGAAATAATGTTTTGCTGTGGCTCCATCTCCGAGTTATTATAGCATCTGAAATTTTACAGGATAGTAAAATCTAAATTGTGTATGTGAATATAATGAAACAAGGAAATTTAGATTTAAAATAACTTCAGTTTAACCAACATAACAAAGATAAGAGGTAAATTCATTTTATTGCTGACTTGAAAATTGAAGAATAATATAATGCATGATGAATAAATATAGTTTGCCTTTTTTTCCTTTGGGGTTGAATTTTCTAGCCATAATTTTGCTGTCACCCTCTCAACCCCCACCCCTAGTTTCTGTTATTTGAGTGTGTTTTCAGCTTTCTCCCACAAGAGGGCAGAAAGGACTATTCAGCAGCTAGCCTAAAAATGCCATTCAGTGTTTTCAAATTAGCTTCTCTTATATTAACAAAAAGGAGCATAATGGCCAAGTTATTGTTTGATTTACAGATAATTGGCATATTGCAGGGAGGAGACTTAATTTCACCCTTTTAAATTAAACAGGGAGATTTAAAAAGACATAAAATATTCATTAATGTTCGGTGATTATAAAGTAGTGGCATATATTTATTTTGCCTTTATTACTGTTTCGATGGGAAAATACTGCAAATATTTCCGAAATCGAGTTGGCCATACTGACAAGTTGAAATGTTTAAGCAGCGTTAATGCAATCTGCTCACACCTGATATCCTATGCAGAATGATTCAAAATGACTACATCAATTATTAAAAGAAATATTTAAAATTCTGTAAATGTGCCATTTTGTGCCACGGTTGGCTGAAACTGTTCTCCGTGGCCTGCTATTTAGATTATCAAATATATCTTAAGCTTCAAGGACTTAAAAACAGTAAATCTTTTTTATACCATTTTCTAAATGTCGTTTTAAAAATGTTCCAGAAATACTTTTGCAAAGACAGATATTCTTATGTATTTCTTGTCAAGAATTTGGTTTCTTTTCCTTTTTCCTTTTTTTCCCTTTAAGTTAATTTAAAATAATATTTTTAAATGCTAGTTTGCCAGGAACAAATAAATGCAGTTGCTACTTATGTCACTTGCTTTTCTGTGAGTAGACAGGTACACATAGGCTGTTTTATTCTGTACAACTTAGATAAAGGATATGGGACCTCTCTGGGCCTAGTTCTGTGACTTTTCTGCTTCAACTTGTGGAACACCTGTGATGGAGGGGGTAGTTTCAGGTGAAGGACAAGGTGCTCTTATCTACAGCTATTCAATCCACAATGACACTTAAGTATGTACATTTTTTCCTGTTGCATGATTGGAAAGTTAGTTTGATTGCATCAGGATAAAAATATAATTGTGAAACTATTTTGTAGTTTTATTTTATAGTGCTAGTATTTGTTTTTTATTAATGTGAAAGCTTAATGATACCATATGTGCTAAATTGTAAATTAATCTGTCTCACCAGTTTCAGGAATTTCTTTTCAGTATTAATAGGTCCAAGAATAAATCCTGACTAATATAATTGAGGGAAAGGAAAAAATGTTCAAAACACAAAAGTTCCTGGTCATTTTTTTAGTGTATATATATATATATTTTTTTTAATTTTTGAAAGCCTTGCATTTTTAAAAGAAAACTTTGCACTATCTTTCACCCAGAGGGAAATTTCTATTAAATGAAATAGGATTGAAAAAGGCACTATGATTTCAAGTTTTAATTAGAACAAAGTACATTTTTAAAAAATACTGAGTTAGAAAATAGAACTAAAATGCAGTTTGAATTTCAAATAAACTATTCAATGACCATATGGTCATTGCAAGTTAATGGTGATAAACCAAGAGTTGTACAAGTGTTTGTTCAATTCTGGCTTTGTGGTCTGCTGCCTCACAATGCGTGACTTGTGTCCTTTAGGTGCTCTAGATTTTAATTTAAGCCAGTTAGTTATTGAGGATTTTCATTTTGATTTTGTTTTTTTAAAACTCTGTACAAATCCTTTCACTTACATTATCCTCCTAGTTGAGGAGAAAGCAGTGACAGTATAAAAAGGTCAGATTGGAGAGAGTTGCAAGTAGTCTGAAAGACGAAAAATCTTTTCTCTTTTCCATTATGACCAAACAGCTTGTAAAAAATATCAAAGAATGTGACAGTAACTCTGTGATAGTCTGTCTTTTCAACCTTTTTGGGTCCTAAATTAACTATTTGTCACACTTTAAAATTGTGAGTTTCCTTAAGTTTAAACAGGCTTACCTTATTTTAATGAATTTTTTTTATGCTGAGAATTCAGATTTGTCAACAGTTTATTGTGCAGATTCTAGTAATTCTCACTAATACTATTAAAGATCTGTGGTTACAAATGCACTTGGGGTGGGTTAAATTAAGGGGAAAAAATGATTGATTTGCTTTCAGCAAATCCAAAACCCAGGTGTGGAAAAGGATATGAAGTCTCTGAAATCAAGCCAACTTTTCTTAGAAACTGATTCTTTGTTATCAGCCTTACTACTGCAGAAGCTTCTGTTAGGCAAAATATTGTTTTCTTTGTAGATGTCATATAAATTTAAGGAATATACACATGACCCAGAATAACAATAAGAAACCTAAGTATTTTTAGTGCAGAATCATGGAGTATTACTTATCTGTTACAGCAAGAAGCATGATGAATAGCTATTGGAATTATTTAAATCCTCTTCCAAGTTTCACTTTACCCCAGAATTCTCACTATTCTTATTAATGTTGATTTAGTTCTTAATGGCATGAAAGGGGAAAATTGGCAACCTGTAAAGATATATCTTGCAGGGAGTAGTAAAACATTTCAATACTATTACGGCGTTGTACAAACTAGTGATTAAGTGGGAAGCCAATAGAGTTGAATTAGTCTCAGGAACTGAATGAACTAAATACATAGATTATACCAATCCTTAAAAATAATCTTGGCTAAATAATCATAAGGCTAACTCTGATTCTGAACATTTGAACCTAACGTCGGATTTTGTGTGTTGTGTCTATTTTTCTACTTGCTACTTTCTTAACTTGCTTGACTAGCGTATATTTTGGACTATTCTCCTTTAATGCTGGTGGCCAGTAACAGTAATTAAAATATGTAGTCTTTCACAGATTGTGCTAATTATTGATGTTCTAGTAGTGGGTTGACTATAACTCCTTAGCTAACATGGCCTTTCTGTAAATGTTTTAAAGTATTGGGTGTTTTTTTGGTTTGTTTGTTTTGTTTTCCAGTATGGAGAGGGTTGGGGTTGCTGGCACAGAACTGAAGTAAGAGTAGGGTAACTGAGAATGTGCATATGCAAGAGGGTAAATTAAGTTGTGTGCTTATTTAATTAAAAGTGTAAGTGGTTTGTTTTTACTGCAAGATAAATGGCATATATTGGATCAATTAGAATGAACCAATTTAATTAACATATTATAGTTTGATTTTTTAAAATTTGAAATCACGAATGACATTTTAGCAAGAAAGAAAGAGATAATTTCTTCTGCAACTGGGCAGTGAATTCGAGCCTTTATTCAGCTTTCAGAAAAGACGATTATGCATCTTTTAAATATGCATATATATTATTAGTTTCAAGTTGCATTTGAAAACATCTGTTGAAATCATACCACTTCAAATGTATAAATCAGTAGGGATCATTTTATAAATATTGAGGTTTCCTGTGATTCTTAATAAATTATCCCCTGAAGTAATAAATTTAATATTTATAATGCAGCTCTTTGGAACTGACAAGTCTTTTCCCCTTTCTGGAAGTATTTTAGAATAATCTGGATTGGATATCTTTTTTGGCCCATACCTGCATTTCAAGACGATAGAAGCAATGACATTTTAAGAATTAAGAACAATCTTTAGCCTTTTGTTACTTAAGATATGTTTATCAAACATGATAGCTGACCACATTTCATAATCTGTGATTTATGTGTTGGTAGTTTTGAAATGCCTGGGTTAAGAGAAATTACGTTCAGTTATCAGAAACTAATAAACGTAAGATTTTTTTATATGCAAGAAAAGGCAGAGAGTAAATAATTGCACTGGTGACCAATACTGTAATAATCCTGTTTTACAATATGCACTTGACAGGTTGTAATAGTGCTAATTGAAGAGACTAATTCACACTTGCTTCATTCTATTCAAAGGCAAAATCAGCAGCTTGTTTTGCTTTTGACCAGATGGTCCTCATGAACACCTACTGTGCACTTTAAGTGCTTTACTAGAATTACAAAGGCCGGGGGCTGCGTTCGACTCCAAATGATTTGAGAAGAGAGGGAGAGAGGGGGGAAAAGAACCTCTGTGCTCAATGGATTTGGTGCAAGTAAATTAATTCTAGTGGACCCATTACACACTGAGCCCCCTTTTCAAAGCTCTGAGCCTCCTCGCTTGCTCTGTAGCAATGAGAAAGAGAAAGGCAGATTACTGCAAACAGAAATAAAAAAAAAAGGGGGGGGTATGAAAGGGAGAAAAGAGGCCTTGAAGCCTTTCATATCATTTGAGTTTTTCAAGTGCGTTATTTTTGGGGAGGGTGGATGTATGAAAAGCCAATTGGAGTTTTTTTTGTTTTAAAGTGCGCTATTTAAGCACCATGAATATAGGCGCAAGAGCAACAGTTGACTGAGTTTACTGTGGTGAAGCTTTGTGTCCGAGGATGAATCAAATTCATTATATTCAACTCTTTGTGTTTTAACATGAATGTAGGGTTAGTTTCACAAGACTGTGTCTGTTTAGGATAATTATAATTTAATATTTTCCTTTCATAAAGTTATCACTGTAGATGTCTAAAATTTTAATCAAAGCAGATTTTGTACATTGACTTTGAAGCACCCTGACAGTTTAAAATTCAAAGGAAAGCTTTTTTAGTTTTCAAAAGAAAAGAAAGGCTCATTCTAATGGCATTGAAGCAGAGATTATTATAACTAATTAGAAGTCACACATCTGTTAGCTTTTGGTTTGTGACTTACTTATGTATTTTTTGAGTAAAATATATACTTTAAAAATATATTGCTGTTATTGTGTGAACCTAAAGGGATAAAATGCACTTAAAAGAGAACCATTTATTTGAGCCAACCATTTTTTGCAAATCTCTAGATGGTCCTATAAAAATATGTAATGTAATAAAGTACATTAAGTGTGAATTGCAGTTGTATAATTAATAATCTTAATTTGGAATATGCTTTCAAACAATATTTTCACACAGTTCTGTTATCATACTTCTGATTATTAACCAAAGTTATGAGATAAAAAAACCTGTCCAGTTTGTACAAATTTATAGTTATTCCTTATCCTTAAAGCTGTTCATGTATAGTACTGTAATTTGGAATACTAACACTGTGAAGTAATTAGTTCTTACTGTAAACTATGTGGGTTAGGATACAAGGAATCAAATTTAGGAATATACATCACCTGCTTTTTATGTTTTTGTAGTTCTAAATTTAATTCTTGTGGTATATTTTAGTGCATTGTTTACTTTTGTTTGATGGCATATATTACCGCCACCATGTTCCAGTTCATTTTAATTATAGCTATTATCAAAGAATACAACAAAATCATACCAATAGTGCATCGTGATGATTGTAAATGTTTCATAGTCTTGTTAAAGTTTGGATCATCTCTTCAAATTAATGTCTAGAATTTATGTTTTAAAAGGCATATTGCATCAATAAGCTTTTTATGTCAATAAGTTTTAATTACATTTTTAGAAAATAAAACACAGAAATGCACAAGCAACCACAAAAATCTTTTTCTCAAAGACTTCATTTAAGAGGATAGCATGCCTTTTATATATTTAAAATAAAATTTGATTCATATTAATGTACTCATACTTTGGGAGTGCTCATTCAAATGTAAGTTATTGGGTGAGGAGGGATATAAGGAGAATTCCCAAACCTTCCACCAGCAAAATATACAATGAAATTTGTAAGTAATGAGGCATTAATTAATTGATATCCTTGGGGAGAAAAACATTTCAAGAAAAAATATGAAAGATTAAGAAAAACTCACTGCAAAACATTTTTTGCAGCAGACCATTTAAAATAAAGGTAAAGGTACTAGATTTCTTTCTTGTAGGTATAATAGAAAGCTGTCTTTAAAGCCAGAACCTCAGTTAGCAGAAGTGGATTGATCATGACCATGTAGTCACTTACTTAGATGGGGCTGATTCTTTGGTTTCACAGAGACAGTGCTCCTCATGCATGAAGAAGAGGTTTTTCTTTTTCAGTATTAAAATATTAACTCCTAGATTCCTGAATGCCAGAGACAAGGTTATTTTCCTAGAGTATGTGTTGGGAAAGGCTATAATTTCTTCATAGATGTGGTAAGTACCACATTACTTAAGCTGAGAAGTATTTTAACGTTTAACTATCTTCTAGTCCTAAGATAAGAAATAGTAACCAACCTCTTCGTTCCTCCCCAACCCTCTGTAAAACACACACACACACACACACACACACACACACACACACACACACACACACACAAGAAATTAAACCAAAGGATGGGTAAGTGAATATAAAGTGCTCATAAATATAAGCTGGACCAAGACTTGGCATATTAAGATAAGGCCTGCATGTAGAAAATTATTTACATGTTTATCTTTATACACCAAAGGTTATTTGGTTACAACCTCTTAAAACATCTGTTTATGGTAATTTTTCTTTTGTCTGATGTGTCTTGTGTATGACTCAGTGTTATACAGTTAAGGAGGTTTTCTCTTTCAAACATACTTTTTGTGATAAATGTTCTTTTAAAAAATCTTACTGCTCAATGTAGGGCCATAGTATAGTACCTTATTACCCTCAATGTATTCTTCTTATTATTTTGAAAAACTTTTTTTTTTTGAGTAAAAAGATTTTAAAAGCTTGTAGTAAACATTTTATATAAATGACAAAATGTATTCCTTGCTTTGTGGTCATTGCGTGACCAGACAGTAGAGTACTGGATTGTTCTAGGGTTTTACAGCTGCAAGGCAAAAAGCATCTGCTCATTGCAAAGCCAGCATTGTTTAATTTTGACACTGACTTTTCCATGAGTCTTGTACCAAGCACTGGATTAGATGCCACTAAGATGAAATTTGTTTTAAGTTGCTCCCAAAGTGCAGCTGTTCCTATATACGGCCTTGTAGCTTAACCAAAACAGACAGACATAGGATCAATCAGAATCTTTGTACAGGGTCACCTCAGTAGGCTAGGGGGGCCCAGAGAGAGAATGTTAATGATATTATTTATCATGAATAACTGCAAAATTAGTTTCGGGGCTTATTTAATGTCTATAGTACAGCCCCCCACCTTTTAAAAGCAGTAGAACTGTTATTAAATATTTAGCTTTTTAAACTGGGTTATCATGGCTAAGTATTACAGTGCCCCTGTATGCATTAGGCACTATTCTTCCACAATCAATTGCAAGAAAAATGATTAGTTTATTGGTCACTAAAGTAGTGATTGGCTGAAAATAAGACCTATTCTAAAATTGTTTGCTAAAATCTTGAAAAGTGGACATTTTTATAGAATGATAATTTTTCTTTAATGTTTCAAGTGAATGAAAAATGAAAGAGCACCTCACTTCCCAGGTTTCCTGGGATTGTGTGAATTTCTACCCAGCTGGTCCAAATTGATTGATACAGGGCCAAATATTTGTCTGCCTACATTTCAAAGTCTATAATTTGCTAATGAATTGTGGTAATAATCTTTCATCCTACATGAAAGATTTAGCCAAACAATTTGCTAAGTATATATTTTGATCATAAAATTTTTGGACTTACACCAAGCTTTACATCTACTTTACAGCTAATGCATGGGGGTGGAGGGAGGGCAGTAGGAAAAATAATACTGAACATGGACACTTGATGGAAAAGAATGAAGGAAGCGTGAGGAAAGAAGGTACTTTGGAAAAGAATAATATTGGGAAAGTCCCATGAGTGACAGAGGGAAACCAATTCTGTTTGTACTTAAAGTTCAAAATAGAATTTAAAAAAAATGCCAGTACAGTTTTAGTCCGCAGTATCCAGAGATATATGGTATCCATTTAGGTGAAGGCTAGGAAGGAATCTTTTTCTGTTTTGGCTACAGTTATTCCACACATTCATTATGATTAAATTTCCTAAAAACTTGATGCTGCAAAGTCAAATGCCCACAAAGTTTAAGTAATTGAGGCATAACAATCAAAGGCACATGTTTGTTGGGGTTGATTAAAAAGAATCTAATGAAGAAATAAATGTGATTTGACTAATTCCAGAAGAAGCTGAGACAGTAACCTAGTAAAGCTTTTGACATGACTGTAGGCACACAAGAGAACATTTTCTTCCTCCAAAACAAGAAAAGACCGTATAAAGGAAAATTAGGCTTGTTTCTGGGAGGATATGTAGCATTAAGTTACCTTTGCTTGGGAAAGTGTAAACCTCATTTTTTATGTATTTTGGGAGAGGAGTGTAAGATATACTCCAGAGGAAATCCAGGATTACACTATGGAATGAGAGAGCTAGGCAATGTTCAAAATAAGATTCTATCTTACACATGTAATACCTCTTCCATTGTTAGAAATCAAGGTGCCATGATTTCCTATTTGACTTATATAATTTGAATTGTTTTCTTTTTTTTTTTTTTTTTCTTCTTGAGACGGAGTCTTGCCCTGTCGCCCAGGCTGGAGTGCAGTGGCGTGATCTCGGCTCACTGCAATCTCCGCCTCCTGGGTTCATGCCACTCTCCTGCCTCAGCCTCCCGAGTAGCTGGGACTACAGGCGCCCGCCACCAAGCCTGGCTAATTTTTTGTATTTTTAGTAGAGACAGGGTTTCACCGTGTTAGCCAGGATGGTCTCGATCTCCTGACCTTGTGATCTGCCTGCCTCAGCCTCCCAAAGTGTTGGGATTACAGGCGTGAGCCACTGCGCCCGGCCTGAATTGTTTTCAAGTTGTCCATGTGGAGAATCTTAAATAATATTGATAGAATTTCTCTTGGCTAGCCATTTAATACCAAGTAGTTAAAAAGAAAAAAAAAAAAAAAAAAAAAAAAGGCCGAGCACGGTGACTCATGCCTGTAATCCCAGTACTTTGGGAGGACTAGGTGAATGGATCACCTGAGGTCAGGAGTTCGAGACCAGCCTGGCCAACATGGCAAAACCCTGTCTCTACTAAAAGTACAAAAATTAGCCAGGCATGGTGGCAGGTTCCTGTAATCCCAGCTACTCAGGAGGCTGAGACAGGAGAATCACTTGAACTCAAGAGGCAGAGGTTGCAAGTGAGCCAAGATCGCACCACTGCACTCCAGCCTGGGTGACAAGAGCGAGACTCTGTCTCAGGGAAAAAAAAAAAAAACAAAAGCAAAAAAACTTTGTTTTATAGAGAGAAATCATATATATTATAAAAGAGATGGACCCTCCATTTTATAGATTTTAAAGATAAGCAACTCTAGAATTTTTATATACCTATGGGACCTCTTAAATGTATAGTTAAATGGCACATTTCCAGAGGATTAATTTGTATTCATTTATATAATTCCCCTTTTGTTCTCTGCTGGAAATAAGCCTCCTTTAGATGTTAGTACAGTGGATGTCTATCCAAGGTGGCACCACTGGACGGTTTTTTTGTGTGTGTGTGTGTGCAGTGGTGCAATCTCTGCTCGCTACAACCTCCACCTCCCGGGTTCAAGCGATACTCTGCCTCAGCCTCCTGAGTAGCTGGGATTACAGGTGCATGCAACCATGCCTGGCTAATTTGTATTTTTGGTAGAGGGGGGGTTTCACCATGTTGGTCAGGTTGGTCTAGAACTCCTGACCTCTGGTGATCCACCTGCCTTGGCCTCCCAAAGTGCTGGGATTACAGGCTTGAGCCACTGCGCCCAACCGACAATCTTCAAAGTATTTAGGAAAGTTAAGAATCTATGTGTAACTAGAGCTTTATTCAGATGAATAGAAAATTTTGTTTTACACACTGACTTTTTCAGCCTCTTTCCTTCTATTTTGCTGACAGTTAAAATCTATCAATTTAATACATGCCATAATTTTTTTGTGAGACCGTCTCGCTCTGTCACCAAAGCTAGAGTCCAGTGGCACTGTCTCGGCTCCCTGCAACCTCCACCTCTTGGGTTCAAGCAGTTCTCCACCTCAGCCTCCCAAGTAGCTGGGATACAGGTGCCCACCACTACGCCTGGCCAATTTTTTTTTTTTTTTGTATTTTTTAGTAGAGATGGGGTTTCACCATGTTGGCCAGGCTGGTCTCGAACTCCTGACCTCAGGTGATCCGCCCGCCTCGGCCTCCCAAAGTGCTGAGATTGCAGGCGTGAGCCACCAAGCCTGGCCTACATGCCATAACTTTTTGTAGGTATATTGTTATCACGTTATGGTAGTTACCATAGTAAATACTTAATAAAGTTTTGGTTTGGAGACCTTTGTGGGTTTTTTTTTCCTGGCTATGGTGTTATAGAAGAGATCCATAATCACTACTATGAAGGAAAACTTATAAAGAAAATCACATTTAAATAAAATTAATTATAAGTGAGATAATTAGTAAGATTCCTGATTTTTTTAATGAAAACTCAATTTCAAAAGCAAATATTACAGTTATAGGTTATGTAGTTGAAATTCAAAATATGCTGTTAGCATTTGCTTCTAGTCCTTTTGGTGTTGTTATCAAAGGCACATTATATTTACATGCCTGCCTTTGCCTAATGAAAATGTGAAATAATTCCTCCTAAGAGGTATGTTTATAATGTCCTGTAATTGTCATCATCATCATAAGAAAAGCATATTATTTAAATATCAGTTCATTGCTGTTGAATTGGAGATGTTTCCCTTATTCTTCATATCCTAAACAAGGAAATCTTAATAAGGCATTTTTAAAGGCTGCTATTTTTTTGCTGGTCAGTTTTTTTTATAATGACATATATACATATAGATCACTTCGCTTAAATTTGAAATATCAGAAATATAGTAAATATCTTAAGAGTCTTGATTTCTGTTGATAATTCTTATTTCAAATATTGATTCTAAAATTTGGTCATTATGTGGGAATTTAGAAATCTCATGTGCTTCAGTTGAACCATTTATGTGGGTGTGTGAGAGAGAGAGAGGGTGTGTGCTGGTCTATAGGCAGTGACTGTAGAAGTAAATGTGTAAATATGTTGCTATGAAATGTAAGTAATCTTTTAATCTTTAAGGTATTACTTAAAGGGCTCAGGGTTGAAATAGCATTTTCTGTTGCCATGGTGTTGGAATTTCTATAAATCAGTTTTTTTAATGAATAATAAGGAATTTTATTTTTTATCTTAAAGTAGAGTTTTACTTTATATGCATATGCTACAATAAGATTGTAAAAGTAAATTATATATATATAACAAGTCTTTCTAATACATAAGATTTTATAATATTGAGAGTTAATAAATGTAAATGGTACTAATTTGATATCATTAGCTTTACTTGTGGTAAGTGAATTAAAATTCCATGTGGGTATTAAGACTGTGGAACCAGCATAAGGACAGACAGATCAGTGCACTAGAATTCAGAACCTAGAAAGAAACCCTTACATTTATGGTCAATTAATTTTCAGCAAGATTAGCAAGAAAATTAAACATATGGTGCTGGGACAACTGGATATCTACATGCACAAGAATGAAATTGGACTGTTCCCTCACACCAGACAGAAAGAAAAATTAACTTAAGTCACAGATCCAAATCTAAGACTTAAAACTATAAACCTCATAGAAGAAAACAGGAAAAATTTTTCATGGTTTTTGGGTTAGGCCATGGTTTCTCAGATAGGACACTAAAACTACAAACAAGGAAAAATAGGTTATTTGAACTTCTTCAAAATTAAAAACTTCAGTGCCTCAGAGGGCATCATCAGTAAAATGACATGATAATTTAAAGAATGGAAAAAAAATTTCCAAATTGTATATTGATAAGAGACTTGTATCTAGGATATATAAAGAACTCTTACAACTCAATAATAAAAAGACAAATAATCTAATTGAAAATTGGCAAAGATCTGAATAGACATTTCTCAGGAGGAGATACGCAAACAGCCAATAAGCAAATGAAAAGTTGCCCAACATCTTTAGTCATTAGGGAAATGCAAATAAAAAATCCAAAGAAATTGAAATCAGTGTGTTAAAGAGATACCTGCATTCCAGTGTTCATTGAAGCATTGTTCACAATAAGCAAGATACGGAAGCAATGTAAGTGTTCATCAATGAATACATGGATAGAGATCATGTGGTATATATTAATATATACAACAGAATACTATTCAGCCTTTAAAAAGAAGAAAATTCTGTCATTTGGAACAACATGGGAAGACCTGGAGGACAGTATGCTAAGTGAATAAACATGATCTCACTTAAATATGGATTCTAGAAAAGTCGACCTCATAGAAGTAGAGAGGAGAACGGTGATTACCAGAGGCTGGTGGTGGGGTGTGGACAAGTAGGAATGAGGAAAGGGGAGATGTTGGTCCAAGGGTACAGAGTTTCAGTTTGACGAGAGGAATAAATTTTAATGGTCTTTCGTACAGCAGGGTAACTATATTTAGTAATGTGTTATATATTTCAAAATTGCTAAAAGATTAGAATTTAAATGTTCCCACCACACACACACACACACACACACACACACACACACACACACACACTAAATACTTCAAGTGCTGGATATGTGGGGGTTGTTGTTGTTTTCTTACCCAGGCTGCAGTGCAGTGGCACAATCAAGGCTCACTGCAGGCTCGAACTCCCGGGTTCCATTGATCCTCCCATCTCAGCCACCTGAGTAGATGGGACTACAGGTACGTGCCACAATGCCCAGCTAATTTTTGTATTTTTTGTAGAGATGAGGTTTCACCATGTTGCCCAGGCTGGTTTGATACACCTGGGCTCAAGTGATCTGCCCGCCTGGGCCTCCCAAAGGATTACAGGTGTCAGCCACACCACACCCGGCCTGCTGGATATGTTAATTAGCTTGATTTAATCATTTCCCAATGTATACATATATCAAAACACCACTTTGTACCCCATAAATATACACAATTATTATTTGCCAATTAAAAGAAAAATGGCCAGACATGATGGCTCACGCCTATAATCCCAGCACTTTGGGAGGCCGAGGCGGGCGGATCACCTGAGGTCGGTAGTTTGAGACCAGCCTGACTAACATGGAGAAACCCTGTCTCTACTAAAAATACAAAATTAGCTGGGCGTGATGGTGCATGCCTGTAATCCCAGCTACTCGGGAGGCTGAGGCAGGAGAATCACTTGAACCCGGGAGGTGTAGGTTGCGGTAAGCCGAGATCGCGCCATTGCACTCCAGCCTGGGCAACAAGAGAGAAATTCTGTCTCAAAAAAAGAAAAAAGCAAAATGAACTACCTCTTCACACCACTAGGATGGCTTGAATTTTAAAAGGTGGGCTGTATGCAGTGGTTCATGCTGGTAATCCCAGCACTTTGGGAGGCCAAGGCCAGCGGATCACCTGAGGTCAGGAGTTTGAGACCAGCCTGGGCAACATGGTGAAACCCATCTCTACTAATAACACAAAAGTGAAGTGGACATTGTGGTGCATGCCTGCAATCTCAGGTACTGGGGAGGCTGAGGTATGAAAATGACTTGAACCCGGGAGATGGAGGCTACAGTGAGCTGAGATCGCTCCACTGCACTCCAGCCTGGGTGACAGAGTGAAACTGTCTGGAAAAAAAAAAAAAGGTGACAGTGACAAGTGTTGTATTGGCAAGGATGTTGAGAAATGAGAACTATTACACATTGCTGGTGGAATTATGACATAATGTAGTAGCTGTGGAAAAAGTTTGATAGTTCCTCAACACGTTAAACATGGTTACCGTCTATCTGACCCAGCAATTCTACTCTTCGATACGTAACAAGAGAATTGAAAACATACGTCCACACAAAAATGTGTATGTGAACGTTTATAGTAGATGGTTCATAATAGCCAAAATGTAGAAGTCCATTAATGAATGAATGGATAAACAAAATGTGGTATATCCATACAATGGAATATTTTCAGTCATAAAAAAATGGAATGAAATACAGATACATATGACAATGTTAATGAACCTTAAAAACATGCTAAATGAAAGAAACTAGACACAAAAAGCCACATATTATATAATTACGTTTATATCAAATGCCCAGAGTAGGCAAGTCTCTGGGGCATCTGGCTGGAGGGAAGGGAAAATAGGTAATGGTTGCTATTGGGTTTGAATTTTTGTTGTTTTTGTTTTTACATTTCATTAATAATCAAGTTATGTAGCACAATGCATTTTAAATATTAAACTTCAAATAATTATTTTCTTTGTATGCAACAGTTTTTTTGTTGTTGTTTGTTTGTTTGTTTTTGAGACAGAGTCTTGCTCTGTCACCCAGGCTGGAGTGCAGCAGTACGATCTCAGCTCACTGCAACCTCTGCCTCCCAGGTTCAAGCGATTCTCCTACCTCAGCCTCCCGAGTAGCTGGGATTACAGACGTGCGCCACCACACCTAGCTAATTGTTTTATTTTTAGTAGAGAGGGTTTCACCATGTTGGCCAGGCTGGTCTTGAACTCCTGACCTTGTGATTGCCCACCTTGGCCTCCCAAAGTACTGGAATTACAGGCGTGAGCCAGCACGCCTGGCCAGTGTGCAACAATTTTATATAAGAAATACAATGTAATTTGCTGGGCGCGGTGGCTCACGCCATTAATCCCAACACTTTGGGAGGCTGAGGCGGGTGGATCACCTGAGGTCAGGAGTTCGAGACCCGCCTGGCTAACGTTGAAACCCAGTTTCTACTTAAAATTAGCCGGGCATGGTGACACGTGCCTGTAATCCCAGCTACTCAGGAGGCTGAGGCAGGAGAATTGCTTGAACCCAGGAGGCAGAGGTTGCAGTGAGCCAAGATCGCACCACTGCACTCCAGCCTGGGTGACACAGCAAGACTCCATCTCAAAAAAAAAAAAAAGAAATATAATGAAATTTAAACACAGCACAATGATCTTTCTATGTATACTGTAGAGTGTTTAATAAACATGGAGAGTCTGTTTAAATCTTAATGTTTAATGGGTACAAATTTGTTTTTTTGTATTACCTCTCCCTACATAGGCTAATTTCAGAATTCTAAAATAAAGTAACAGAAAATAGAACGGCGTGTTTTTAAGGTTCATCCGTGTTGCCACATGTAATCCGTATTTTATTCCTTTTTTAAGACTGAATGATATTCCATTGTGTGGATATGCCACATTTTTGTTCATTCATTAATGGATACTTGGGTTACTTCCACCTTTTGGCTATTATGAATAATGCTACTGTGAACATTCATGTGCATGTTTTTGTTTGGACATATTTTTTTGTTGTTATTTTGAGATGGAGTCTTGCTCTGTCACTCAGGCTGGAGTGCAGTGGCACAATCTCGGCTCACTGCAAGCTCTGCCTCCCGGGTCCACAGGATTCTCTTGCTTCAGCCTCCTGAGCAGCCCGGACCACAGGTGCCCGCCACCATGCCCGGCCAATTTTTTGTATGTTTAGTAGAGATGGGGTTTCACTGTGTTAGCCAGGATGGTCTCTATCTCCTGACCTTGTGATCCACCCGCCTCGGCCTCCCAAAGTGCTGGGATTACAGGCATGAGCCACCGCGCCTGGCCTGGACATATGTTTTCAGTTCTCTTGTTACATATCTAGGAGTAGAATTGCTGTGTCAGATGGTAACTTTATCATATATATGATTTTTTCTGTGTTTTTCTAATTGTAGTAAAGTATACATAACAAAATTTAGCATTTTAACCATTTTTACATGTTTAGTTCAGTTACATCAAGTAACATTCACATTCTCTTGCAACCATCACTTTAACCCATTTTCAAAACCTTTTTTGTCTTTACAAACTAAAACTCTGTACCCATTAAACAGTAACTCCCTATTCCCCTTTGCCTCTAGCTCCTAGCCAACCACGACTCTACTTTCTGTCAAATTCTTAATCTGACCACCCTAGGTACTTAATAAAGTGGAATCATACAGTGTGTGGCCTTTTGTATTTGGCTTATTTCACTTAGCTTACTGTTTTCAAGGTTCATTCATGTTGTAGCACATGATAGAGTTTTATTTTATTTTATTTTATTTTTTATTTTTATTTTATTTTATTTTATTTTATTTTATTTTATTTTATTTTATTTTATTTTATTTTATGAGATAGAATTTCGCTGTTGTTGCCCAGGCTGGAGTGCAATGGTGTGATCTCAGCTCACCGCAACCTCTGCCTCCCAGGTTCAAGTGATTCTCCTGCCTCAGCCTCCTGAGTAGCTGGGATTACAGGCATGCGCCACCACGCCCGGCTAATTTTGTATTTTTAGTAGAGACGGTGTTTCTCCATGTTGGTCAGGCTGGTCTCGAACTTCCGACCTCAGGTGATCCACCCGCCTTGGCCTCCCAAAGTGCTATGATTACAGGCGTGAGCCACCGTGCCTGGCTGGGATTTTATTATTTTTTTAAGGCTGAATTATATTCCATCATACGTCCAAGTACCACATTTTGTTTATCCATTCATTGGATATCCATCACTGATAGACCGTTGGGTTGTTTCCACCTTTTTTTTTTTTTGAGACGGAGTCTCGCTCTGTCGCCCAGGCTGGAGTGCAGTGGCGCAATCTCGGCTCACTGCAAGCTCCGCCTCCGGGGTTCACGCCATTCTCCTGCCTCAGCCTCTCCGAGTAGCTGGGACTACAGGCGCCCGCCACCACGCCCGGCTAATTTTTTTTTGTATTTTTAGTAGAGACGGGGTTTCACCGTGGTCTCGATCTCCTGACCTTGTGATCCGCCCGCCTCGGCCTCCCAAAGTGCTGGGATTACAAGCGTGAGCTACCGCGCCCGGCCTCCACCTTTTGAGTATTGTGAATAATGCTGCTATAAACATAGGTGTACAAATACATCTTTGAGGTCCTGCTTTCATTTCTATTACGTATATACCCAAGAAATGGGGTTGTTGAATCATATGGTAATTCTGTGTTTAAGTTTTTGAGGAACAGATTTCCACAGTGAATATACCATTTTACATTTCCTCCAGCAATGCAGAACAGTTTCCATTTCTCCATGTACTAACCAATACTTGTTATTTTCTGTTTTGTTTTATTTCATTTTTATTTTTATTTATTTATTTATTTTTTTGAGATAGAGTCTCGCTCTGTTGCCCAGGCTGGAGTGCAGTGGGTGCGATCTTGGCTCACTGCAAGCTCCACCTCCCCGGTTCACGCTGTTCTCCTTCCTCAGCCTCCCGAGTAGCTGGGACTACAGGTACCTGCCACCATGCCCAGCTAACTTTTTGTAGTTTTAGTAGAGACAGTATTTCACTGTGTTAGCCAAGATGGTCTCGAACTCCTGACCTTGTGATCCACCTGCCTCGGCCTCACAAAGTGCTGGGATTACAGGCGTGAGCCACCGCACATTTTATTTTTTAGAATAGCCATTCTAATGGAGGTAAAGTGGTATCTCATCGTGGTTCTGGTTTGCATTTTCGTAATGGCTAGTGATTTTGAGCATCATTTCCTTTTTTTTTTTTTTTTTTCTTTGAGTGAGTGCTCTGTCCCCCAGGCTGGAGTGCGACCTTGGCTCACTGCTACCTCTGCCTCCCAGGTTCAAGCAGTTCTCCTGCCTCAGCCTCCCAAGTAGCTGGGATTACAGGTGCGTGCCCCATGCCTGGCTAATTTTTGTATTTTTAGTAGAGACGGGGTTTCACCTTGTTGGCCAGGCTGGTCTCGAACTCCTGACCTCAGGTGATCTACCTGCCTCAGCCTCCCAAAGTGCTGGAATTAACAGGCATGAGCCACTGTGCCCCGCCAATTTTGAGCATCATTTAATGTGTTTATTGACCATTTATAGATCTTCTTTGGAGGAATGTCTAGGCAAATCCTTTGCCCATTTTTCAGGTTGGGTTTTTTTTTTGTATTGATAAAACGTTCTGGAATTGGTTAAGATGGTTGTATGACTTTGTGAATATATTGAAAACCACTGAGTTGTACATTGAAACATAAAAAGGAAACTAAATATGAAATGGAGAACTGAGAGCTTAAAAGACAGCTACACATGCAAAATAAAAAATTGTTCTGAAAAGGAAAACTAGAGAATTGGGAATTATGCCACTTGGATAAAATATAAAAATACCAAGTTTCAGGTCGGGCACGATGGCTTATGCCTGTAATCCCAGCACTTTGGGAGGCCGAGGTGGACGGATCACCTGAGGTCAGGAGTTCGAGTACAGCCTGGGCAACATGGCAAAACCCCGTCTCTGCTAAAAATGCAAAAATTAGCTGGGCGTGGTGGCACGCGCCTGTAATCCTGGCTACTCAGGAAGCTGAGGCATGAGAATCGCTTGAACCCGGGAGGCAGAGGTTGCAGTGAGCCAAGATCGCGCCACTGCACTCCAGCGTGGGTGACAGAATGTGGTGCTGTGTAAAAAAAAACCCAAAAACACACAAACAAGTTTCAATATACCAATGTTTTCCAAGAGTTTAAAGAACTCTTTTTGTCATATTGCGTAGGTGTTTTTCCTCTCTGTTGAAGTTAAACCAAGAAAAAATAGACTGTAATGTTGGATACAGTTTTCTTGAGTTTGATATTAAGCACTGGATAGTTTTATGGAACCATAGTTCATACATGTTCCTCCCCTCCCCTCTGCTCTCCTCCGCTCTCCTCCGCTCTCCTCCCCTCCCCTCCCTCCCCTCCCCTCCCCTCCCCTCCCCTCCTCTTTTTTGAGACAGAGTTTTGCTCTTGTTGCCCAGCCTGGAGTGCAATGGTGCGATCTTGGCTCACTGCAACTTCCGCCTCCCAGGTTCAAGTGATTCTCCTGCCTCAGCCTCTCGAGTAGCTGGGATTACAGGCATTCGCCACCATGCCCAGCTAATTCTGTATTTTTGGTAGGGATGGGGTTTCTCCATGTTGGTCAGGCTGGTCTCGATCTCCTGGCCTCAGGTGATCTACCTGCCTCGGCCTCCCAAAGTGCTGGGATTACAGGTATGAGCCACCGGGCCCAGCCTCTGTTAAAGGGGACGTATTTCTACTCTGTTTCCGACTATTAGATGGCAGTTATGTTGCGCTACTAGAATAACATTTCAAGTGGGTTAATACCAACTTTTCTAGGCTATAACATAGACAGTGGTACTATTATTGGGTACTGTTTACAGTACAGAGTTTCTGTGACTAACCTTGCATAGTGCTTCCATCAGTATTTTTCTGTTACTATAATGTAGTGAAAGTGTATTTGAGCAGGGGTTGAATACTTCAGGGAATAAAGATATTAATTAGCCTGTTAGGAAAACATATTCTCAGTGGGGAAATTATCATATATCATTTATATTTCTAGTTGAGATCCATTAGAAAGGAGAATGGTTTTTACTTCATAGTAATTTGAGTGTATTTCTGGGGAAAATCTGCTAGTCAGTGATATTCTAGTTGCTGACCTTGAAAGTTCATGCCAACTTCATTGAGGGGAAAGAGGAGGAAGCTTCATGTTGAGTTAATGTTTTATACTTTTCAAGTCATTTCCCCAACCTTAGTTCATTTGATTCTTAAAGCATCTACTAGTGTCAGTAGCTGTACACTTGTACACATATAGCTGAACAAGATGAAAATGGCATCTCCTGGCTGTGCAACACAATGGTCCTGGTGAGGGTGTGAATATAGGACTTGATAGTCAACTCTTCTTGCTATATAAACAGAGGTCCTGATGCAGAAGATAGGTAAGTAGTACTTAAGAGTTCACAATAAAGTCATTGCTTTTTCCCATTTTATGATTTGTAGTGCTTTCTCTGATTCCATTTCCTAAATCTTTCATCCATTAACTATACTATACTATATACTATAGCAGTAGTTTACCTCACCCTCCTTCTATCTCGCTACATGGACTCTTTCTTTATCAGTAAAGTTAGCATAACAGTAGGATCACTTCCCTGACACATGTTGTTTGTGAGGATGAAAGTGAGACAATGTAGGTGAATACAACTTTATTAACTCTAGAATACTTTTTATAGAAGTTATTTGCCTTTCCATGTACCTCAGATTTTACCAACTGATATTTACTTACCTGCCTCTGAACACATAAATTTTTTAAAAGGATGTGATTTCTTGCTCCTGTAGTTCCCTCAGCTCTTCTCCCTCAGCCTTACCCCTTCTCCTCATGCCATTCAAAGATCCGTATGTGTTTCAAGAAGACTACACTCAGCTGACACATCCTTCAGGAAACCTTCTATAATTCTGTGTCCTATATGAAGATAACCTCTCCTTATCTCCTGAGTTAGCCTTGAAATACCACACAGTGATATTGTGCCTCATACAACATTCATTTGTATAATTGGCTTAGTCCATCTTATAGCCTATATACTCTTCGAGGAGGGGTACTATATCTTACTGATGTTTATATTCTCTATAGAATAGAATTTTTTAAGAAGAGTCAAAGAACAAATAGAATGTTGAAATTAATTCAATTTCATTAAACTAAACTATAGCACTTTCTATTATATCTATATTGTAGCACTTACTGGTGTTAACTTGCAAACATTCCATTGAAGTTATTAGTTGAATGCTCAAGCTTAGTGCAAGAAAGCTGATTATTAAATATTCGGGAATTTTGTGAATCTGACAAAGTGTTGGTACCTTGAAATTGGCTTCAGTGGGATTGTTTATCTCATGGAGATTGGCAAACTCTTAAAAGCACTGCTTTTTGTTTTTGGAGAGCCATTTACCAGTATATCATTGGTTGTATGTCTGTAACCCCCACTAGAGTATGAGCTTCTTCAAGTTCATCTCTGCCTGAATGCCTCGACTGTGATAGGAACATGCTGTGCTGAATTAATGAATAAATAAGTGATTGAGTATATCAGCTGCTTTATTCCTCTGCTGCCTGACCCCTGCCGGCAGAGACCGAATTTCAGAATCTAGTTAATTTTTTGAGACTGAGTTTTAAAATGGCCCATTGTCATAGGCTGTAGTTTCTTTCTGCTTCAGAGTTTGAACCAAAAAAAAAAAAAAAAAAGTCTGTTGGAAATCAAGGCTATTAAACACACACGTTTCAATAGCACAGTAAGGATGGCATTTCTGTCTATTATCACCTTGTTAAGCTACTCCTGCTATGACTTTGCTACCTACTAAGTTTTTGGCATCTATTGCTTGACTAACTCACCTTTCAGTTTCCAAGTTGTAAACCAATAGTGTGAACGATCTCAAATTAGCTGAAAGATTTCCTTTCACATTGTAAGAGGTAACTAACTGATTAATTTTTCCTAGTCATAGATGCTATAATACCAACAAATAAAAAATATAATGTCTTGAGGCCTTAAAATATTACTTTTTTTTTTTTTTTTTGATGGAGTGTTGCTCTTGTCACCCAGGCTGAAGTGCAATGGCGCAATCTTGGCTCACCACAACCTCCGCCTCCTAGGTTCAAGCAATTTTCCTGCCTCAGCCTCCCGAGTAGCTGGAATTACAGGCATGTGCCCGGCTAATTTTGTATTTTTAGTAGAGACGGGGTTTCTCCATGTTGGTCAGGCTGGTCTCGAACTCCCTACCTCAGGTGATCCGCCCGCCTTGGCCTCCCAAAGCTCTGGGATTATGGGTATGAGCCACTGCACCCGGCCAAAAACATTTAAAAAATTACTATATTAAAACAACGTGTATTTTCTATTAAGGTTCCTATCAGTTTTATCAAAAGTAACATTTATATAAAATCGAAATTGGGATACAATTTTTTTTTTTTTTTAAATGAGACAGGGTCTCACTCTGTCACCCAGGCTGGAGTGCAGTGGCGCAATCTCGGCTCACTGCAACCTCTGCCTCCCGGGTTCAAGGGATTCTCCCACCTCAACCTCCCGAGTAGCTGGAAGTACAGGTGCATGCCACTACGCCCAACTAATTTTTGTATTTTTAGTAGAAACGAGGCTTCACCATGTTGGCCAGTCTGGTCTCAAACTCCAGGCCTCAAGTGATCCACCTGCCTCGACCTCCCAAAGTGCTGGGATTACAGGCATGAGCCACCACACCTGGCCGAGGTATAGCGTTAAGAGTGATTAGGATTTTGTATTTTCTCTAAAACATCCTCCATAACCATGATGTATGTATGTTTTTTTTTAAATACTGTTTTTCTAACCATCCTATGTAACATCTATTGTCATCTAAACCTGAAACTATTTTTCTTGATAAATTTTGGATAAGAGAAGTGCACTATATTCAGATTTTTTTTTCTTTTTTTTGAGACAGAGTCTTGGTCTGTTACCAGGCTGGAGTGCAGTGGTGTGATCTCGGCTCACTGCAGCCTGCACCTCCCAGGTTCAAGCAGCTAATTTTTTGTATTTTAGTGGAGACAGGGTTTCACCATTTGGCCAGTATGGTCTCGATCAACTGACCTCATGATCCGCCCTCCTCAGCCTCCCAAAGTGCTGGCATTACAGGCTTGAGCCACCACACCCAGCCATATTCAGATCTTAACACTAAATATTAAAAGACTAAAAATACAGCTTCTCCCTGAAGTTCTCAGTTTTATGTTTGGTATACCATATTTACTGTTGGTTATAGTACCTGAAGTTACTTTCAAAATGGCTGAGATATGCCAGTATATATAATACTAAATATATAACAGATTTACTTTTGTAAACAAGGAGGTAAGTAGGCTAATCAGTTACCAACATAATTTTTGTTTTGGAGTTCTGCCTTCATTTTAAACAATAGGTTTAATATTTTGTTGGTAAAATCAAAACAGAAAGTGACATAAGACGACATGCATATTTGTTGGTTTTATTGAAAGATGCAAAAACCTTCACAGTTCCACAGCTCTCTGCAACCTCAATCTCCCCGCTCAATCAATCAATTCTCCCACCTCAGCCTCCCAAGTAGCTGTGACTGCAGGTGTGTGCCACCACAACCAGCTGATATTTTATTTTTTTAAATAGAGACAGGGTCTCCCTGTGTTGCCCAGGCTTGTCTGGAACTCCTGGGCTCAAGCGATGGGCCCACCTTGGCCTCCCAAAGTGCAGAGATTACTGATGTGAGGACCGTGCCCAGCCTCACAGTTTTAATTAGGTACAAGTACCCTCTATCTCTAGAGGTACATCCTTTGGCATCAGTTACTCAGTTACACATTGAAATACTGCCAAGTGTGGTGACTCATACCTGTAATCCCTTCACTTTGGGAGGCCAAAGTGGGTGGGTTGCTTGAACCCAGGAGTTCATGACCAGCCTTAGCAACATAGTGAGACCCTGACTCTACAAAAAAATAACAAAAATTAGCCAGGCATGGTGGTGTGTGCTTGTGGTCCCAGCTACCCAGGAGGCTGAGGTGGGAGGATTGCTTGGGCCTGGGAGGTGGAAGTTGCAATGAGCCCAGATTGCACTACTGTACTCCAGCCTGGGGACAGAGCAAGACCCTGTCTCAAAAAGAGGAAAAAAAAAAAAAAAAAAGGCCAGGCACAGTGGCTCATGCTTGTAATGCCAGCACTTTGGGAGGCCAGGGCAGGTGGATCACCTGAGGTCAGGAGTTGGAGACCAGCCTGTCCAACATGGTGAAACCCCTGTCTCTACTAAAAATACAAAAAAAAAAAAAAAATAGCTGGGCATACTGGCACATGCCTGTAATCCCAGCTACTCAGGAGGCTGAGGCAGGAGAATCACTTGAACTCGGGAGTCAGAGGTTTCAGTGAGACGAGATTGCGCCATTGCACTCGAGCATGGGCAACAAGAGTGAAACTCTGTCTCAAAAAAAAAAAGAAAGAAAGATTGTGCTGTATGGAATTTGTATACCACAGCTATTGAAGATATTTAAAAATAACTACTCCAATATGTATTCTAGATGTAAAAAATAAAGAATAATGGAGTGATGAAATTTTAATAAAACCATGCCTGTTCTCTGGAAAAGTTAAGTGATAGGAGTTAATTAGGCCAGGCACAGTGACTCATGCCTGTAATCCCAGCACTTTGGGAGGTTGAGGGAGGCGTATCACTTGAGGTCAGGAGTTCAAGACCAGCTTGGCCAACATGGTGAAACCCTGTCTCTACTAAAATTACAAAAATTAGCTGGGCATGGTGGCAGGCACCTGTAATCCTAGCTACTTGGGAGGCTGAGACAGGAGAATCGCTTGAACCTGGGAGGCGGAGGTTGCAGTGAGCTGAGATCATGCCACTGCACTCCAGCCTGAGTGACAGAGCGAGACTCCGTCTCAAATCATCATCATCATCATCATCATCATCATCATCATCATTATTATAATTCTGAATGTAGTGTTTGTAATCTATAATATATGGCTAGTTTGTGTATGTAAACTCAAACTTCTCTGTTAAGGTAACCATATAGATTTCTGTTGACTCTACTTTTAATTGGTTTGCTTAAATTCTATGCTTCAGTGTTCTAACTCCACAAACAAGAAAATCAGAGGTGTTTAAGTTGATCTGAGCATTGTGGAAACAGATGAAAACTCACAATTCTGACCATTTGTCAGAAGTTGATGTTATGGGGGCTACCACATTGAGTGTTTTGACTAGACGATCCCTTAGGTCACTTTTGACTCAGAAGTTCTTAGAATCTGTGATGGATTTTCTTTCTTTTTTTTTTTTTTTTGAGACAGAGTTTTCACTCATCGCCCAGACTGGAGTGCAGTGGCACAATCTCAGCTCACTGCAACCTCCGCCTTTCGGGTTCAAGTGATTCTCCTGCCTCAGCCTCTTGAGTAGCTGGGATTACAGGCACCCACCACCACACCCACCTAATTTTTGTATTTTTTAGTAGAGACGAGGTTTCCCCAATTTGGCCAGGCTGGTCTCAAACTCCTGACCTCAGGTGATCTGCCTGCCTCGGCCTCCCAAAGTGCTGGGATTACAGACGTGAATCACCGGCCCTGTGATGGAGTTTCTAAGTGTTTTCTTAATAATATGGGAGAATATTATATTTCTAAGTGTTTTCTTAATAATATGAGAGAATATTATAACTTCTGTGTGAAGGCATTCTTTCTATAAAATGTACCTTATTTAAATAAAGTATAGCAGGGAACAAACTGAAAAACAAGTTGTAATATTTAGTGATAAAACTAAGTGTCAATAACACTCAAACCCTAGTTTCACAAAACATTAATTCAATATGTCTATTATCAATTTGTTATACACTATCAGAGATTAATGTTTCTTCAACTTGGAAAACATCATTTTAATATTTTAAGATTCCCTAATTCTGAATTATAATTAATTCAACATGAAACAAAAGTAATTTCTTAAGCATTTACTGTGTTACTAGATCTATCACAGTGAAAGTGATTTTTCTATTTTAGCTAGATTTTAACTTAAGACAAACTATTACCAGGCTCTAGAACTTATTCCTGTTTAAGTCATTTACCAGAAATTGAATATATTGTGAATTTATGTAGTATTGTTATTAGATGTCTTAGTTGCCAAGATGTGCGGTTCAGACTGTACTAAAGTAAATGCATGTACAGAAGTGATTTATGTTTTAGTATTTGCATTTAGAATGTCTGTGACATGCAAATACCTGTGGAAATAAATAGCAGTTACCAATATTTTCATTTTATATTTACTACTATGTGCTTTACATTTTAACTACATAATGTTATACTTTTATTCATCAGTAAAAATGTGGCTAGTGAGATTCAGGGGAATGAAAGATGATTTCTAAATATTTGACTTGAGTAACTGAGTTCATGGTAGTGCCATTTATTGGTTGGAGAGGACCAGGTAGGAGGATAGTTTAGTTTTGGCTATATTACCTTTTTATTGTCTGTTAAATGTCTGAGTAGAGAGGCAGGATCATCTGTTGGGCAAATCCTTAGGTGTCTTTTTTTTTTTTTTCATCTGTGAAGTGGAAATAATGCCATCTATTTAATAGGGTTACTAAGGAGTGTGTTAATGTGTAAAGCACATGGCATGTAATGCTTGAATGAATGAATGAAATTGCTATTCTTTTTTTTTGTACTTTTTCTTTTTTTTTTTTTAAGAAAGTAAAGGAATAAAGAATGGTTACTCCATAGGCAGAGCAGCTGAAATTGATATTCAAAGCCTGTAACTACAGCTTTAAAAAATTGGAACTGGCTTGCTTTCCATCAGTAATTTTGTTGCCACATGTAGCAGTTACAAAACAATGTACTGTGTGTTAATTGTCATGTTTGGTAGATAAAAGATCTGGCGTAGAAAAATGTTTTTGTTTTTTTTTTTTTTTTGAGACGGAGTCTCCGAGTCTCGCTCTGTCGCCCAGGCTGGAGTGCAGTGGCGCGATCTCGGCTCACTGCAACCTCCGCCTCCTGGGTTCACGCCATTCTCCTGCCTCAGCCTCCTGAGTAGCTGGGATTACAGGCACGTGCTGCCATGCCCAGCTAATTTTTGTATTTTTAGTAGAGACGGGGTTTCACCATGTTGGCCAGGATGGTCTCTATCTCCTGACCTTGTGATCCACTACCTTGGCCTCCCAAAGTGCTGGGATTATAGGTGTGAGCCACCACACCTGACCGAAAAATGTATTTTTTAAAAAGCAACTAGTGGCCAGGCACAGAAGAAGGATCTGGGGAAGAAAATCTGGCCAAATGTGTAAATTACAAAGGGAAAGTACTAATTTGTATGTTTTCGATAACTTAAGACAATCTGATATAACCACTTTTCATTCAAAACTAACTCTAGACTTTAGGCCCTTACCTGCTCCACCCAACTTTAACTACTCCCACCCTCCTTGAACTATCCCATAATATAGAATCTAAAAACTGCATAGGAATTTCTCCAATCTTTCATAAGTTCAAACATCATCAGCCTCATAGGCAAGTGTATAGAGACTGGGTAACCAGGCAACTGTACTCTATTGAAACCACAATGTCAGTTTTATTAACTCATGGGTCAGGCAATGTCAAGCATATATTAATGGGGCAAGTTCATTAGTGTCAATGCCAAGCATATATGGAAGGGTAAGTTCATTGACTAGGGTACTGTAGAGAATCTGTTTTGCCTCTAGCCTACATATCTCACAAAACTCACTGTTTTTATACATAGAATACAAGGAAGACGGCAAGAACTGCACAATTCGATAAAAACTAGTTGCTCTTTTTTTTTTTTCTTTTTGAGGCAGAGTTTTGTTCTTGTTGCGCAGACTGGAGTGCAACGGCGTAATCTCGGCTCACCACAACCTCTGCCTCCGGGGTTCAAGCGATTCTCCTGCCTCAGCCTCCTGAGTGGCTGGGATTACAGGCATGTGCCCACCATGCCCAGCTAATTTTGTATTTTTAGTAGAGACAGGGTTTCTCCATGTTGGTCAGGCTGGTCTCAAACTCCTGACATCAGGCGACCCACCCACCTTGGCCTCCCAAAGTGCTGGGATTACAGGCATCAGCCACCATGTCCAGCCCCAATTCATATTTTTAAAACTTAGTAATGTAATAAGAACTAAAATGAAATTATCTCATTTATTCAGATTGACATTCAGAAGTATAACAATTTTCCATCACAGTGTTTACTTTTTTAATTACTAAAGAAATACATGAGTCATTTTTATTATAAATGACTCAGGAATTCAGAAATGTAAAACATAAGAGCTCATCTTTATGAATTGCATGAATTTCTCCAAGATCAGTTCTTAGAAATGAAATGGCAGGGTTGAAGGGTACATTAATTTTATTTTGATATTGCCAAATTGCTCCTCAAAAAAGCGTTACCTACTTCTTCACCTAGCTGGAGTATGTGAGCAGGCATGTTAGAATGTACACAAGTATATTCTTACCAACAACAGATATAACAGTATTTTTAGTTTTTGCCCAATTGAAAGGTGAGAATGATATCTTGTTTTAATTTGCATTTCCTTAATTACTAAGTGAAGTTACCCATTTTTCTTTGTGTATGGGTTTATCTTAATAATGTTATTCTTTCTGAACCAAGTTACTTTAGTATTTATTCAATTATAAAGTGACTAATGTGCATATAGCAATGGTTTATAACAATACTGAAGCACCCAATTCACATTGTTAACTTTACTACTAAGTGTTTGTTGCTGTGTGTATTTTATTGCCCTTTTTCATGTATATCACAGTTGGAATAGAATGGAGAGAGGCAGTGTAGCATATTGGTTCAAAGTGTGTACTCCTATATCTCAAGTGTTAATGTCTTAAAATTACATCTTGAAAAAAATACATATATATATATATGTATATTTAGATGGCGTCTCTCTCTTTTGCCCAGGCTAGAGTGCAGTGGCATGATCTTGGCTCACTGCAACCTCCTCCTCCTGGTTTCAAGTAATTCTCCTGCCTCAGCCTCCCGAGTAGCTAAGGTCACAGGCATCTGCCACCATGCCCAGCTAATTTTTGTATTTTTAGTAGAGACAGGGTTTCACCACGTTGGCCAGGGCTGGTCTTGAACTGCTGACCTTAGGTGATCTGCTGACCTCGGTCTCCCAAAGTGCTGGGATTACGGGCATGAGCCATTGTGTCCAGCCTTGAATATATTTTTATATTATATTCCAGGGTGATTGTTACATTGAAAATAATATCTAAATTTTTCTTTTTTTGCTGAAATAAGTGACAAATAAATTAGTTTCATTTTCTTTCTTTTTTTTTTTTTTTTTTTCAGACAGAGTTTCACTCTTGTTGCCCAGGCTGGAGTGCAGTGGTGTGATCTTGGCTCACTGCAACCTCCACCTCCTGGGTTCAAGCGATTATCCTGCCTCAGCCTCCTGAGTAGCTGGGATTACAGCTGCCTGCCACCACACCTGGCTAATTTTTCTATCTTTAGCAGAGACAAGGTTTCACCAGGTTGGCCAAGCTGGACTTGAACTCCTGACCTGAGGTGATCTGCTGGCCCTGGCCTCCTGAAGTGCTGGGATTACAGGCATGAGCCACTGTGCCTGGCCCTAGTTTCATTTTCAAATGTTCATATGATTGATTTTCAAACACTAAGACTTGGTTGGAGGAATGGCTGGCAGTGTGAAATGTTAGGAAAAAGACCCACTGATTTTTGAAGTCACAAAGAATAGCGGTTCAAATTCACATTCAGCTCTACCACATAATAAAGCAATTTCTATACCCATAGAATTGATGTGAGCATGAAATAGAGTAACATGCACAGTACCTGGACCAGTGCCTCTGGTACTCAGTAAATGGTAGTTTCAGCTACTATAATGGCCTCTTATACCTTATTGATATCTTTATCATTATAACTATCACATTGTATCATACACATTTGTTTCTGGATATGACCTTTAGAGGACTGTGTTCCTTTCAGGCAAGACTATTGTGTCTTTATCTATCTTTTTATTTCTCCTGCAGAGGTTGCAAACTGGCAACCGCAAGATTATTTTATTTGCAACCAGTTTGGGTCCCAGCATGTTTTAAATGTGCACTGGTTGCCAACATTTAAAAGTTAGGAGGTTTCACATTTAAAATAAAATGAAACAGGATTCCTGACTTCTGGCATCTTGCAAAGAATCAGAAAATCCTGGTAATGCTGAACCCTACATTTTCTATGACAGCAATCAGCTAGTCTGGAGCAGCATCTGCCTCTTTGGATAGGACATGCTCTCTAATTTGCCATCGTCCCTAACATTCCAATATTGTATCCTCGAAACAAAGGCTGAATGCCATTTGCCCATCACATTTCATTCATTTGTGTTACTTACTGGGCTGCTCTAGAAATTTGCATTTTCGACTGCTGCTCTAGTGACTGCCAGAGAGTCTGGAACTCAAGGAAGCACTCAATAAATGTTTGTTGAATGGAAGAAAGAAGAACCATTAATATATACACACAGAAAATTTACCAGATTTACTTGAAAATGTGCAAGGTCTGGCTGGGCGCTGTGGCTCATGCCTGTAATCCCAGCGCTTTGGGAGGCCGAGCAGGCAGATCACCTGAGGTCAGGAGTTTGAGACCAGCCTGGCCAACATGGCGAAACCGTGTCTCTACTAAAAATACAAAAATTAGCCAGGTATGGTGGTGGGCACTTGTAATCCCAGCTACTTGGGAGGCTGAGACAGGAGAATCAATTGAACCCAGGAGGCAGAGGTTGCAGTGAGCCAAGATCGCGCCACTGCACTCCAGCCTGGGCAACAAAGAGTGAAACTGCATCTAAAATAAAATAAATAAAATAAAATAAAAAATAGTACAAGGTGACAGGGAGTTTAGCATTGCTCTAGCAATAGCTATTCTCATCTTTTCTTTTTCAATATGGAGTATGAAGCATGAGTGATAATGTTGGGGAATTGAGAGAATGATGCTCTGAAATAAGTGACTTTCATTGGCTGTGATTGCCAGGCTGTGACAATTTTCAAGGATAGACAATCTCAAATTTACTTATTACTGGCATAATGCAGTAAAACATGCCAAAAAATAAAATATGATCAAATGCAGTTGCCATTTATTTTGGACTGCATGACAATATCTATTCACTTGCACAAAACCATATAAACAACACCCACCTGTGTTTGAAGGCAAGGTATCTTTGATCAGAATCTCTGAAATATCCCTTTGAGTTAGCTATCACTATAGCAAACTTTATTAATTTGTACCTGACAGTAATTTAGGATTTATGATTATTTAGTTGAACTAAAGCATCTCCCAAATATATGAAGGAAGAGTTAGCCAAGTAAGTGAATAGTGTGAGTAACAATTTCTTTGGCAAGGAGTGAGGGGAGAGGGGATGATCTACAGAAAGAGAACAGAGTTTTCCAGTTTTAGTTTTTAGGGACGTGTCATGGTACAATAAAAAAAAAAAAATTGCCTTGGGGCCTGGAGCAGTGGCTCACGCCTGTAATCCCAGCACTTTGGGAGGCCAAGGCAGGTGGATCAGGAGGTCAGGAGTTCGAGACCAACCTGACCAACATGGTGAAACCCTGTCTCTACTAAAAATACAAAAAATTTAGCTGAGTGTGGTGGTGGACGCCTGTAACCCCAGCTACTTGGGAGGCTGAGGCAGGAGAATCACTTGCACCTGACTGGCAGAGGTTGCAGTGAGCCGAGATCATGCCACTGCACTCCAGCCTGGGCGACAGAGCAAGACTCCATGCCAAAAAAAAAAAAAAAGCCTCAGAGTCACATAGATTTCCTTTTGAATCCTGCTTCTGCTACTTACTTTGGAGAGTTTTGGACCCTCAGTTTATTTTTTAAAGAGAATAAAAGCTGCACTGAACTTGATGATGGTATTAGAGAATATATATGTAATGTATATATGTTACTTGACATTAAGTTTTAGAGAATATATATGTAGTGTATATGTGTAATGGATATATGAATATACCTAACAGAGCCTTTGCATTTTATGTTTTCTCTATCTGGAACACCCTTGGAACTTGTACCTTCTTCTTCAGATTTCAACCCATCTAAAATAAAGAATGACTGGCAAGAGTCTGTTATCACCCATCACAGCACGTATCTAACTCTGAAATTTATGAATTTATACATTCACTTAGTTCTTTTTGTTTCCTTCTGCCCTCACTCTCCCTTACCACCATGAGCATACTATAGAGTGAATATAAGTTCCATGAACACAGAGGCTTTGTCTATTTTAGTCACTACTACAAAATAATACCTTCCTCCTATTAGGTACTCAGTATGTATTTATTGCCTGCTGCACAACGGAATGAATGCTCATGAATTATTAGCACTCAGTGTACTTGTTAAACTTAGAATAGGTGTATCAGTTGCTTATACATTCATTGGGAAATTATTCTAGTCCTTTATTGGCAATACATTATGCATTTTCTTTTTTCTTTTTCTTTTCTTTTTTTTTTTTTTTTTGAGACAAAGTCTCGCTCTGTCCCCAGGCTGGAGTGCAGTGGCACGATCTTGGCCCACTGCAACCTCTGCCTCCCAGGTTCAAGCAATTCTCCTGCCTCAGCCTCCTGAGTAGCTGGGATTACAGGTGTGAACCACAACACCTGACTAATTTTTGTATTTTTAGTAGATACGGTGTTTCACCATGTTGGTCAGGCTGGTCTCGAACTCTGGACCTCAGGTAATCCACCTGCCTCAGCCTCCCAAAGTGCTGGGATTATAGGCACGAGCCACTGTGCACGGTCATTCTAAAATTTTTGTATTTTGCAGAGACAGGGTTTTGCCATGTTGCCCAGGCTGGTCTGGAACTCCTAAACTCAAGTGATCCACCCACCTCAGCCCCCAGAGTGCTGAGATTACAGACATGAACCACTGCACCCTGCCTCAGACTACTTTAAAATAACATTATTAAAAACAATAAAAGTATAATTTTGAAGAATTAATTTAACTGCAGTATTTCTACCTTTATAGTTCAAGGACTATAATGAAATAAGAATGAAGTGAAGCATGTATAAGTATCTAGTTTTTCAATAGTCTGTTTTTATGTTGCTCTATATTTTCTACTTTCTTAAGTAATATCAATATATTGTCCAATAGGGTCACTACTAGCTGTGAGTGGCAATTTAAACTTAAATTGCTGGCCAGGCGCTGTGGCTCATGCCTGTAATCCCAAGCCTTTGGGAGGTCGAGGTAGGCAGATTGTTTGAATCCAGGAGTTTGAGACCAGCCTGCACAACATGGCGAAATCCCATCACTACAAAAAAACAAACAAACAAAATACAAAAATCAGCTGGGTGATACCCTGTCCCTCCCCTATCTCACCCCCGGCTGCTCCAAATGTAAATAAAACATTTTTTTAAGTTTAATTTTTTTTTTTTTTTGGAGATGTAGTTTTGCTCTTGTTGCCCAGGCTGGAGTGCAATGGCGCAAACTCGGCTCACCACAACCTCCACCTCCCCTGTTCAAGTGATTCTCTTCCCTCAGCCTCCCAAGTAGCTGGAATTACAGGCATGCGCCACCACGCCTGGCTTATTTCGTGTTTTTAGTAGAGACGAGGTTTCTGCATGTTGGTCTTGCTGGTCTCGAACTCCCGACCTCAAGTGATCCGCCCGCCTCGGCCTCCCAAAGTGCTGGGATTACAGGCGTGAGCCACTGCGCCCGGCCTAAAGTTTAAAATTTTATCCCTCAGTCAGACTAGCTACATTTCAAGTGCTCAGTAGCCATATGTGGTTAGTGGCCACTGTATTGGACAGCACAAAGAACATTTTTATCTTCATAGAAAATTCTGTTTGCTCTTATAGATTATTACATACACAATTACTTATCCTTTATTTTGCTACATTATCATTAGAGTTTTTGTTTGTAACTTGATAATGCAGTTTCATATGTCCTAGAAATACTAACTTTTGCTTTCTTGAAATCTTATTTTCCCCCAATTTTTTTTATCAACTATATGCTTAAATCAACATTTTTTTCCTTTGTTGTTCCATTAAGATAGTCAACATCTGACAATTTTTACCTCAAAACTTTTAAGTTCTGTGATCAATACAGTCAAAGTAATGCCTCTAGGTATTATTCATTTTTAAGACAACACAGTCTATGACAGTGTCTGTCCATGTGCCTTTTTTACCATGTACAGTGAAAAACTACTTATTAAATGGTGATTTTCCCCCTTTTATCTTATTAAGTAAATTATATGGTCTTTTTTTTATGGAAGCCTCCATAGTTAGAGATGTAAAACAGCAATTTCTTGGTTCTATAGCATGACATAGTTCAGAGCTGAGATTAGAGAAACCCCGTAGAGTTGTTAATACTTGAGGGCATCCCCAACTAGAAAAGTATGTGAATTTAGGCATGGGAGGAAGGAAGGATCTGCTTTAAATTTAGTGTAGGGTCACTGAGTCTTAATGATAGATTAAACAAGGGAGGTAGAATAATGAATAGGGGTATACTGTGTGTAGCACTAATACCAGAAGTCCATGGTTTGTGGCGGTTTTTTAATGTCCTTTCCCATATGGTTTTGAATAGAGCAGGTTATGGCAGGGATGAGCTAAGGAATAGCTTTGTTAATGGATAAATAGGAGTAATTTTTTAACAGGAGACTTCAGGCAGTTTATTCAGAATGCCTCCTTATTTAATGAATCATGTGGTTAAATTTTTTTTCCTGATCTTAATAATACATTAAGTGGGATTGCTAAGGTATTTGTGGTATTTTCTTTCTAAAATAGCTATATCTACATTTCAGAGCCAGCCGTAACAGTGAATCCTTGGGTTGGGTTTTACTTTCTTAATTAAAGGCCAGTCGTATAGAGCTTTTGAGCATTGGCAGCATCAGTCCTTAGGGTTTGGTGTGCAGTATTAGACTTTCTTTCGTAGTGTCAATTCATTTGATACGATTTAATTAAATTGTCATTTGGAGCCAGTTTCCAACTCTACTGTATTCACCTAAACTTAACTAGGTGTGTAATTTTGGTGACTTTACTCTTACAACTTTGCTCATGGCCAAGGCAGCTACTTTTCTTAAGATAGGCTTTCTGCCCCCCCACCTACAAATCTCTGAGAGTAATGCTGAAAGCTGATCTTGCAAAGTAGCAAGTTAGACTCAGATAACCTGATCAGACACACTTTTAAGTATCTCTCAGGGCTGTTCTTTGGAGGAGCTTACTTAATATTTCCTAAAGGAGCGGTTAAGTAGGTTGTCTGGTGCGTTAGTTATGCAGAGAGAAGGGAAATGTAACTCTCCTGACTCCAGGGCCCCAAATGCAAACACTGGCCTAGTTGTTCCCAAACTTTCTTCTTGATGTGGATGACTTGAATGGTTTATTTTCACTTGATGAGCCACACCCCCAGGCCACTTTAGTATTCATGGCAGACCCCAACACTAAGTCCCTTTGTTGTCTTTGTTTTTTGCATTTTTTTGTTAACTAGAAAAGATAAAATTATGAGAGACGTGATTATAGACTGAGGTTCTGTTGCTGATGGTTCCCACCACTTTTTTCACATCTCAGAGAAAGGCAAAGGCCTGGATGGGCAACAGAAAACAGCAAAGCAAACATAAACATCACATCACGTCTGAGCATCAATGTGGTGCTACCAGAGTGGGAAGGGATATAGTCATTATCAAAATATAAAGATGGTTCTTTGCCAAAAGCATTAACATTGTCAGCATTTTAAAAAGTTTGAAGCTTGCTGTAGAAGCAATGGTCTTTTCTTTAAGGAAAAAAAATGTTTTCTTGAAGAAAAGGAAAATGGATTAAGAATTTTAAAAATCTACATTATTGTTCTGACCTAGACATTAACTAAGTGAATGACATTTAGGCAAGTAGCTTAATTTGTCTGTGTTTGCGCATTTGTGCACTTGTGTTTTTTAAATCACATGAAATAAAAAGGAAGTGCAATTCTATAAAAAACAAGTGGGCAGAGTAGATTAATGGCACTGTTCTACATTGTCTTCCTTATAGATGCAGTTTTAGTTTAGAACTTACAGAGGTTACAAATAAGACACAGCTGTTTCTGATAAGAGTTTCACTTGTCCAGATCAAAAGCATAGAAGAGAAGTTGGCAAGAGTGCCCAACTGTGGAGAGAAAGAAAACTAGATTAACAGGATAGGGCATAATTGATTTACTGTCCATTGGCCAAGTAGAAGTAGCAGGCCCATAGTGTGAATATCTTCATATTCTTTTATTCCAGCCAAAATCCTTACTAATGTAAGGGGTGAAGGAGACTCAGAAGGCATTGGCCAAAAGTGTATAGGAGGAAGAGCCTTGGTAACTCTCATGATAAAGTTTAACTATTTTAATATGCTCTTCTCCTTTATCCTTGATTTGTTTTCCTTGGAAATTTTTTATCTTGCCATCTTTCCCAGATGTGTGTGACACCAGGAACTCTGCCCCCTTTCTGTGAAGCATTCAATTGTTGAAACAATAACAAGTTGCTATTCGTTCTGGCAGTTGTTCTTCCTCTACAGCACTTAAAAGTACAAAGTGGACAGACTGTAACTGCATTATCCATTGCAGCACAGCAGCTGTGAAAAGGCTCATTTGCTCTCATAACAGGGGCTTTGCCCATAGTTGGTCACATGTTACTAGTTGTTGTTGTTGTTGTTTTGAGATGGAGTCTCGCTCTGTCACCCAGACTGGAGTGCAGTGGTGTGGCCTCGGCTCACTACAACCTCTGCCTCCTGGGTTCAAGCGATTCTCCTGCCTCAGCCTCCCGAGTAGCTGGGATTACAGATGTGTGCCACCATGCCTGGCTAATTTTAGTGTTTTTAGTAGAGATGGAGTTTCACCATGTTGGCCAGGCTGGTCTCAAACTTCTTACCTCAGGTGATCCGCCCGCCTCGGCCTCCCAAAGTGTTGGGATTACAGGTGTGAGCCACTGCACCCCACCCACTTGTTACTACTTAATGACCACTGTTTAGAATTAAGTACAAATGGTTTCATAGAAGATTCATACACATTACAATTATAAAAGTGTCCAGTGGCCAGGCACAGTGGCTTACAACCTGTAATCCCAGCACTTTGACGGGGCTGAGGTGGGAGGATTGCTTGAGTCCAGGGGTTTGAGACCAGCCTGGGCAAAATAATGATACTTCCTCTCTACAAAAAGTTGAAAAATTACCCAGGTGTGGTGGTATGCATCTGTAGTCACTCAGAAGGCTGAGTTGGGAAGATCTTATCAGCCCAGGAGATCCAGGCTGCAGTGAGCTGTGATGGCCCCACTCCACTCCAACTGGGTGACAGAGTAAGACACTGTCTCAACACAAAAAAGTGTCCAGTGGACAGCCAGGCGCAGTTGCTCACGCCTGTAATCCCAGCAGTTTGGGAGGCCAAGGCGGGCAGATCACCTGGTCTTTTATTTTTTTTTTGAGATGGAGACTCGCTGTGTTACCCAGGCTGGAATGCAGTGGTGCGATCTGGGCTCACTGCAACCTCTGCCTCCCAGGTTCAAGCAATTCTTGTGTCTCACCTCCTGAGTAGCTGGGATTACAGGATGCACAACCACGCCTAGCTAATTTTTGTATTTTTAGTAGAGACAGGGTTTCACCATGTTAGCCAGACTGGTGTCGAACTCCTGACCTCAAGTGATCCGCCCACCTTGACCTCCCAAAATGCTGGGATTAAGGGCGTGAGCCTCTGCACCTGGCCTGGTCTTTTTTCTATGCATACATATGGTATGCATACATATGTACCTATGTTTATACACACATAACTTAAACAGAGATGCATATTATTTTGTAACCTGGTTTTTAAAAAGATCATGTAACAACTTTTTATATAACCAAGTATTCTTCCACATTAGGGGTCAGCAAATTTGTTTCTGGGAAGAGACAGATAATTCTTATTCTGGGCTTTTTAGGCCATGCAGTCTCTGTTGCATCTACTCAACTCTGCTATCTTGGTAGTGTAAAAACAGCCAGAGAAAATATGTAAACAAATGGATGTGGCTGTGTTCCAGTGTAACTTTATGGACAGAAACCGACAGTAGACTGAATTTGACCTCTGGGCTGTGCTTTGCTGATGCTGGTTCATCACTTTAATAACTGCACAGTATTTTATTTATTTAACTGTTCCATTATTGGATATTATGCCAATTTTGTGTTTTGATATGATTTTGTGTGATGATAAACAAGGCTGCAGTGAATATCCTTGTAGCGAAATATTTGGTTACAGGTGTGATTATGTCTTTAAGATTAACTAGTATATTGCTTCTGACGTTGTATCAGATTGTCTACTAAAATTCAGATTTAAAAATCAAAACATTTCAGGTCCACAGTATTTCTTGATTTATGTGTCCAATCTTTAAAGTATTATATAAAATTGAATTTCACAAAATGGTGTTAGGTTAAAGTAAAATTCCTAAAAATGTTTCTATAATTGTTTCAGTTATTTCTAAAATTGACTTTGGGCTTTTAATTGGTGCTTTCCTTCCTGGAAAGAATTATAAATTGATTAATTTACTTGATTTTTAAATGAGATGTTAAGAGCTTTTATTGAGTGATTGTTATTTATTGCAGGCTGTAAGAAACATTTTTTTCATATTATTTACTAAGCCATTAAATAATTGGAAAAGTATTGTTCCCTCACTGTTTCCATAAAGTGTACAGAGGAAATATTGCCCTTCGTGACAAGGTCTTGTTAGGAAACTAACCTATTTCTTTTGGGCCTTGTTTCAGCTAGCCTATGAAAGGAAAACATAACCTGTTTGTTTGTTTATTTGAGACAGAGTCTCACTCTGTCGCCCAGTCTGGAGTGCAGTAGCGTGATCTCAACTCACTGCAAGCTCCGCCTCCTGGGTTCACGCTATTCTCCCGCCTCAGCCTCCTGAGTAGCTGGGACTACAGGCACCTGCCACCACTCCTGGCTAATTTTGTTTTTGTATTTTTAGTAGAGATAGGGTTTCACCGTGTTAGCCAGGATGATCTCGATCTCCTGACCTCGTGATCTGCCCGCCTTGGCCTCCCAAAGTGTGGGGATTACAGGCATGAGCCACCGCACCCAGCCTACTGTTTAGTTGTTTTATATGGCTCAAACATAGTTCTCTAGTGGTTAGGGACATTTCTTCAGTTTATCTGACATATATAGATATCTTCCAAGTTTATTTAGGTCATTTATTGTGAGTTTGCAGGTTTACTGCAAGTTCCAAATATGTATTATGACCAGGAAGCAGTCACACTTAAGCTTGAGACAGAAAAACTAAAGATTGGCCGGGCGCAGTGGCTCACGCCTGTAATCCCAGCACTTTGGGAAGCTGAGGCAGGCAGATCACGAGGTCAAGAGATCGAGAGCATCCTGGCCAACATGGTGAAACCTCGTCTCTACTAAAAACACAAAAATTAGCTGGGCATGGTGGCACATGCCTGTAATCCCAGCTACTCGGGAGTCTGAGGCAGGAGAATTGCTTGAACCCCAGAGGCAGTAGTTGCAGTGAGCCAAGATCGCGTCACTGCACTCCAGCCTGGTGGCAGAGCAAGACTCTGTCTAAAAAAAGAAAAAAAAAAAGATTAACAGATTTTCAATTAGCAGAAATTTAGATTAAACTAAGAATGCAATGAAGTCTGTAGTAAAGAGGTAGTATCTTCTCTCATTAATTTCTTAGGCTAATAAAATCACATCATCCAAATGAAATTGCAACATTTTTAGAATTTCTGTAAAAAATCATTATTAATTATATTTATTCTCAAAAGTGACTGGCCACCTTAGGCAGAGTTCAAAGAATTTTAGTATCAGTAAACTCGAGAGGCATAGCTATCTAGAAGAGTCTATATATTATTTGCACATTCTAAAGCGGTGCTTCTGGCCAGGCGTGGTGGCTCACACCAGTAATCCTAGCACTTTAGGAGGCCAGGGTGGGTGGATCACAAGGTCAGGAGTTCGAGACCAGCCTGGCCAATACGGTGAAACCCTGCCTCTATTAAAAAAATAGAAAAATTAGCCGGGTGTGGTGGCATGCGCCTGTAGTCCCAGGTACTCGGGAGGCTGAGGCAGAAGAATCGCTTGAACCTGGGAGGCGGAGGTTGCAGTGAGCTGAGATTGTGCCACTGCACTCCAGCCTGGGCGACAGAGAGAGACTCTGTCTCAAAAAAAAAAAAAAAAAAAAAAAAAAAATTGAAATTAAAAATTTTTTAAAAAGCAGTGCTTCTTAAAACTTATCTTGGTAAGAGTTATCTAAAGAGCTTGTTAAAACACAGATTGCTGGGCACCCAGAGTGTTCTATACACTAGGTCTGTGGTGGGGCCCATGAATTTGCATTTCTGATAGTTTCCAGGTGATACTAATACCTGGTCCAGCCACCCTCTTTAAGAACCACTGTTGTAGAAAAATAACCTTTTTTTTTCTTTTTCAGTTATAATTTTAATCCCTGCAACTTCACAGTTTCTATAAACTTTTGTTTTTCAGAAAGCTTCTAAAATTTAGCTTCTTTTTAATTTGTGAAATATGTTTATCTTTTCTCATCTATAAACATTTTCTTAGCACTTTAGGAATTGTCTTTTATCTTAAAATCCAGGTTTGACCTTTTACCAAAGATACAAATTCATGGCCGGGCAGTGGCTCACACCTGTAATCCCAGGACTTTGGGAGGCCAAGGCGGGCGGATCACGAGGTCAGGAGATGGAGACCATCCTGTGAATGGTGAAACCCCATCTCTACTAAAAATACAAAAAATTAGCCGGGCGTGGTGGTGGGTGCCTGTAGTCCCGGCTACTCGGGAGGCTGAGGCAGGAGAATGACGTGAACCTGGGAGGCGGCGCTTGCAGCAGTGAGCCAAGATCGTGCCGCTGCACTCCAGCCTGGCAACAGAGCGAGACTCCGTCTCAAAAAAAAAAAAAAGATACAAATTCATTTTAATAAATGTGTGATTATTAGTTGTTACTTTAAATAATATCTAACTGCAATTGTCAAGTTGCTTTCACTCACATCCCTTTTAGTATAGGAAATTACGAACATAACCATGTTACCTATGGAAGTGTTAAATCTTATGCTGGGTAGTGTTTCAGGATGGCCAAAATCCATCTCCAACTTAATATATTTAAATTAGTTTCCATATTTGGTTAACTTTACTATCATCATCCTAGTAATCTCTTAGAAAGGCAATTGTCAAATTTCTTTATAGCCAAGTAAGAGTTGAAATAAGTTTTTAAAGTATGGTACAAAGCAAAACTAAGTTACAGTTATTAGAATGAAGAATTCATTTAGAGGCAAAAGATTTTTTAAAACTGCAGAATACAGTCAATTCAAAGCCTGACTGAAAGCAACTTCAATTTTATAGATTTCTTGAAACAGATCTTCACTGTTTTCTGGAAAGATAGTATTTGAGAAAAAGAAATGTCTCCAGTTACTGTTTTTATGAGAAGAGAATAGCTTGGTCTTTTTAATGGTTAATGAGAAGAAGTAATAGTTAAACACTTAGAGCATTGATTTCTGATTTGAATTCTCCAACACAGGCCAGCCCTGGGGGAAGGGGGAAGAAAAAAAAGCTTGCTAATTAACATTTGATTACTGATGCCACCTTCTCATTCCCCTTGCACCATCCGGTTTCAAGCGTTTTTTGTTCAGAAAGGATTTTAAGGAGGGTTTTAACTTGCATCTTAGTAAAACAAATCCATGTGCAACTGCAACGTGTATACAATACTTTTAAAAACAAGAGAAAAAGAAGGCCTTAGGTATGAAGTATGTGTTCAGAACGCACTCTGAATCACTTCTGATTCAGAAGTGATTGCTTTCTTAACTATAAGCCTTTCAGAGTGCCAGTGATTGCTAGGATACTGGAATTAAGCCTAGTTTGTGTGCCTTATTTTGATTTAAACACACACACATACAAATACTTATTTGCTCAATGCAGTTATTTAACAAACTCTTAACCAGAACATCTGATAATGTGATGCACTGGGAGCTTAAGTTTGATATATTTAAAATTCGGTCTAAGCTCAGGTTTTCATATGACCAGAGTCCTTTTTCTTCTAAGAATGATAAAAGAATGAGATGGATGGCTGTAGTTTCAGGGTACTTTTTTGTAAGGACTGTACTATAATGTGCGATAGTATCTTAATTCAGAAAATCTAGAAACTAAAGCACTGATTACTGAACATTTTGTTTTCATATTTTGCCATAACAAAATGTTTGATATGTGAAGAATCGTGGGCCAGATTTCAAAAAATTTTAAATGTTGAGATAAATTAATAAAACTTGAAAACTATATCACTTAGTAGCATTCTGGCAAAATCATATAACCACTCTGATGACATTAGATTGATAAAATAGTTTTCTGGGAAACCAGTGTGACAGACTTTATTTTTAAATGAGATCTCATAAGGGGAAAATATTAATTAGTGTTTTTTAAAAGTGTAATAAAAGTAAATACTAAGATTCATGCAAAAGAAATACTAAAATGCTTATTATCTTTATTTCTCATGTGAAATTATTTGCCATTTTTCTTTTTGATGTCTGTTATATTTTTTCTATTGTTTCTCCATTTTGTAGCATTAATAGTTTTAAATTTTCTCTCATTACTTCCTTGTCTTGTATATATTTAGCACCTCTTTTCCTGTACCTAGGATTAACTCCAGTATTTTCATGAAATAGTAACATTTTGGAGCTTTGAAAATCGGAAATGATCATGTTTTATTCTCTTCTAAGGTGGAGTACATGAGGTCTCAGAATGGCTCCACCAATTTTCCCACAGTAACAGTTGAGCAGAACTAGGATTAGAAATCTAGTTCTCTGGCTGGGTAAGGTAGCTCGCCTGTAATTCCAGCACTTTGGGAGGTTAAGGTGGGCAGATCACAAGGTCAGGAGCTCGAGACTAGCCTGGCCAACATGGTGAAACCCCGTCTCTACTAAAAATACAAAAATTAGCCGGGTGTGGTGGCACATGCCTGTAATCCTAACTACTCAGGAGGCTGAGGCAGGAGAATCGCTTGAACCCAGGAGGTGGAGGTTGCAGTGAGCCGAGAACCTACTGCACTCTGGCCTGGGCGACAGAGCAAGACTGTCTTGGAAAAAAAAAAAAAGAAATCTAGTTCTCTGCCTCGAGGTATGCCGCAACACCTTAAACTTTGTGACTTTTTTATTAGTTTGCTTTCACGAGAATAATACCTGAATGACATTTAAAATTCCCTAAAAGTTTTTCAATAGTTTGATCGATATTTAGCTCACAAGGAATGGTTTTATTATAACTGAGAATGTTATCTACTGAATTTTGTATTTTTCAATTTAAAAATAGTTTAGAACAACTCATTTGAGGCTAATCTGAGCTTCATGGTTTAGCCTTTAGCAGAGCAACTTTTCCTAAGAATTACTTTCCTAAGAAATTATGATGACATTTAACTAAAAAATAAAACTGTTTGAAAATTTAAATGAATCAAAAGAAAAGTTTGTGGGAGATGAATATGTTATGAAGGTACTTTATAATTTTATATTGAGTAGGTTATAATGAAATGATCTTTTCCCCAGTGCTGTGTTTAGGATTGAAATTCCCACAGACATTGAGGAGGTATGAAGTTTGAAGTAGAGATTATTACTTAGTTTTTCACATTAATTATAGTATATAAACAGGTGTTTATTAGCAATGACAAATTATAAGGAAACAAATCAGTACCATGTTAATTCTATACTATTAAAAGTTAATCTGATTTATATATTTTCTCAGTTGCAAACGATTGTCTTATCTGAAACAATATGGAAGAAATTATACCTTTAGAAAATCTTGAATGCAAATTAGAAAATCTGTTGTCAATCTAGAACTCTAGATCCAAATACAGTATAGTTTGTAATGTAAGTTTAATGTTCAGCTGGTAATCAAAGCATTTATTAAATTCCTTCTGAAATAATTGAAACATTTGCACGTAAAGCAAGAATTGAAAAGATTATGAAGGTTCAGCATGATCTTGAGCCAATGCTGATAAAAAAAAATGTGTAAGACAAAAAGGCCCTTAGGAAATGTTACCCTGTGAAGTGCCACTTGTCCTTAACTGGAGTTTAACACACTGTAAAGATGAAACTCCGTCAGAAGCAGCACAATATTGGCAGCTGAGCATGCCAGCCACTGCAACCCAGCCTGTGCGTGTGTTCTTTTTACTTCTCTAAAGTGCTCTCAAATCCCAAATCAATCAGTGTCCTTCCCTCTCTCTTTCTCACTTCCCTCTCCTCTTTCTTTCCCTATCTATTTCTCCCTGTCTCTTTACCCTCCATCTTCCTCTCTTCTCTTTCTTCCTTTTCCCTTTTCCCCTTCTTCTCCCTCTCTCTTCCCCCTCCCTCTTTCTTCCTCTTATTTCTTCATCTTCCCTCCTTCTCTGAAAGAACTGTGTCCTTCATCTGATCCATGATGACTTTAAATTCATCTGTATCATTTTATACAAAGCTGTATTTTATCGTTTAGGTTTCCTAGAATACTAACTTTTTTCAGAATCGTTTTTACGTGTTTTTTTTTGTGTACATTTTGGATTTTTTTTCTTCCTTGCAGGATTATGATTTCAATTTTTTATTAAATATAACCATCAATAAAGAAAATGGAATTGTAATATATTAGTAAAATCCCCACTCTTTTGATGCTTTTGCTATCTTATCACTTGTGCTTCGTCCATATACTGGTAACATCTACATATGGTAACAGCATTGGTATGCATGGAATTATTTTTGAAAAACACTAAATTGTTTAGTGATTGTGGTTCAACATAAGATTCTTTTAGTTTAAACTCAGAATACTCTGTGAATTTAGCCTTTGCATTGGAACAATCAAACATTAGCCTAATATGTTTTACATGGGACTCTCTCAGCCAAGTTCTGTCTGCATTAGCCAGTTTATTCTATGACAAGTTGCTTAACAGATGTCATTCTGGGGAGAACAATGAAGCCAAATACTTGTGCAATGGCTAACATTACTCTAACTTTGATCACTTTTGTTCAGCACATCAGTCTGGCGTTGTGCTTTATACCAACATAACACTATAGCCAGGACATGCTTTTCAGGCTTAGAATAGCAAAGGAATGTTATTCAATTCAGTGCAGTTACAGATGAGTTAATGAAAGAAGAAAATACTGTTTATTTCATAATACCTTACTGTTGTATTTTGGAATTAAGGTGGAATTTAAAGAATCCCACTCCAGAGTTATTTGTTTGTATACTTATAGTATTTGTGTATACTTTACAATGCTAGGGTAGCTTTGCCGCCTTTCCAAAAGGATGTAAATATTTGTCCTGCTTTTTTCAAAAATAGCTGATAAGGTTGGTTATATCTAGATAACATAATCAAAAATAATTTCAAGAAATTATTTTAAAGTAATAATTTCTTAATTATTTTAAGAAATAGTTTTAAGAAATTATTTTGTCTTGAAGCCTAAAGACTCCTCATACTCCCTCTTCTATCCTTCATCTTTTATTAGTGTAACACTCTAGGTTTGTGGAACACCTTTCTCGTTAAGAATACTAATGTTTAAAAATGACAAAATAATAACAGCTAGTGAAAGTGGTTAGAGGTTAACCCAATTGCATTTGGTTAAATTTTTGGGTTGATAATGACTGATAAAAATTTCAAAATGATGTGACTGACTATAAACAAAATGTTGCATGGTAGACTAGCCATTTGCTAAGAACCTCTAAAGAAAACCTGTTTGAATTGAGTACAGATCAAGCCATTCCTCAAGCTCCTCAGATCTCATTTACTAAGTCATTTTTCCACAGGTGTGAATTAGAGATAAAAATAGAGTGAGTTCTGTGTTTTTGTTTTATTTTTTGTTTCTCCTTTCCGTAGTGAACTTGTATCTCTATTTCACTGGAATGGTAACTTAGATAAGATTATGTATAAGAAACGGTAATGTGAAAACAAAATGCTATAATTGGACAACATGATACTTTAGGCTTCTGCATTTTTAAAACATAAATGCATGATGCTTGTTGAAGTATGAAGAAGCCTATTGAAGTCTTTGGGTTTTGTTTTGTTTTTTGAGACAGGGTGTCACTGTGTCACCCCGAGTTCAGTGGCACAGTCATGGCTCATTGCTGCCTCTATCTGCTGGGCTCAACTGATCTTCCCAGCTTGGCCTCCCAAAGGGTTGGGATTACAGGCATGAGACACCATGCCTGGCCTCAAGTCTTAACACAGAACATATGATGGGGAGCATTTCAATCCTAACTTCATTTGATACAGTAGGATAATAATGCCATAATTAACTTGAAGAATTAGTTAAAATGGATAATCTCTCCATTATTATGATTCGTTAATTTATTTGTGAATAAAAACTAAAATAGAAAAAAAAAAAAAACCTGAAGAGAGACATACTGCTTTTTTCTTTTTTTTGAGACAGGGTCTCACTCTGTCTGCCAGGTGGGAGTGCAGTGGCGTGATCATGGCTCACTGTATCCTCAACTTCCTGGACTCAAGGAATCCTCCCTCCTCAGCTTCCTGTGTAGTGGGGACTATAGGCATGAGCCACCACGCCTAGCTAATTTTGTTATTTTTTAGTAGAAATGGGGTCTCACTATGTTGCCCAGGCTCATCTTGAACTCCTGAGCTCAAGTGATCCTCATACCTTGACCTCCTAAAATGCTGGGATTACAGGTGTGAACCACCACGCCTAGTAACACTTCTTTTATTTTATTTTTATTTTTATTATTTTATTTCGAGACAGAGTCTCGCACTGTTGCCCAGGCTGGAGTGCAGTGGTACGATCTCAGCTCACTGCAACCTCCGCCTCCTGGGTTCAAGCCATTCTCCTGCCTCAGCTTCCTGAGTAGCTGGGATTACAAGCACGTGCCACCACACCTGGCTAATTTTTGTATTTTTCATAGAGACAAGGTTTCGCCATGTTGGCCAGGCTGGTCTTGAAATCCTGACCTCAAGTGATCTGCCCACCTGGGCTTCCCAAAGTGCTAGGATTACAGGTGTGAGCTACCATGCCTAGCCAACACTTCTTAATTACTGGCCGACGTAGGGTTTAACCTTCCAACACTTTATTCTGATAAGTTTACCTCCTTTCTTTTCAAAGTAAAAGGTATAATGTTACATGTTGGGAAAAATAGTTTCTCATCTTTAACGCATTTTTTGTATTTAATTTTCAGGAAGGGCCTATAGCTCTGATGTTAGTAAATATTACACGAAATGTTTTTAATTTGGATTGATTTCAAAAAAATAACGCGTGCTACTTTTTTTTTTTTTTTTTTTTTTGGTCGGTGGTAGGGAGATGGAGTCTCACTCTGTTGCCCAGGCTGGAGTGCAGTGGCGTGATCTCAGCTCGCCGCCACCTCCGCCTCCCGGATGCAAACGATTCTCCTGCCTCAGCCTCCCAAGTAGCTGGGATTATAGGCACTGCCACCATGCCTGGCTAATTTTTTGTATTTTTAGTAAAGATGGGGTTTCACCATGTTGGCCAGACTGGTCTCGAACTCCTGACCTCAGGTGATCCACCTGCCTTGGCCTCCCAAAGTCCTGGGATTACAGGTGTGAGCCACCATCCCCGGCCCTGTGCTACTTTAATAATAAGTTTCTGTATCTTTGAAACTTACATAAAAAATATAAAGACAATTTTAGGTTTTTCCTCCCCTGTCCCCCTTGCCCTGCAATAAAACCCCACTACCCTTCACTATTCCACATAGAAACTTGAAATGTATGTTTTTGGTTTTGAATCATTGTGCATTTTAACGATTAAATAAATTATAAAAATGTATAATTGTACTTTGCCCTTAGTGAATTGGGTGCCTGAAGTTTCTTGACTGAAAAGAAATGAAGTCAGCCAGGAGTTGAAAACAAGAGAGGAAGGATGTTTCTTAACTCTTATTTCATCTAGTCTTCATTGAGAATCTGCTTTTAAATTTGGTTTTGTTCTTTTTTACAAAATTTTTTGACTTGGGTTTTCATAGTTTCAAATTCTTGTTTTGAATCTAGAAGAAAACAGGAAATACACTGTATGTCTCATAAATTGATTGGAAACTATAAGTCATGTGAAAATTCTGTTTTAATTGTCCTGTTTCTTTCTTTTCATAGGTAAAGAGAAATGTGTATGACCTTACAAGTATCCCCGTTCGCCACCAATTATGGGAGGGCTGGCCAACTTCTGCTACAGACGACTCAGTAAGTGACAGTCAAATTTTCAGTTTTATATCATCCTTTCTCTTTTGCCACTTTAAGTCTAATTGGCTTTGATAATAAGCACAATCAGATGCTTTGAGTCTTCCATTGAAAGAATTATCTAGCCAGGCACAGTGGCTCACTCCTGTAATCCCAGCACTTTGGGAGGCTGAGGCGAGTGGATCACCTGAGGTCAGGAGTTTGAGACCAACCTGGCCAACATGGTGAAACCCTATCTCTATTGAAAACACAAAAATTAGCTGGGCATCATGGTGGGCGCCTCTAATCCCACTACTCAGGAGGTTGAGGTAAGAGAATCACTTGAACCTGGGAGGTGAAGGTTGCAGTGAGCTGAGATTGCGCCATTGCACTCCAGCCTGGGCGACAGAAGCGAAACTCCATCCCCCCCCAAAAAAAGAAATAATTATCTAAACCAAGCAATGTGAAAGTAAGAGAAGTTGTAATAATCTGAGTTCACTTTTAGAACAGATATCACAAGCCAAGCAGGTCAGCATTCTGTTGGTAATGTTACAGTATCAATGCAAGAATTTGATGCTGCTGGATTGACTTTGACTTAGTTTTTTTCTTGATGAGAAGAATATATTACTACTAATGAAATATTCAAGGCAAAAACATTTTCTTTCCTAAATTACAGGTAATTCAAAATCAAGCTAATCATTATATTTAATTTTAAAACTACCTTTTTCATAGTAGACTGATATTTAAAAAGTTAATTTTTATAGTTAACATTAATAGCTCTTTAATCTCAAACATACCCATAAATTTTGCTACCATAAGAAGCTGTAAGAAAATAGTCTGTCATTTTTACCCTTATTATATATTTTATAATGATTTCCCTATTGTAAATGTTTGAAGCCTTTCCTATCTCTGTCATTTCCACTCATTGTTGTTTTCTGTGAGAGTATATTTCATTATGTAAGGAGGCCATCTGAAATTCAGTTTTGGCCACTTTTCCCCATAAACTTGCTTGTTCTAACCAGATACCTAAGTTTTTTTAAAAAGTAAAAGTAAAAATGAGAATGTTTCTGGAAATCTCAAGTTACATCTAATTTTTAAAATAAACCGGGCTAAAAAGAAATTGGGACTTTGTAAACATGTTGTAATGATCAATACTGAAATAATGATTATGCCTAGGAATTGAATTATCTTTTAATATTTTCTAGTAAATATTATGTTTCTGCCTGGATAATAACTACAGTTCACTCCTCTTCCAGCATCACCACTATATGTTTTAATATAAAAGAATTCTTTGTGGAAGACAGAAAAGTTGTAAGACAATTTAGGTAGATGCTACTTGAATCTAATTACAATGTAAACACTATGCCTTTGGAACATGCTTTGTGGATTATGAAATTTTAAAAATCAGAAACTTTAATAATCAGAAAATAGCAAAACCTTTATTTTTGGTCAGGCACGGTGGCTCACACCTGTAATCCCAGCACTTTGGGAGGCTGACACCGGTGGATCGCCTGAGGTCAGGAGTTTCTTTGTTTATTTATTTATTTTTGAGATGGAATCTTGCTCTATCGCCCAGTCTGGAGTACAATGACACAATCTTGGCTCATTGCAACCTCCACCTCCTGGGTTCAAGCGATTCTTCAGCCTCAGCCTCCCAAGTAGCTGGGATTATAGGTGCCTGCCGCCACACCCGGGTAATTTTTGTATGTTTAATAAGGACAAAGTTTCACCAAGTAGGCCAGGCTGGTCTTGAACTCCTGACCTCAGGTGACCTGCCTGCCTCAGCCTCCCGAAGTGCTGAGATTACAGGCATGAGCCACCATGCCTGGCCGAGGTCAGGAGTTTGAAACCAGCCTGGCCAACAAGGTGAAACCCTGTCTCTACTAAAAATACAAAATTAGCTGGGCTTGGTGGCTTATGACTTTAATCCCAGCTACTTGGGGGGCTAAATAAAGCAGGAGGATCACTTGAACCTGGGAAGGGGAGGTTGCAGTGAGCCAAGATTGCGCCATTGCACTCCACTGGGCAATAAGAGCAAAACTCCATCTGAAAAACAAAAACAAAAGCCCCTTTATTTTTAATAAACACTTCCAGAAAAAAAAAATCTTTAGGTTTAGGTGCTTAAATTTGTTTCTGAAAAACTGATTTTAGCATTGATGTTATAGTATATAATTAGAATTATTGGCTGGTCATCTATGGCTAAGGATAGGGATGCGTTTGTGGTTTTCTTGTGTTTTTTGTTGTTGTTGTTTTTCTTGCTTGAGTGAGAAATTTGATAGAAAATGTGCTACCTTTTTTTTTTACAAAAATAAAAGAATAATGTTCATACATGATGGTCTACTGTTTACCTGAGGAGGCATGAAGAAAACAGAAATGTTCTTAGTATTGTCTAAGAACTTGTTACAAGAAATAGTAATATTAATAGAAGAAAATAATTAAGACCTGAGCATATCATTAAATTCTCTGAGCTTTAATTTTCTCACTAATTTGCAGAACTATTATGAGGATAAGTGATAATATAAATACAGTACCTGGCTCATAGTAGACACTCAGTAAATGAGTCGACATTATAATTAAGATAACTGCAAAAAAAGTTATTATAATTACAGATTACAATTACAGGCAAGAACTGGCTGGTTTAAAGAAATGATGTCTGAGACTTGCTTCAGAATAACCTACGCGTGGCAGAGTGAGTGAGGATAGAGCTAATTTAGATTAGGCATCTATCAATCATTGTTGAATCTGGGTGATACGTATATTGGGTTTATTATACTGTTCTCTCAACTTTTGTATATGTTTGAACATTTTCATAATAAGTTTAAAGCAAAAATAATTGTTTAAGAGCAGGGACATAAGATAATAGAGAAACTCTGGAAACGTGGGACTTCACAGTGTTGGAAAAGCCAACTGCTTTTGCACCCCACCCTTGTAGAAACCAGACTGAAATTGGCTTATCAGGTACAAGTTCCAAGAATGATAGGCAAAGTCGATGAAATATGATCAGTTCTTCTGCCTGCAGAATAGTGCCATATACATTTTAGGTGCTAATTCATTGAATTGAGTTGGCATGGTCTTTTATGAGACCCATGTTTTAATGGTTTTTATAATATTTAATTTTTTGCCAAAGAGTTGTCATGCAGTCTAATTACTATAGGAAAATATGGAAAGCAGCTAAAACTGTTTGTTTCCAAGACTGTAATACTACTTGGTGCTCTTAAGTCACAGCAAACACAAGAGGAAATCCCTATTAAGAGGCTTGATTCTTTTAGCCTCATTATTCCCATTTGCACCTTGTCCCAGAACCTGTGAAGTGGTGCCTGCCCACACCTCCCCAGAGCAAATGTTGCCGCATTGGCAGGATGTTGCCTTGAGCTTGCATGATTTGATACAACAAAGATGTTCAGGGCCAGGCTGCTTTTAACTGATGCCACAGCAGATTCACTAGCTCCAGTGCTTGAATTTAGCCCAAAATGGCTTATAACCAGTATTCTGAGGAGATCCTAGCCAAATAATGTCGTAAAACCTTTTTCATTAGGAGTATAAAAACTCATAAAACTGGTACTTGTAGTCTATATTTGTTGCAGGCAGTGGTGTTTTTATACTTACTTAAATCATTCAAGTGGAGGCATCTGCTACAAAACAAAATAGTCCTCACAGCTTAGGGCATGAATTGGGTACAGCTGAGAAATGTCAGCTGTGTAAACAGCCTGAAATGTGTTACCAACAAAAATATAATTAATTTCTTTCCAAGACAGTGTGCCATAACTTAATACTTAGAATGGTTTAACTTTCAGAGAAAGCACCTGAACATTTGCTTCCTCGTGCCAGAGTAGAGGATTGGTTATAAAGGTCATTAAAAGTGAGGTCATTTTGTACTTTTATTGCTCAGTTGAAGAAATTTGTGTCGCTTTAAATATACAGTAGCCTTAGATATCATTGGATTCTATGAATTTATGAAAATACCATAGATCAAGAAATTAATGGATCTGGAGTGATGAAAGTGTTCTAAAAATTAGATTGTGGAAAAGGTTGCACATCTCTAAAGCTTTAAAAAATAATTGAACTTTTTTTTTTTTTGAGACGGAGTCTCGCTGTCGCCCAGGCTGGAGTGCAGTGGCGCGATCTCGGCTCCCTGCAAGCTCCGCCTCCCGGGTTCACGCCATTCTCCTGCCTCAGCCTCCCGAGTAGCTGGGACTACAGGCGCCCGCCACCGCACCCAGCTAGTTTTTTGTATTTTTAGTAGAGACGGGGTTTCACCGTGGTCTCGATCTCCTGACCTCGTGATCCGCCCGCCTCGGCCTCCCAAAGTGCTGGGATTACAGGCGTGAGCCACTGCGCCCGGCAATTGAACATTTAAAATGAGTGAATTTTATGGCATATAAATTATGCCTCAGTGAAGCTATTTTTTTAAAAAAGAAGTTAATTAACTAGATTAAAATACTTTTTCGCTTACATTTTTATCCTGCATGAGAAATACTTTGCAGTAACACAAGAGATGTTTTGTTCAGTATACTTCTCATTAACCTTTGACTCACCCAACAGGACAAAGAAATAGACCTCTTGTAATCAATTCTTTTATAATCATGAGTCTCTTATGAACCTAATAGACTTCAGTCTTGGGCATTTTCAGGCCACTCAGTGAAGTCAATAATCATTTATAACATTGTTGCCCATCTCCCTTCAGAGTTAATGTATTTTCTTTGCTTGTGGTCGTACTGGAATAGGGTGTGGGATACTGTATGAATTGTCAGTAACTCCGTTCCTTTTGTACTCTTTGATCAGGGAAATAGGTATCTAAAGCTTCACCAGTAGGAAAATGTTTTCATGCTGTGACAGTTCAGCTTTGAGAACAAGGAGTTACAAGCAGGCAAAATCTCATTTTACACTTTAACAAGGAAGCTCTTGGTTTCTAGATAGGAAAAATAATTTTAACACTGTGAATTATGTTTAGACACCTTATTACAATGCAGACAATATGAGTACATGTAGTTCTTTTTAAATTCCTGGATTTAATAATGCTTATACAAAGAAAACCCTTTCAGTTTTTTGTTTGTTTTCACTTTTATTTATATATTTTTTTGAGACAGAGTCTTGCTCTGTCACCCAGGGTGGAGTGCGGTGGCGAGATCTCAGCTGACTGCAACCTCTGCCTCCCAGGTTCAAGTGATTCTTATGCCTCAGCATCCCGAGTAGTTGGGATTACAGGCATGTACCACCATGCCCAGCTAATTTTTGTGTTTTTAATAGAGACAGGGTTTCGCCGTGTTGGCCAGGCTGGTCGTGAACTCTTGGCCTCAGGTGATCCACTCGCCTCGGCCTCCCAAAGCACTGGGATTACAAGCATAAGCCACTGTGCCCTGCCAACTCTTTCAGTTTTATTACTTTTTTTTTTGTTTGTTTGTTTTTTTTTTTTTTTTGAGACAGAGTTTCGCTGTTGTTGCACAGGCTGGAGTGCAATGGTGTGATCTCGGCTCACTGCAACCTCTGCCTTCCGGATTCAAACGATTCTCCTGCCTCAGCCTCCCGAGTAGCTGGGATTGTAGGCATGCACCACCGTGCTTGGCTAATTTTGTATTTTTAGTAGAGATGGGGTTTCTCCATGTTGGTCAGGCTGGTCTCGAACTCCCGACCTCAGGTGATCCGTCCACCTCGGCCTCCTAAAGTGCTGGGATTACAGGCATGAGCCACCGTGCCCAGCTTAATACTTTATTATTGTGCTTTTCTCACTCTCTCTCTCTCTCTTTCTTTCTTTCTTTTTTTTTTTTTTGATGGAGTCTCACTCTGTCACCCCCAGGCTAGAATGCAATGACATGGTCTTGGCTCACTGCAACACCTCCACCTCCTGGATTCAAGCGATTGTCCCTCCTCAGCCTCCCAGGTAGCTAGGACTACAGGCGCATGTCATCATACCCAGCTATTTTTTTTTTTTTTTTTTGTAGTTTTAGTAGAGACGCGGTTTCATAAGTTGGCCAGGCTGGTCTTGAACTCCTGACCTTGTGATCCACCTGCCTTGGCCTGCCAAAGTGCTGGGATTACAGGCATGAGGCACCATGCCCAGACTTTTCTTTTGTGATTACTAATGGTCTTCTGTATTTCTGTCATTGGCCACAAAATATTCACTCAGAATTGAGAAACCAGGCATTTTAGAATCAAAGCTCTTTGGGCATGTGTTAGGATTCAGAAAGCTAGTTATTAAGTATTTTCACATTGAGAATGTGAGATAACTTACAAGTAAAACCATTACACAGTGGCTTTTATATAAAATAAAAAGAGCCGGGCACAATGGCTCACACCTGTAATCCAGCACTTTGGGAGGCCAAGATGGGTGGATCACCGGAGGTCAGGAGTTCAAGACCATCCTGACCAACATGGAGAAACCCTGTCTCTACTGAAAATACAAAATTAGCCAGGTGTGTGGCGCATGCCTGTAATCCCAGCTACTTGTGAGGCTGAGGCAAGAGAATTGCTTGAACCTGGGAGGCGGAGGTTGCAGTGAGAGATTGTGCTATTGCACTCCAGCCTGGGCAACGAGCAAAACTCTGTCTAAAAAAAAAAAAAAATTAAAATGAATAAATACATAAAATAAAAACTGCACATCGCCCTCTCCCCACCCCACTCTTAAATAGAAATGAATCTGATGGCTGGGCACAGCGGCTCACACCTGTAATCCCAGCACTTTGGGAGGCCAAGGCAGACGGATCACGAGGTCAGGAGTTCGAGACCAGCCTGGCTAACATGTTGAAACCCTGTCTCTACTAAAGATACAAACAATTAGGGCCAGGCCCCCTAACTTTTGAGATGGAGTTTCACTCTTGTTACCCAGGCTGGAGTGCAATGGCACGATCTCGGCTCACCGCAACCTCCGCCTCCCGGGTTCAAGCTATTCTCCAGCCTCAGCTTCCCGAGTAGCTGGGATTACAGGCATGCACCACCACACCCAGCTGATTTTATATTTTTAGTAGAGCCGGGTCTTCTCCATGTTGATCAGGCTGGTCTTGAACTCCCGACCTCAGGTGATCTGCCTGCCTTGGCTTCCCAAAGTGCCGGGATTACAGGCATGAGCCACCGCGCCCAACTGAAGTTAATATTTCTAAATAGAAGTACAACATGAATCACATTCAGCCTTGCTTACTTATTTTCAATGGCTCGTTTATGTACAGATTTTTATGCTGGCATTCAAAACCCTTCATTCTTTAGTCTGAAACTTCCCTTCCAGGTTTATTTTCCCATACAGGCTCTGAGTAAATACTTGATAAATATTTGTTGAATGAATGATTGAATATTACACCATATGTGTCTCAGCTTTAGCTAAATACTTACTATTTTTCGAATATACTTGGTACTCTCCCACCCTGTCATTTAATCATACTCTTCCTTCCACCTAGAATACCTACAACAATTATCTCCTTCCTTGAAGACCTTTTTGTTTTGTTTTGTTTTGTTTTGAGATGGAGTTTCACTCTTGTCACCCAGGCTGGAGTGCAGTGGCGCGATCTCAGCTCACTGCAACGTCTGTCTCCTGGGTTCGAGCAATTCTTCTGCCTCAGCCTCCCGATAGCTGGGATTACAGGCGTGTGCCACCATGTCCAGCTAATTTTTGTATTATTAGTAGAGACAGGGTTTCACTATGTCGGCCAGGCTGGTCTCTAACTCCTGACCTCAGGTTATCCACCTGCCTCGGCCTCCCAAAGTGCCAGGATTAGAGGCGTGAGCCACCGTGCCCAGCCAAGACCTTTCTTTAAGAAACCCTGCCTATGCCCTTCTTCCCGTGCTGCCTTCTCCAACCCTCTTAGAAATTCACTTATAGTTCTCTTCTTCTACTTAAGTTTTTTTCACTTTTTTCTTATTTTGTTATTTGTTTCCTTCATTTCTCCCTTCCTTCCGCCTCTCTGGCTTCATCTGATCACCACAAGCAACTACTATGGATCTCAGTCTCTGTAACTGTCGAACAATAACTCATAGAGTTATTGTGAAGAGTAAAGAGTCAGTAGTTACAAGAATAGTTACTGCTAGGTTTATTTTGAAGATTGAAGTAGTATGTACTAGAAAGAATGCCTTAACATGGTTGACTTTGGGCTATTATTGTGTTTTATTTTTGTTTTTATCTATTCATTCACTTGACATTTGTGGAACAACTCTGTTAAAAGAAAACTTCAGACAAATTAAATTTAACGGAGTTTAATTGAACAAGAAAAAAAAAATGATTCGCAAATTGGCAGCCCCCAGAATCATAGCAGATTCAGAGAGACTCCAGGAATGCCTCGTGGTTAGAACAAATTTATAGACAAAAAAAGGAAAGTGACGTACAGAAAGAAGCAAGGTACAGAAACAGCTGTATTGGTTACAGGTTGGCGTTTGCCTTATTTGGAAACAGAACATACAGCAGTATATCAGTGGTTGAAGAATGGCTGCTGAGATTGGCCAAGACTCAACTATTATTATAGGCATATACTCATAAGTTTGGTTTTCAGTCTTGTCTACCTATTAAGTTAGGTTAAGCTTCCTCCATCAGGACCCAAATGTGGAAGTACGCAGCCCTAGGCTGGGCATGGTGGCTCATGCCTGTACTCCGAGCGGTTTGGGAGGCCAAGGCAGGTGGATTGCTTGAGACCAGGAGTTTGGGACCAGCCTGGCCAACATGGCGAAACCCTGTCTCTACTAAAAATACAAAAAAATTAGCCGGGCGTGGTGGCTTACACATGTGATCCCAGATACTCAGGAGGCTGAGACACAGGAATTGCTTGAACCTGGGAGGCGGAGGTTGCAGTGAGCTAAGAGTGTGCCACTGCACTCCAGCCTGGGTGGCAGAGCGAGACAATGTCTCAAAAGAAAGAAGAAGAAATACAGAGTCCTTCTCAGATCATATTTAGTTCGCTTTAACAACTCTTACAGGCCAGTAACTGTGCTGGGCCTTAACGTTGCAGTGGTAAGATCTTGCTTCTCAGAGATTGATGAGTTTAGTGGGAGACATATATAAACAGTGACAACTGAAGTATATAAATGCAATGGGATCATAGAAGAGGGAACAACCAATTTTGCTAACAGTTAGTGGTAGTGAAAAAATGACTTCTCAAAGAAAGGGACATTTGATTACGTTTTAATTTGTATACTTATATTCCTCCTTTTGTAAATTATAAGCATTGGAAGTAAGAAATGTCTTCACATTTATATCAGAGTGTTTTATGCATTTATTTAAATTGCATTCATTTATTTAAATTGTTCAGTGCTCCACAAAGTTGACATCTATGGCAATAAACAACTAAAGGATCGATTTGTGTGAGTATAGTAACTGGATAAACATTTTGAGAATCATTTATTTCTAATAAAAATTAAATTATGAAAACTAAGCATTTTATAGCAGCAAGTAGAATAACAGATTTAGGAGTGTGCAGAGCTACATTGTGAGCCGATTTTTACCAATGTATGGGTGTATATATATGTATGGGTGGGAGGCAGAGGAAATGGAGGTGGGGGAGAATGCAAGTGAGCAGAACAGTCCAAGTTTGTTGAATCCTAACATTACTATTATTTAGATGTTACTTAATGTTTGAGCTTCAGTTTCTTTATCTACAAAATGGAGATGATATTAACACACTTGAAAACCTATTGTGAAGCTTACATGAGTTAACATATTATTAGGTGGGACCATATGAAGTTGCCATTTTTTAGGGACAAAAATGGTTGCAGATTAGAAGTTTCATATGATTATATCTAATATGTAAAGCACATAATATAATGCAGGGGTTGACAGTTATGACTGTTAGCCCAAATCTCACTCAGCATCTGTTTTTGTCAATAATATTGTCTTGGGACACATTCACACCGATTTCTTTTTTTTTTTTCCTTTTTTTAGATGGAGTCTCACTCTGTCCCCCATGCTGGAGTGCAGTGGTGCGATCTCAGCTCACCGCAACCTCCGCCTCCTGGATTCAAGAGATTCTCCTGCCTCAGCCTCCTGAGTAGAGTAGCTGGGACTACAGGCAGGTGCCACCACGCCCGGCTAATTTTTGTATTTTTAGTAGAGACGGGGTTTCGCCATGTTGGCCTGGCTGGTCTCAAATTCCTGACCTCAGGTTCTCCCTGCCTTCGGCCTCCCAAAATGCTGGGATTTTAGGCATGAGCCATAGCACCTGGCCACACTGATTTCTTAATGTACTGTGCCACAGCTGCTGTCACACTATAAGCAGGGATGTATAGTTGCAGACAAAGACCATATGGCCCACAACACCTGAAATATCTACTGTCTGGCCCTTTGCGGAGAAAGTCTGCCAACCCCTGGTGTAATGTCTGGCATTTAGTAGGCATTCAGCAAACATTAACTCTCTTTCCCTTGAGTAAGCACCTTCTTTATATTGCATACACATGCAGAATCAGAAGCATTCTTTGAATAGCTTCAGGGTCATCTTATGCTATTTAAATTACTTTGTTAGCCTGTCCTAGGGCAGACAGATTCAGGCAATCTTTGGACATTTTCACTGACTTTTTCTTTATTTGGGAAGGTCATGGATAATGTTGCTTCTGATGGTGGTGAGACTCAGTAGCTTCAGAGGGTTCATTGCCCTTGTCAACATATAGAGTCTTTAGCAAATAACACAGGCAAAGACTAAACAGATGAAAAGAACAGCTTTGAAAGCAGTAGAAGAAAGTTTGGGTTTAAAAGAAAAGAAAAGTTGTGAAATGAATTCTATTCTGAGCAAGAGTGAGAAGTTTGGGAGTGTGGATGAAGCACTCAAGGGAAATGTTTGCTCAGTAAATATGAGGAAGAACACATGGAAGCAAGACAGCCCCCAATTGGAAACTTACAAGCACTAAGACCTGATGCTGTGGGTCTTGATTTCAGTTTATTAAAATCCCAAACCTGTAGACTGCTGCTTCTGCCCATGAAGGGATAACTGCTTTGGGATTTTCCCCCTCTCTGTAAACAACTACAAGACAGGATAAAATACATGAAACAACTGTTTTCAGATATTAGCCAACAGGACTCTGAAGAAGGAAACAAGAGTCCTGTGAGAGTCTTAAATTCTGCCTGGAGGCAACTTTGGATCCCATAGCAGGAAAGGGAAAGTAAAACAGAACTTGGTAATTTCGCTGAGTTGAAGGGACAGAGATTGGAGTTTTGGGAGGCTCCAGCAGCTAGATTTTGCAAAGCAGACTTCCAGCAGAGAAAAATCTCCAGAAATCTGCATAGGATTCCCCAAGTCTTTAGCTGAATACCAGTCTTTGTGCATGCATAGGCTGAAAATCCAGGAGGCTAAGCAAAGAGAAATTGTTAGGAAAAAGAACAGTTAACTGGAGCTGTAAGGTAAACAATCCCCAGAGTTTACACAAAACTAAAACTGCTTCAAGTTTCTTCCAACTACACATTGTAGAGACACCTCATTGAATACACAGGGCATTCAGTAGCTATCTTCAGAAGAGTTAACACCTTAGTGGAGTGGATAAATTGGCCGTAGAATGAAGGCTACTCTAGGACTTTTTAAAAGCTTAAAAACAAGCCTCAATAAGGAATAAGCTGATTAATAGGTAACTGCCTCTAAAAACAAAGTCCAGCATCCAATTAAAAGTTACTGCACATACGAACAAGCAGGAAAATCTGACCCATAACCAGAAAAGAAGTCAGTCAAAAGAAACAGACGTGGAAGTTACTTAGATAATGAAATTGGCAGACATGGACTTTAAAGTAGCTTTCATAAATGCTATGAAAGTGCTCAAGGACTTAAGTGAAAACATAACAGGAAATAATAAAATGTATAAAAGAGAACAAAGTATCATGGCAGGGTGGGAGTGGGGACAGTGATGGCTCTTGCCTGTAATCCCAGCACTTTGGGAAGCTGAGGCGGGAGGATCACTTGAGCTCTGGAGTTTGAGACCAGCCTGGCCAACATGGCGAAACCCCAGCTCTACTAAAACTACAAAAATTAGCCAGGCATAGTGGTGCATGCTTGTAATCCCAACTACTCAGGACACTGAGGCAGGAGAATCGCTTGAATCTGGGAGGCGGAGGTTGCTGTGAGCTGAGATCGTGTCACTGCACTCTAGCCTGGGCGACAGAGTGAGACTGTGTCTCAAATAAAAGAAAAAAATTTTTTAAAAGAACAAAGTAACACTTCTAGAGATAAGTAATATAGTATCTATCTGAAGTACAAATTTTACTGGATGGGATAAATAACAGCTTAGACAATGCCCAAGAAAAGATCAGTGAACTTAAAGATACAGCAATAGAAACTGTTCCCATTAAAAGATAAATTTTAGGAAAAAAATTAATAAGCAATATGGAATTTTTAACATAATGTAGAATTAAAATGTTTAACAACAGTAGCATAAAAAAACCAGAATTGAAGTGTACCATTAGTGATCCTACATTATAAATGAAGTTGTGTACTGTTAATCAAAGGTAATCAATCTGTTAGGTTAATAATGCATGTTATAAACCTTAGAGCAGCCACTAAAGAAAGAAAAAGAAATATAGCTAAAAATCCATTAAAAGAAATAAAACGCAATGCTGAAAAAAGTACAAATAAAACAGAAAAAAGGCCAGGCGTGGTGGCTCATGCTTGTAATCCCAGTACTTTGGGAGGCCGAGGCGGGCGGATCACCTGAGGTCAGGAGTTCAAGACCAGCCTGGCCAACATGGCGAAACCCCGTCTCTACAAAAATTAGCCAGGCATGATGGCAGGTGCCTGTAATCCCAGCTACTTGGGAGGCTGAGGCAGGAAAATTACTTGAACCTGGGAGGCAGAGGTTGCAGGGAGTCAAGATCGTGCCGTTGAACTCTAACCTGGGCGACAGAATGAGACTCTGTCTCAAACAACAACAACAAAAAAGAAAACAGAAAAAAAGGGAACAGAGAACAGATGGGATAAATACAAACAGCAATATGGTTTAAATCCAACCATATTGATAATTACAGTAAGTACAAATTACTTACGTTAAAAGGAAAAGATTATTAAAAATGAACTTTAAAAAACAAGATTCAACTGACTACAAGAATTTTATTTTATTTTTTTATTATTTTTTTTTAGATGGAGTCTCACTCTGTCGCCCAGGCTGGAGTGCAGTGGCGTGATCTCGGCTCACTGCAACCTCTGCTTCCCGGGTTCAAGTGACTCTTCTGCCTCAGCCTCCTGAGTAGCTGGGATTACAGGCATATGCCCCTATGCCTGGCTAATTTTTGTATTTTTAGTAGAGACGGGGTTTCACCGTATTGGCCAAGCTGGTCTCAAACTCCTGACTTTGTGATCCCCCCACCTCGACCTCCCAAAGTGCTGGGATTACAGGTGTGAGCCACTGTACCTGGCCCAAGAATTTATTTTAAATGAGAACGATAGGTTGATCTACTTTTAACATTCTTCCACTAAACAAGCATAAAAATATTTGCCATCCAAACACTAAACATAAGAAATTTGGGATGACTATGTGACATCAGAAAAGATATAGAACAAGGATTTTTTTTCTTTTTTTTTTTTTTTTTTTGAGACAAAGTGTCACTTCGTTGCCCAGGCTGGAGTGCAGTGGCACAATCTTGGCTCACTGCAACCTCCACCTCCAGGGTTCAAGCAATTCTCGTGCCTCAGCCTCGTGAGTAGCTGGGATTACAGGCACCCGCCACCATGCCTGGTTGATTTTTTTGTATTTCAGTAGAGATGGGGTTTCACCATGTTGCCCAGCCTGGTGTTGAACTCCTGATCTCAGGCTATCCACCTGTCTTGGCCTCCCAAAATGCTAGGATTACAAGCATGAGCCCCAGTGCCTGGCCAGAACAAGGAATATTATCAAGACTAAAGAGAGATTTTGTAATAATTAAAAGGTCATTTCATCAAGAAGACAGAATGATCCTAAATGTGTATGTGCCTGGTAACAGTTTCAAAATACGCAAAGCCAAAGCTGACACACAGATAGAGATTTCATTTTCCTTTCTCAGTGGTTTACAGAAAAATGATAGGTAAGAATGTAGATTTGGCCAACATGATTAATCAACTTTGCCTAATTTAAATTTGTAGACACTTCACCCAATAATAGCAGGATACATATTCCTTTCAAGTATGCATGATGCATTTACAAAAATAGACTATAACCTGGGCCATAAATATTTATTTATTGTCTCGATACATATTAGATGATTGTAATTAATATTATCACTAACCAAACATAATTAAATTACGTATTAATAACACAGTGGTATCTGAAGCTCTTCAAATATTTGAAATAAAAAACATACTTTTTTTTAAATTCATGAGTCGAAGAAATCAGAAAAGATTGGTAACGTTTTAAACTAAATGAAAATGAAAACATAGCATATTAACTTTGTGGGATTCAGTTAAACATTGCTTAGAGGATAATTCATAGTTTAAATGCTTATATTAAAAAGGAGGTCCAATATCAATGAAATAATCATCTACCTGAAGAAGATAAAGAAGAGCAAATTAAATCCAAGTAGATTAAATGATATAGTAAAGATAAGAAAAAAAAATCAATGAAATAAAAGACAAATTAGGAAAAATTATTGAAACCAAATGCTGACTCCTTGAAAAGATCAATTAGGCCAGGTGCGATGGCTCACACCTGTAATCCCAGCACTTTAGGAGGCTGAGGTGGGTGGATCAAGAGATCGAGACCATCCTGGCCAACATTGTGAAACTCCGTCTCTACTAAAAATACAAAAATTAGCTGGGCATGGTGGTGCGCACCTGTAGTCCCAGCTACTCAGGAGGCTGAGGCAGGAGAATTGCTTGAACCCCAGAGGCAGAGGTTGCAGTGAGCCGAGATGGTGCCACTGTACTCCAGCCTGGCGACAGAGTGAGACCCAGTCTCAAAAAAAAAAAAAAAATCAGCTGATAAACTCCTAGCTAGACTGATCAAGAGAAAAAGAGACTAGATATGAATTAACAGTGCCAGTAATTGATGAGAGGACATCACTACAAATCATACAGACAGTTAAAAGATGAAAAGGAAATGTGAATGACTTTGGGCCAATAAATTCTGCAACACTAGGCTGAAATGAACAAGTTGCTTGAAAGGTTAAAATTACCAAATTGATCCAAGAGAAACAGAAAACTAGAATAGCCCAAATATAATTTTAAAAATTGAACTTGCAATTAAAAATCTTGCCACAACAGGGGTGGATCACAAGGTCAGGAGATCGAGACCATCCTGGCTAACATGGTAAACCTTGTCTCTACTAAAAATACAAAAAAAATTAGCCAGGCATGGTGGCGGGCGCCTGTAGTCCCAGCTACTTGGGAGGCTGGGGCAGGAGAATGGCGTGAACCCTGGAGGCAGAGCTTGCAGCGAGCCGAGATCGCATGACTGCATTCCAGCCTGGGTGACAGATCGAGACTCTGTCTCAAAAAAAAAAAAAAAAAAAAAAAAAAAAGCTTGCCACAACAAAAACTTCAGGACCAGCTTATTACATTGCCAAACACTACCAGATATTTAAGGTAAACTAATTCTAATCCTCTTCATATTCTTTTCCAACTCATTTTACGAGGCTGCTGTTACATTTATACCAAAATTGATCTGAGACATAGGGGAAAAAAACCCCAAAAAGCTACAGACCAATATCCTTTATGAAATACATGTTAAAAATTTTAACACATTTTACCAAATTGAATTTCACAATAAGTAAAAAGAATAGTACATGAATAATACATTTTAAAAGGGTGAATTTTATGTTATATGGTATGGTACCATATAACAACAAAGCTGTTACTTTTTTGTTTGTTTGTTTTTTGAGCCCGAGTCTTGCTCTGTCACCCAGGCTGGAGTGCAGTGACATGATCTCGGCTCACTGCAACCTCCTCCTCCCGGGTTCCAGTGATTCTTCTGACTCAGCCTCCCAAGTAGCTGGGACTACAGGTGCATGCCACCATGCCCAGCTAATTTTTGTATTTTTAGTAGAGACAGGGTTTCACCATGTTGGTCAGGCTGGTCTTGAACTCCTGACCTTGTGATCCACCCGCCTCGGCCTCCCAAAGTTCTGGGATTACAGGCGTTAGCCACCGTGCCCAGCCAAAGCTGTTACTTAAAAAAGAAAGAAGAGGGAAGGATGGGAAAAAGAAGACAAAAAAAAGAACAAAAAGGGTTATGCATCATCACTGGGATTTATCTCAGGAGTACATGGATGGTGCAACATTGGAACGTCAACCAGTGTAACTAATTTCATTAAGAAAACATACACAATCAGGTGAATAGGTCCTGGAAAAGCATTTAATAAAATTTAGCATACATTCATGATAAAAATCTATCAGCAAGGTAGGAAGGCAAGGTAGTGTAGCCACTCTGGAAAACAGTGGCAGCTGCTTAGAAAATTAAGTAGACACTTAATGTACAATCTCAACTCTTACATATTTGCCAAAGGGGAATGAAAACATGTTCTCACAAAGATTTGTACTTGAATTTTTATTGGAGCTTTATTTATAGTAGACAAAACCCAGATGCAACCCAAATGTCCATCATCTAGTGAATGATAAGCAAATTGTGATATATCTATACAATGGAATGCTACTCCAAATGAAAAGCAGCAAACTACTCATAGATACAACACTTAAGTTAATGATGACAGGCATAAAGACTACATCACTGTGTGATTCCACATTTATGAAATGTGGAAAAACCAGAGCTATAACTTACAGAAATCCAGTCAGTGGGTTGCTGAGTAATGGAGGAGACTGACTCCAATAGGGACACAAATAAACTTTTGGGAGTCGTAGAAATGTGTGTATTAGAATTGTGTTTGTGCTTATTGGAATATTGTGCAACTGGAATATTGGTGAATTTTATATATGTAAATGAGTCATAAAAATAAATTTTTTTCAAAGCAAAAGCAAACTAACTTAGCAAACTGGGAATAGAGAAGAATTTCCCCAGCCTGATAGAAGGACTCTATGAAAAAGCAATAGCGGCCGGGCGCGGTGGCTCACGCTTGTAATCCCAGCACTGTGGGAGGCCGAGGCGGGCGGATCACGAGGTCAGGAGATCGAGACCACGGTGAAACCCCGTCTCTACTAAAAATACAAAAAAAAATTACCCAGGCGTGGTGGCGGGCGCCTGTAGTCCCAGCTACTCGGAGAGGCTGAGGCAGGAGAATGGCGTGAACCCAGGAGGCGGAGCTTGCAGTGAGCCGAGATTGCGCCACTGCACTCAGCCTGGGCGACAGAGCGAGACTCCGTCTCAAAAAAAAAAAAAAAAAAGAAAAGAAAAAGCAATAGCTGGGCGGGTGGATCACAAGGTCAGGAGTTCAAGACCAACCTGGCCAAGATGGTGAAACCCTGTCTCTACTAAAAATACAAAAAAATTAGCCGGACATGGTGGCGGGCATCTGTAATCTCAGCTACTCAGGAGGCTGAGGCAGAGAATTGCTTTGAGGTTGCAGTGAGCAGAGATTGCGCCACTGCACTCCAGCCTGAGCAACAGAGTGTGACTCCATCTCAAAAAAAAAAAAAAAAAGAAAAAGAAAAAGCAATACCTAACGTATTTAATGGGGGAATACTTTCACTCTAAGATTGGAAATGATGTAAGGATGTTCACTTTCGCAAGTTCTATTCAATGTTATACTGTAGCTAGTCTTAGTACAGTAAGGTTAGGAGGAAAGAAAACACATGCAGATTAGAAAGGAGGAAATAAAACTTTTTTTGTTTTACAAAATATTTAGTAGTTTGTTTCTTGGTAGATCCAACATAATCCACCAAAAAGCTAATAGAAGTGACAAGTGAAATTAGCAAGGCCATGGGCCATGAAATCAATATACAATCAATTGTGTTACAATGTAATAGCAAAGAACATTTTGAAATGGGTTTTAAAAAATTTATATGACTCACAATTCTATCCAAAAACATAAAATATTTTAGGATACATTAATAAAATATTTATAAGATCTGTACATTGAAAATGGCAAATAGTTGGAGAGAAATTAACAAAATTAAGACATGGAATGAGCTACCATGATCATGTGTTGGTGTATATATATATATACACACACAAATTTATCTTAGAACAGAGATGACTTAAATGTAAAAGCTACAACTATTAAACTTGTTGGAGAAAATATAGGAGAAAATCTTGGGATAGGAAAAAATTTCTGAGAGAGACACTAAAAGCTCCTAAGAGGAAAAAAAATGGATAAATTGGACTTCATTACAATTTGCAACTTTTGCTTTTCAAAAGACAGGATTAGAAATAAAAACAAGGCCAGGCGCGGTGGCTCACGCCTGTAATCCCAGCACTTTGGGAGGCCAAGGCAGGCAGATCACCTGAGGTCAGTAGTTCAAGACTAGCCTGGCCAACATGGTGAAATCCCCTCTCTACTAAAAATATAGTAGTTCTAGCTACTCAGGAGGCTGAGGCAGGAGAATTGCTTGAGCCCGGGAGGTGTAGATTGCAGTGAGCCGAGATCGCACCACTACACTCAAGCCTGGATGACAGAGGAGACTCTGTCTCAAAAAAAAAAAAAAAAAAGGACAAGCTCCAAACTAAGAGAAAATACAAATTTCATGGTGTTTGCCTCGGATCAGGTATAGTAGTTGACTAGAAAGCATAAGGAAATTTTGAGAAGTGATGGAAATTTTCTATAATTTGAAAATTATACTAGTGGTTACAAGATTGTATAGATATATAAAAACTCTTCTAAATATGCTTTAAAATGGGTGCATTTTACTGTAGATAACTAGACCTCAATCAGTTTTATTTTTAATTAGTGGATTTAGGATGAATATGTTGATCTGAGACCTTAACGGAGAAGATAAAGTACAGAACCAGGATTCGACATCAAATCTGTCTCCCCTCCCTTTTGCTTTCTCTTGTACCATGCCATTTCTTATATATCCCTGCTTCTCAGAACAGTTCCAGTTTTAAGATATCCAGTCCAATTTATCTTATAATTGCACTCTCACTGGCCAAACCATATGCCTTTATTGAGGTTTGGGAATTATAATACCAAGAGGCATGGATGGCTTTCCAAAGTATTTAGCTATTCCCCTAATAGCTGACCTAAATTTCTGTTTATCAGTTGAGCAATTATCTTTACCGCTGCACTAGTCTAAGAAACCAATGGCAAAGGCCAGGCATGACATCAAGGAGTCAGTAAGGCCAGATGAGTGAGCTAAATGGCATCTATACAGTTGAATTTTCAGTCAGGGTAGGTGGTTTGCTTGAGCTTAGCAGTTTGAGACCAGCCTGAGCTCAGCAGTTCGAGACAAGCCTGGGCAACATGGTGAAACTCCATCTCTATAAAAAATACAAAAATTATTTGGGTATAGTGGTATGCACCCGTGGTCCCAGCTACTCAGGAGGCTGAGGTGGGAGGATTGCTGGAGCCTGGGAAGTCAAGGCTTCAGTGAGCCGTGGTCACGACACCGCACTCCAGCCTGGGTGACAGAGTGAGACATGGTCTCAAAAAACAAAACAACAACCAGATTACTCTGGAGTAGGACAGTGTGCTGAAAATAATTTAGATTCTTTGCATTTCAAGTTGTAGAGGGAAAGTAGAGAAATTAGGCTGAGCTTTTCTTTGTCTTCATATGATTAAACTGAATGTGGAGGTTTACAATTATTCAGTGAAAGGTAGAAACAAGCAAAAATGTGCCTTTATTTTCCTTTATTAGGTAGGCACTATGTCTTTGAATATAAGTGAATTTCAAATTTTCATCATGGTACTTTGGTTTGTATGTCTGTGTGTTCTTGAATGGTAGCCATATTATTAATGTGTCAGGAAATAGCAGTAGTACTCTATTTTGGTACTCACAGTTACTTAAAGTGTAGGTGAGTATATTAAGAGACATGTACATAGTGATTTGTAGTTTACAAAGTGTATTTCTTGTACATGATCTTATTTGAGCCAAGTAGTAGATTATAAGTGACTAATTTTTGATGGAAATTATATACAGTAGAATATAGTTACTATCTGTTATCCTAAATTTTCCTTAGGGTTGCTTGAAACCACCCTTTTCCGCCTAGTGCTTGTAATCATTTTCCTTCTATGAGACTATGAACTCCTTGAGGGCAGGAAACAGATCTTAGTCATCTTTGTGTCTAAAGTGCCCAGAATGCCTCTGGCGTAAAATGAATAGTAAAAGTTTCTTGCGTTATATTAAGCATGGCACTGAAAAGTCAGGGATTGGCTCTAAATTGCATTTAATAACTGCTAGCCCAGTATTCTAATACATATTACTGCTTTCTCCAGAGACACCCCTGCTCTTTAAAACAAACAAAAACCACAAACACGTTCTTTTTTGTTGCAGAGAAAGGTCTTGTTGGCAGCCTTGTGCCCAACCCTATTTTATAACTGAAAAATGGAAAGTTGTTTATAATACATATGTGCACTACTTAATCTCTGGCATTTGTGTTTGCAAGCTAACATGCTGTCTATTGCATTTGAACAGCTGTAACATATGTGATACGATTTCTTAATAAGTCATTTTCTTGAGCAATGGAAATATTGCTGAAGTAGTAGTCCAGCTTATTAAGATGTACTTTTAGACCCTTGGGTTTTAAACATAATCAATTACCTATAATTCTGTATTTGAGAAAGATTGTGAAGCTAGCATTATAACCTGTTTTGGAGGTAACATAAATTCTTTTTTTTTTTTTCTGATGTGCAAAAATAGAGGGGTGCTTACAACTGTGTCTAATTGGCTATAAAGTCTTACAAATTTTCTCACCCAAAAGGAAGGCTGAAAATGAACATTTATGCATGGTAAGTAGCCTTTTGAACCCAAGGTGACTTAATCAACAGTCAAATCAATTGTTGTTTCGCATCATGACATTGTTTAATATTCTACATGTAAAACATATATAGTTTTTAAAAAATAAATATCCACAGGAGATTGCTGGTACTGATTGTTCCCAGAGCCAATGAAAGTCTTTTTGTTCTTTTATTGTATGTTTGTTGACAGTTGTGATCAACATGGAATGAACTGCTTTACAGTTTATTACTTTCAAAGTACAAATTTGAATGCTGTGGATTCAGATGTATAAAAGAGATAAAATTACAGACAGCTTTGAGTGGCAGTTACATATCAAACCTCACGGGGGTTTGACAGGCAACGAATATCGTTATTAGATGCTTTTTCCATAATTGCTGACATTTATCCAGTGTTTCACAGTATTTGCTAATGTATTAATGCAGTCAATCTCTGAGAGGCTGCACATGCCTTTTTAGCCCTGGCTTTTATGGGATTCTGAAATTCATAGACCCACAGATACTTATTCCCTGCTGGTTGCCGTAGTGACAGAGCTCAGAGATAAGCCAAGACAGAGCCCTTTTGTGATTGCTTTTCAGGTGACATTCAGCGGCAGCTTGAGTAGAGTGTCCTTTTATAGTTCCTGTAATTCAGAAAATGATAACAGCTTTTTGCTGCTTAGGAGAGAAGTCTGTGGACTGCTCCCCGTGGGATTTTGTTTTGCTGTGCCACTTCATACCAACACCAGCCTGATAAAGTTCTTATTATTGTGGAGATTTCAAAGTGCAAGGAGACAGAATTAATTATGACAGGTTAGAAGATACAGGACTGATTTTACGAATAAAACTTTAAAGAATCAATACATGTTCGCCAACCATATGTAACAAGTTAATTTGGACATTTTAAGCTATTAGTGGCAATATAGTTAGCCACTTGTTCAATAAGTAAATGCACCCAACTTCTGAATTGCTTGTGAACCCTGCTGGCTGTTCCACCCAAAGTGCAGAAATTATCTTTCAATTCTGTTACCATTTTCTCATTTGAAACTATTGCTTCAACATTTTGTTGTTTAGAGGTAAGTAGCTTTATTTTAACATTTTCTTGGCTGGGGTATTTATAATTTCACTATTCTCAGCATTGCAATAATTAAAAATAGATAATTTAAAAATAGCACCTTATCTGAATTGCTCAAATTCAGAAGAAAACACCTGTGATGATGGAGAAGAATGCTGAGAAGGAAAGCAGTTCAAGAAATAACTATAGAAAATAGAATTCTGCCTGGAAAGATCATAGAGGAGGTCGTAAGAAGCCAATACTTTCACCTAGACTGTTAAAGCTAGGAGAGTTAATAATCTTAATTCTGGAAGAAGAAGAATACCACAAACAATGCACAAGTGTGGGACACCTTGAGAGCTGGAAACCGCTGTCTAGGTAGTTGATGTTATTGAGAAAGAGGCAAAAGACCAAAAACAAAATAAAACAAAAAATGTCAAGAAGAATCGGAGACACTACCCCAAATTGAACTATGCGAATCTGCTGGGAGATAGGAAGCATTTAGATATCTTACCCCTAAAATGTAAATGTAATTCACAGTTAAACTGGAAGCAAGTAGAATGAACTGTGGTCCAGTATAAGGAGGGACTACTGGAGTTCCATTTCATAACAATGGAACAGGATAGCTAGGAAAAAAATGCGTTTAGGCAGTAGAGATAACTGCAGTGTGGCAGAGGAATGGTAGGAGAATGAAAATAAGAGGATGGGCACGGTGGCTCACGCCTATAATCCCAGCACTTTGGGAGGCCAAGGTGGGTAGATTACGAGGTCAGGAGCCTGGCCAAGATGGTAAAACCCCATCTCTACTAAAAATACAAAAATTAGCCGGGCATGGTGGCAGGTGTCCGTAATCCCAGCTACTCAGGATGCTGGGGCAGAGAATTGCTTGAACTGGGGTCGTGCCACTGCACTCCAGCCTGGGTGACAGAGTGAGACTCTTGTCTCAAAAAAAAAAAAAAAAAAAAGATATGATACACTAGATAGTGAAACCACAAATAAGGGGAGACTACGATATTAAACAAAAGAGAGAAAAGAGATTTGTAAGACTTGTATTATTATATGATATACTTTTCAATACTGTGGTTATCCATTTAAAGAGTCTTTCTCAGAGTTTTGCCATCCACTGAGAAGGTCTTTCTCACTGGATGTCATTCCCTCGGTGTTTTAGAATACTTAAGTATCAGTTTATAATTGCTATTAAAAACAAAATAAGAAAGCAAACAAAATTATGCAACCTATGGAATAGGGGGAAAGAGCATATAGTCTCAAAAAATGTGGAGAGACTGCATGTTAAAAAACGGTTATTATATTCAGGGAATTGGCTCTTTTTACTAACATGGCAACTTATCCCTGAATCCAGAAGTTCAAAAATGCTATCATAGTTCTTACCTATGATATTTATCTATTTTCAGATGTTTGTAAAGTCAAAAATAATGAAAATTAGCCTTTTACAGTATGACATCACAAGTTTTGAAGTGAGCACTAAAATCGCTTTTTGAATTTTAGTTTAATGCAAAATATGTCTTACAACTAAACATGGAGTATTTTTGTGACTTGACTCCAGGGAACCAAAATAAATTTTTACATGAACTGTAACCATTCTCTTGACCTGTGTATTATTTTTGCTTTGTTAATAAATGATTAGTAACAGGAACAGTATTTATGTATCTTACTTTGTTCTAGGCATTTTGCTGAACGTCGATATGTTTTTTTGTTGTTTTTTTTTGTTTGTTTGTTTTTTTGAGACAGAGGCACACTCTGTCACCAGGCTGGAGTGCAGTGGCGCAATCTCGGCTCACTGCAACCTCCGCCTCCCAGGTTCAAGCGATTCTCCTGCCTCAGCCTCCTGAGTAGCTAGGATTACAGGCATGTGCCACTTTGCCTGGCTAATTTTGTATTTTTAGTAGAGACGGGGTTTCTCCATGTTGGTCAGGCTGGTCTTGAACTCCCGACCTCAGGTGATCTGCCTGTCTCGGTCTCCCAAAGTGCTGGGATTACAGGCGTGAGCCACTGCACCTGGCCTTATATGTTATATCTTTAATCTTCACATTAATCAATCCCGAAGGGTAGATGTTATTATCCCCACATTTACACATTAAGGAACTGAGGCTTAGGGTGGTTTAATAACTTGTCGAATAACACAGAAAGAAGGGGTATTGAAAAGGGATCTTGACCCATGTTTGACTAAAGGCTATTTCCCTATGAATCTTAAATCCCAAGTTCTTATCCTTTCTTCCCTAGCATAGTTCCCCAGTTTTACCTATTATGCACAGTCAGAGATTTTCCTTAAACAATCTTATCTGGAGGTCGGGCACGGTGGCTCACACCTGTAATCCCAGCACTTCAGGAGGCTGAGGCAGGCGGATCACCTGAGGTCAGGAGGCTGAGGCAGGCAGATCACCTGAGGTCAGGAGTTCGAGACCAGCCTGACCAATATGATGAAACTCTGAAACTCTGTCTCTATTAAAATACAAAACTTAGCTGGGCGTGGTGCCATGCGCCTATAATTTCAGCTACTTGGGAGGCTGAGACAGGAGAATCACTTGAATGCGGGAGGCGGAGGTTGCAGTGAGCTGAGATCGCACCATTGCACTCCAGCCTGGGAAACAAGAAAGAATGAAACTCTGTCTCAAAAAAAAAAAAAAATCTATCTGGATCTGTAAGATTAATCTTTTTGCCTTAGCTCATGCCTCTCTGGGAATAACAATAATAGATATCACTTAAAAATATTTATTAGCCGGGCGTGGTGGCTCATGCTTGTAATCCCAGCACTTTGGGAGGCCGAGGCGGGCGGATCACGAGGTTAGGAGATCGAGACCACAGTGAAACACCGTCTCTACTAAAAATACAAAAAACAAAATTAGCTGGGCGCGGTGGCGGGCGCCTGTAGTCCCAGCTACTCGGAGAGGCTGAGGCAGGAGAATGGCATGAACCTGGGAGGCGGAGCTTGCAGTGAGCCGAGACTGCGGCACTGCACTCCAGCCTGGGCGACAGAGCAAGACTCCGTCTCAAAAAAAAAAAAAACAAAAAAAAAATTATTATATACAAGGTGTTAGTCTAATGCACATATAATAACTCATTTAACCTTCCCAGCAACCCTATGAGCTGAAGGCTATTATTCACCCCATTTTACGGTTGAGCAAACTGAATTATATTGATACGACCACATAAATAATAAGTAGCAGTGAGATTTGAACCCCCAAAGAATGGCCTTACCACACTATTTGCCTCTCTTAGTAGTAGAGGAAGATCAGTGCCAGGATGTCTGTGAAAACCTGTCATCTGTGTTCTTTAGGTGAATAGTGTTCACTGTGTAGCAACTCATGATGAGCATGCTACACATTGTGGCCATAGTTCCATTTTTATGGAATGTGAGATGAAAACGGTAACTAGGTCTTTCTGTAATTTACTGTGAGGTGTGACTACTGTGTGCACCTGTTTGACAATTCTTTTAGTTGCACTGGTCTAGAGACAGTTGACAAGTTTAATCACTTTTAAGCTTTTGACATCCAAGAAGGAGAAGGTATTGTCCTTCTAGCCTTTTTCATCTCTAAAACTGTTAGCCAAGGGTTTACTAATTGATCCATAAAACTTCAGAAATGATATTAAATATCCCTATTTAAACATGAAGATAAAAGGCTAGGTACTTTAAAATTTGTCCAAGGCCACAGAGACAAGATTAAAACTTGGGACCTCCTTATACTGAACATTAGAGTATTGCCACTGACCAAAATCCCACAGTTTCAAATCAGATAGCTGTGTGTAGAAAAAGAGCAATGAATATGGGGACAGAAAATGTTGTTTCTAGTTGAAGCTGAGTAAAATAAGTTTCTTCACCTGTGTTCTGTACCCCATCACCTTCTATTTTCTCAGGAACCATATGTTATCAATAGTATCTAATATATTTTTTCTTTGATCTCATTGTACTAGATATTCTGTTCACATTTAAACATGGCAAGTCTCTCATCTTAACAGAAACACACATGCATACACACACACAGAAACATAAACATACCATTAAAGCAAAACCAAGAAATCCTCCCTGACTTTAGCTACTACTTCCTCTTCTCTTTACAGCCAAAATTCAGAGTTACCTGCAGTTACTATCTCAATTTTTTTCCTTCTACTTATTCCTCAACTCATGCTATTCTGGCTTTCAATTTGTTTCTCCACCAGAATAGCTTTTCTTTAGGTACGAATGACTGCCATGTTACTAAATCAGGTAGACTTTCAGTCTTCATTGTTCTTGACTTCTTAGCAGCATTTTAAAAAAAAGTTTTGTTGAAAGCAATTGTTCAGGAAAATATACAAATCATGAATGTACAATTTGATGAATTTTTGAAAGTAAATACTGCCATGTAGCCAGCATCCAGATTAAGAAAGAAAACATTTTAAAGTATCCCAGAAGCCCCCCTCACATTCCCTTTATCTAAAAGATAAGACCATAAATTAGTTTTGCCTGGTTTTGAACATTGTATATTATGAATCATGCAGTATGTACTATTTGTCTCTTTCACTCCTTCCTTTCCTCCTTTCCTTCCTTCTTTGTCCAACCTTACGTTTATGAGATGGATCCATATTTTTCTCTGTAGTTATAGCTCATTCATGCTCAGTGCTTTATTATATTCCATTGTGTGGATATTTCACCCCTTTATCTGTTCTACTATTGATGAGGCAGGCATTTAGATAGTTTTCACTTCTGGGCTATTTAAAATACTTTCTAGGAGCATTTGAACCTGTTGAAAACTCCTTCCTGAGACACTTTGTCGTTTGGCTCCTGGTTTCTCCTTTTCTATCTCCTTTGCAAGCTCATCCTTCTTTACCCTGTCACTAAATATAGGAGTTCTTTAAGACTCAGTTCCATGTACTCATGTCTTCTCACTTAGTGTCTTCTTCCTAGGTATTCTTTATCATATCTACAATTTAAATTATCACTCATGTGAGATTGTTAACAAATTTATATTTCTAGCCTCATCTTCTCATGTTAGCTCGAGAAGAGCCTTCTTATCATCTTCACTTAGAGGTCCCAAAGGAACTTAAATTCACCATATCCAAAATTGAATTCATATTATTCCCTGCCCATGCCTGATCTTCTTCTTAAGTATTCTAATTCCATGAATGGCATCACAATCCATCCAGTTCCACAAGCCAGATAAGAGTTATTCTTAATTTCTGTCTGTCTTGCTGACTTTATGTAAATCATCATTAATTCTTGTCCATTTTAGCTCCTACGTATCTCCCATTCATTCACTTCTATTTCCACTGCCACTACCCCAATATAAGATACCAACTTTTCATTGTGGACTGTTTATTGCAGAAGTTTCCAAATTGGGCTTCTATATTTACTCTCACTTCCCCTCAATCAGCTCTCTGTACTATATCAGAATAGCACTTTTTAAAAGAGATACAAATCTACTTAAGTAATTTCCCTGCTTAAATCTTCCCATCTAAAGACCAGACCCCTTAATACGACTAACCAGGCACTGCATAGTCTGATTCTTGCTTACTTCTGCAAAGTAGTCTTACTTCTTGCTTGCTTCTTTAGTGTTATCTTATATTTTACTGCCTCTTGTTCTCTGTTCACTAGCTACACTGGTCTGAGAGTTCTTCTGAGGTACCATCATTGGGGCTTTTTATCCTATTCCCTGATATATCCTGTATAATTCTTATTCTTTCAACTCAAACATTTCTTCATGGAAGCTGTCCTTTTATTGCATTTACAGTTGTGATTTTATATTTTACTTAGAGATTATTTCCTATTTTATACCGTATGTTCCACAAGGGCATATATCTGTTTTTGTTCATTATTGCATACCTAATCCCTTTGGATAGTAGGTGCTCAATAAAGATTGTTTGAATGAATAAACCTCTCTAAAACTCAGTTTCCAATTCTTAACAACTGTGACATTGTTGTCAGTTCAAATAAGATGACATATTTGGAAACACATGTGAAAATATAACACAATAACAAAATATAAGGAATTGGGATCATTATACCCAAGCAGATAGATTCTTGCTACTGAAGATTATAATTATTTAATTTCACTTTGATCTTGGAATATGCGAAAACATGACAAGTATGGTTTCAGCTCTTTTGATCAATTGATCGGTCTCTCCTGTAGTTCTACCATTCTTACCATAGTTGAGACTCTCATAACTTTCTCCTGATTTCCCTGTTTCAGATCTTTCTGTCTTGCTTTCCTCACTCCATTCTTCAGAACTTGAGGAGTGTGAGTTATCTTATTAAATGCATTTGCATCTTTTTACTTACTTGCTTCAAATCCCTCAGTGGTTTCCCATTGCCTACAAGATAATGTCTAAACTCCTTAATGGAACATATTTGACTCTTCATAATCTGACCAATGCCTCCCTTCCTACCTGTGTTCCTCACCATTTTGTGCCTTACCTGGCCTCCAACCCCTCTAAACTACTTGTTTCTTAGATGTGTTACCTTTTTTCTTGCCATTGTGTATATCATTTCCTTCTCTTCTAAGGTGCTTACACTCCACCTGCCCTACTCTTTAATTAAATCATCCTTTAAGACTCAGCTGACACTCCTTTGTGACATTTCCCTTGAAGTCTTCAGGTGAAGTTAGACATTATCTCTTCTTGTACTACCAGAGCATTGATTGTGGGACTTAACCACATTGGTAAAACTAGTTACACTTCTTGTGTATAAGTTTATTCACTACTGTTTGTGAACCCCTCAAAGGCAAGAATACCATTCTTTTTCTCTCTCTATCCTTAGGTACATAGTAGATACTTAATATTTGTTGACGGGATGATTAGAGAAGAATGCCCAGAAGAAATGAGGAATGGCCAGATTTTAAGGTGTGAGAAGTTGTATCAGAACAAATTTATGCTGCAGTAGTGGATTCCCTGTATTGTTGTTAAGAGCGTAGGATTCTCTGCCGGGCGCGGTGGCTCACGCCTGTAATCCCAGCACTTTGGGAAGCTGAGGTGGGCGGATGATCTAAGGTCAGGAGTTCCAGACCAGCCTGACCAACATGGTGAAACCCCGTCTTTATTAAAATACAAAATTAGCTGGGCCTGGTGGTGCATGCCTATAATCCCAGCTCCTCGGGAGGCTGAGGCAGGAGAATCACTTGAACCTGGGAGGCGGAGGGTTCAGTGAGCCGAGATCACACCATTGCACTCCAGCCTGGGCAACAAGAGCAAAACTGCTTCTCAAAAAAAAAAAAAAACAAAAAACTGTGGGATTCTGGTGCTGTATAAAAGGGAGAGTTAAACCTGATTTCACTTTGGGTGGAGAAGGTTAGCAATCACATGTTTTTATTGCACATCTACTTATGACACTTGGATTTTACTTTGGGGTCTTGTAAGTCACACAAAGTGAATATATGTGAAAAGTTAGAGATATGGTAATGCTGTTCTTATTTAGAGCATAGGATAAGCCTAGTTAGAAAACGTTGGAGAAATAGGCCGGGCGCAGTGGCTCAAGCCTGTAATCCTAGCACTTTGGGAGGCCAAGGTGGGTGGATCACGAGGTCAGGAGTTCGAGACCATCCTGGCCAACATGGTGAAACCCTGTCTCTACTAAAAATACAAAAAATTTAGCAGGGCGTGGTGGTGGGCGCCTGTAGTCCCAGCTACTCGGGAGGCGGAGGCAGGAGAATGGCGTGAACCGGGAGGCGGAGCTTGCAGTGAGCCGAGATGTTGCCACTACACTCCAGCCTGGGGGACAGAGCCAGACTCTGTCTCAAAAAAAAAAAAAAAAGAAAATGTTGGAGAAATAAAATCAATTATCTATTTTTCCTTTTTTGTTTTCCTTTTCATATGTTGAAGCCCTCTCTGTTTTTCAGTTTTAAAATCCTTTGATATAGATTAACTCATTTTTTTCATATCTGCTTAATCAGGCAAAGGAGTTACTGTTTTTGTTTGTTTTGTTTACAAATAAGGAAACTGAGATTCAGAGAGATAAATTACTTTTGCAAGAACACTAGAAAGTTTGAAAGTTGGCTGGGCGCGGTGGCTTATGCATGTAATCCCAGCACTTTGGGAGGCCGAGGCGGGCAGATCACAAGGTGAGGAGTTCGAAACCAGCCTGGCCAACACAGTGAAACCCTGTCTCTACTAAAAAATACAAAAAATTAGCTGGGCATGGTGGTGGGCACCCATAATCCCAGCTACTTGGGAGGCTGAGGCAGGAGAATCACTTGAACCCAGGAGGTGAAGGTTGCAGTGAGTTGAGATCACGCCACTCCACCCCAGCCTGGGTGACAGAGCTAGACTCTGTCTCAAAAAAAAAGTTCGAAAGTTGTGTCTGGACTAGGACTAGTCATTTCTACTTGACTGTCTGCTACAGAACTACGTGGTCTTTCTAGTAGCAACACTAGCAAACAGTGCCATTTGTATTTGTGGTTCTTCTTCTTCTTTCTTCTTCTTCTTCTTCCTTCTTCCTCCTCCTCCTCCTCCTCCTCCTCCTCCTCCTCCTCCTCCTCCTCCTTCTTCTTCTTCTTCTTTCTTCTTCTTCCTCTTCTTCTTTCTTCTTCTTCTTTCTTCTTCTTTCTTCTTCGTTATTTTTTGAGACAGGGTCTCTGTCACCCAAGCTGGAGTGCAGTGGTGCAATCACAACTCACTGCAGCCTTGCCTTCCTGGTTCCTGGGCTCTCACTTCAGCTTCTTGGGTAGCTGGGACTACAGGCTCATACCACCATGCCTCCCTAATTTTTTGTATTTTTTGTGGAGACAGGGTTTTGCCAAGTTGCCCAGCCTGGTCTTGAACACCTGGGCTCAAGTGATCCTCCCACCTTGGCCTCTCAAAGTGCTGGGATTACAGGCATGAGCTACCACACCTGGCATCATTTGTGCTCTGGTTTATGAGGAATTTTTTTAAACCTGAGCCAAAATTTCTTTTTCTTTTCTTTCTTTCTTTCTTTCTTTTTTTTTTTTTCAAGAGAGAGTCTCACTCTGTTGCCTAGGCTGGAGTGCAGTGGCACGATCTCAGCTCACTGCAGCTTGCCCTCCACCTGCCAGGTTCAAGCAATTCTCCTGCCTCAGCCTCCCGAGTAGCTGGGACTACAGGTGCACGTCGCCACACCCAGCTAATTTCTTTGTATTTTAGTAGAGACGGGGTTTCGCCGTGTTGCCCAGGCTGGTTTCGAACTCCTGAGCTCAGGCAGTCCACCCGCCTTGACCTCCCAAAGTGCTAGGATTACAGGTGTGAGCCACCGCGCCCATCCTAACCTGAGCCAAAATTTCTAAAAATTCCCAAACTACACTCAAAATGGAAGATCATCTCCCAAATGCTACAGTTTTAATGAATGAATATAATCTAGCAGTGTCCTCAAATGCTCTTTACTTCATATGGGCTGATTTGAACTTGATGCACTTATTGAGCTTATTGATACTTGAGCATCTGAGGAAATGAAGCAATACAGGTAAAGTTCAGTAAAGTTGGGAACCAGTGAGAACAGGGTCATGGTGTAGGAGAAGATGATATTAATGAGCCCTAGGGAGCAGAAACTAGGGTACAGTATGGGATTACCACCAAGTCCAAGATAATGAGGGGAGAATCAGGTCCTAGAGGAGGATTTGAGGAATAAGGGTAGAATCTAAAAGAAACTTCAAGCTACCTCTCATTTATGACCAATTGTGTCTACCACTGCTCCCTGATGTGCACAGGTATACCATCAAACGTTCTCCAGAGAAGCCAAATTCCCCTACGCTTAACAGTATTTTCAGGGATATCCCACTTTAGTAAAGAGGAGGTCATAGTAGGTGTCCAATAAATACTGGAATCCTCTCTGTTCCTCTATACCATCCTCCCCACCCCCAAGTCCAAGATTTCCTTTAACTCTGAAATTTTATGATTCTGTAAAATTCTAATACATGTCCTTCAGCAAATGAAATGGATCAATTAAAAATAGGTAAATTTCAAGTAATATTAAACTCCTGGTTGACAATTGTACTAATATCCTTTAAAAATAATGCTCAAGAGACTGGACGAGATAGCTAACTAAATGCAGGCTGGAAGTGCCACTTCTACCGAGAGAGACCAAATCATCAAGTCAGCATAATTTGGGCAACTCTTAGGAGAGAAAATGCCAAGAGTGGTTGGTGAGGAGATGCTGAAGCCAAGGCTGAAGAGGGAGGAAGCTGGGAACCTCGTGTGGAGTATCTGAATGCTGGTGCTAGTTCTTGGCCCTGAATAGCTTTTGGGAAAGGGGTATATGAAAGAAATGAGGGATAGCCCACTCTTGCCACAGACCAACCTAGCTATGGGGGACCCTTTATCCTCCATGGACATGTGAGCTGGCAGGGTAATCTTTTTTTTTTTTTTTTTTTTTTAAATGGAGTCTCACTCTGTTGCCCAGGCTGGAGTGCAGTGGTGCAATCTCGGCCCACTGCAACTTCCACCTCCGGAATTCAAGTGATTTCCTGCCTCAGCTTCCTGAGTAGCTGGGATTACAGGCACCTGTCACCATGCCCGGCTAATTTTTGTTTTTTTAGTAGAGACTGGGTTTCACCATACTGGCCAGGCTGGTCTTGAACTTCTGACCTCAGGCCATCCGCCTGCCTTGGCCTCCCATAGTGCTGGGATTACAGGCGTGAGCCACTGCACCTGGCCAGCAGGGGAATCTTTCTAGGGAGCAAGACAGACAGGAGTGTGGTCGGCACGGAGCCCAGGAGCTTTTGTGTGCTGGTCAGCTCTGGCAGAGATTAGCCATAGACACCCACCCTCCAGGGCTCCTCATCTTCCTCTAGGAGGTGCTGGCCCCAGGTAACCTCCAACCTAAGAAAGATCGGGGCTGGGCCAGGTGCAGTGCCTCACTCCTGTAATCTCAGCACTTTGAGAGGCCGAGGCAGGTGGATCACCTGAGCTCAGGAGTTCGAGACCACCCAGGGCAACATGGTGAAACCCCATCTCTATTAAAAATATAAAAAAATTAACTGTGTGGTGGCGCGCCCCTGTAGTCCCAGGTATTTGGGAGGCTGAGGCAGGAGAACCACTTGAGCCCCAGAGGCGAAGGTTGCAGTGAGCTGAGATTGCACCACTACGCTCCAGCTTGGGCTACAGAGTGAGACTCCATCTCAAAAAAAAAAAAAAAAAGAGAGAAAAAAAGAAAGTACGGGGCTAACTTCCCCGTCAGACTGGGGCATATCTTTTCTGCAAGCCCTCCTGCTCACTGGCTCCTGCGAAAGGCCCCTTCCTAGCTGCCTTGCAGGAGCGTGTACACAGCACCCCCTCTGCAGCCCAGCCAGAGTGCATTATTCCACCTGAGTACTTTCCCAGTGACCCAGGAGCACATCAGAAACCCCAGCACAGCCATAACCCCACCCTGAGCTGTGGGACTTCCTGGTACTTCCAGGGCTGTGGCATGTAGCTTAGGAGTATGGAGCCAAGATCTAAGGCCAACACTTGAGCGGGGAGGAGCCCCCACCCTCAGAGGACTGAGAACAGTGAGAAGTGCAGGTTCCTGGGCTAGGGTAGGAGCAGGGTGTGCCTCCCTCCACAGGGCTGGTCTGGAAAGTGTGCGGCATGTCTCCCTGCTCCAGCCTCTGCCTGAGGGGGCCCCATGGCCCGGAACACCTAACGAAAGAAAATGCGGGCACAGTGCCAGTGATTGGAGGGGGCACCCCCAAGGCTCAGAAGCAGACCTGGTGAGGGAGCCATCTCCTCCCCTCCCACACCACGGAGCACACCTGAGAATGCAAAAAAGTACAAAAGATCTATATGGCTGGATATTTGCCTAGCTACTGGCCATTACTCTTAAGCACCATCTACTGGATCGCAGCTCAAACTACAACAACAAAAATTATCCTGCTAATATATACACCTGTGAAACCAAGTTCAAGAATTCACCCACACATAAAGAATCAACATGAGAACTCTGGCAGTTGAAAAAGCCAGTGTCCCCTTACCTCCAGACAAGTCCACTAGTTTCCCAACAATGGTTCTTAACCATTCCAAAATGACTTCAATGACAGACACAGAATTGAGAATCTGGATGTCAAGGAAGTGCATTGAGATTCAGGAGAAAATTGAAACCCAATCCAAGGAATCTAGCAAAATGATCCAAGACCTGAAAGATGAAATAGCCATTTTAAGAAAGAACCAAACTGAATTTCTAGAGCTGCAAAGTTTACAAGAATTTCATAATACAATCCAAGTATGAACAACAGAATAGACCAAGAGGGGGAAAGGCTCTCAGAGCTCAAAGACCGGTTCTTCAAATCAACTCATTCAGACAAAAATAAAGAAAAAATTTAAAACAATGAACAAAACCTCCAAGAAATGTGGGATTATGTTAAGAGACCAAATCTAGGCTGGACATGGTGGCTCATGCCTGTAATCCCAGCACTTTGGGAGGCCGAGGTGGGCAGATCATGAGGTCAGGAGTTCGAGGCCAACCTGGCCAACATAGTGAAACCCTGTCTTTACTAAAAATACAAATATTAGCCAGGTGTGGTGGTGGGCACCTGTTCTCCCAGCTACTTGGGAAGTTGAGGCAAGAGAATCACTTGAACCTGGAAGGCAGAGGTTGCAGTGAGCCGAGATTGTGCCATTGCACTCCAGCCTGGGCGACAGAGCAAGACTCTATCTCAAAAAAAAAAAAAAAAAAAAAAAAAAAAGAGCAAGACCAAATCTATTCATTGGCATTTTTAGGAGAGAAGGAGAGAGAATAAGCAACTTGGAAAATATATTTGAGGATATAGTCCATGAAAATTTCCCTAATCTCACTACAAAAATTGATATGCAAATCCAGGAAATACAGAGAATCCTGGTTAGGTATTATGTGAGACGACCATCTCCAAGGTATGTACTCATCAGATTCACCAAGGTCAATGTAAAAGAAAAAAAGGCAGCTAGAGAGAATGGTCAAGTCATATACAGAGAGAACCCAATCAGGCTAGACAACCCCATTAGCAGCAGGCCTGTGAGCACAAACCCTACAAGCTAAAAGAGATTTGGGGCCTATTTTCAGCATCCTTAAATAAATTTCAACCAAGAATTTCATATCCCAGCCAACTAAGCTTTATAAGTGAAGGAGAAACAAAATCCTTCTCAGACAAGCAAATGCTGAGGGAATGTGTTTCAAATAGACCAGCCTTATAAGAGGTCCTTCTGGGAGTACTAAACTTGGAATCAAAAGAATAATACCACTTCAACAAACACACACTTGAGCACATAGCCCACAGACACTGAAAAGCAATTATACATTCAGGTCTACATAGCAACCAGCTAACACCACAATGACAGGATCAAAATCACATATATCAGTACTAACTTTGAATATAAATGGGCTAAATCCCTTCCTTAAAAGACACAGAATGACAAGCTGAATAAAAAGATAAGACCCAACCATCTGTTGTGTTCAAGAGACACATCTCACACATAATGACACCCACAGTCTCAAAGTAAAGGGATGGAGAAAGATCTACCACGCAGAAAGAAAACATAATAGAGCAAGGGGCCAGGTGTGCTGGCTCACACCTGTAATTCTAGCACTTTGGGAGTCCAAGGCTGGTGAATCACATGAGGTCAGGAGTTCGAGACCAGCCTGGCTAACATGGTGAAACCATGTCTCTACTAAAAATACAAAAATCAGCCGGGCATGGTGGTATGGTGGTGTATGCCAGTAATCCCACCTCCCCAGGAGGCTGAGGCAGGAGAATCGCTGGAACCCAGGAGGCAGATGCTGCAGTGAGCTGAGAGTGTGCCACTGCACTCCAGTCTGGGCGACAGAGTGAGACTGTCTCAAAAAAAAAAAAAAAAAAAAAAAGCAAGCTTTGCTATTCTTATATTCGATAAAACAAACGTTAGTAAAAATTAAGGACAATAAAGGGCCTTATGTAATGATAAAGGGTACAACACAACAGGAAGACTTAACTATCCTAAATATATGCACACCCAGCATTGGAGCACCCAGATTCATAAAACAAGTTTTTGGCGTTAAAAAAGATTTAGGTGGCTGGGCGCAGTGGCTCACACCTGTAATCCCAGCACTTTGGGAGGCCGAGGCAGCCAGATCACCTGAGGGCAGGAGTTCGAGACCAGCCTGGCCAACATGGTAAAACCCCATCTCTACTGAAAATACAAAAAAAAAAAAAATAAACTCTAAAAACTACACCAACCAGATGGAAATTTAAAAACTTGCTCCAGAATAACTCCTGAGTGAACACCAGTATTAGAGAAAATTACCATAATCTCTGGGATGCAGCTAAAGCAGTGTTAAGAGGAAAGTTTATTTTTGTTTTTGTTTTTGTTTTTTTTTTGAGACAGAGTCTCACTCTGTCGCCCAGGCTGGAGTACAGTGACACGATCTCGGCTCACTGCAAGCTCCGCCTCCCGGGTTCACGCCATTCTCCTGCCTCAGCCTCTCCGAGTAGCTGGGACTACAGGTGCCCACCACCACGCCCGGCTAATTTTTTGTATTTTTAGTAGAGACGGGGTTTCACCGTGGTCTCGATCTCCTGACCTCGTGATCCGCCCGCCTCGGCCTCCCAAAGTGCTGGGATTACAAGCATGAGCCACTGCGCCCGGCCAAGAGGAAAGTTTATAGCTCTAAACACCCTCATGAATTAGTTAGAAAGCTCTAAAATTAACAATTTAACATTAAACCTAAAAAAACTAAAAGAACAAATAAACCCCAAAGCTAGCAGAAGAAAAGAACCAAAATTGGAGAAACGCATAATGAAATTGAGATGCAAACATCCGTACAAAAGATGAAAACAAGAGTTGGCTCTTTGAAAAAATAAGTAAGATTGATAGACCACTAGCTAGATTAACAAAAGAAAAAAGAGAAGATCCAAATAAATACAATCAGAAATGACAAAGATGACATTACAACTGATTCCACAGAAATACAAAAGATATTCATAGTACTGTGAACAACTCTATGCACACAAATTAGAAAATCTGGAGGAAATAGAGAAATTCCTGGAAACGCACAATCTCCCAAGGTTGAATCAGGAAGAAGTTGAATCCCTGAATAGACCAGTATCAAGCTTTGAAATTCAATCGATAATAAAAAACTTGCCAACCAAAAAAAGCCCTGGACCAGATGGATTCACAGCTGAATTCTGCCGGACACCTAAACAAGAACTGGTATCAGTGCTACTGAAATTATTAAAAAAACAAAACAAAAAAAAACCGAAGAGGATGGACTCCTTCCCTAGCTCATGCTGTGAGGCCAGCGTCACCGTAATGCTAAAATCTGGCAGAGACCATAAAGAAAGAGAAGTAAGGCCAATATCTGTGATGAACAAAGATGCAAAACTCCTCAATAAAATACTAGCAAACTGAATGCGGAAGCACCTCAAAAACTTAATTCACCATAGTTAAGTAGGCTTTATCCCTGGGATGCAAAGTTGGTTTACAACTTTGTGTTGTATTGATTTGTGTATAAAAATCAATAAATGTGATTCAACATATAAAAAGAATTAAAAGCAAAAACCATGTGATCATCTCAATAGATGCAGTAAAAGCTTTTGATAAAATCTGAACATCACTTCTTGATAAAAACCCTCAACAGACGAGGCATGGAAGGAACATACCTCAAAATAATAAGAGCCATCTATCATTAACCACAAACCCACAGCTAACATTATATTGAATGGACAAAAGCTGTGACCATTTCCCTTGAGAACTGGAACAATACAAGGATGCCTACTCTCACCACTCCTGTTTAACATAGTACTGAAAGTCCCAGCCACAGCAATCAGGCAAGAAAAAGAAATGAAAGGCATCCAAATGGAAAAAGAAGTCAAACTGTATCTCTTTGCTGATGATATGATTCTATACCTAGAAAACCCGAAGGACTCTGCCAGAAGCTCCTAGAACTGATAGACAATTTAGCAAGGTTTCCGGATATAAAATCAGTGTACAGCATGAGTGCGGTAGCTCATGCCTGTAATCCTAGCACTTTGGGAGGCAGAGGTGGGCGGATCACTTGAGGTCAGGAGTTTGAGACCAGTGTGGCCAACGTGGCGAAACCCTGACTCTACTAAAAATACAAAAATTAGCTAGGCATGGTGGTGCATGCTTGTAATCCCAGCTACTCAGGAGACTGAGGCACAAGAATCACTTGAACCCAGGAGGTGGAGGTTACAGTGAGCCAAGATCGTGCCACTATACTTTAGCCTGGGGAACAGTGTGAGACTCTGTCTCAAAAAATAAAAAATCGGTATACAAAAATCAGTAGCATTTCTATACACCAATAACACCCAGGCTGAGAGTCAAACTAAGAACATAGTCCCATTTACGTTAGCCACAAAGAAAATGAAATACCTAGGAATACAACTAACCAAGGAGGTGGAAGATCTCTAAAGTGAGAACTACAAAACACTGCTGAAAGAAATCAGAGATGACAAATAAATGGAAAAGCATTTCATGCTCATGCATTGGAAGAATCAGTATCATTAAAATGGCCACAGTGACGAAGGCAACGTACAGCTTCTGTGTTATTCCGATCAAACTACCAATGTTACTTTTCACTAAACTAGAAAAAAAAATTCTAAAATTAATGTGGAACCAAAAAAGAGCCTGAATACCTAAAGCAATACTAAGCTAAAAGAACAAAATGGGAGGCATCATACTGTCTGACTTCAAACTAAAGTGTAAGGCTACAGTAACCAAAATAGCATGGTATTGATACAAAAACAGACATATAGACCAATGGAACAGAATAGAAGACTCAGAAATAAAGTCACATACCTACAACCATCTGATTTTTGACAAGGCCAACAAAACAAGCAATGTGGAAAAGACTCCCTTTTCAATAAATGTGCTGGGATAACTGGCTAGCCATATGCAAAAGAATGGAACTAGGCACCTTAAATTTTATAATATACAAAAATTATCTCAAGATGGATTAAAGATTTAAATGTAAAACCTCAAACTATAAAAATCCCAGAAGAAAACGTGGGAAATACCCTTCTCAATAAGGGCCTTGGCAAAGATTTTTTTGGCCAAAAACAGTTGCAACAAAAACAAAAATTGACAAGTAGGACCTAATTAAACTAAAGAGCATCTGCACAGAAAAATAAACTATTGACGGAGTAAATGACATACAGAATGGGAGAAAATACTTTCAAACTGTACATCCAGCAAAAATTCTATATCCAGAAATCTATAAGGAACTGAAACAAACAAGCAGAAAACAAGCCCATTAAAAAATGGACGAAGGATATAAACAGACATTTCTCAAAAGAAGACATATAAGCAGCCAACAAACATGAAAAAATGCTAATCATCAGAGAAATGCAAATTAAAACCACAATGAGACACCATCTCACACCAGACAAAATGACTATTAAAAAGTCAAAAAACAGTAGATGCTAGCAAGATTGCATAGAAAAGGGAGCACTTATATACTGTTAGTGGGAATGTAAATTAGTTCAGTCACTGTGGAAAGCAGTTTGGAGATTTCTCAAAGAACTTAAATCAGAGCTACCATTCAACCCAACAGTTCCATTACAGGTATATACAGCCCCTCCCCCGCAAATAGATTATTGTACCAAAATGACACTTGCAGTGCTATTCACGATAGCAAAGACATGGAATCAACCTAGGTGGACATCAATGGTGGATTGGATAACAAAAATGTGGTACATATACACCATGGAATACTATGCTGCCTGGAAAAAGAATGAAAGCATATCTTTTGCAGCAACCTGGATGGAGCTGGAGGCCATAACCCTAAGCTAAGTAATGCACGAACAGACAACCAAACACTGTGTTCTCACTTACAAGTGGGAGCTAAACACTGAGCACACATGGGCATAAACATGGGAACAGTAGACACTGTGGACTACTAGAGCAGGGAGGGAGGGTGTGGGTTGTAAAACTACCTATTGGGTAGTATGCTCACTACCTGGGTGCAATATACCCATGTAACAATCCTGCACATGTACTCCCTGTGTCTAAAATAAAAGTTGAAATTTAAAAAATAAAAATAAAAAAATCATGCTCGCATTCTCACGTCATTTTTTTCTCATTTTGCTGGGAAATGTCTTTTTTTTTTTTTGAGACAGAGTTTCGCTGTTGCGGTCCAGGCTGGAGTGCAATGACGCAATCTCGGCTCACTGCAACCTCTGCCTCCCAGGTTTAAGTGATTCTCCTGCCTCAGCCTCCCAAGTAGCTTGGATTACAGGCATACACCATGACGCCTAGCTAATTTTGTATTTTTAGATGGGGTTTCTCCATGTTGGTCAGACTGGTCTCGAACTCTTGACCTTAGGTAATCTGCCCGCCTTGGCCTCCCAAAGTGCTGAGATTACAGGTGTGAGCCACCACGCCTGGCCCATTTTGTTTTGTTTTTAAAGGAAGATTTCTAATATTATTACTATGTGTTGATCAAAATAATTTATAAAATGATTTGTTCTCAGTCTCTAGAAAATATTTTTCAGTTTTTAGTTTTTTTACACTCACATAAACATTCCTTTTTTTCCCCCTTAACTCTAATATTTCAATACATTTATTCAGCTTGAAGTTACAGGTAAACTAGTTTTTTGAATAATCGGATTAGTAGTACACAACAATAGTTTCTTCCTGGTTTGAAGAGTTAACACTTCACAGCTTTCGGATTTGTGGCATTGATGTAAATAAGTGCTGCAGGTATGAGTCTGCCCAAAGAATACATGGCTTGTCTTGGGAATGGATCATTCTTTTACCATGTGCCAAAATATTTTTGAAAAGAGTTTTGGATCTGAGGGTTTTCTCATTTTTGTCTCTTGGTTTTTGGTTTTTTTTGTTTTGTTTTGTTTTTTTTTAGATAGAGTCTCGCTCTATCGCCAGGCTGGAATCCCGACTCACTGCAACCTCCGCCTCCTGGGTTCAAGCAGTTCTCCTGCCTCAGCCTCCCAAGTAGCTGAGATTACAGGCACGTGCCACCACGCCCAAATAATTTTTGTATTTTTAGTATAGACGGGGTTTCACCATGTTGGCCAGGATGGTCTTGATCTCTTGAGCTTGTGGTCCGCCCGCCTCGGCCTCCCAAAGTGCTGGGATTACAGGCGTGAGCCACGATGCCCTGCCTGGTTTTTTTTTTTTTTTAAATATAAAAGATTTTTCTTGCAATACATGTGTATATGTAAGAACCAGTAAATAAACACATGTATGTTGAGTGATTACTTACTGTTTCTTGTATTTATTTGAGTGGGAGTCCTAAAAAGTATAATTCCTTGTGTATTATTCTTATGTGAGACATTTAAAGTCTGTTGGATTTTTTTTAATGTTTAATATACAATATAAATTTGAAAATGTTTTTATTAGCTACGTTACTCATCCCCATAAATTTAAGAGCAATCATGTCTTACAAAGTAGAGCTGAATGACATTTGGATTACTGAATGACATTTGGACCCATGAAGTCCACAGAGATGAAATACATTAGAATGCAAAGCTAATTATACAGAAGCATTAAGTATGAAATAAAAACAGTATGTCTTTGTCAGAAAATGAAGATGCATAAGTTCAAATTATGTTGAAGGTAAATTTGGTCTTTATTTTGCATATTTTGATGAGTAGTTTTAAGTCTTTGTGACTACTAAATTAAATTTAATATGCCATATCATGTCAGAATGCTTTTGAACCTTATACTTTTCACTGAGGCCCAGATGTCAATCAGATAGTTATTTAAACTCTAATGATAGTTTTTAGTGTTTATCTCACTTTGGAGTGGTTTCCAGGCTTTGAATTATAGGACCGGGTAGGTATATATTTATTTAGAAAATTACAAGTCTTTCATATTTTATCTTGGCAAGGGAAGTAGGAAAAGTACCCATATAAATTAGAGCATTAGACATTTATTGCATGGCATATACAAAGCAACCTACTAAGAGCCCTGTGACAACTAAAAATGAGAATGTAAGATCCAGGCTGTGTCTTCAAGGACCTTAGAGTCACCTAAACACAGATACAATGAAAGTTGTAGTTCTTTTAAATCACAAAACACAAATTCTAGAGCTTCACAATAAGGGTTGTAAGAGTTGAGCAGAAGGAAAAAAATTACTTGGCTAGGCTGAGCCAGCAAGGATTAACTGGCAAGGTGAAATTACTTTTTCTTGTTTCTAGATAGTACCCATTTATGCTGGTGTGCCTAACATGGTATAGTTAATTCAGACTCTTTTTTCCTAGGAGGAAAAGCCAGCACAAGATGCCCAGCAGCAGCATGTCCATGTCCCGAGACCAAAGTTGTTAGCATAACTGCCTGGGTTTTGCCAAGGAATTAGATGCTGCTGGAAAAATATCCAGAGCTCTTATATTTGCTATCCAAAGAGTTCCACAGTGTTGAGGGGTAAATGGCATCTCACTATTGACTCGACATGTGCCAAGTGGCTGGTTGGTACCCTTCATGCATACAAAGCAGGCTTGAGATGTATCCTTGCATATTTGAAGGTTCTGTGGTTATGATGAGCTGAAATGACCACTGATTAATACAGTAGCTCTCTAAAATAATGAGGTTTCTCCACTAACAGAACCTCTTTATTTATCAAACTTATAATAAAATGAGGAATCTGCTTGAGGTAAAATAACCTTTTCATTATAACTGAAGATTTCGTCTTGATTCTCCGTGAATTTGTTGTGATTGTAGAATAAGGTAAAGGGCTTGTTTTGATAAGATCCTAGACTGTTATAATCAATATTTCACGTGTTGACTTTATATGCTTTTATTAATGTGACTTTCTAAATGTTAGGAAAATGAAGAAAAATATCTTCAGAAAATGTTACATTTCTAATAATGCACTTTTCCTGTGTATGATGGTTTTTAAATTTTTCAAACTATTAAGATACTGAAATTATGTGGCCATACCAAGATTACCATCAAACTGTTTTCGTTCACCAATATGTGTGATTTTCTGCAAACAAGCAATTTCTTCTGTTGAATTTCCTGCTCAGCGTCATTATTTTGCCCTTTGCTTTTCATGAGTGTTTAACACTTTCTCTTTCAAAGCCAGTTTCCATGAGCTCTGCTTTGTGTCCTCCAGCCTGTGCGTGTGTATATACGTGTGTTGGTATGTGGGGAGGTTGGTGGGGGGTGAGAAATGACAGTTAATTCCTGTTAACTCTGACCAAGTAATGTACACTGGGTATTTGTCAATCAAATTGTGTGCATTGTGAAAAATATGTATCTGTCCACTCTTGTTTTCCTAGTGAACATTAGCATTGATTATGATGTGGACATATTTCTCAGACTTTCTGGGTCTTCATCTAAATAGCAGCAGCAAATAATGAAGTATTCAGAGCCTAACCATCATCATCTCGTGTTTCCTTGAGTTTAAATTGAAGTAAAAATGGAGTAAAAGACCATCTTATTTATTTTTAAAATCTGCTATCAGCAGAAAGTAATTAACTCAAGATCCACAATTAGCCTCACAGCAGTCCGTATTAACTACCTCAAACTATCTAGGTCTTTCAGAGGTAGCATAATTTTGAGATTATTTTGCACTTGAAACAGAGAGGCTTATAATAACTAGCTTAAAGCACAAGGGTGTGAGGTTTTTCCTTTTTCTTTTTGTGTTAATATCTACCTTATCTAATGGTAATTTTCTGGTTTGTAAGTGGAAAAAAGCAAATATTAGAAGAAAATTCTTTCTCCCTAGTATAAAGCTAAGTCTTTCATAAGTCTAAAAGTAGCTGCTTTGCTTTAACTAGAAATTTCATTATTGAATTAGTAACTTGACACAAAAGAATTAACAAAGTGAATCAAATACTCCAGCACAATGAAGTAAATTTAAAGAGGCCAACTCATCACCATTGCTGGCTGGTAAAGTGTAATTGCTGGCGCTGCCTTGTTTACCTTTTTGGTTTGATTTTGTTTTAAAGGAAATCTTCACTTGTATAGCATTCCTGCATAATTCAGATGCTGTACAAAGCTCGACCCTGGGAACCTATTTTGTAGCTCTCTGAATGTTTTTTATGCAACCTGCTTTTACAGGTTTAAATTACATTTTGTGACACTGTTTTTGTGGTTGAATTAGAAACTTTTTTTTTCTTTAGTTAAACCTGTGATAAGTAATTGTCACAGTTAGTGCCTTGGTACAATGCTAATTTGAAGTGACATGTCCATACTGGCCCTCTGTAACATGAAGAAGCCTAACAGGTGTGAGGGGTGTGGCTTCCCATGGGCTCTCTTGAACTTCTAACCAAGAAAAACAGCAGAAAAAGTGAAATGAACCTTGAATAAAGCTGTCAGCAGTAATTATCTCAGCAACACTTTGTGGGGAGATAAAATAAGCACTGATGCTTTTATAACCTGAGCACACTGCATCCAAGATAGATTTTTCACCCATTTAGTATAAACTTCTAAATACCTTTCAAGAGATATTTTCATACAGCCTAATTAAACAATAACAACAATAACAATTAACATGAAATATAAATTGTTGAAAAACATGCATTTGTTTTTATTTTAACATGGTTTCTTTTTGATATTTAAGTAGTTTTAATAACAGAAAACTTTTTCCCTGTTTCTTTTTTTGGTAAGCCATTATGGTGTGAAATCTCAAGTAATGTGTAGAAAATTGTGCTCTCTTTTGGGAAAGGATACTTCCACAATTAGAAAAATGCTTGAAAGTTTGGTTTTCAGTTTCTTTGAGAGGTATTCAGTGTATTGAACATGTCATCATATGGATCGTTTATGAAACAGATAATACATATATGTGAATGAGCTGAATGACCTGCAAGTCATCATAAGAACACCACTGTATTGGAGTACAGTAAGAACACGGAAGATTTGATCAATGTCTTTCAATCTGTTCTCCAAACACAATCCATTGTCTTTTTCTTTGACAGCTGTCTTTTAAAAGTATACTTTAATTTATTTAGCAAAATAATTCAAATCACTAATGACTATGTTTGCCTGACCTGAGTAGAGTATAGAAAAGTCAAAGTGAGATTTTTGTTTATGAATTTCCTGGCTATAGAAGCTAACTGTGGGGGAGGAAACAGGTGAAACATGTGGTTTTGCAACGTAAGTTGTTCTCTTTATTCTTTTCATGGTCTTAAAATATAGTTCTATTTTGGGCAATCTAATGACTTAACTTTTTTTTCCCCATAATTCAGCTTTACCATGTTCCTGCATCCCCAAAATTAAAAGCTTGACAAGTCAGCCTGGTTGGTTTACGTTTCAGGTGGAGATGATGTCATTTTTAAAAGCTGGGAATCTTCAGGCGCAGTAGCTCACACCTGTAATCCCAGCACTTTGGGAAGCTAAGGTAGGAGGATTGCTTGAGCCCAGGAGTTTGAGACCAGTGTGGGCAACATAGCAAGACTCTACTAAAAATTAAAAAAAAGTTGGCCAGGTGTGGTGGCATGTGCCTGTAGTCTCAGCTGCTCAGGAGGCTGATGTGGAAAAATTGTTGGAGCCTGGGAGGTCAAGGCTGTAATGAGCTGTGATCAAGCCACTGCACTCCACCCTGGGTGACAGAGTGAGACCTTGCCTCAAATAAATACTAGAGATTAAGTTAGTTCTGACTCTGTTTTGCTGTCTGTTAGCTCTGTGATCAACCCTGGGTGAAAATATGAGCCTCATTTTTCTTGTCTGTGAAATGGCAATGTGGCAAGCTATGCCAGGTTCATTCTCACTAAGAGGGAATAACAAGGATTAGGCAGAATAGCATAAAATAGAACTAGCATGATCTATACTTTATTCACAAACCTAAAGCCTGAAAAATTATTGGCTTTATCAAAGCAGAAACTGTTCACCGTTGTCTGTATCTCTAGCACTCAGCTGAGGTCTTGACACATTGTGGTTGTTCAGTAACTATTAGTTAAGTGAGTGGATAATGGTATTTTGCACTCTACTTATAGTACTGTCTGTCTGTTCCCCTAGAGTGATTTAGCAAAATTCATACAATCAAGCATAGATAGATACATTGGTTGATAGACAGACTTAGATACACATACTCTTGAATCTTCACAACAGTCTTGTAACTTATAAGACTTTACAGAGGTGGAAATTAAGGCACTGAGAAGGTGAGAGAGTTGTCCAGAGTCATACAAGCTCTTAACCAGCAGAGCCAGGATTTCAAACCCTAGAAGAATGGCTTTGGAGTCCAAGTTCGTAATTTCTCTGCTTTTATAGCTCTCCAACGAAGTATAGTGACATCTACCTACCAAAGAAATTACCTTACAATGACACATTTTTCCAGACACTTCGTTGTCAATGATACAAATGATTTGAGAGATATGGGGGGACATTTTGGGGTAAGATTTCTCCTTCTTCAGTAAGATACTACTTCTTCCCCTCCCCTCCTAGGACAGCAGGTCCCCTCATCCGTTGCACTCATTGAAGCAATGTTGCAGCCTGTCTTAGGACTACCATTTCCCTAGTGAACAGAAATGTCATACATGGTTATGGCCTGGGCAGACTTCCACAGACATAGGATGACAGAGTTTTTGATCCCTAGGAATTTGGCTTTCCCCTCCTTTGGGTCCAGTTCCTGACCCACTCTTGTAAAACCTTTGCCTATTGAGGTGCAAGGTGGGACTGAACTCCAGAGGCAGGGCTCAGGCACCTGACCAAATTGATGACTAGCTAAAATAGGGACAGGGCAAAAGCAGCTTTCCATAAGATATGTCCACCATTGTGCCATGTCTGTTTACCATTACCATGGCAACACCCAGAAGTTACTGCCCCTTTCCCTGTCAACAACTAAACAACCCAGAAGTTACCCCCCTTTTCCTAGAAATTTCTGCATAATCACCCCTTAATTTGCATGTAATTAAAAGCAAGTATAAATATGACTGCAGAACAGCCTTTGAGCTGCTACTCTGAGCACACTGCCTACGGGGGAGCCCTGCTCCGCAAGGAGCGGTAGCTTTGCCACTGTTGTACACTGCCACTTCAGTAAAAGTTGCTGTCTTAACACCTCCAGCCCATCCTTGAATTCTTTTCTGGGCAAAGCCAAGAACCCTCCTGTGCTAAGCCCCAGTTTTGGGACTCGCCTGCCCTGCATCACTGTGACATCCACATTGCCTCTGTCTACTCGGTTCCCACCTGGGATTCTGGGTCTCCCCTTAGGAACTAGCTGAATAAATGAGGTTTATCTGGAAGGTTTGTCCAAGTGTCACTGGATACGATTGACTACCAAAAGATACCGAGTGTTTTGGCGACAGAGAAAAATGTGAAATTGGGGAGGTCATATAGAAGGCTTTCAGAAAGTGATTGAGCTGAGTTTTGAAGAAGTTTTGTCACTTAAATTTTTCTCATATTATCTTCACATACCTAAGAAATAGACAGATGGAAAAGAATGGTGAGGGAAACCCAGGCAAGAGTAATGGAATGAGCAGAAGCCTAAGAGTAGGCACATGCAAGGCATATTTTTGGATCATTGAGCAAACAAACCTGTATACAAAAATAGTGGGAGGTAATGGCTGGAAAGGTGGGCAGGGTTATGGCCTTGAACATCAGACTGAGAAAGTTTTCAGGGTGAGAGAAAACATAAGAATCATCTAGTCCAATTTTTTCATCATACAGGTGATAAAACTTAGAGAAGAGAGTTGATCAAGGTCACAGAATGAATAAGAGGCAGATTTAGAGTTTTAACCCAGGTCCTTTGCTCTATGTATAGTGTTCTTCCCAAGTATTTACACACATGGAATCATACCACTGGCTGACTTATGGCAGAAAGGAATCATACAAGGGCACCATGAAGCCTAAAGACATAAAAGAACAATTCTTGCTTTGCTTTAATGGTGGCAACAGGAAAAAAAAAAAAAAAAAAGTGGCTTACAGGCTAGTTAAATGTTTTTAAGCTAAATGTTCTCAGGAGGCTTAACTGGTCCCCCAAAGTCATTGCAGCAGACAGAGATACCCTTTTTAGTTTTTCGTTTGTTTGTTTTTGTTCTTGTTATTTTTGCCTCCAATAGCCTGTTGTTCTTTCTGTCAATTTTGGTTTAGTTCCTCTCGCAGGAATTGAATGGGAAACCTGAAGCAAGTTCCACTTTTGGACATGGCTATGTAATGTATCCTTTCGAAATTCTCAGTCGTAAGCAGGTAATGAGTGATGTAAGATATGGGCCCTTAGAAACTCTCACAGCTACAATATATCTAAACAAAAATGCTCTCCACAGGTTGGCACTCACAAGAATGTTATGTGGGAAATGATAAGAAACCCTTCTCTCTTAATAATTTAAATTTGTTCACTTAGGAAGAAATTTTTCTTTAATATTGGTCAGCATCATTTGGATATCTTTGGTATGGAAAAGACTGAATAATATATTTGGTTGTTGTATGTTTTAGAACATATACTAATACAGTTAAATTTAATTGACATAAGTTGATATAAAATACTTAAATGATACCAATTCTGCCATCTAGGCTTAGATTCTTAAAAATAATTGGGCATTGCAACTGAAAACACCTATATGATAATCCTTCTGGCAAGGAGACAAAGATGAGGTGGTGTGTGATTTTTATTTTTTTAAAGTTGAAAATCTGGCCGGGCGCGGTGGCTCACGCTTGTAATCCCAGCACTTTGGGAGGCCGAGGCGGGCGGATCACGAGGTCAGGAGATCGAGACCACGGTGAAACCCCGTCTCTACTAAAAATACAAAAAAAAAATTAGCCGGGCGTAGTGGCGGGCGCCTGTAGTCCCAGCTACTCGGAGAGGCTGAGGCAGGAGAATGGCATGAACCCGGGAGGCGGAGCTTGCAGTGAGCCGAGATTGCGCCACTGCACTCCAGCCTGGGCGACAGAGCGAGACTCCGTCTCAAAAAAAAAAAAAAAAAAAAAAAAAAAGAAAATCTAGTCCACTATGCTACATATTTTTTCACTTATCTCTTTATTGCTGTCAACAAAGATATTATTCCCACTTCTCAGACAAGGAAACTGAGAGGTTTTGAGATAAGCAGCTTTCCTGAGAAATGACATTAGATATCAAAGCCAGGATCCAAGACCAGGTTATTTGGATCCAAGTGCCTGACATATAATAACTTAATATTTATTTAATAAGTTATCAACTCTGAGTAACTATATGGTTAGTATAACATTCAACAAATAGTTCTAAATTATCAAATAATATGAGGAAGAAAAGCAGAGTCAAGTGAAATCTGCACATATTCCAGATCTCTCTTTCCCCCTCACCCTTCTTACTGGTTATAGGCAATATGTTTAATATGTTCTTTTCCCTCTTCTGCCCTCCACCAGAGGGTGCTCATAAGCAACTAAATGGCATAAAGCTGTAGTGATAGGAACTGAGAAAGAAGGGCTATTTTAATTCACAGTGTGCATTATTGGCCTCTGTGAAAAAAAAAAAGTTGACTTTGAAACAGAGTTCTTGATTGAGCTGAAATAACTTTGGTTTAAAGTTGCCTTACAAATAACATCTTGAGCACTTACTTACCTGAGGATAGTACTTTTTTATATAGGTAAAGTTGACCATTCTCTCTAAATAGGTATGAGGGACTATGCCATTAGACAGTGTTAGGCTGGTCGGGGCTATATTTCTTATTGTGTAACTTAATGCTCTTCAGAAGTTTTTTTTTTTTTTTTTGAGACGGAGTCTCGCTCTGTCGCCCAGGCTGGAGTGCAGTGGTGTGATCTTGGCTCACTGCAAGCTCCAACTCTCGAGTTCACGCCATTCTCCTGCCTCAGCCTCCCATGTAGCTGGGACTACAGGTGCCCACCAGCACGCCTGGCTAATTTTTTCCGTTTTTAGTAGAGATGGGGTTTCACCGTGTTAGCCAGGATGGTCTCGATCTCCTGACCTTGTGATCTGCCCTCCTCGGCCTCCCAAATTGCTGGGATTACAGGTGTGAGCCACTGCGCCCGGACTTCAGAAGTATTTTAATGATGTAAAATACTTCAGAACCTCTTCTAGTGTACTCACTAAAATCAATAAGTAATGAAGTACAAGAATATTGATGTCTGTGTTTAGTTATAAAAGCATATCCATTTAGAAATTGTGCTAATTCTGTTACAGTGAGCAGCTCTTTATCTCCCTATGACATAATCTGGTTTTAGGGGATGAAATGCCCTAGAAGATTAAAAAAAAAAAAACCTTTTATATTGAGCAACCTCTCTGTGATAGCCAAAATCTCAAGATAATGTTGGGACAGTATAAGGAAGCATAAAAGTAGGTAATTATAATGTGGAAAAATAGCATCAGGTGATTCTCCTTGATTTTGAGAGTCCCACCAGATTAAATGAAAGAAACCAAAAAAGTAAGTCAGGAGCATTTAAAATTACTATATATATTTCCAAAGGCTTTTAAAAAGAAACTATAAGATAATTAAATCAAGATATTTGTTAGTATTTTACAATTAACTGTATCATCTTTAAAAAACACATAGTTGGCTGGGTGTGGTGGCTCACACCTATAATCCCAGCACTTTGAGAGAGGCCAAAATGGGGAGCCCAGGAGTTCAAGACCAGCCTGGGCAACATGATGAGACTCCATCTCTACAAAAAATAAGGAGACCCTCATTTCTACAAAAAATTTAAGAATTAGCTGGGCATGGTGGCATGCACCTGCAGACTCAGCCACACAGGAGGCTGAGGTGGGAGGATTGCTTGATGCTGAGAGATCGAGGTGGCAGTCGGCCGTGATTGTACCACTGCACTCCAGTCTGGGTAACAAAGCAAGACTGCCTCAAAAAACAAAAAAAGAAGAAAAAAACCGAGATTAGGAGTCAAGAAGAGAACATGCTTGTGCTATCATTAAGCAGATGTGAGACTTGGGACAAACACTTTACCTCTCTATACCTCAGTTTCTTTTCCTGTTAAGTGAGAGGATTAGACCCTTATCTTGTGAGGAGAAACTGCCTTTCATTTGGAATCTGTTGGGGATGGTGGGATCACTGATAGAAGTTTAAGAGAAGGCTGCTGATACCTTCTCTCTGAAAATTCTCATTACTAGCTTGGAATGGGACAAGGGAGATGCTGGGTGGGGGAAGGTATGGCAGCAGCACTCGACTCGGCTAAGGCTTCAAGATCTCCTGGTTGGGATACAAGCAACTGATGAATTCTGAGGACTCTTCCAAATCTAGTATCTTGTGTGTAAAATGAAGCCATGTATAGCAGCCATCCTTGTTTCTTCCAACTCTGGTTGCTTACATGGTAGCATTTGTGTTTATGTACATAGCAAAAAGCCTGAGAACTTGTAACTGTTGGTGTTTATTTCATTAAACTTACCAACTTGCCAAATCAATTGAGGACAATAACACAGCAAGGCCAGGCAGAGAACAGTTTTTTGAGCTATTTACACAAGAGTTTTGTTGATAATTGATCTTGACCTGCACATGTCTTTTAATATTCTGTTGGTTCCAGAATATTATTAGTCACTTCCTTTTTAACAGTGTGCCTTTTTATGAGGTGACTAAACTGCTGTTTAACCCTGCTACAAGAATGTGGCAGTGGGCTAGTCCAGACAAGTGCATGTATACTTGGTAACTAGCATTCTTGATAAGCTTGCTTCAACCTGCCACAAATTAAAGCTCTGTGTGACTTTTCTAGCACGTAAGTGACAAAAAAAATGGCTGGGGGAAGGGCAGAAGAAACCTCGGATTGCGAATAAAAATAAATAAGTTTTTTGATTTGCGCTTTGCTTGGCAGTAAATGAAATTTTAGCCTCATGACTCAGTTTGGTTTAAAACTACCTCAGTAATCTATTTAGCTGAACAGTAAGCATCTGAAAATTTAAAAGGGGTATTCCAGAAGTCATCTTCAGGACTCCGTACTATAAAAAGCCTTATTTACGTTGGAAATGTGATGTAATAGAAAACTCCATGGCTTTTGGAGTTAAATCTGGTTTGCCATCTGGTACCCGATTTATCTCGGACAAGTTACTCCACCACTCTAAGGTTATTTTATGATTTGTACAATCATGATGGTCTTTAATTTACAGAGTTGTCATGTATGGTAGACATATGTTAAGCACTTACTATGTAGTTTCTGACTAATTGATGGTCTCTAGGAGTAGCTGTTTTAATTAAGCCAAAGAAAGTAATTATTGGTTATCAGATAGTAAGACAAGATATCTTAGAGCCTTAATAGTTGTTTGATTGGATACTTTTTAAATGGTTGTGAGATAAAGTGCCTGAGTTTTAATTTTGGTTCACCAGTCAGTATCTGTTTGATTTTGGGCAACTTTCTTATTCTGTGTGAGATTTAGTAACCTCATCTCTAAAATGGGGATTATAATCCTTACCTGGCAGAGTTATTGTGAGAATTAAGTGAGGTAGTGCGTATAAAGCACTTTGTGTAATAACAATACATATTGAGCTCTTAATAATAGCAGTTATTGTACAACTGTTTTTAAAATACTGAATGGTTTCCTGGGTGTATGTGTATATGTCAAAAAGCAATGCTTTAGGCTGGGGGAGGTGGCTCCTATCTATAATCCCAGCATTTTGGGAAGCCGAGGCGGGCAGATCACTTGAGATCAGGAGTTCAAGATCAGCCTGGGCAACATGATGAAATCCCATCTCTACAAAAATACAAAAATTAGCTGGACTTGGTGGCATGCACCTGTAGTCCCAGCTACTCAGGAGGCTGAGGCAGGAGAATCGTTTGAACCTGAGAGATGGAGGTTGCAGTGAGCTGAGATCACACCACTGCACTCCAGCCTGGGTGGCAGGGTGAGAGTCTGTCTAAAAAAGAAAAAAAAAAAGCAATACTTTATATGAGGATATAAATGCATGTATTAATAGCACTGAATATTGCCTTATTGAAGTATAATTGACCTGTAATAAGCCATACATTTTTTAAGTGTACAGTTGGATACATCTTGACATACAAATACACAGATTAAAAAGATCATCAGTGCAGTGTAGTCAATGCTGATATCCAGTAGCATTCCCAAATCTGGATGAAATTACGTCAGTGCCTTGTTAGGATGATGACAAGCTTGAGATATGGTTTTAAAAAAAGTCTCATATTAATTGTTCTTCTTAAAACACAAGAGAATTGTATTTTACAAACTGAGTGAATAAAAGATACAAACAGTAAAGCTGTAGTTTGAATCTCATTCAGTTGTGTTACTGGGTGTGTCACATGCAGAGCAAGGAGTCTGCAGGTGACATAACCAAATCTCCTTAGTGATGTATGAAGATCATAGCCCATTAGGGCTAGAAGGGATCTGAGAGGCCATTTAGTTGGTCGTACCTATATTTTACAAAAGGAGATGTTAAGACTCTTGGTTACTGACCCAAGGTCCCATAACAGGTTTTATAGCTTCCAATACTCTTAAAATGTCTTAGTCTTTGTCATTTATAATTAGAAAAAAAAGACAGACTGCAAACATGTATTTGGGAGAGGGTTAAAATTTGGCTATAAAATAAAAAATACTTTGAAGAACTAATTTATATGTATATGAATATATATGTGTCTATATGAATGTATATGTGTATATGAATATATAGTATGTATATATATACATATGAATATATAGTATATATATATATACACATATGAATATATATAGTGTATATATATATACACATATGAATGTATATATATTTTTTGAGACTGAGTCTCACCCAGGCTGGAGTGCAGTGGCTCAATCTCAGCTCACTGCAACCTTTGCCTCCCGGGTTCAAACAGTTCTCCTGCCTCAGCCTTCCGAGTGCCTGGGAGTACAGGCGCCCACCACCATGCCCAGCTAATTTTTGTATTTTTAGTAGAGACGGGGTTTCACCACGTTGGTCAGGCTGGTCTCGAACTCCTGACCTCAAGTGATCTGCCCGCCTTGGCCTCCCAAAGTGCTGGAGTCACAGGTGTGAGCCACCATGCCCAGCCTACTAATTCATATTTTTAAAGAAAGAAGTATTAAGAATGGCCTTAAATGCTCTGAGGACAAGCTTAACATGATAATACTGTGTTTTACTAACAACTTGTTAGACATAGCCAGTAATCAGTCATGATGGTTTACAGGAGTTTCCCTTTGCATATTGTCCTAGTATTTTATTTTCATATGAAGAATAATATAAAGAATAATACAAAGAAAATACTATATGCTTTGTTTATTGTGTAAAGAAGAAACATCGAAAAGATTCTAAGATTTCACGAAAGAGCTTTTTTGTCTTCTCAGTTGTTTCAAATAATAGTTGTCATTATTCATGAAAATTAGTTGCACATGTACACATTGCATAGTTCAGCAGTTCACAGCTTTTTGGTCTCAGGATCCTTTTGCACTTGCAAAGAAATCATCAAAGACCCCAGAGAGCTTTTGTTTATGTGGATTATATTCATTGACATTTACCATTCTAAAAATTAATATTGAAGAAAATAATATTTAAGATGACAAGTGAATACATGTTAATATAAATAGCATTTTTATACAAAGTAATTATATTTTCTAAAAATTCAGTAAGTAAAGTGACACTGTTTTTATACTTTTACAAATCTCTTTAATGTCTGTCTTAATAGAAGACAACTGGATTTTCTTGTCTTCCTTCTTCTGCATTTAACCTGTTGTAATGAATTTTTTTGATTGAAAATATGAAGAAAATCTGACCTCCTACAGATCTATAGTTGGAAAAAGGAGGAGTATTTTAATAGTCTTTTCAAATAATTATAGATATTATTATTTGATACTACACTAGAACTCAAGAAGTGGTAGTTTCCTAAAGGTTAGTTTTATTATTTTTATTTTAATTTTTGTGTGTGTGTATATGTGGCAAGGAGCTTTCTCGGGTAAAGCTAAATGTTACTTTCAATATCGAATCTGAAGCCCTATCAGTATACATTTTGTATTAATACTTTGTCATAGTAAGATACATTGGTCTGCCTCACAGTTTGAATTAAACCTTTATCCATACATAATTTTATAACATCATGCAATCACTGTTCATTTGGAGAATATTGGTCTTGTGAGTTATGCAGATTTTCTAAATGTTGACACATTTCATTACATGATATAAAAAGTCACATCTATTATATTAATATAACCACTGAACTCATCACAAAGGCTTTAAGCATTGAGAAGCTGTCAAGCTCATGATGGCTGATAGTTTTTAAAACTCTCAATTTTTACGTGAAAACTCAAATTTTGTCATTGGCAATTAATACTGTCAGATCTGTTCCTTGAAGTAGTAGTCTCACTTCATTCATTTTGGAGAAAATGTTCAGCAATTAGGGATACTCAATCACAGGTTGAGTATCCGTAATCTGAAAATCTGAAACTTTTTAAGCAGCAACATGATGTTGAAAGGAAATGCTCATTGGAGCATTTCAGATTTTGGATTTTTAGATGCGGAATGCTCAACTATTAGGTATGTATGATGCAAATATTCCAAAATCCAAAACAGTTCTGAGCCTGAAACACCTCTGGTCCCAAGCATTTTGAGTAAGGGATACTTGTCTGAATACCAAATCCAAATAACCACAGTTTGTCTGCCCATCATTTGTTTAAGTAGTAATGGTGTTTCATGAAAAAAAGTGGCTGATTCAGCATATAACTCAAACACAAGTGCTTTTTCTTCAACCCATCCATTATACTTTGGTATGCTGTAGAAGTCCTTTATACGTACTTCACATTTGTCACATAGAATATTAAAAGATATGTATTAAGAGTCAAAATTTAATTAAAAATAATAATTTTTACTGATTTAACAGGGACGTTCTTAAATGAAACTGCCATTTTTACAGTGAGTACATGGAACTGGAGATTTTTAACAGTTTGGTGTTACTACCTTAATTTGTGCTGAAGTACCAGCAGATTTGCCCACTATTGCTTTTTTTTAACATCAGTATAAAAACACTGTGGCCAGGCGTGGTGGCTCAGGCCTGTAATCCCAGCACTTTGGGAGGCTGAGGTGGGCAGATCACCTGATGTCAGGAGTTCAAGACCAGCCTGGCCAACATGTTAAAACCCCATCTCTACAAAGATACAAAAATTAGCCAGGCATGGTGGCACACACCTGTAATCCCAGCTGCTTCGGAGGCTGAAGCAGGAGAATCACTTGAACCTGGGATGTGGAGCTTGCAGTGAGCCAAGATCGTACCACCACACTCCAGCCTGGGTGACAAAGTGAGATTCCCTCTCAAGAAAATAAATAAATAAATAAAACACAGTGAAAAAGTCTAATGCCACTTCAGTATTATTATGAAATAATTTTGACCTTATGGAACTCCTAAAAGAATCTCAAGAACCCTGTGCCTATAGTACATACTTTGAAAATCACATGGTACGTTCTTTTTTTTTGAGACGGAGTTTCACTCGTCCAGATTGGAGTGCAATGGCGCAATCTCGGCTCACTGCAACCTCCACCTCCCAGGTTCAAGCAATTCTCCTGTCTCAGCCTCCCAAGTAGCTGGGATTACAGACATGAACCACCATGCCCGGCTAATTTTTTGTATTTAGTAGAAATGGGATTTCACCATGTTGGTCAGGCTGGTCTCGAATTCTTGACCTCAGGTGATCCACCCGCCTCAGCCTCCCAAAGGGCTGAGATTACAGGCGTGAGCCACCGTGCCCAGCACAGTATGTTCTTAACACTAAATACTGTTTGTAAGAAGAAAAGAAAAAACTTCAAATGGACTTTGAGTACTCACTCACCGATGGAATATCTACTAGGTAGCAAGTGTATTCTCATTTAAGCCATCCTCACAGAAAGCCTGTTAGGAAAGGTCATGTTAATTTTATAGAACAGAAAACTTAGCCTTTTTTTTTTTTTTTTTTTTTTTTTTAAGACAGGTTCTTGCTCTGTCACCCAGGCTAGAATGCAGTGGCATGATCTCAGCTCTCTGCAGCCTTGACCTCCTGGGCTCAAGCAATCCTCCCATCTCAGCCTCCCTAGTAGCTGAACTATGGGTGTGTTCCACCATGCCCAGCTAATTGGTTTTTCTTTTTCTGGAGACAGGGTCTCACTTTATCACCCAAGCTGGAGTACAGTGGCATGATCACAGCTCACTGCAGCCTTAACCACCTGGGCTCAAGTGGTCCTCCCGCCTCAGCAACCCAAGTAGCAGGGACTACAGGCGTGTGCCCCCATACCCAGCTAATCTTTTGTTTATGTTTTTAGAGACAAGATCTCACTATGTTGCCCAAGCTGGTCTTGAACTCCTGAGCTCAGGCTATCCTCCTGACTCAGCCTTGCAAAGTGCTGGAATTACAGGCATGAGCCACCACGCCCAGCCAGGAAACTGTTTCGAGATGGAAAATATTGATTCGAGTGAATAGTAGAAGACACTCTGAGTTTAAAAGTCCATTCTACACTTAGCCGTCTCCTGTTATTAAATAGAAAAAGTTCCTTTAGGGATCAAAAAGAATTTGTTAAGTGCCTGCCTTTTCCATGGATTGCTTTTTAACAGAACAAATTTACTTAATTTTGTTCATTTTTCTTCATGTCTTGTCAAAAAATGATTTACCATCCTTATATTTTAATCATTGACAGCTGACAAGAACAATTAAATTCTTTCCAACTATAGCTACTTTTTCCTTAAGATGTGGCCTTAAAAATATAAATGCTGTAAAATAATTATTATTTTTGTGAAAAAGGGTTTTCTTTGGATAATTTAAATGCATAAACCTTTTGTGTTGATGTAGTATAATTGTCAAATTATTTAATTGGACACATATACCTAAAATAATGTTAATATTATGTAATGTTAATTTACAAATACTGCTTTTGTGGCTACCCTCATAGTTCATGATATTTATTCAAATTCTATAGGCATTTTTTATATATAAGCATCATCATCACCACTAGGGTCACTTTTTTTTTTCTTTTTGGTTGACATCGTAAAGACCAAATAATTGAATTGAATAAGATGACTACTCTTGTGTTAATTAAGGAACAGGCTAACTTAGAAAGACCCCAGAATATAAGGTGACAGTGGGCTTAACAGTCTAGGTGAGGAAGGTGTTTCTGCTAAAGTCATGTTTTCTAGAGTCCATCCTTCTCGCTGGACATTTTATCTCAAGCCACAGGTATTCTTCACAGACTAGTAAAAAGTAATGTTTGTTGAGCCACTACTGTGTGCTAGGCATTTTCTCATTGCTTTACCCATGAACTCAACCTTATTATCCCTACACTGTGGAGAAAGTAATAATCAAATACTATATCTAGGTGTCATTAAGGACAGTTGTAATTTTTTCATTTGCTTATTTTTTGTTTTGTTTTGGTTTCATTTGTCCTATGTGTGTATATTCATCATCTTCCCAAGACATTTTTCAAAGTATCTTTTAAAGACAGGTTTATAAGGACTTTTAATACTTGCAATTGTGAGATTATACAGAGCTCTAGGAATAATCATGTCTTATCATTGTCTTCTTTATTAGCCAGTTTTGACAAGTAAACTCTGGGAGAACCTGAAGCATCATTGACTCAGGTTATTTGAGGCTAATCTGTCCAAACAGCATATTGAAAATGAAGTATTTGAGGAAGCACCCTGTAATAGGAGAACTTTTGTAACTACTCAAATACAAGGCAGCTTCCTTTAGTGTAAAACCTAAACTTAGGTTTTTGTATATTTTTGATATATGTATCTTATGGAAATTTTAAATTTTGTATCTCACCTACAATTTTATATTTCTATCCCTACTGCCCTCGGAGTTAGGAAAATGAGGTATTATTCTGCTAATCAGAAAAGTAGCAGATGCACATTGAGGCAGTGGGGGATTGGGGGCAAATATGTATGATTTGCCTTATTTTGGGCTCATTACAGTTTCCTAGAACCTCAGTCTATCATCTAATGAAAATTAGCCTTGGCTACCATAACATCCCATGTGTGGAAAAATTTCAAATTTTCAAAGCCTTCCTGGTAATGTAATACCCAGGATACTAGAGTTAGCTTTCTAATCTAGCTTCAGCAATAATAGAAAATACCTGAAAAGTAAAATCCTTTTGTGAAACATGGCCGTATTTTGTTTACAAATGATGGATTCTACTTTTTGCAGATGTGTCTTGCTGAATCAGGGCTCTCTTATCCCTGCCATCGACTTTCAGTGGGAAGAAGATCTTCACCTGCACAGACCCGGGAACAGTCGGAAGAAGTAAGCCTGTTTGCCAGCTTTTCATTGAACAGAAGGCCCATCCCCCACCTACATGCCCACTTCCCTTTCTTTTTTATCTGCCAGAGCAATGAACAGATAGAGTTAATGTAGCATTAATTAAATCTCGGTAAATTCTTGAAGGCAGAAACTGTCCATGCAAGGTTACTACTAATGTGCTCCTTCCCACTCTGTTAGTTGCATGTTTCAACAGACAGAATTCAGATGGATTGGTTGAAATGATTTTTACTTAGAACCATTGGGCTAACAAAGAACTTTCTAGACTGGGCACAGTCGCTCACGCCTGTAATCCCAGCACTTTGGATGGCCGAGGCAGGCAGAGCACATGAGGCCAGGAGTTCAAGACCAGCCTGGCCAACACAGTAAAACCCCGTCTCTACTAAAAATACAAAAATTAGCCAGGTATGGTGGCAGACACCTGTAATCCCAGCTACTTGGGAGGCTGAGGCATGAGAATTGCTTGAACCCAGGAGGCAGAGGTTGCAGTGAGCGGAGATCACACCACTGCACTCCAACCTGAGCAACAGCATGAGAATGCATCTCAAAAAAAGAAAAAAGAAACTTTCTTTGCTATTGACTCTGTAGTTGAGTAGATTCATTAGGATTGACCCTGGAAGTCCTTTAACTCATTGGGTTGGAGCACTTACCATGAGGCAGACACTGTGCTTGATATCTTTAGATAACAAAGATGAATAACACTGTACTTATACCAAAATGCTCAGAGTCAAAGGTGATAGATAAAATAACAGTGGCCGGGCGCAGTGACTCACACCTGTAATTCCAGCACTTTGAGAGGCCAAGGTGGGTGGATCACCTGAGGTCAAGAGTTCGAGACCAGCCTGACCAACATGGAGAAACACCGTCTCTACTAAAAATACAAAATTAGCTGGGCGTGGTGGTGCATGCCTTTAATCCCAGCTACGCAGGAGGCTGAGGCAGGAGAATCACTTGAACCCAAGAGGTAGAGGTTGTCGTGAGCCGAGATTATGCTATTGCACTCCAGCCTGGGCAACAAGAGTGAAATTCCATCTCAAAAATAAAAATAAAAATAAAAAAATAATAATAATGATGGCATAATGTAAAAAATACAGTGATAGTGTTGCACACAAGGGTCCTAAAGAAACAAAGAGAAGGGGCAGGTAAGATTGAACACATTTGTGTGTGTGTTGTGCCTATTTGGGTCTATGTGAGCCTGAAGAATATATATATAAAAAAATTTTTTTTTTGAGACGGGATTTCACTCTTGTTGCCCAGGTTGGAGTGCAATGGAGCGATCTCGGCTCACTGCAACCTCCACCTCCCAGGTTCAAGCGATTCTCCTGCCTCAGCCTCCCAAGTAGCTGGGACTACAGGTGCCCGCCACCATGCTTGGCTAATTTTTGTATTTTTAATAGAAACGGGGTTTCACTATATTGGCCAGGCTGGTCTCGAGCTCCTGACCTTGTGATCCACCCACCTCAGCCTCCCAAAGTGCTGGGATTACAGGCATGAGCCACCATGCCCAGCCCAAGCCTAAAGAGTATTATAAGGAAATATCTAAATTCTATTCCATGGCTACAAACAGCACTTTCATGCTCAACTCTGACCGTGGTTATAAGGAAATGGGAAAGAGAGCATGGATGTTTTAACTTATTTAAGAAATATTTATTGAGCTCTTACTATGTGCTGGGAAAAGTCATCACCAAGACTTTAAAAGTGTATACAATGGAGGTCATAACTAAATAGCACAGATGAACTTTATTTAAACTATAATTTTTTTTTTTTTTTTTTTTTGGAGACAGGGTCTCACTCTGTCACCCAGGCTGGAGTGCAATGATGCGATCTCAGCTCACTACAACCTCTGCCTCCTGGATTCAAGTGATTCTCGTGCCTCAGCCTCCCAAGTAGCTGGGATTACGGGCACGCGCCACCACACCCAGCTCATTTTTTTCTATTTTTAATAGAGACGGGGTTTCACCATGTTGGCCAGGCTGGTCTTGAACTCCTGATCTCAAATGATCCACCCTCCTCAGCCCTCCAAAGTTCTGGGATTACAGGTGTGAGCCACTGCGCCTGGCCTTAAACTAGAATTTTTTAAGACAGAGCACGATTCAAGTATTTAAAAGCTTAGGCTAGTATGATAAAAAATGTTTTCCATTTACATTCTATACAAAATGTGGTTGCTCATTTTTATTTAACCTGCCTATATATTTTGGACACCTGTTATGGAAGCTACGACAGGACTTCTCCAGCCATCCTTTGAATACGTGTTTATATCACTTAAACGTGTGAAAGAGAAATGGAGCTACTACGTAATTGAAGTTGTAGTCTCTAATCATCCTGTGAAAATTATAATTTGCCACTCCGGTTTTTAACATTTTTTAGAAAACCACAGAGAAGGAAGCGTTTTCCCCTGCTAATAATACGACCGTGCTGTATTATACTGTACTGTACTTGGTCTCCAAAAATGTTTATTCCTTTTCAAGAGACCAAACCATTTTTTTTTAAAAGCACTTTATCTCACTAGCCCTTGTGAAAGAAAGATAATATTGAGTTTCACTGCTTGGCAGAAATTGCCGGACATAATTTAATGAGATATTTCTTTAAAGTGCTTGAGTCTGTTTTTAACGGCTAGAGTAGGTCATACTTCCACTCTTTAATGGATAAATCCACTAACATTAAAAGGTGGCCAACTAGCCCCAACCAAAATTTTTAATTATTCTGTGTCCTATCTGAGAGGTGACAGGTAACTGTTTCACTTCATTTATTTTCTTCTCTCACCCTCACCATTATATGTGTTATTTGGGTGGTCCCATCAGCAGAGAGAAGTCAGTTCCGTATAGTGAAGAGCAGTGTTTGTGAGGCTAGCACACTATTTAGGTTATTTTGAGAAAATGGTAGTGTGGCATTGGGAGGCTTTGCCAACCTAAAACAGTCACAGCCTCGGTAATATCTTATTATTACTGAATAATAATATCTTATTATTAGAGTTCTGCCCTCCTATAATAACCAGTTTCATTTTTGAGAAGCTTTTTCTGTTGTCTTCCTTATATTAAGTTGAAATATGTGTAATTGTACCTTCTACCCAGTGATTCTACTGCTGTCTTCCGGTTCTACTCCTACATGACTTTGTGTGTTTTAAGACAATCATCTTTCTTTTTTTTTTTTTTTTTTTTTGAAACAGAGTCTTGCTCTGTTGCCCAGGCTGAAGTGCAGTGGCATGATCTTATCTCACTGCAGCCTTCTCCCCACGGGTTCAAGCAATTCTCGTGCCTCAGCCTCCCAAGTAGCTGGGACTACAGGCATGTGCCACCATGCCCAGCTAATTTTTGCATTTTGAGTAGAGACGGGGTTTTGCCATGTTGGCCAAACTGGTTTTAAGCTCCTTACCTCAAGTGATCTGCCCTTCTTGGCCTCCCAAAGTGCTGGGTTTACAGGTGTGAGTCACCGCGCCCAGCCAACAATAATCATTTTGCTATTGACTTTCTTAAACTTTGAGTTAGGAAGGAAATATTTGAGACCAGCAGTGAAATTCAAGTTTTAGATTTTATGGATTGTAGTTATATGTCCTTTAGCTGGGAGAATTTTGATTCTTACATCATCTCTTGGGCCCTACAGACACAGTTTCTTTATGATCATTTAATAATTTTTTTCTCATCCTCCCCTTATTCCTGAGCCCCCATGTAATGATTTTCCCATATTTCTGGATACCTAGCTAGGTAACAATTTATCCTCAGTTGCTTGGGTGAGATAGTGTAGGGGCCTTGTTGACCCTGGCTCCTTGGGAATTGTTCAGTTCTCAGTTGACAGTGAAGAAGGAGAAGCAATCCAAAAACTTAACAACAAAAAAAAGTTTTAATGTAATGTTAAAAGCATTAGTTTATAACTATGGTTAAAGAAACATTTATTGAATGCTCACTATGTACTAGTCAGATGAATATAAATTGATAATTTTATATTATATGATTAATGAGAAAATTGAGGCAAGCAGGAGATGCTAGGGGAGCATAGATATGGGGGTGGGTTGTAACTTTCAAGAAGGGTTGCAGGCAAGAACTTTGTTTGCCTTTCTCCCCTCGGTAGCCCTAACACCTAGCATAGTGCCTGGCATGTAACAGACACAGAATAGTTATTTGTAAATGAATATTTTTTAAATAAAGAAAATAAAAGAAAAAAAGACTAGAGGAGGTGACATCCAAATTGGATTATAAAGAATGAGTCACAGCCAAATAAAGAATCAAAGGAATCATATTCCATTCATTCCATTCAGAGAAAAAAGCATGATTTGATGTAGCAAATGAGAAGAGATAAGTATAGGTTGCTGTTAGTGCAGAAGAAAGTCGGGGGAAAAGGAAGATAAGAGATGAGGTGAAAGTGAGTAAGTCTTGTATGACAGATTGAGAATTTGGAACTGTAGAAGGCAGTAAAAGCCCTTTTTTTTTTTTCTGAGATGGAGTCTCGCTCTGTTGCCCAGGCTGGAGTGCAGTGGTGCGATCTCGGCTCACTGCAGCCTCCACCTCTCGGGTGCAAGCTATTCTCGTGCCTCAGCCTCCTGAGTAACTGGGATTATAGGCACCTACCAACATGCCTGGTGAAATTTTTGTATTTTTAGTTGGACAGGGTTTCGCCATGTTGGCCAGGCTGGTAACTCCTGACCTCAAGTGATCCACCTGCCACGGCCTTCCAAAGTGCTGGGATTGCAGGCATGAGCCCCTGCACTTGGCCAGCGGTAAAAGACTGTTAAGTGGGGAGTGATATCTCCCCACAAATACACAGTTTAGTGAAGAGCACTCTGCTGTACACAGGCTAGATTTAAGGGAAACAAGACAGAAGACACAGAAATCAGGTATGAATCTGTTGTACTAGTGCAAGCAAGAGATAATGGAATCCTCAATGTAATACAGCACATTTACAGAATGAAGGAAAAAACACGTCATCGTTTTTTGACAACATTCAACACCCTTTCGTGGTAAAACTAGAAATAGAAGAAAACTACTTCAGCATAATGAAAGACATATATGAAAAACTCACAGCAAACATCATACTGAAGGGTGAAAGACTGAAAACTTTTTCTCTAAAATCAGGAACAAGATAAGAGTAACCCCTTTCCTTTTTTTTTTTTTTTTTTGGGGGGAGACAGAATCTCGCTCTGTTGCCCAGGCTGGAGTACAGTGGCACAATCTTGGCTCACTGCAACCTCCCCCTTCTGGGTTCAAGTGATTGTCCTGCCTCAGCCTCCCGAGTAGCTGGGACTACAGGAGTACAACACCACACCCAGCTGATTTTTGTAATTTTAGTAGAGACAGGGTTTCACCATATTGGTCAGGCTGGTCTCGAACTCCTGACCTCAGGTGATCCATCCACCTCAGTCTCCCAAAGTGCTGGGATTACAGGTGTGAGCCACCGCACCTGGCCAAGAATGACCCCTTTCACCATTTCTATTTGACGTAGTACTGGAAGTTCTGGCCAGGACAATTAGGCAAGAAAAAGAAAAAGAAATAAAAGGAAGAATTAAAATAATCTCTCTTCACTGATGATGATTTTATATGTAGACAGCTCCAAAGATTACATTTTTAAAAAACTATTGGAATTAAAAAATGAATTCAGCAAAATACCAAGATACAAAGTCAACACACAAAAATCACTTGCATTTCTATAAACCAACAGTCAACAAGCTGAACAGAAAATTAGAAAAACAATTCCAATGACAAAGCATCAAACAGAATAATACTTAGGAATTAACTAATAAAAGAAGCGGAAGACTTGTACTATGAAAGCTACCAAACATTGCTGAAAAATTAAAGAAGATATAAATGAAACACATTTCATGTACATGGGTTGGAAGGCTTAATATTGTTCAAATGTCCATAGTGCCGAAAGCAGTCTACAGAAATCCCTATCAAAATTCCAATGGTGGTTTTTTGCAGAAATAGAAAAACTTACCCAAAATTCATATGGAATTTCAAGGGACCTTGAATAGCCAAAAACAATCCTAAAAAAGAACAAAGCTGGAGGACTCACTCTTCCTGATTTCAATGTTTAGTAAAAAGATACAGTAATCTAAGCAGTGCAGTGCTAGTATAAAGACTAACATATAGACCAGTGGAATATAACAGAGAGCCCCAGCATGCCAGCATATATGATAAAATGGTTTTTGACAAGAGCACTAATCCCATTCAATGGAGAAAGGGGAGTTTTTTCATCAAATGGTACTGGGAAAACTGGGTATCTACATGCGAAAGAATGAAGTTGGACCCTTACCTAATATCATATGCAAAAATAAACTCAAAATATATGAAAGACCTAACTGTAAGATCTAAAACAATACAACTGTTAAAAGAAAACATAGGGCAAAAGTTTTATGACATTGGATTTGGCAATGATGTCTTGGTGTGACACTAATGGTACAGGTAACAAAAGAAAAAATAGAAAAATTGGACTTTGTGAAAATTAAAAAGTTTTGTGCATCAAAAAACACTAGCAATGGAGGTATAAAGGCAACCCACAGAATGGGAGAAAATATTTGCAAATCATACATCTAATATGGGATCAATGTCTATAAAATATAGAGAACTCCTAAAACTAAGTAATATAACAACCCAATTAAAAAATGGGCAAAGACCGAGCTGCAAGACTGCTACTGCTGTAGTTGCTCTGGCCTGGGACCACAGCCCAGCAGCCTTGACAGTCTCTGGGTGTGTGACCTACCACCCCTCTCCCTCCCCCCTACCTGGAGTCACCTGAGCTGCTCCTGCTTGGGTCTAGAATCCTTCCTCAGCAGACTTCGTATTTTTCAGGTGCATAAGCACCTGAAATTCCTCCTCCCCAGAGCCACCCCAGCTGCTGCCTCCATGGGTTCTTTGGCCCAGGGACACAAACACAGCTACTGCATGTGTGCCTGAAAACAGCTCTGTGACCATTCATCACAGGCTTCAAACCCACCACTACATGTACCTGAGGCTTACCCCAGCAGCTAGGCTACTGCATGCTGCCCGCCCTGGCTGCCACAGTTTTATGTGTATAAGTAGGTGATCTTGCCCCTTGGCTCCTGCCCCTACCACTGTGCTTGCAATCACAGATGGCCCTGCAGCTGCCCACATATACACAGATAGCCCACATATACACAGATAGTCTAATTCCTGTCACCTAACCCTAGCTGGTGCCTGCAATTGAGCATAAGCAAGCTTCCAGCCCTGACCATCCCACATGTGCTCTTACAGTCTTGCCCATCTCCTGTTTCTGTCTCCAGCACTTAGCCCAGTGCATGAGGCTACATCTGGATCTGCTGCCAAAGGCATGTCTGCAGCCAGCCTTTACACCAGAGGATGTGCATTTCACTGGCTCTGGCCTTCATTGTTGCTAGCCATGGCCCTTTGTTGCTGGACACAGGCACAGCAGAGGACTCCAGTAGCCCTTGCAGCCTCTGCAGACCTCCCACAACTTTTGCCATCAAGGATCACACAGGTGCCAATGTCACAGACTCTTAACTGTCTAAGCTGACAAGAGTCAGTGTCCCCCCAGACCTCAAGTCACCACACACACACACCACTTGGCATCTGGTGCCCTTAGGCCCAGTGCCACAGCATGCCCCAGAGTGCCTCTCTCCTTCCCTACCCTCTCTCCACACCCACAGGTGAAGGTCTCTCCTTACTAATGGCAGCCCATAAAGTCTGGAAGAGGTAACTTTTTCATCAAATGCACAGACACCTTTGCAAGAATACAAGGATCATAAGGAATTTGGGAAAGATGATACCACCAAAGGAACACAATAAACTCTAGTAACTGACCCTAAAGAATTAGAGATACACGAATTGCCTGACAAATAGTTTAAAATAAGTTCACGTTCAGCCTGGGCAAATAGTGAGACCCTGTCCATACAAAATGTATAAAAATTAGCTGGATGTAGTGGCACGTACTGCAACTTCCATCTCCCACGTTCAAGCGATTCTCCTGCCTCAGCCTTCCAAGTAGCTGGGATTACAGGCGTCTGCCACCGCACCAGGCTAATTTTTGTGTTTTTAGTAGAGATGGGGTTTCATCATGTTGGCCAGGCTGGTCTCGAACTCCTGAGCTTAAGTGATCCGCCTGCCTCGGCCTCTGAAAGTGCTGGGATTACACGCATGAGCCACCATGCCTGGCTGACATACCTAGTTTTTAACATAGTGCCTTGATATAATAGGTAGTTGGTGAATGTTGCTGAAAGGAACATCTATGTCAATTACAAGCTTGCTTTAATGCCAGTTATGAGTTCTAAATGTTTGCCTTAAATGGTTTAGTTATCATCTCCTCCAGGAAGTTTTTCCTGATTCCTACCCTCTATGATTTAGGTCCTCTCTTCTGAATTTACATGTCATAGCACTAATCGCTCTGTGTATAATATATGGTGCTCCTTAAGAGAGGATATACTGTATCTTTCACACAGGTCCAAACAGCGTAGCGCTTAACAGTGATTTGTAAATGTTTGTTAAATGTTAAAGGTAATAAATGAATGCAATAAACAGCCCAAAATATAATCACTAATTTTTTAGCTGTTTTTAAAATTATGAATAAATACCTTTTCTGGATTTAAAGAATTTTAGGGCAGCCATGACAGATACCAAGAGATTATCTATTCTCATCAGCAAACGTTAATGGAAAAAAAGTTTGTTTATCTTATTTTTTAGAAAAAGCTTTTTCTAACCTGTTAGATGGCTGATAAGAAAATATGAAGAGACTGGGAGTTCCTTATACATAATTAAGTAGTTCATTCTTGCAGATATTTCAATAATTCATATTTGAAATATACTTTTTTCAACAAAATTGGCTTTTTAGATACCTCCCTTTGAAGATGTTGTGGTTATAGGATTTTGTTTTCTGGGATTTTAAGAGGTTTGGGGATTCTCTACTTTGTGAAGGGAAAATGAATAATGGAGACATATGAAGAATATTAAAATCACTATCTTATTATGAAGTAAGGTCCTGTTGTTATAAAAGGAGCTAATTTATTGAACAGGATTTGGAGAAAGAGGATAGATGTGGGACAGTAAAGTAAAAGGGGTAAGTATAGAAAGAAGTATATATAGAACATTCCCTTTTTTCTCCCCTGTGTCTCCCACCCCTTGTTCTTAACCTGATGCCTCAAAGGAGGGGGTGAGTACTAGGCAAGATTAAGCAAAGACTGAGATGATAGCTTACCTGATAGAGGATGTGAGAATATTTGTCATACTCGTCCTTTGTTTCTTTTCATTTGCCTGTGAACCTGGCTAGGCACTGTAAAAGAACATGTGGTATATCTTGTAAATCTTGAGCCTTTACCTGTTTAAGACTAAGCCTCAAATTTAAAGGGAACTTCATGCGCCAGATATTTGACTACCTGAAACGCAGCGGGAACTCAAGCACTGTTGTCCTAGTAAATGTGTTGTTTTGTGGAGGAGGCTCTTTCACTGCTCTAAAATGAGAAGGCATTGTGGATTTTTAAGCTGTTGACTAGCTTAAACCTGGAGGAGATCTTAGATCTACGAACAAACTATTAAGGGAGGAGAACCAGTGTTTCTGTGAGAAATAGAGTTAAGATAGGAGGTAAATGCTTAAGGGAAGGACCATTTATTTATTCATCCAACAAACGTGTCTTCATTGTCTTGTCTATTCAAAGCATTAGAAAGATTGTCTTAAAGTTGAGAGGGAAAATATTATGATTATGATTCTCTGCATTAATGCTTGGGTATGCCTGAGGAGGAAATGCTGACATTTGACACTAAGTCAAATGAGAAATATCTTGACTTCCTCATTTGGAACTCTTAGAATCATTAGATCAGCAGTTTTAAAAAGTGTTTAACAGGGTCCTGAGATCCTCTGGCTATACCCCAGGTGTCAACAGATACAAGGAAGAAAAGGCCAACTCCAAGAGCATTAAGCTCCCCATTGACCTCTCCCTGTATCAACCAGAGTAGTCCTACTTTTCTGTATTGGAAGATTTTGTTTGGGCCTAGGAGAGGGAGGTAACCCTACGAAAATAAGTTAGAAAACCGCCGATGACAGCTTTTTAAGATCCTTCCAGCTTTAAAATCTATGATTCAACAACTGTCTGACCTCTGACATTCCCTCTAGCTAAATTTTTATGAGTCTTTTTTTTTTGAGCCAGGGTCTCACTCTGTCACTCAGGCTAGAGTGCAGTGGTGCAAACAAGGCTCACTGCAGCCTTGACCTCGTGGGCTCAAGTGATCCTCCTGCCTCAGCCTCCCAAGTAGCTAGGACCAGTGGCACACCATCATGCCAGACTTTCTTCTTCTTTTTTTTTTTTATGTAGAGATGAGATCTGGCCATGTTGCCCAGGCTAATTATGAGTCTTATATTTTGTTTCTATTAATGCTTTTCTGGCAAAATATTTATGTTAGGTTATTCTACATAGACTGAGGGATCAATTAGTTTCCCCATTTTATAACTTAAGTACATAGTGCCACATTTTGAAAGATAGAAATTTTATTTACTAAGTAATATTTATAGACTTTATTTATTGAACATAGGACAGACAAGCATGTAGCCAGATGTCTTGCTTGGACGTCTTCTTACCTAAGGCATGAATATTCAGCAGTACTTACGGCCCAGTCCAAAAGTTTTACATCTCAGTATTTCAGAATCACATTCTAACCTAGAGAATAACAGCCTAGTTCTTTGAAGCAGATGTTTTTAATACCTTTTCAGTTGATGTTGCTGAAAACAAAATAAACAGAGCATATTCCTCAGTGCTCAGCAGGTAGTAAATTCTCAGTAATTTTTACTGAATTAAAACATTATTACTACAGCTCATATGTAAAAACATTATTATTACATCTCATCTTCAGTTTACAAAGAGCTTTCATATATAGTGTATTTCATGTTATTCATAAGAATGTGAGGATAGTGTACCATATTTCACGAGGAGAAACCTAAGAACCACTGCAGTAAGGAAGTGGAAAGTTTGAAAATGCTACCATTGCTTCTACCTGCCAAATAGAAATTACTGTGAGCTTTTTGAGAGACTCATAGCTTACTTTGTCTCTGACTTCTCCAGTTGTACCCATTTTCTCATTTGTTTTGCACTTACTTGTATACTATATGCTGGGGAAAAAACAGACAAAAATCCCTGTCTTTATTTAGTTTGTAAGCATTCTTCATTTCCCGAAGGTTGGAGACCTTTGGTCTACAGGTATCACAGAAAGTTTAGAAAGTATGTAAGCCTTAAAAGGAAAAAATAGTAAGCTTTACTCTAGCAAATGAGTTTATTTGATAAAAATTTTATAATGCTTATGTCTTGTTGTTGTTATTGTAACTTATTCTTAGAATTTGATAGGCCAAAATCCATATGAAACTAATCAGGACTTTCCTTAAATAGCAAAGCACCGATGTTCATATGGTTAGTGATAGCGATGGAGATGACTTTGAAGATGCTACAGAATTTGGGGTGGATGATGGAGAAGTATTTGGCATGGCGTCATCTGCCTTGAGAAAATCTCCAATGAGTGAGTATTAATAGCTCTTTGGGTCCAGCAATAGAATTCTTTCTCCTAGTACACAAACTTATGAAGAACATTAAACTTAAACATCTCTTACTGACCTCCAGGTTTGAGGAGATAAGATAATAGAGAGTAGGCATTCTTCATTAGAACCAGAGCCTTTTGAATTTAGATTTTATTAAACTCAAAAATTCTCAGTGCATTAGGAAAATTCATTAAAAATGCAAGGTAGTGTAACTTTTGTTTTACATGTATAATTAATTATGACTGTCTCTCTTTAAACCTAGAGGCTGATTAACAAGCAGGTGTACTTTCTGTGACTGATACTTGTTTCCCCACATCTTATTAGAGATATCAGTTTTAAGAGTAATAATGTTACTTTTCTATTCAACGGTACCCATCTTTGGAAGGAAAAAAGTAAACTAAATGTACCATCTCTTTCACTTCCACTTACAAGACGCGTACTATAGAATAACAAGACATGCTACGTGCAAAATGACCACTAAAATAATAATGGCCTATTTACTTTGTGAAATTAGAGAACTCCTGTGGGCAGAAATAGATGTGATATTTACATAAAATTGGTTATTTTCCTAATTAATGAAGTCCTTAAAATAATATCAGACCCATTTAATATAATTTAATCACAAGATGTCTATTTCAAGAAAACATTGAAATCCTAAATGACAACTGGGCACATATTTTAAATGCTTAGCAGATTGTGTCCGTTGGTTTTTCAAAATTTATGAGCTTGGACTATTTTAAGATTCTTTTTGATTCTGGTTTGATGAGATCTAATATATGTTGAGTTAAACTATCCCCTCAGATATATCACAGAAGCTAAAATTTAATTTTATTTCCTCTTTATTGATTAAATATATTTCTTATATGTGGGATTAGATGTTATGTGGTTTGTTTTTTGTGTCTATTTGTTTTGTTTTTTTGTTTTTGTTTTTTCTTTTGTTTGTTTTTTAGTGCCAGAAAACGCAGAAAATGAAGGAGATGCCTTATTACAATTTACAGCAGAGTTTTCTTCAAGGTAGGGTTAGGATATTAACTATATAAAATTGATGCTGTTTTATGCTACTGTGATTTTTCTTGGGCAATTTTAATTATAGATTATTTAAAATTTCTCCTTAAAGTATTCAAAGGATATACTTGTTAATTTATGTAGTCCTAATAGTGAAACACATAAATAACTAGTAAACCATTTATGCCACTTCAGAGATAGATTCAACTGATTTCTGTATCTTTATGGACGTTCAATAAATGGATCCTAATTTAATATTTTTATTATATTCCCAAAGGACTAGGACATAGGATAATAATTTTTAGTGTATCTTAGGACAGTCAAATGGAAAATCCTTTAAAATAATATTAAATTTAAAAATACTTTAAACATTTTAAATCCAAGTGAATTTTTTCCTTTAATTTTTTCTTTTGGAATTGTTTTACATTTCTTCCTTAAGTGTCAAATATAAAATGTTTTATATGCATTTGAGAGTCTGCTGAGGTGTTCAAATATTAAGAGAATTAATGTTTAATCCCCAATTTGGTGTAAATGATATTGTTTTAGTGATATTTTCTGTTGAAATATAATATGGAAACTTTTAAAAGAAACAGTTTTTTCCCTCTATTGGAATTCTGGATTAAATGAACTAAAGTGGGAAAATAACGCTAATGTAACTAGGAAAATCATATGAAAGTGAGTAACCAGGAATTTCTTCTTATAAATGGCATGGTTTTATAGCACTTATTAAATTCATTTGCTAAGTGTACTTAAAATTCCAGTATTTTAGTATATCAGTATAGGCCAAGAAGAATTCTAAAAACCAATAAAGCTCATTGCCAAGCTTTTAAAGAAATGTTTTTATGTTTAGTATGCACTAGACGTTAGCCCCAACATTTACTTAAAAGTCATTGATTAGACTTGTGAAATTTGAAGTGAATTTGAAATGTATTCTAATTAATAGAGTCAATTTTTCCTATAGATATGGTGATTGCCATCCTGTATTTTTTATTGGCTCATTAGAAGCTGCTTTTCAAGAGGCCTTCTATGTGAAAGCCCGAGATGTAAGTACAGTTTGACCTTTTCTGATTAAAAAGTGCATCCCACAGGTTTACCACTAGGGCTGAGGCAATGCTTAAATGCTTTCTGTTTTTGTTTTTGTTTTTTTCCAAAAACATGGAACTCTTTACGAATTTGTATGTCATCATTGTGCATGGGCCATGCTAATCATCTCTGTATAAGTCCAATTTTAGTATACATGCTGCTGAAGCAAGCACCGTTTTCTGTTTTCATTTTGAGATTGGAGACTTCATTTGTTTCTGGTTCATCTGCTAACCTAGTCTTCACCAAGATACCCATTTCCCAAGGGACATTAATGTGATAGGGGTACTGCTGGCTCTTGCAGAAGGCCTTGTGAAGCGCTGAAATAGGGTGTTTTTTTTTTAATGGGAAAAAAGGTGGATGTGCTTAGAAGGGACCAGGCTACGTATTTGTATTCTTTTCAGTTATGCAAATGACTAGTTCTTGATAGATTTGTTCTTTAGTCTTTTCCCAAAATGATTATTCTATGTAGTGATATATATCTAACAACTGCAATATTTTTCCCCAAAAGTCACTTTGGGCCCCTGCCCACCCCCCAAAAAAAAGGTTTTAAACATAGAAATGGACTTTGTTATCTTGAAGTCTATAATAAGAAGCCCATAACAAGAATTTAGAAGATAAATTTTGAATCACTATTTGTATGTTGTCGTAGCAGTCAAGACATCGGTAATCTGGCTCCTGCCTATCTACGTAGCTTCAGCTCTTCCCATTCCCTGCCTCACACTTAATAAATCTGGCAATAGTGTACCATTTGTATTTCCCCATAATCTTACTCTTTCTTCATGCTTCCCCACTGCTAGAAATGCCTTTCATTCTGCTCTTTACCTGGATGACTCCTCCTCCTCCTCTGAAACTTACCTTTTCCAGCTCCTCCCCTTCTCTCACATTGGCAGCACCTACCCCTTTAGCACTTCCCAGTGAAAAACCCTCTGCTTATCTCTTATTGTTACACTTAACACAGTCTTTATAATTATCCATTCTACATATGTCTTCCCAGGAGTTTTGATTTTCTTTTGGCAGGGACTATCCTTTATGTCCCTGTACTTAGTAAAAATTCAGTAAATGTTTAATAAATCAAGGAATAAAGAAAGAGAAGAAGGAAGGAATAGTGTGTACATGGAGTAGAGGGGAAAGCTATTGGAATTAAAGAGGGCAAGGAGTTTGAGAACAGAGTGCAAGGATGCCTCTGAGATTTCTATTTTCCAGATTATGTTAAATTCTGATACAAAGAAAAATTCATTTAAAAATAAATTTTAAAAATCAAATTCCAAGATGATTAATCAAATTAGAGCTATAATTGACAGTCTAATGAATTTAGAGTAAGAAACTTCTTTACCCTAAGAATAGCAGAATAGCCCTTTTAAAAGCTGTTTTAAGCAAATATCTTTCAACTGTTAAATCTATATAAAAATGGCTATTTTTAAAGAAATGCATGTTTATGGCAATATATGTTTATGGTGTTCATAAATATAGGTTTATGGAAAATACTGGGCTGGACATGATGGCTCATGCCTGTAATCCAGCACTTTGGGAAGCCACGGCGAGTGGATCACTTGAGCTCAGGAGTTCAAGATCAGCCTGAGCAACCTGGTGAAACTCCATCTTTACAAAAAATCATACAAAAATTAGCCAGGCATGGTGACGCATGCCTCTAGTCCCAGCTACTTGGGGGGCTGAAGCAGGAGGATTGCTTGAGCCCAGGAGGTGGAGGTTGCAGTGAGCCAAGATCATGCCACTGCACTCCAGCCTGGATAATAGGTGATATTCTTTCTCGGAAGGAAAAAAGAAAATACTGAAAAGCAAAGAGAAAGTATTCTAACACAGATTAACTGTTAACTTTGTTATGCTCTTTGCATATTATTGTATGTTTAGGTGAGCATATTTTTGGATTTTTAGTATAAAATTTAGTCATGTTATAATCCTGTAATAACAGCTTTTTTTACCTTTTAATATTATATGATCATTTTCTTAATTATAACTTCTTTTATAGTATTTTAACTTTTTATTGTAAAAAATTATTTAAATTTTAATACAGAAAAAGTACTATAGTACAATAAATAGCCAAATCCCCTATACCTACATTTAATAATTAGGAAAATTTTGCCATATTTGTATCTTCCATATATAGGCATCTCAAAATCTTAATGGAGTTTTAAGGCTTAATGACTTAAAAGGATTAATGCTACAGATTGACAAAAGAGCAGCATTTGAAATTTATTTATATTTTTATACTGATTTGGATTTGTGATTTTGATGAATCAATTTTTATGATAAATTTTTCAGTTCCTCTCTGATTAAAAATGACAAATGTTGACTGGAACAGAAAATAAATTAAAAATTTATTCAAAATTCACAAAAACAAACGAGTATAAAATAAATATAAATAATTAAAACTTCAAATAATTTTTTAATAGTTTATAGCAGTTAAGCTTTTGAAGTTATTGAAACTTAAACTGCACAGAAACATTTAGGGTATCCTGTATATTTATTATTTTTTGCTAAGCCATTTCAAAATAAATTATAGATGTCATACTTTACCCCTAAAAACTTGAGCATGCATTTTCCAAAAATAATGATATTCTCCTACGTAATCACAATACCATTTTCACATATAACAAAATTAACAATAATTCCCTAATATTATCTACTATCCAGTGCATATGCAAACTTCACCAGTCATCCCCAGAATTTCTTTTTAGCTGTTTTTTTGGAACCACAATCCACTCAAGGATCACAAGTTATATTTGAGTATTAGATATCTTAAATACCTTTTAAGCAAGCACCATCTCTCCCCATTTTTTCCCCCTGGCATTTGCTTTGTGAAGAAATCAGACTGGATGACTTGTAGATGGTTCCAAATTCTGGATTTGTGTGATTGTTTCCTTGTTATATTATTTTTCTGATTTCCTGAAAAATGGGTATTAGGTCTAAAAGCTTTGTTAGATTTAGGTGAAATGCTTTGTAAAAGAATGCTTTGTAAAATAATGCTGAATATTTTATTTTAAAAGGATTTTTAATGGTTATGGAGTCTTTCATTGTATGGCCATGTTAGACATAAATATGTTTGAAAGAATATCTAATTATAGTTTTAAAATAATGTATTTTTCAACTTATTCTTTGACAATAGTGCATTTAAGATATATCTTTCTCTGCTTACCAGTAGTCGAAGTAAGCAGAAAATGTCACAGCCTTTTGTAACTTAAATCGTAGCTCCCAAAATAGGTATAGATATTTTTAAAAACCCATTTCCAAAGTTTCTGTAAGATATACTATGTATACCTCACACATTTTAGCTTTAAATGCAGATAACTTACACTTAAAAATACAGTGTATCGTAGACAAAAGAACTTTTACTAAGTGTCTTGTACAGTAAATTGGCATTTGGATTTATTCAGACTGATAATCCTCTGAGGAATATAAGCTCTTGTTTATTAACTCCTGGATATTTCTAATGAAACAATTGATTGTTTGCTTTTCTTAGTGTCTAGGTGTTTTAGCAGATGAAAAATTATTGGTTCATGTAATTAAATATTTTGCTTCATATTAGATTTGTAACCAAAATCCACTGACCTCTCTGGACTGATAAAAATGTCTTTATCTTTATTCCTTGGTCCAGGGCTTTTTTTTTTTCCTCATTTCTCTTTTCCAAGTTACAGATCAACAGTTTATGTACAGTTTATTACATTTCTATAAACTTAAGTAAAGTTTAACTCCATGAGAGATAAATTATTCAAAATTAAATCTAAACAGGTTCATTTATTGAAGTCATCAAGCAGATTGTATACATCTTCTTTTAATTGTGTAAGTATAGTAATTGTAATGTTACTTCAGAATTCTATGATGCTCTGTGGTTTATAAAACATGTTCCTCTACATATCTCATTTGAACTCCACAACCAAACAGTGAAATAGGGATATATAATCCTCATATTCCCATTTTAGAGATGAGAAAGTCCAGAAAAGCTACATGACTTGCCTACAACACACTGATAGTAAGTAGTAGGGACCAAGTAAGAGCTCACATGTTCCATGACAGGTAAATATGGTTTACATTATCCCATCACACTTGAGTTTTCATTGCTAACTGCTGTACTGCAGGATTTAATGACCAAACTTCATCTCTCCTTTTCATATTTCACACTTGAGAGTTAAAACAGATTTTGCTCAAGATTATTTTTTAAAACTTTTGAATGAATCATTTTTCAGAAAACAGTTTGTCATGTTCAAACATTTTAAGGCAAATGTGACAGATACTGTGGCACTCTTACTAAATTTTCTTCATCGTAAATATCACATGTTTAATTTAAACTGTGGGAGGCACATTAATTTTACCAGGGCAACAGATGAGCCTCAAACACCAGCATTCTTCACTTGAAGTGAGAAATTGAGTTCCAAGAGTAAATAAAAACAAGATTGAAGGTTTAAATCCTCTGCTAGGCTTTTTGAACTTATATACTCATTAAATGTTTATTGGAGTGGTGGGATTACAAAGGATTTGGGGAGCTTCATCAACTGGTATATAGTTAATCACTAAGTAAAACACTACATTTGATAAAGTGTTTCTCACGATGCCATGTTCAATCCATCTTAATGAAAACTGCTTCAAACTGATTTCATTTGAGAGCACTTGGTGGTGAGAGTACTCATAGTTCTTTTTGCCTTTTTTCTTGAGGAATTTACAGTACTGTATGAAGCAGAGCTTCCAACTTTGATAAAGTAGTTATTCTAAGTTTTCATGTTTCTTTTAAGTATATCGTGACAAAGTATTGACTTCTGATAATGTACTGATCAGTTTTATGACTTCCTTCCTTGCCCTTAACTATGAAGGACACTCATCCAGTTGAGGGCTATAAATGTTTATCACATGCTCTCTAAGGATCTGAGAAATACAGGTTTCCTGCTTTTGCTCAGTCTAATGAGGTAAATAAAACAATATAAACAGATCCATATAGTATAGTATACCATAGAAGCAAAGAGAAGAGGTACCTTCAACTACCTTAGAAGTTCAGGGGGAAGATTTCTTTTCTTTTCTCTTTTCTTTTTCTTTTCTTTTTTTCTTTTCTTTTCTTTTCTTTTCTTTCCTTTCTTTTCTTTTTTCTTTTCTTTTCCAGATGGAGTCTCACTCTGTCACCCAGTTTGGAGTGCAGTGGCGCCATCTCGGCTCACTGCAAACTCCACCTCCTGAGTTCAAGCGATTTTCCTCCCTCAGCCTCCTGAGTAGCTGGGACTACAGGTGTGTGCCACCACACCCTGCTAATTTTTGTGCTTTTAGTAGAGATGGGGTTTCACCATGTTGGCCAGGCTGGTCTTGGAACTCCTGACCTCAGGTGATCCACCCACCTCAGCCTCCCAGAGTGCTGGGATTACAGGCATGAGCTACTGCGCCCGGCCTAGGGGGAAGATTTCTAGAGATTTCTGACCTGAATCTTAAATGATGAGAAAAACTTAGGCAAGTAACAGAATTCTAAACAGAAGGAAGAACAAAAGTAAAGGCAATGGAAGATTAAAGTGAGGAAACGACAACCAGTTTGGTATTACTGGAGCAAAAAAATGCAGGACAGAGTTGCATTGCTAGGCATGATGCTGATACAATCAGTGGGGGCCAAGGCATGAAGGGGCCTGTGATGCCCTGGCATTAGCTGACATTTAAAATCTGTTTTTAGGCTGGGCATGGTGACTTACACCTGTAATCCCAACACTTTGAGGGGCCAAGGTGAGAGGATCGTTTAATCCCAGGAGTTCTAGAACAGACTGGGCAACATGGTGAGATCACCATCTCTACAAAAAAAAAAAAAAAGAAAAACGAACAAACAAAAACAATTAACCAGGTGCGGTGGCATGTGCCTGTAGTCCCAGTTACTCAAGAGGCTGAATCAGGAGCATCACTTGAGCCCAGAAGTTCCAGCCTGTAGTGAGTCATGTTCGTGCCACTGCACTCTAGCCTGGGCAACAGAACAAGACCCTATCTTGGTACAGGGGCTGGGGGGAGGGGGGTGGTGCAGAGATGATTCTTTTTTTTCCTTGGAGCCTCCCCACCTCTCATGCCTACTGTCCCTGAATTCTCTTCTTCTACACCACCAAAAGTACCCTAGAGAATCATTAGACATTTATAGTAACTAAAAATCAACAGTAATAAAAATGTCAATGGCAGGGCTTATCTCCCATGTGAAGGATTGTTCCTTTCCCAAGCATCCCTTTGGGAGTCTGAGCTTTGATATTAGTAATTTCATTACAGCTCCAAAGATCTGACTTCACACCAGTGCTTTTTCCAAATATTATACATAAATTAAGGGAATCAGTACTCAATTGCTGATTTCCCACTTAGTAGCTCTGTGGCCCTAAATGAGTAATGAGCCTGTGTCTAATATGGAAGAAACATGATGGTGATGATAGTATTTACTTTATACAGATTGTTTTGAGACTTAAGCGGGATGCTACCCATAAGTGCACCCAGCACTGTGGATAAGATAGATAGTGCCATTAAGCAGTTTTGGACAAATTTGAGAAATGTTTGTAAAATAAGAAAACTGATTTTCTCATTCAATTATGAACTAGTTCTAGGAACAGTTTCAGAAAGGAATTTTGAGAACCCCATGAGCATTTCTACCACTAAAATTAGTAGTTCACGTTTAACAGTGCTCTTAGTTATCAAATTTTATTATATTTTTTTTTTTAAATCAGCCCATTTTAAAGTCATGCTGTTTCTATTGCTTCATGTTGAAAGAAATCTAAATGCCATCATTGATCATTGTCTTTTAAGAAAAATAAGTTCTATACAAATTTGAGGCCACAGCTGTAGTTGGTAAGTTTCTAGCTCACCACACAATATCCAGAAAACCAGGCAAACAAACTTCTTTGTGCTCTGGAAAACATGCCCAGTCTGCTTATCTTGTCTGTGTTGTTTTTTCCATTTAAATTCCTCAAAGTCAGAACAATGTCTTTTATAGTAATTTTGTATGACAGCTGGGACAGCATCCTGCACATGTGTGAAATAAGACTTAGAAAGCTAATATATATTTTTAGAAAAATATATTTGAATTATACAAATACTGTATTTGCTGTAAGAGAATGAAAATACAGATGCATTTTAAGTAGAAAATGACACCACATAATTCCAAACCTGAAAATAACCACTATTTGTTAAATGCTTTTACTGTCTAAATGTGATTTTTAAAAAAATCTATAAACATGTATATCAGTCAAAAAGCTGATATAGTTTATATAAATACAACCATACCAAACCTGCTGTTCTGTAATTGGATGTTTCTACTAAATAGTGTATCTGTTAGTACCATTTAGAATTTGCCTTTAATTCCCCAATTATCAGATCTGCCTAATTAAAATTGCAATAATCTTTAGTGCCCATATTAAAATTATTTCTTAAATTAGTTCAAAACTTACTAGTTTAGAAATACACTGCCATTTGGCCGGGCGCAGTGGCTCACGCCTGTAATCCCAGCACTTTGGGAGGCCGAGGCGGGTGGATCACCAGGTCAAGAGATCAAGATCATCCTGGCTAACATGGTGAAAACCCGTCTCTATTGAAAATATAAAAAATTAGCCGGGCGTGGTGGCGAGTGCCTATAGTCCCAGCTACTCGGGAGGCTGAGACAGGAGAATGGCGTGAACCCGGGAGGCGGAGCTTGCAGTGAGCCGAGATCATGCCACTGCACTCCAGCCTGGGTGACAGAGCGAGACCCATCTCAAAAAAAAAAAAGAAAAAGAAAAAAGAGTTAATACAACTCTATATGCTTAAACACAGCTTGTTTTTATAATATGTAATATTCTACTTAGAAATCTGTTTGTTAGACAATATTTGATGGTATTAAAAAGCTACTGAACATGTATACCCATAAATCATTGTAATTCTTATGATTTTCAGTAAGAATGCATTATTAATATATTTTTAATGAAAAATTATTAATTTATCTTCAAGTCTTTACTGCTACAGTCTGTCACCTTTTGGAATGTGGAAGTAGATATAAGTAGGCTATGGGTTCTTGTTCTCTTCCTCAGTGTCCTAAAAGTGGGGGAGAGGAGTACACTTGACATTCGCACTCCTGTTGTCATGCTTGTTTAACAGGCCTATTGCTGACTAGGAGTAGTGTTATCCGTCCCCACAGAGAATAGTAAAGGGTTAGAAAAATCCTTCCTGCACTTTTAAGAGACTACTATACCAAAGTCCTTAGTACTGTGTCTAAATTTTACCTGGAAAACCAATGAGAGTTGGCCTGACACTGTGTACTTCCTTGCCTACCCCATCCCTCTTCCAGCCTCCCCAAAGAGTATGCCTGCTTCTCTATAATTTGCTGTAAGGGCCAATCATTTCAGCTTCTCGTGTCCTTATTCATAAAAACTTTAGCCACATGGTGGCCTTCCTCAAATATATTATATTACCTGAGTATTACAGTCTAAGCAATGAAAACTGATAAAGATCTATACCCAATGAACATCTGCCAGCTTATTTTGAGAGTTTGATTTTACTTTAGGCTTTTCCTTTTTTAGACAGTCTCGCCCCGTCGCCCAGGATGGAGTGTAATGGCACAATTTCAGCTCACTGCAACCTCTGCCTCCCAGTTTCAAGCAATTCTACCTCAGCCTCCCAAGTAGCTGGGATTACAGGCGCACCCCACCACACCCAGCTAATTTTTTGTATTTTTAGTAGAGATGGGGTTTCGCCACGTTGGCCAGGCTGGTCTTGAACTCCTGACCTAAGGTGATCCAGCTGCCTCGGCCTCCCAAAGTGCTGAGATTACAGGCGTGAGCCACTGCACCTAGGGAAGGCTTTGTTTTTTTGTTTTGTTTTGTTTTTTGTTTTTTTTTTAACCCTCTGACTTCCATGTGACAGTGCTCCCTATACAAGATTCAGATATCTGTGTCATCAAGATTTCGGAATGCTATCCCAACATCTGCTTCAAAAAGTGAGGGGACAAAGACACCATCCTGGCATCTCCTCATCTTCAGTAGCTGACTGTTTCTTTTTGGAACCTCTCCAATTTGGTTGATGCCTGTTGGTCTCTGAAATCATATTCAGGAGCTAAACAGGGCTAAGTTTTGTGATTCTTTTCACAATACAACCTGCAGTCTGGTGTTCTACTCTTTAAAGATAACTAGCTTGGAGTTCTTTGAACAGATGGGGCCATTGACATTGCTGGGCCTTTCCCAAACTTTTCCTTTGTTTTTTATCCTTTTTACTCTTCTTTTTCTCACTGTCACGTATATTTAAAATTCTGCTTCAGGCCAGGCACAGTGGCTCACGCCTGTAATCTCAGCACTTTGGGAGGCCAAAGCGGGCAGATCACCTGAGGTCAGGGGTTCAAGACCAGCCTCGCCAACATGGTGAAACCCCATCTCTACTAAAAACACAAAAGTAGCCGGGCATGGTGGCAGGTGCCTGCAATCTCAGCTACTCAGGAGGCTGAGGCAGGAGAATAGCTTGAACTGGGGAGGCAGAGTTTGCAGTGAGCTGAGATGGCACCATCAGCCTGGGCAACAGAGCAAGACTCTGTCTCAAAAAAAAAAAAAAAAAGAGAAAAATTCAGCTTCAGTCACAGAGAAGTCACTCTCTCCTGCTTTTACTGTGGTTTGTTTGTTTCTACTTATAGCATTGATGTCCTACTTTTAAAATTCAGCTCAAGTATCACCTTCGCAGGCCAGGTGTGTAATCCCAGCACTTTGGGAGGCCAGGTCAGGAGGATCACTTGAGCCCAGGAGTTTGAGACCAGCTTGGGCAACATAGTGAGACCCCATCTCCATTAAAAACAATTTTTTTAAAGTATCATCTTCATAAAAAAGCAGCCAATCTGATGTTCATGCCTAGACCCCAGGACTTCCTCTATTACTACTCATTACTACTAATTTGCCAGCCTTACTTCCTCACTACTCCCATCTAGAAAAGAGTTTTAACAGACTTCTAACCTTCAGAAGTGTATGCCACCCAAGCACAAAAAAATGTAGTGACTTTCCCAAGGTCACATAGCTGGGCAATGGCAAAGCAGGAATTTGAACCCAGATAGTGTGGCTTCCTACTCTCCTGCTTCTGTTCTCACATTGCACTTATCTTGAGTCGTGATTGTATGCTGTGCGGTACCTGTGAACATCCATATACAAGAATAGCATTGTAGAAGTTGGCAAGTACTGGAATGATCCAAATTAGATGCTGGATTTAAAACAATAAATAAAACGGCTACAAAGGACATGTGGGAGTACTTGGGGGAAATTTGAATATGGACTGTATATTAGATGATATTGTAACAATATTAAATGTCTTAGGTGTGATATAAATATGATGATTATGTAAGGGAATGTATTATTCTCAAGACAGATTTCTTTAGGGTAGAAGTGTCATGGTGTCTGCAAACATTCAGATGTTTCAGGAAAGTATTAAAAGAATGATAAAGCAAATACGGCAAAATGCTAATGATTGGTAAATCTAGGTGAAGAATAAATAGGTGTTTATTGTATCATTGTATCCATTGTTTGTATCAATGAGCCATCTCCAAACTTAAAAACAAAAAGTGATAGTGATAATGATTCTGATTACTATGGTGGTGATAATGATGAGGGAAAAGGAGAACAGAAATGGGAAGGAGAGGAAGCAAGTCAGGTCCAATTTACACAAAGGAAATTATTTTATACTATAATTTTAACACTGAAAAAAACTATGAACTACATTGTACCATTCCCAGAAATTGTCATATCAACTTTAAAAGCATTGAACATGCAGATTATGAATATTCTGGTACTCAAAATGCAACCCTTTCTTTTTAGTTCATCAGCAAATATTTCCTTAGTATCTGCTCTCTGCCTGGCTTATTTTGAGACACAGCGCATTTCTTCCAGCTCTAATATTCTATGGTTCTGTGACACTAAGAGTCTAAATACAATAGCTACTGTAGCCCAAGGCCAAGTCACATTGGTTGCTGTCAGCTGGGCATTTCTTAAGCATCAACTTAGTACCTTAGCTCCTGGATTTGAATGTGAAGATTAGTGAGGCACCGAACTCAGAGACACAATAAGCATCCCAGACACTATTGCCAGTAGGAAAAATGAAGGAGCTGCTTAATCTTTAATACATTTTCATGGCCATTATTTCTCTTGAAATTGCTTTCAAACCCCTTTATTTTGCATGGATAGTTCAGGAATCTTCATCCTAACAGCTACCTTTCATTCAGCACCTACTATGGGCCAGGCCTTGTAAATAGGTATTTAACCTACATTATCTGCGATGCTTACAACAACCCATTTGCCCCATGGTCACACAGCTGCTAAATGGCAGAACTGGGTTTAGAACAGAGCTCTCTGTTACTTTAAAGCTTGGAGACTTCCTTTTGCACTGTGTTACTAAAACTTAGATTACAGAGAGGGAATCAGAAGAATGTAGCTTGGTTGTTTGCCTTTGTGGTCCACCAGACTTAGACCCTCTCTGCCAAATTAGAAAGGACAAATAAAATATATTCTTTTTAATTCCCCAATATTATCATTTGTTACATGGTACTACAATTAAACGTTTGCCTCTGCACATTCTTGCCCACAACTTTTTGAGGGTAAGGAAACTGTTTCATTCATCTTTATTATAGTCTCAATCCCTAATACATAGGTACTCTTTAAATGTTATTGAACTAAATTATTAATGGGCCAAAGGAAAAACTGGTTATAGTAATAGAAATCAAAACATTTTCTTACTCGTTTTCTGTGGTACTGCTTTTCTTCACGAAAGCAGTTTTCTGATTAGTTTGCCATTTCACCTCTTCCAGATTGGTTGATATGCTTAACCCAGTTCTCACTTTTTTGGCCTGTGCTTAATTGAGCTCAGTAAGATAATCAGAAATCTGAGTCTGGAGTCCATTTATCTGTGACTGTAATTTAACCAGATTTATAGAGCCTAAATTTACTAGCACTTCCATACTATTGAGTCTTTATATTTTGCTTATTTATTGTTACAAAGCAACAGAAAATTTTTTGTCAGAGAAAAGATTATTTTAAAATTATTAGTTTTCCTTTTGAAAGCTACTTTGGGGTACCCACAGCCTGAAGATCTTCTTGTTATACTCTTTTTATCATCTCCTTTCTCACATTCAGTCTAGAGCTTAAAGTGGGAATTTTTTTTTTTTAAGTGTGTTTTCCTGGCATCTCATGTTTAACAGTGTCAGGGGTTTGTGTCCCTGGAACGAAAACTGTTTCTCCAGAGTCTTTTTTCTCTCAGCTTCCAGTGAAAAGAGGGGCGAGGCGAGCCAGTCGCTTACCACAAAGCAGTGCCACCACAAAGGAAAGATTAAGGGTTTAGAGAGAGGTCAATGTGGGTTTTTCTCTAACTAAACACTTTCCTAAAGTTTCCTTGTGGAAAAATAATGAAGTCATCTCAGAGTTTTTAAAGAATTTTTATTTCTTTTTCACCGTCTGCATTCGCTTGTCTTCTCAGCATGGATGTTTAATCTTCCTAGGCTTTGTGAATTGGCCCAAATGAATAAGTGGTGAGCTGTCTCTCTAGGAGCTAGAGGCTTATTCTAAGGGCCTAATCACTGAGTAAACACATCTTTGCCCTCCCTCTCACAACTGCGATATAATAGTCGAGATTCTAGCACAGTAACCTGGATATTGCAGGGACCAATGCTTTGAAATGCAGAATGGTTGATCCTCCAAAACAGACAGTGCCTGATCTTCGCCTGCGTCTTTCTTCTTTTTTAAATTAAATATTGCCAAAGAGATGCTGTTTTATTGCTTGATGTTGTGCATTAGTGCCCTGGATTTCCAAGTTTAGTTTCAGTCAACACTGTCGGCTGCACTTATAGGGAACTCTGCATGTTGGGTTTCTTAGTAGCCTCCTCGGCACATGTGTGTTTGGTTTGGAAGAGCATTTAAATTAAATCAGTGAGATAGCAATGTAAATCACTAATCTCTTTCCCAAAGTCTAAATGTTCCATTGCAGTGTTCTTGAGAGAAATAGGCATTTTAAAGATTTAGCCATTGCCATTGTTTGGTTAGAAATATGCTGATTTAAAAGTGGACAGCTCTCTTGTTCCCAGTGTCTCATTAAATGTAGTTGCTGAGATACGATCAAGCTGAATTAGAGGTTGACATCCCTCTGTCTATTCAGTTAGAGAGCTCCTAAGAAGAAGAGCTCTGAATTTGTTAATGGTGCCAGGTTCACGTTACTTTCCCTAAAGCATCAGAATTCTTGATTCATTTACTAAAACTGATTTTGCATTGCCACTGCTATTGGGTATCTTTTTTGCCAAGGGGCTGTGGCTTGTATCAGTGTTCTTGTTTCTTTCATCAAACAGGCTGGGACCCATGCTAGTTTAAAGATGCAAAGAAGACTGAAAGAGACCTCATTCTCTCTCTTGAGAAATTTAGTCTAGAGGGGAAACTGGTAAACAGTTACAATACTAATGGAAAGAGATAGAGGCCCAGGAAAGGAAGCTCTTAACTCTGCCTGAGGAATCACGAAAGGTTTCATAGAGACATTTGTTTTGAGCCTTATAGGATGAGTAGGAATTTACTAGATAAGTATCTCTCTAACAATGTATCTGATTACAAACTTCCTGGAAGCCTGATACTGTTCTCTGCAGACATCAACATAGATGAAGAAACCTTGAGTCTTTCTTGTTCACCATTTTATTGCCACTGCTTCCTGCTGAGCCTGACACAAAGAGTATTTCAACAAATGCTTGTTGAATGAATGAATAAATGAATTAACACATAGAAGCAGGGTGGGATCAGCTGAGCTACTTATACCCAGGAGTCCTGCCCTTATTCCCATTACAAGCTGTCTCTGAGTCTCAGTCCAAAGCAGTCTGGCATCTTCATGTTATGTGAGTGCTTCCATAAGCCTTGACTACGGTGTGGTTGATTTCCCTGCTACCACTGTAGTATCGAGAAAAAAACACTTACTTGGACTTGGAGTTAGACAATCTGGGAGCCAATCCTCATTGTATTACTTACTAACTAGCTGTGACATTTGGGACAAGTCTGCTTTCTAAACCTCAGTTTCCTCATATGCTAATGGGGTTAAGGATGCTATTTTAAAGATTTATTCTGGAAATTAAAGTAGATAATGGTTGTGAAAGTAACAGTGTCTCCTATTCATAGTAGATGCTTTTAGAATCTTAATCTACCTAACTGTGGCTACCCTCATCTATTACGAAATTTACCTTTGAAGAAAATAATTTTAATGATGATTACTATTACTATTATTTGGATTCTTTATCTAGATAATTCCTAACATCAGATTTCATTAGCCTTTCATCAGCATGAGCCTTATATTTTTCTGTAAGTTTCCTTCTTTTGTTCAGAATCCCACACAGCAAATTTTCATTTGCTGTCATCACATTCTTACTTAACATGAAGGGAAAGATACTAAGCTTCCTTGAAATTTTCCTTTGACAGAATTTCAAAGATTGGTTTGTATGTTGTCTTTACCATAAAATTTTATCTTTCCTTTCCCTGGTAATTGTGAGTATTGTTAAACTCAGCTCTTCTTTGAGGTAGTACCAAGAAGTTAGTCAACAATTTAAGCTCTTTAATCATTATATAGTCATGGTTGGTGAAGCTAACATGTTGCAAACCATCAATGGCTACTTATACCCATTGTTTTTATTATACTTATTACCTTGTTCAATTTCAGTTTTTAGTTTTAATTATTGCACTGAGTATCTAACTATGACAGAAGACACATTTAAGAGACCAAATGTCATTTATTGAAAGCAACTTTTATTATGGCAAAAGGAAAAGAATTAATTTTCTATATGAAAAGCCACAGTGGACATTTTCTGAAATATAAACTAGAAAGAATGCATGTGAACTGAGTATTTTTCTGTCTCTTCAAATGGCAATTATGTGTTACATGCTGATAAATAAGGGCTTAATATGAGAATATATTAAGGACTTTAAAATTATCTATAGAACAAAAAGAAAACTTCATTTCAGACCTTTTCCTTTCAAATGGAGGAGACTATCCATTGTTCCGATTAAAACCATAAAAAATATGTAAGAGGAATTTTGTCATTCTGTTTTAAAGAATATTTTTTCTCTGTATTGTTGAACAGTTCAAAGTTAATATTTCTCTTTACATATATCTATTAAATGAAAAGAATAGTAAATCCATTTCCTTTAAGCAAAATACAATTCTTTTGCAACTTCATTTGAGATAGGCTTGCACATGTCAACAGAAATCTGCAATAGCAGTCTGCAAAATTAGATATAATCATCCCAGCCTTTTTAAAGTGTAAGGAAGTAAAATTTTTTGATATTTTAGATGCTTTAGGAACTCCAAAATGTACAGTACTCTTTTAGGGAGTAGCATTTAATTTTTGTCTTTGCTGTTCATATAGACTAATTATGCCTCTCTAAAATTTAAGAAATCTTTCATTAGTGGATATTTTAATTGATCAGATTTTTCTCCCCTTTTCAGAGAAAGCTTCTTGCTATCTACCTCCACCATGATGAAAGTGTGTTAACCAACGTGTTCTGCTCACAAATGCTTTGTGCTGAATCCATTGTTTCTTATCTGAGTCAAAATTTTATAACCTGGGCTTGGGATCTAACAAAGGACTCCAACAGAGCAAGGTAATACTGTTGTTCACAAGCTGTAAGTTGGGCTTCTATTAAAAAAAAAAATCATTGTGTTTGTCATCATCATAAACATTTCTCGTCCTCAGCATTAAACTCTCTACCATTGCATTTCATTAGACAAAAGCTGCTGGTTGCAGCTAATGCATGCAGTTATTTGCAATTGTGAAAATATGCCTTAACTTATAAAAACTTTTTAAATTCAAGAATAACCTGAAAACAAAAATGCATTTCTCATCTTATTTTTGCAGTGCAACAGACATTTCTAATGTTTTTGAACTTTTAGAGAAACCTGATGTTTTTAATGATATTCAGAAAAGGCAAAACAAGTCTAATATATAATCCTAGTAGTAAGTTTATTTTTTAATAACTTCAGTGAAGAAGGCAGGACTTTCTGCACAAGTCCAGTGGAGTTGGTAATAGCTTAACTCTAGCATATGCTAATTGATGTAATCGCTTTATTGCACACATTCTTTTGCACACAGCCAACAATACATCCATATTCTCAATAGGGAAAAAAAATTCCTTTCCTAGTTGTCAGGATGAGTTTACTTAGTTTGTTAATCATAGTATCTGCAAGTGATTAACAATTCTTCATATTTTGCCTATTTCAGTTTCCCACCTGAAATATATTTCATCATGTTTAATTACACATGTGGCCGTAACATCCCATGATGCTACTTTGGGTGTGTTAACACAATCATAATCGCAGGCTGCTGGTTTATGAACAGGGAGATTAAATTAATTCATTTCAAGGCAAGCATATTTTAGTTACCTAATTTAAACGATTATAGAACAATTAGAAACCATCTGATTTGTCTTTTTGTTATTTTATGGCTCACTGAATTTTTGATCATCATTCAAACTTTGTTTTATTTAATCTGAATCAGAAAAGAACATGATTCTTTCCTTAAATGTGAGGCAAAATAATGTTGAAGCTATTTCATAATCTAATACTTCATTTCTTTAAGCAAATGGTTAGGAAATTTCATGAGATGACTTCGTTTTGCCTTGGAAATGTTCCCTGTTATACATAAATAAAGAATCTTTAGCACCTGTATTTGTTTAAATTAAATCAGGTTATTATTCACACTCAGTTAAAGGTGATGAAAAGCAGTGCCAAAAACAGATAAAAATGCCACATCGAAGGTCTTTCATGAGGCAAAATACAGAGACTGGAGACTTGGCTAAATCTTTTGCCATTCACTGGCAGTGAGGAATCTCCTCCTTTCCTTTTATCCACAACTTGATGGAGAAGGAAACACTATTTCTAAACCATCTGTAGTGGCTAAGTTCAGTGGGCTACCTGCTGTTATTTTGTTCTATCCTCCATTTAATTCCTTAGTTCCTTTTATTTTACAATGACAAAAAATTGCAGTGTAGTTTCTTTTGAAAAACAGTGTTTGAGGGTTTTTTTTTTATGACTGGCAATCAACAGCCATGTAATTGCTTTGTTATGTTTTACTAAAGAAGTCTGTTAAGTAGCACAACTTTGATACACTAGTAATAAGAGTTTGCAGGTTACAGAGACACCTGTGGTGACCAAAGCGACAGAAGCTGCTTATTAGAAAGAGCCAGTACAGCTGTGTCCTATTAACTCCTTATGACACTTTTTTTAAAAACACTAAATAAAGGTGTTGTTTAAGGCTTTAGAGCTATTTCTCAATGAACTGCAGGACTGACTATTAAGTATGATAGGATATTTCAGTCTACATTTTGAATTAAGTAACTGTCATGAAAATTTGTAAAAGGTAATATTAAAGACTGAAAATAGGAACATCTAGGAATTCAATTTAATAAACATTTATAGGAACCACAAATGGGGCAATAGGGGAATGGAATGATTTCTATAATTTAAGATACTTGGCATCCTTATTCAAAATCTATTAATAGTTCTTCCATATTACAAATTTAAAAGATATTATATTTCTCTATATTAAAGTAACAAAAGATAATTACTGGGTACTGAGTTTAATACCTGGTTAATGAAATAATCTGTAAAACAAACACCCATGACACCAATTTACCTGTGGAACAAACCTTCACATGTACCCTCCAAACGTAAAAGTTTTTTTTAAATGTCAAAAAATTAAAAAGCAAGTAATAAAAAAAAGTAACAAAATTACATAGCTACTTTTGATCCATCGTTATTACTGTTAAGGCAAATGGGAAAATACACATTTTATAAACACAAGGTGAAAATTCATTAGAATGACATATTCCCAAAAAGGGGATTGACTTTGACATACGAAACTGTAAGATAATTAATTAGGCTGGTTTATTGCTCAAAAAAAGGGTTTAACTTAACCACAATTTTCTTGCCACCTATCATATCACAGATTCATCTAAATAAAATTGTCTAATTGGGTTTCCTACTGTATTATCTTTCTTGGATTTTTACACCACATTTATCCAGAGGTGTTTATCATGAAAACTGATTGCATCACTCATTAGATGCTTTTAACTTTGAGTAACAAAACCTCAAGCTTTCACTCTCAATTCAGTAGATGACTGCTTGCACTAATATTTATTGATCCATGGGGTACATGTCAAAAGGTGTTATGACATCATTTGCATATTGTTAGCAAGCTGAAATGGAGATATATTAATATATGGAAATACAGAAGGGATTTCTAGGCATCACAAGTAAGATTGTTGTTGTGGGCTTCCTTTTAACTGTTACTTCTTTATGATAGATGTACGTTTGGAAATAAAGTCCAGGTTAATAGCTTTCCTGGTCCCATATCTGGTTAACCTAGTTCAGACAGGCCATAAAAATTTAGAAAGTCCTGGACCTGTAAGCTATTTGGATGTTTTCTTAGTGGTTTCCTAGGACTACCATCTGATATTATAGCTGAGGATGTTGATATCCAAGATGGGAAGAGACTTGCCAAGCAGATATACTTTTGCTTAAGGATTACTCTGATTAAGCCTATAGAGGCATTAGTTCTTCAATCACAGTTTACTATGGATCTCTCATGTATATAGGAGGTAAGTGAAGGATATTAAACTAAGTGAATGCTTTGATGAAGTCACCAGAATATGAGTATCACTTGCTATTATAAATTAAATTTCCTAATTTCTCTAACAAATTGGAATAAAAAAAGAAACATTTTTGTAGAATGTCATAACCCCTGTGATGTTGATGACTTGGATTTTTACACCTCTTAAATAATTCTAATAACCTTCTTTCTTAGTTGAATACTTAGATTTTCCAGCCCACTGTGTATAAAATATGTTGGAATAATTCTTAGGTTGATCTTAGAACATTCCAAATATGAACTGAAACATGAAACTTTAGCTGTAATGATTAATGTCTGTCATCTCCCTTACTAAATTGTGATCTCCTGGAAGGGCTTATTCGTTTTGTTGGTTTCAGTAAACAAGGCACTTTTTTAAATTCTAGGAAAAAGAAACCCAGAAAGCATTTAGCAAATATAAATGTATGCATTTATTTCCATCTAAGAATGTTGCTTATAATTTCAATATTGCATATCTAAATAGAAGGTTTTTTCCTTGGAAAATATTGTACAATCTTTTGGGCCACCATGTCTAGTTGGATTTCAGAGCCATTCTTAAAACAGTGACAGGAAGCCCTTGGTAGTCTTGAGAAGTGCTAAAGGTATAATTTCTTTTTTTTTTTTTTTAAGAGACAAGGTCTCGTTATGTTGCCCTGGCTGGAGTGTATAATCATAGTGCACTGCAGCCTGAAACTCCTGGCCTCAAGCAATCCTCCTGTCTCAGCCTTCCGAGTAGCTAGGACTACAGGTGTGGGACACCATGCCCTGTTCTAATTTCTTAAATATTGGTTTGACCAGTAATTCTGATGGAAATAGTAGGATGTACCTGTAAAAGAAAAAGCTAAAAACAGATAGGTAATAGTAAACTAGAAGATCCTGCAAATCACTTTGTAGTTATGCAGGATCGGTTCCAGGACCTCCTGCAGATACCAAAATCCACAGATACTCAAGTCCCTGATAGAAAATGGCATAGTATTTACATATAACCCATGCACATCCTCTCATCTACTTTAAGTCGTCTCTAGATTACTTATAATACCTAATACAGTGTAAGTGCTGTGTAAATAGTTGTTATACTGTATTGTTTAGGTAAAATGACAAGAAAAAAGTGTACATGTTCAGTATAGACACAATTTTTTTCTGAATATTTTTGATACTTGGCTAGTTGAATCAACAGATGCAGAACTGACAGATGCACAAGACCAACTGTGTTTCTTATGTTTGTTCATTGAGTGAACACTGAATATTTAATATGAACCAGGAATGGTGCTGTCATCTGAGAATGAAAGGTGGAACAAGACACAATCCTAACCCTCAAAACACTCATAGTCTAGTAGGCAAAACAGACATAGAGCTAATATATAATATGAGGTATGTACAAAGTACTTTAGGAGTATAGATGAACTTTATACTGAGTTGCTGTACCCAAGGGGGTCAAAGAGGGACTTGAAAGAGATGATACACAGAAAGATGAAGTTAGAACTTTACTCTTTCTATTTAGAGATTTTTATATTACCGTAGTAGCATTCCTAGTCTTTTGGGTGGCAGATTTTGCTGTTCTTTACTAAAGGACATTGGTGTTTAAAACCTCATAATTACGTATGGGGAACAAAGGGTCAGTGGTTGAAATAATTGAGGACAGAAGGAATAGAGGGAGCCGGCCAGCTAATATAATCCTCTATAATCTGAACCAGATTGAGAATTAAAGTCAACCAGCCAACATGGACAAATCCAAAGAAGATGTTTTGTTAATGATTCATCCAGCATTGGCATATGTCTACAGGCAGACAGTGAAGCAGGGATAAGATTTTTTTTGGATATGTAACATGTAGAAAACCATCATAGATTTAACTAATACAATAAAAATATTGCTAGTACAATGTGTTCTTAATGAATGAGTGCTTAGCTATGAAAGAATAATTTCTTAAAATTCAAGACAAGTATCACTTCCGGGAAGTCTTGCCTCTCCCCATCCTTCTCTTGCCTCAGTCAGGGTTAAAATGCATATTCTGTATGCTCCCATAATATATCTATACTAACTTGTACTAATAGCACTCATTACATTGTATGGTCATTGTCTATCTCCCTGCTAGGTTGTCAGCTCCCTGAGGGAGCTATGTCTGTAATCCCATTGCTTTACACAACTTCCTTCCTTCCTTCCTTCCTTCCTTCCTTCCTTCCGTCCGTCCGTCTGTCCGTCCTAGATTTCGTCTTGCTCTGTTACCCAGGCTGGAGTGCGGTGGCGTGATCTCGGCTCACTGCAACCTCCACCTCCCAGGTTCAAGCTATTCTTCTGCCTCACCCTCCTGAGTAGCTGGAACTACAGGTGCGTGCCACCACGCCCGGCTAATTTTTGTATTTTTAGTAGAGATGGGGTTTCACCATATTGGCCAGGCTGGTCTAAAACTCTTGACCTCATGATCCACCCGCCTCGGCCTCCCAAAGTTCTGGGATTACAGGCATGAGCCCCTGCGCCCGGCCACAACTACCTTTTAAAGAGTAAGTACTATATTGATAATAAACAAATAATCTCTAATAGGCTTATTGAAAAATAACAAGAGAGTACCAGTTTGGGTAATGGCAAGAATATTGGAAATACAGCTACATTCCTCTAATTGTGTGATCTTCCCCTGTAGCCACTAATGGTACTAATATATGGTACTAAAGCCTTCATTCTCCTTACAGAATAAACTAAAAATGTTCAGATTGGATACTTGGTCTTCTGCTGGCATTGTAGGGTCCCAGAATGTCATGGTGTATGCTCATGTGCCTCAGGTGCTCCCAGGCCATCTGGAAAGTGGCTTGAATTCCAACCCAGATGAGTTCATCCTGGTTCTAGAGTTTCTTCCCCAGACTTCACCAAACCTGTGTGATACCCCAGAAGTAATTGGCCTCCCGAATTGGGCCATTCTGGGATGGTACTGAACCTTCTACAATGGTGGGAGAACTGATTCAACATGTCCCTAGGCCTGGAGTGCTAGAGTGGCTACATGGTGGAAGAGACCAAGCATTCAGGCATGTTCTATTAGAACACCATCAGAATTAACCACAAATAGTAGTATGTAAAGCACCAGCATAGTAAGTATTAATCTGTTTCCCTCTATAAAGGCTGTGCCCTCCAGGCTGAGCTGTGGATTCTTGGCTGAAGTTGCTTCATCAAGGAAAGCCACATCACATATGTGACACAATGAACCACCAGTATTAACCAGTAATAAGTGGGTTAGTGGGTATCTCTTATTCTGAATAGGAGGGTCCACAAAGCAAATATAGGTGCTGGTTTAGATTATCTAATTCTAGAACACTTAGAATCAAACATTGAATTTGACTGGAATAGTGCCAACTGGGTAATCAGCTGGCTATGAGTGCTGGAAAATGAATTGCTTATGTAAGTACCTGAGATTAAAATGTTTTGCACATCAGTGTACATGCTACTAAGTGTTAAATCAGGTATTGCACACTATTTCTAAGCAGTGTTCAGAGTAGCTGTAAACAGTTCCCCAGGAGTTGCCAATAGTGCTTGGGTTACACAGGTTGCTTGTAACATACACATAGCATTGTATTAAATTTTGTACACACATTTAATACCAATATTCACAGACAGAATTCTGTGCCTGTCAGTATTAGCTTTTGAACTTAATGCCCTTGGGTGTGGTATTTCGGGTCACTGCAAACTTCCGGTGCTGTGCTGACAGGTACTTGTTAGGCTTAATATTCAAGTGATAGTTTTCCACATTACTTAATCTTTGGCAAGAGTTAATTGACTTAAAGCACTTATTATCAGTAAGCTGTCTTCACATGTACTTTCCATCTCAGTAATTAGCCATATTCACAGTGGCTTACCCTTAATTCCAGACTACTCAGTGGTTCATGCCTGGCTGAAGCCTTGCTGACCATGTTACTCTAACCCTACACTTCCATTTGATCCGGCAAATATAGCCCAGGTGTGGAGTCTGCATGGGAGGCACAGGAGTATTAATTTCTAGCTGCTACCCTAGGTACAAATATGGATTCTGCAGAGGTAGCTGATAAAACAGATGAACATGTTGTGGTCAGGGTACTAAGACTTCAGAAGAGCCTTCATGCCAGATTTCCATATAATTTTCCCTGAACTTCTTTATTCCCTTTGTGCAACATTTTCCTTCCAGTGCTTTTAAAGGAAGTGTATTGCCATCCTAAACATCCCAGGTCAAGGGCTTAATTAATGCTTTAAAATGAAGGTTCCAAAACACCAGGAGAGTTTGTCACTTTCTCCCTGGTTTGTTTTGTGAAGAGGGAGGAGAGAAGATGAGGAGGAACCCCTCCTGTTCCATGATTACATCCTACCCACTCATTTTCTCCTTTTCTCTTCTGCTTTTGATTTTTAGTGGCGGTCTTAACAGAATGTCAAGATCAATTTGCAGCATGGTTTAACTCAAGGTTTGCGTTCTGCCAGCAGCAATTGTCCCTGCAAACAATGCCATGTGTTCTTGTAACTTCAGAAGCTTTTAGAGGGATCATGGCAAGGGCAGCATCTAATGACTTTATTAGTGTAGGGTTTCAAAATGGGCTCAGTAATTGTTCATATCTCTTTGTCAGCAAGTCATAATTACTGCTCAGCATTGTCCAAGGGTACACTTGTGAATAGTTTCCTAATAGTACTGAAAGGAAAGGAAAGGGGGAATGGATAAAAGTGATGGCCACTTACAACTGAGAATAAGCCAGTCTCTGTATAGTTGATGGCTAAACTGTTTATAGTACATTCAACATTCTTAAAACAGATTATCCTTTTTTTTTTTTTTTTTGAGACGGAGTCTCGCTCTGTTGCCTAGGCTGGAGTGCACTGGCGTGATCTTGGCTCACTACAAACTCCCCTTCCTGGGTTCAAGCAATTCTCCTGTCTCAGCCTCCCAAGTAGCTGGGGCTACAGGCACTTGCCACCATGCCTGGCTAATTTTTGTATTTTTAGTAGAGATGGGGTTTCACCTTGTTGGTCAGGCTGATCTCGAACCCCTGACCTCAGGTGATCCACCTGCATTGGCCTCTCAGAGTGCTGGGATTACAGGCATGAGCCACCTTGTCCGGCCAAAATAGATTATCCTTTTAAAAATGTTCTTTGAGATAATTTAAAATTACCAATTTACGAGCCTTTTTTACTCTGATTTGGATACTTCCCACGCTCCTACCTAGTACTACAGTTGTAACTGCCTGGTTGCACATGCATCGTATTTGAATCAAAGCATTTGTTTTTAAAAACGAGACCATTTTCCTCTGCACTAATCTAATTAATGCTATTCAGGAAATATGCATTTAACTCAGATACAGTTGTCAATAAATAGCCTATGAAAACTGTTGTTAGAAGCTAAGATACAAAGGTGATATTATTGGCAAGTCATTCCAAAAGAATAACATTTTAAGTTTCTATCAAATTCTATTTTTGTCATGCACTAGATCTTTCTTCAAGTCTGTTGGTGTTCTCCTTGGTCATCTCCCAATTACTCTGTGTTTTGAATATTTTTTGAATATTCTAGGTATCTTGATTATGAGAGTCACAGAATTAAAAGAATCATCACTGTCTCAAGATGAAGTTGAGGTTAATTCCAAACCTTTCCCTGTTTGTGATGTGTTGCTGAATCCTTCCCCATTCTGTAACCCGTCCCCCCACCCCACCAGTGTACTCATGTATAGTTATATGCAAATAGTTACTCTCAGTAGCTGGTTATGCTTGTATTATAGAACATACAGTTTTTATATTGATATAAAACATGAGTAATCTAATGAAACAAATTCCAAAAATAAGATAAATGTCTTCTTCTAAAAATAAGATAAATATCTTCTGCTAAAAATAAGATAAATATCTTCTTCTAAAAATAAGATATTTGGGCTGGGTGTGGCAGCTCACACCTGTAATCCCAGTGCTTTGGGAGGCTGAGGCAGGTGGATCATTTAAGGCAAGGAGTTCAAGACCAGCCTGGCCAACATAGTGAAACCCTGTTTGTACTAAAAATACAAAAACTAGCCTGGCATGGTGGCACATGCCTATAGTCCCAGATACTTGGGAGGCTGCTTGAGCCCAGGAGGCAGAGGTTGCAGTGAGCCGAGATTGCACCACTGCACTCCAGCCTGGGCAACAGAGCAAGACCCTGTATCTAAATAAATAAGTAAGTAAGTAAGTAAATAAATATTTATAAAGTGAAATATCTTAAATATGTATATGCCATCATGTATTTTGCTTTTCTTCTTGCCTGAAATTAAAAAGGTCTGAAAAGATTTGTTTCCTTAACTGCTCTCATTAATAATTTTTATATTGATGATATTTCAGCAGACTTTTTACTAAATCATATCACCTATGCCATTGAAATTGGTAGCACATTTCTCCTCTTCTATAAATACTGATAGTAAAACAGTCAGAGAAATTATAAAAGAAACATGTTAGTTCAGTGATATGAAACCACATAAGTAATTTGGTTCCTCTGACATATTTTACAGTGTTTGTCAGTCTACATAGATGCTAAAAGATATTTTAAAGCCCAACAATCTTAATGTTCTAATCTGTAAATATACCACCAAAAAAAGGAAAGTTTCTGTTAGTCTGGAATTGGAGAGTAAGGTGGAATCCTGTTTCTGATGTGTTCAGGTAATTATTAAAGAATAGATTGGGTGTCCTTTCCTCAAGCATATGTTTGTGTCTCTCTACTTAATAGCATTAGGGTAATAGAGGAGTGACAGATAGTTTTATATTATTCAAAACAGAGTTAACTATAAAGACTTTTTAAAAGCCGTTTGACAGTTTATCTACTGTTGGCTGACTCAGTCTGTAGCTACAGCAACAATTTAAGAATCCTAAATAGATTGCTTTCATGTGCTTTTTTCCCCCTCAATACATGATCAGCACCAAGAAAGTCCTTTTCAGCAAATATTTTTCTACACACCTCAGCTAAGGAAAGAATGAGGCAAGGTTATGTGAAAAATTAAAAGGCTTGATTGCCGTACCTCAAATCTGAGAAGTTACATAGCCCAGTCCCAGTAATAAATGAACTACTGGATTCTCTGAGCAGCTCTCAAATAATTTACTGTCTCAGCAACAAATTTTATTATGTGGCTATTAGGAAAGCTATGTGTTAACTTGTTAGTTCTTGAAGCAGACTTGTACACATTAAAATGTGTCAGTTGCTGTTCTTTTTTTTTCTTTTTTTTTGAACTTTTATTATTATTATTATACTTTAAGTTTTAGGGTACATGTGCACAATGTGCGGGTTTGTTACATATGTATACCTGTGCCATGTTGGTGTGCTGCACCCATTAACTCGTCATTTAGCATTAGGTATATCTCCTAATGCTATCCCTCCTCCTTCCCCCCACCCCACAACAGTCCCCGGAGTGTGATGTTCCCCTTCCTGTATCCATGAGTTCTCATTGTTCAATTCCCACCTATGAGTGAGAACATGCGGTGTTTGGTTTTTTGTCCTTGCCATAGTTTACTGAGAATGATGGTTTCCAGTTTCATCCATGTCCCTACAAAGGACGTGAACTCATCATTTTTTGTGGCTGCATGGTATTCCATGGTGTATATGTGCCACATTTTCTTAATCCAGTCTGTCGTTGTTGGACATTTGGGTTGTTTCCAAGTCTTTGCTATTGTGAATAGTGCCGCAATAAACATACGTGTGCATGTGTCTTTATAGCAGCATGATTTATAGTCCTTCTGGGTATATACCCAGTTATGGGATAGCTGGGTCAAATGGTATTTCTAGTTCTAGATCCCTGAGGAATCGCCACACTGACTTCCACAATGATTGAACTAGTTTACAGTCCCACCAACAGTGTAAAAGTGTTCCTATTTCTCCACATCCTCTCCAGCACCTGTTGTTTCCTGACTTTTTAATGATGGCCATTCTAACTGGTGTGAAATGGTATCTCATTGTGGTTTTGATTTGCATTTCTCTGATGGCCAGTGATGATGAGCATTTTTTCATGTGTTTTTTGGCTGCATAAATGTCTTCTTTTGAGAAGTGTCTGTTCATGTCCTGTGCCCACTTTTTGGTGGGGTTGTTTGTTTTTTTCTTGTAAATGTGTTTGAGTTCATTGTAGATTCTGGATATTAGCCCTTTGTCAGATGAGTAGGTTGTGAAAATTTTCTCCCATTTTGTAGGTTGCCTGTTCACTCTGATGGTAGTTTCTTTAGCTGTGCAGAAGCTCTTTAGTTTAATTAGATCCCATTTGTTAATTTTGGCTTTTGTTGCCATTGCTTTTGGTGTTTTAGACATGAAGCCCTTGCCCATGCCTATGTCCTGAATGGTATTGTCTAGGTTTTCTTCCAGTTGCTGTTCTTAAAGAAAACTGATTTTCTATGTTATGTTATGTTATGTTATGTTATGTTATGTTATGTTATGTTATGTTGTTATGTTATGTTATATCATGTCATGTTTGAGACAGGGGTCTTGCTCTGGTGCCCAGGCTGGAATGCAGTGGCACAGTCTCAACTTACTGCAGCCTCAACCTGCTAGGCTCAAGCAGTCATCCCACCTCAGCCTCCCAAGTAGCTAGGACTACAGGTGTGCACCACCACATCCAGCTAATTTTTGTATCTTTTCGTAGAGATGGGGTCTCACCATGTCGCCAAGGCTGGTCTCAAATTCCTGAGCTCATGCAATCTGTCCACCTCAGCCTCCCAAAGTGCTGGGATTACAGGCATAAGCCACTCTGCCTGGCCAATTTTCTTTTTAAATTTCAATAGATTTAGGGGTACAAGTGGTTTTTAGTTACATGGATGAATTGTATAGTGGTGAAATCTGGGTTTTTAGTATACCTGTCTTTCAAATAGTGTACATTGTACCCAATAGGTAATTTTTCATTCCTTACCTCCTTCCTACTTTCCCCCTTCTGAGTCTTCAGTGTCCCTTATACCTCTCTATAGGCCCCTGCATAACCATAGTTAGCTTCCACTTGTAAGTGAGAACATGATGACCTCCTGTTTCATCCAAGTTGTTGCAGAAGACCCTATTCTTTTTTTTTTTGAGACAGAGTCTTGCTCTTTCACCCAGGCTGGAGTGCAGTGGTGCAATCTTGGCTCACTGCAAGCTCCACCTCCTGGGTTCACGCCAGTCTCCTGCCTCGGCCTCCCAAGTAGCTGGGACTACAGGCGCCCGCCACCAAGCCCGGCTAATTTTTTGTGTATTTTTAGTAGAGATGGGGTTTCACTGAAGACCTTACTCTTTTTTGTAGCTGAGTTGTATTCCATTATATATACACACAATATATATATATATATATATGTATATATATACCATATATATAATATATACACATACCATATATACACATACCATATATATACACCATGTATATATACACACACCTAATTTATATATATATATATGTATACATACTACATTTTCTTTATCCACTCATTGGTTAATGGGTACTTAGGTTGATTCCCTATCTTTGCCATTGTGAATTGTGCTGCAATAAACATATGCATGCAGGTATCTTTTTGATATAATGACTTTTTTCCTTTGGGTACTCAGTAGTGGGATTGCTGAATCAAATGGTAGATCTACTTTTAGTTCTTAGAGGAATCTGAATACTGTTTTTCATAGAGGTTGTACTAATTTACATTCCCACCAACAGTGTGTAAGAGTTCCTTTTTACTGCATCTGTGTCAACATCTATTATTTTTTGACTTCTTAATAATGGCTGTTCTGATTGGTGTAAGGTGGTATCTCGTGGTTTTAATTTGCATTTCCCTGATGATTAGTGATATTGAGCATTATTTCATGTTTGCTGGCCATTTGTATGTCTTCTTTTGAAAAATGTCTGTTCATGTTGTTTCCCTAGTGTTTAATGTGATTATTTGTTTTTTTCTGGCTGATTTGTTTGAGTTCCTTGTAGATTCTTGATAGTAATCCTTTGTCGGATGTATTTTCTCCCATTCTTTTGCTATGCAGAAGCTTTTTAGAAGGGTTTTATTTTGGGTGTGTGTGTGTGTGTGTGTGTGTGTGTGTGTGTGTCAGGGTCCCGGTGTGTGTGTATGTGTGTGTGTGTCTCGCTCTGTCACCTGGGCTGGAATGCAGTGGCACGATCTCGACTCACTGCAGCCTCGACCACCTGGGCTCGAGTGATCCTCTCACTTCAGCCTCCTGACTGAAGTAGCTGGGACTACAGGCTCATGCCACCATGCCCAGCTATTATTTTTTTTTTTTTTTGTAGAGACAGGTGTTTCACCATGTTGCTCAGGCTGGTCTTCTGGGCTCATAGAAACTATGATTTTTCAGTACAACTGTTTTCTCATTGTTTATGCAGACAGACAGATGTCAGTCATCATAGAATGTAGAGCAATTGAGAAGTAAGACTCAGTCAGGCTGGAAATATGAAAAACAAGATGATATTAGACAAGTAGTATAACATTTCTAGATCTTTCTTGGAGAGTGACTCACCTATTTGACCTGAGACCTTTGTAATATTCTGACTTGGATACAATTGTTTTCAGTAGAAAAATGTGAGGTAAGCAAGGGTTCATTTTTAAAATAAATTTTGGTGAAGTTTGATATATCAGATTATAACATAAGCATGCTACCCTTAACAATTTGTGATAATCTGATCAGAGTGATTTTAGTGGGGTGTAGTGAAGAAGACGACAGTAATTTTCTTCTTCTTTCATTTTGTAACAAGGAATATCTGTTAAAAGTATATTAGTAGCTAAGAGCAAGACTATAGTACTGCTTTTTAAAAAGCCAAACTACATAATGACAACTACAACCATTAATTAAGTACCTACTTAATTAATTATAGTGCCAGACACTATATAAATGTGCTAATTTAATACTCTCTCTCTCTGTATGTGTGTGTGTGTGTATATATATATTTTTTTACCTCATTTAATCTTTTCCACAATTCTGCAGGGTAAATAGCAAGATCCCATTTCACATGTGAGGAAACTATTTGTGGCTCAGAGAGGTTCTGTGAGGTCATTGCAATGGCTATACCAGCTATAAATCCCAAATGCTACCTGTGCTTTTCTACCACATAATGCTTTTTTCCCCATGATCTTGCCATGCTGAATGATTCAGCAACAGAAATGTACTAGATAATTATCTAGTGTGCAAAGTCCTGCAGGAGGTATAAGGGAAGTCCATGGACCTTTTGTTCAAGGAACAAATAAACATGAAATTCACCCAATCTTAGAGTTAGGGATTAGACGTGTCCTTAGCAGTACAACTTGCAGCCACTCAGGCCTTTTTTTCTATAGCATGCTTAGCTGATGTTGCTCCAGCCTGTGCTTGAATATTGCCAAGACAAGGAAATGAAAGCTTCAAAAGATAGCTTTTTTTTTTTTTAGCTGCTCTGAAAACTGGAAATGTCTTTACTACAATGCTTCTTCTATAGAGAGCTTCCGCAACTTTATCCTTTTTGGTTCTGGTTTTGCAGTTACCTGATATAAGCCTAACTTCTCTATAGCATTATAGCCTTTTATCAGTGTAACTCTAGCTCTCATTTGTCCTATTTTCCCTGCCTCTTCCTACCAAATATAATTAGTTCTTTTCACTGTTCTTCATATGATAGTGTGTCTAGACCCAGCCCCTTCTAAAGGTGCTGGGATCAAGCATAGTGCTCTAGAGGAGGTTTGTCTGGTGCTATGCACAGTTCTATCTGAAATTTTATTGTGGGCTTCTGTTGAACTCAGGGAATCATCTAAAACCCCATTGTTGCTTTCCAACTTGAGTTGATGCTAAACCAGATTTCTGCCATTCTTTACTAATGCAGTTGATTGGCAAGATCATTTGGGGTTCAGATTCTGTCTATTGACCTTCACAAGTTTTATCACCCACAAATGAGTCTTAAGTCCTCATCATCTCTACTCCTGTCATCATTCTTGATAATCCTCTCGGTTCTTAGACACGTTCTCCAGAAAATTTTTCTTCTTCCCTGTATTTACCACATTTAGATGGTCACTAACAGAAACTATATCACCACATATATTTTGATTTCAAACATCTGGCTCTGATCACTTCCTGCCACTCCTATTTATTTGTTCAAGTATCACTGGTCCTAAAGATTTTTTTATCTCCTCATGCCTTCCAATCTATTGACCTTTCTCTCACCCCATCTACCCTTTCCTGTATCCAGTTTTCATATTCCTCATCCTACTTAGATTTTGAGGTTCATCATTATAATTTCCTTGTGATACTTTAAACTCTCTCTGTTACACTCATTTTGTCAGACCCACCTGTTCACCTTCTGTATACTGGTACCCTTGCAGTTGAACAGAGCTAGAGAAAATCACACTGTCTTTTCTCTTCTCTTCTCTTTTTTCTCTCTCTCTTTTAAATAAACACAAGCTTCAAATAAGCACACAATAATGCTGGGCAAGCCCACTGGGATTTGGGATTCTCTAGTTAGTTTTCTTCGCCTAACTGAGATACCTATTTCATACTACTCTTCATTTCCCAAATATATCATTCCCCTCTCTACCTCCCCCCCAGCTGCCCCCACTAGTTGCTTGAGAATAAGTTATCAGAAAGACAGAAATGAGCCCATTTTTCTGTCCTGTCTATATATTCCTTCAGAAAGGTCTGATGAACCTTTCTAGAGAAGGCTTCACCATCATTCTTTTTCATAGCACTCTCCTAGAACTTTCCATAATAAGCCATTACTTTTGCTTACTTTAACATTTATTTTCTATTTCTTCCAATTAATATAAGCTTTATAAGGATAAGAGTTATATCAATCTTTTCCACTTTTGTTTCTTCTTAAAATGCTAAATAATTATTTGTTGATGTTATAAGAATTCAGAACATCATGATGATTAAGAATATGAATGAGCTTTGGATTTATTCAGACCACGATTGGAATTCTAGCTATGCTGCTAGGCCACCATAGTGACTGTGGTGGGTGAGTTGCTTAAACCCTCTAGCTGAAGTTTTTTTTTTTTTTTTTTTTTTGAAACAGAGTCTCACTCTGTTGCCCAGTCTGGAGTGCAGTGGCACGATCTCAGCTCACTGCAACCTCCACCTCCCGGGTTCAAGCGATTCTCCTGCCTCAACCTCCTGAGTAGCTGGGACTACAAATGCACGCTACCATGCCTGGCTAATTTTTTTTGTATTTTTAGTAGAGACAGGGTTTCACCATGTTGGCCAGGCTGGTCTCGAACTCCTGACCTCAGGTGATCTGCCCGCCTTGGCAGCTCAAAGTGCTGGGATTATGAGCATGAGCCACGGCACCTGGCCTGCAGTTTTCGTACCATGAAATGGTACTCTCTTCATCAGAGAGTTATTAGAATTAAATGAGATGATTGATTTTAAAGTCTGGTACAGAGTAAGTGCTCAGTGCATTTATCTACATGTAAATATTTTATTTGTCTCAGATATTTATGAAAATGTTAACAGGACAAAGCCAGCTAGTAAACTATTTGAGACTACTCTCAATTTGGTAGCGTTCTACAGATTCAGTTTCCTGATGACAAATGAACTTGTCTACCTTAGCCTGTATTTCTGAATCTTATCTAAAGGATCTTTTGGAACACCTTATTATATGCCTTACTGAAATCCAGATAGTCAAAACTTATGGAATGCTGATGCATTCTCAGTCTAGGAAACTCAGTTAGTTTTGGGAATAGTATGTTCCTAATGGCCTATGCTGCCTGCCGTTCATCGCTACTGTATTCTAATTATTCATAAACCATCTTTCTAAGTGACTTTTTAAAGTTTTATAGGGTATTGTGAGCAAGTTTACTGGTCTGTACATTTTAAAATCATGGTATTTACATGTTTTTAGGGACACAGATTCCTCATGATAGTTACTTCATTATCATTAATTTTAGCTTTTTACTGTCTCGTTCATTCTACCAGCTATTCATTTCTTTATCCAAAAAGGTATTCATTAAGCTGTGTACCATATACTGTGTACTATATACCGTTAAGCTGTGTACCATATACTGTGCTTGAATTGGGAAAACATTCTTGCTCCTCTTATTTTCCCTCTGTATATATGTTTTTTTTCCATTTAGCATTTACAGTTTGCCTCCTTTAAAAAATTGACATAATCTCTATACGTAATCTCATAATCTCTGTACATACAATATAAAATAGGAAAATAAATAAAATTGGATGAAAACCAATTAAAAGTAGCAAATAGATATGAATATTTATAAGCACCTGAGTTGAAGTTTAGCTGTAGAATTCCAGCAGGTAAAGGAGAGAAAGGAAATGTCATAGGCATATAATCATTTATTCATCTGTCCATTCCATATGTATCTATTGTATTTCTCTTATGTGCCAGATCATACACCTGAGAGCATTTACATTTTACCATTTACAGTTCTCATTGTCTGACATATGGAATCATAATAGTTCTTCTCAAGATTTCCTGACACTGAAGTCAAGGGAGAATTTTGTTGCATGATTTTATTTGAGAGTCCTTAGGAAAAGTAATAGACAATAAACTTCTACTGTTGTTTTGCAGAAGAGAGATTATTTTAAATAGATTTTTAAAATATAAATCCCCTGTAAAAGCAGAGGGCTTTGTATTTAATCTTTTTTTCAGTAATGATAATTCTTTAGGGAGTTTAGGTGATGTGGTCCTTAAATATTCCTTTTTGATTACCTAACTCATAACAGGTATAAAGTTTAGAGGAAAAGCCTACACAGTCAACCTGTCTATTCAGCTCTTTGTGTTAAACATCAGCTGTCTCAATTAGCCTTAATAAGTGCGGGGTTACAATCAGCTCTTGCTTGAAAGCTTTGATGAGTGACTAAGATGCCAATATTCTGTTTTCCTGGTCATTTATCTGTTAAAGACTTTCCTCCTGTGGGTGAGATTGCAACTGAAGCACTCCCACGTTTTGTTTTTGTTTTTGTTTTTGTTTTTTTTAAGACGGAGTCTCACTCTGTCACCCAGGCTGGAGTGCAGGGGCACGATCTTGATTCACTGCAAGCTCCGCCTCCTGGGTTCATGCCATTCTCCTGCCTCAGCCTCCCGAGTAGCTGGGACTACGGGTGCCTGCCACCACGCCCGGCTAATTTTTTTGTATTTTTAGTAGAGACGGGGTTTCACCGTGTTAGTCAGGATGGTCTTGATCTCCTGACCTCGTGATCCACCCGCCTTGGCCTCCCAAAGTGCTGGGATTACAGGCGTGAGCCACCGCGCCCGGCCATGCACTCCCACATTTTTATATCCATTAGGGTGATAGTTGTTTTCAAATACATAAGGACATTATATGTAAATGTCAAGGTTCCAAGAGAAACCAACCAACCCTGAAATAAATGATGCTGAAACATTTTATATAATGATAAAAATCACAAAGTGTCCAAATTTGGCTCTGCACAGTGGTTCATGCCTGTAATCCCAGTTACTTAGAAGGATCGATTGAGCCCAGGAGTTTGTGATCAGCCTGGGCAATATAGCAAGTCTGTGTCTGTTAATTTTTTTGTTGTTGTTTTTGTTTTTGTTTTTGTTTTTTGAGATGGAGTCTCTCTCTGTCACCTAGGCTGAAGTGCAGTGGTGGGATCTCAGCTCACTGCAACCCCCACCTCCCTCCCTGGTTCAAGCAGTTCTCCTGTCTCAGCCTCCCGCGTAGCTGGGATTACAGGTGCCCACCACCACGCCCTGGCTACTTTTTGTATTTTTAGTAGAGATGGGGTTTCACCTTGTTGGCCAGGCTGGTCTTGAACTGACCTCGTGATCTGCCCATCTCAGCCTCCCAAAGTGCTGGGATTACAGTTGTGAGCTACCATGCCCAGCCTTAAATTTTGTTTTTTTAAAACTTAGCTGGGCATGGTGGTGCATGCCTGTAGTCCCAGCTACTCGGGAGGCTGAGGCAGAAGGATCGCTTGAGCCCAGGAGTTCAAGCCTTCCATGAGCTATGATCATGTGACTGCACTCCAGCCTGGGCAACAGAGTGAGACCCCATCCCTTTAAAAAAAAATCCAAAACAAAAAACAAAGTCTCTAAATTTGGCAGCTAGAAAAAATTAGGGAACATGACAATGTTAAATATATAGCTAGATTTAAAGTAGAGATACATATACTTTAAATCTCTGCTCTGAGTGGGACGTTATCTTACAATGATGTTGGTGCATATTCTAGAAGTTATGCAGCAGTATAATACAGTGGCAAGCATGGTGTAAAGAATAACTTCCTATTTAGTGATCTGAGTCTGAGATTGGTGCTATAACTTATTTTAGGAAACATTTCACCATACCTTTAATTTGGAGAGATGGGGGTGGAAAAACCAATTTTGACTCTGAAGCACACAAAAAGAAAGAAAAAGAAGTAGTATTTATTAATCCACAGACCAATTCCAAAAGCAGGTATCATTATCTTCATTTTATAGATTAGAAAGCTGAGGCCCTTAAGTTATCCAAAGAAACAGCTAATTTACAAAATCAGATTTGTTTGACTCCATAGTCTTTGTTCTTCCCACAATACTATGCTGCTTGTAGCAATTCCTAATTTCTCTAATATGTTAATATTTGGATATTTTACACCTTTTCTAAGTCACATTTTCAGTCAGTGGGTGGTGACAGGATGAAATTATATAAAAAGTGCAGTTTGCTAAAAATCAGACAGTAAGTTTAGAATCATAAACTTGTGGACCAACACCTGCTTATTTTGAGGGTTCAAGTGGCCTGTGGAGGTGGAAACACAGTGAAAAGGGTCCTGAAGACTGTAATTATTCACACTGACTGTCTTTGAATTAAACTGATTTCAAAAGTAGTTGGAAGAGAAAAAGGAAGATTGCATGGTCAACATTGTCATAGTGAAGATAAAGGTTATTGAAGCATGAGTTGGCCCATTCATGCAACAAATATAGTAGGTGCTAGGAATACAGAGGTGAGTAAGCGATGGTTCTTCTTCTACTAGCTGTTCTAGGAGTTGCACCTTACAACATCAAGTTCTCCCTGACTTCTAAGCACCCGTTCCTTTCTCTGATTTTCCCCAGCACTTCATCTGAACCACTAAATCTAGGCCCCAGTAATATACTAGATTACATTTACTGTTTGGGGGCCTTGATTTATCAAAGGCAAAATATTCTTACTATGCTAAAGACAAAAGCCATGTCTTATCTCGTCATATATTTGGTGGGCCCTCATAAATATTTATTGATTGGTAAAAGGCAAAAACACAGAAGAAATGTTATATGACATTAAACATAAATTGGCTCTCTTATTCAGGCCCTGGAAAGTGAATCTTTTCTTTACATTGCTAGAGAATGAATTTCTGCATTTGATAAGAGATTGAATTAGATGTTCTCTATTATCCCTCCTAAGAGTCTATGATCAACACTTGAGAAAAAGTAAACACCCTTTTTATGAAGAAATTTTCAAGTACTTAAATGTTTATGTTCTTACTTAGTGGTAAGAAAAACCAATTATTATTTATGATTATTGTTCCTCAAAAAAAGTAGGATAAATTGTCTCCTATAGTTTAGCTATACCTTTGTTATTAAACTTTCAGTGCCTCAAAGCCTTTTGCATTTGAGTTATTTCTAGATGGCAACAAGGAGAAAGATTAAGAAATTACATGGCTTTTGCCGGGCGCGGTGGCTCATGCCTGTAATCCCAGCACTTTGGGAGGCCAAGGCAGGTGGATCACCTGAGGTCAGGAGTTCAAGACCAGCCTGACCAACATGGAGAAGCCCTGTCTCTACTAAAAATACAAAATTAGCCGGGCGTGGTGGCACATGCCTGTAATCCCAGCTACTGGGGAGGTTGAGGTAGGAGAATCACTTAAACCTGGAAGGTGGAGGTTGAGGTGAGCCGAGATAACGCCGTTGCACTATAGCCTGGGCAACAAGAACAAAACTCCATCTCAAAAAAAAAAAAAAAAATATGGCTTTTTAAATCTCTGACTACTAATCTATTGAGATAATTTAACAGTTCACTGTTACTGGAAGCCTCAGGCAGATGAGATATGCTTTTTTAGGTTAAATTCTCCCAAAATCTCATCCTGTGTTTTCTTAAAATTACCTTTGGTTTGGGTTCTCCAACATGCATACAATATGTGCATTTGCATGGTGAGGCATTATACTGTCCATTTAGAAAAAAATCTGAGGTCCGGGTATGGTGGCACATGCCTGTAATCCCAGCAGTTTGGGAGGCTGAGGCCAGTGGATTGCTTGAGCCCATGAGTTCAAGACCAGCCTGGGCAATGCAGTGAAACCCATCTCTACAAAAAAAATACGAAAATTATCCAGGCCTGGTGGCGCTTACCTGTAGTCCCTGCTACTCCAAAGGCTGAGGTAGGAGGATCACTGGAGCCCGTGAGGCGGAGGTTGCAGTGAGCCAATATCACACCACTGCAAAAAAGATAGATTTGAACAGAAGACTCATGTAAAATAGAAAAATGTGATTAACACTGTTAAAGGTTTGGGATTATATGCAGTTTTTCTTCATGTAAGGGACTTGCTCTTTTACCAGTTTTATGATTGGCTAACACATTCACATTAATCAAAATTCAAAGGCATAAAAAGGTATGTAATAAAAAGTCTCCTTCTTAAACCCATATCTGTGTGACCCTCCCCAGAGGCAACATTCTTATTTATCCATCCAGAGGTTATTTTGTATATAAACAAATTAATGGCTGGGTGCGGTGTCTCACGCCTGTGATCTCAGCACTTTGGGAGGCTGAGGCAGGCGGATCACAAGGTCAGGAGTTCGAGACCAACCTGACCAACATGGTGAAACCCCATCTCTACTAAAAATACAAAAATTAGCCAGGCGTGGTGGCGTGTGCCTGTAATCCCAGCTACTCAGCTGAGGCAGGAGAATCGCTTGAACCCAGGAGGCAAAGGTTGCAGTGAGCCGAGATTGCACCACTGCATTCCAGCCTGGGCGACAGAGCGAGACTCTGTCTCACAAAAAAAAAAAAAAAAAAAAAAAAAAAAAAAAGAAAGAAACCAAATTAATATGTATTTATTTTTCCCCAGTTTTACACAAATGGTAAACATAATTTAATACCTTCCTTTTATCGCTAACATTACTTCATAAAGATATTCCATATCAGTTAATAAAGAAATCTATTTAATGGCTACATAGTATCTCTAAATTCCATAATATACTGTAATTTTATTTAACCAAGATTGATTGATTTAGACACAGGCTCTCACTCTGTTGCCCAGGCTGGAGTGCAGTGGCATGATCATGGCTCACTGTAACCTCAAACTCCTGGCCTCAAGCGATCCTTCTGCCCCAGCTTCCCAAGTAGCTGGGACTATAGGCATATGCCACCATGCCAGCTAATTTTTTTTATTTTTTGTAGAGGCAGGTCTCGCTTTGTTATCCAGGTTGGTCTTCAACTCCTGGGCTTAAGCAATTTCCTCCCCCTACCTTGTCCTCCCAAAGTGCTGGGATTACTGGTGTGAGCTACTGCATCCAGTAATTGATGGGTTACACCCAGTATTCTGCTGTTACAAACATCCAGTAATTCACTGTGTGTACATAGGTGATTTCCACATGAAAATATATCTGTAGACTAAATGCTTGGTTAAGAGTATGTATGCATTTATAATTTTTATTGGCAAATTGCCCATGAAGGAATTGTATCCGTTTCACTTATACTAACAGTGTATAGTAGTGACTTTTTCCTGGTTTTCCTGTAACCTTGCCAAAGCCAGTTTTCTTTTTCTTTACTAATCTGACAGGTGAAAAATGGTTTTTTTTTTTTCTTTTTTCTTTTTTTTTTTTTTTAATATAGCTTTAGGCGGGCATGGTGGCTCACACCTGTATAATCCCAGCACTTTGGGAGGCCAAGGCAGGTGGATCACTTGAGATCAGGAGTTCAAGACCAGCCTGGCCAACATAGTGAAACCCCGTCTCTACTAAAAATACAAAAATTAGCCAGGCATGGTGGCACATACCTATAATCTCAGCTACTTGGGAGGCTGAGGCAGGAGAATCACTCGGGAGGCAGAGGTTGCAGTAAGCCAAGATGGCGTCACTGCACTCCAGCCTGGGTGACAGAATAAGACTCCATCTCGAATATATATATGTAGCTTTAATTAGGAGCAAATTCAGTATGTGTAATTTTACATATCTTTTTAATATGCTTATGTGCTATTACTATTTCCATTTCTAGAAACTTTATTTTTTGTTGATCTTTTACTTACTAGTTTGTAAGAATTCTATATATAATGAGTAAATTGGCCTCTTTTTTGTGGTTCGGAATTCAGAAAATTTCCCCGTTTATTATTTATCTTTTGGCCTAGTTATGGTGTTTTTGTTTTTGTTTTTTTCTGTGGGGGGTGTGTGTGTGTGTGTGTGTGTATGTGTGTGTGTGTGTATGTGTGTGTTTTACCATGTAAGTGTAATAAAACTCATCAATTTTTGTCTTTTATGCTTCACTCTGCTCCAACTATAGTAACCTCCTTGTTACCTTTCAAATATGCTAGATAGTTTCCAACTTCAATGTCTTTTATTTGCCGTTCTCTACACCTGAAATTCTCTTCCCTGAGATAAATATTTCATTTCCTCGTTCACCTCTTTTGAGTCTTTGATCAAATGTCAGCATTTCATTGAGACTTTCCCTGACCACTCTATTTTATATTACAACTTCCCCTTCCCTGCTTTGTTCTCCCTCCATCACATGGAGCTCACAGACTTTTGAGGTATTTATTAGTATTTTTTCAGATCAGATTGGAGTCTATCCATACAAATGAAGCAAGTGGGAATTAATATTTTTAAAGTGGTTGCCTCAGGAGACTAGACACTTGGTCCAGTGAAGCTGTCATTGCCCAAAACATTTTTATGATGACTTCTTTTAAGAACTGCCTTCAGAGACAGATTAAAGTCTTACAAAGAGAGTCCTGTGTCCAGAAAGCAATGTGTCTCAAAGTGTGGCCATTAATCACTTGCATCAAAATTATCTGGGGTGGGGTTGGAGACATATTAAAAAGGCTGTTTCCTGAACCTCACCCCAAATCTTTTGAATCACCTTCTCTGGGGGAATGGGGCTGAGGAACTTGCCTTTTAAATAAGTTCCCTAGGTGATTTATAGGCCACTAAAGGTTTAGGATCACTGCCTTTACCTTTAGTTTCCCCTAGCTTAGTCATACGCTCTGTTTTCCTAACTTAGTTTAGTTTAAACCAAAGATTTAGGATTATGCTATGGTTTGAGCATCCCCACCGAAACTCATATGGGAACCTTAATTCCTAGTGTGGAAATGTTGGGAGGTGCAACCTTTAAGAGGTGGAGCCTAATGGGAGATGTCTGGGTCATGGACCCACCATGTCCTTGACTATTCTCATGGTAGGGGGGTCTCCCTCTTGTTCTCATTAAGCTAGTTTAGTAATCCCAGGAATGGATGTCTTCCCAGGAGAGCAAGTTGTTATAAAGAGAGGATGCCCTTTCCACATGGATCCACTTCCCCCTTGACCTTTCGCCATGTTATGATTAAATATAAATGTATTTAAAAGAAAATAGTGATTTTAGTTTTGTATCCAGTTGTAAATGTTTAAAATTTTGTGGTATTGTACAAATGCAGCATCTATAATGTCTTGTCTTATTTTCGAAATATTGATACCTGCCCATTCATTTTCTGAATGAAAAAAAAAAACAGTGACAGTGTTGGTTTAGTCAACAAATCTTTGCTAATGTATCTTCCTGTGCAAAATAAAGTCTCTTAGAGCTGGCCTGTAGCTATAAACTATCATTTTTAATCCTAAAAGAAATGATGATAAAAGTGTTAAATGTTATTATGCATTTAATAATAGTAAAATAGCGACCAATTTTAAGAGCCTACCATATTTGAGGCACAAGTCCAAGTGTTTTCTGTATCTTAACTTATTTCATCCTTACAAGAAGACAAGTGTTTTAAAGGTAAGTGTTATTCCCACTCTATACCTGAGGCTCTTTTAAACTCATGAGAATCACACTGAAATATGTAGTAATCAGGAACCCTTAAATAGAGTAGTTGACAGTTTTGTGCCCTCTATTTTTTATCAAATATTCTTCCTTTTACAGTACCTGGTATACGGTAGGTAGGCAGTGAGCATTTGTGGAATTTCATCTCCCTTCCCCTAAATTGCTAGGTTCCATTTAATATATATTTTATGTGAGAGTACAGCTTGGTGAAAACCAGTGACTTAGGTAATTATGACTTAAGTTGAAAGAAATTAAACAATATTCTGTTTTGAATTTAAACAAGATTACTTTTTGCCATATCTGATTTATTAGTAATCCTGGTTTCCATTAACAAGATAGAAATATCTATGCTTCAGCAATGAAAAATTTTATGTGATTAATATATGCTAACCATCAGATATTCTGTTTATATTTCTCTCCAAACTTTAGATTAAAACCATTTCATCTTATCTTACCAGTTTTCTAATAGCAAGAACTGGAAAATATAAAAGTATATCTGACTTATGATTAACTATTTCGTTGCACTCATTGCCTCAACCCTTCCTTCATCCTTCTCTCCCTTCTTCCCTTGTATCATTCCTTTAGTGAGGGCATTTATTCTTTGTCTTTTCAAATTTGTAATTTTAACATTTGGCCTTGGGTTGATTTGGCAACTTGTTAGTCCCCTCCTCAAATGTTCTATGATGGGTAGGCTGTTTGATTTATTCAGAAATTGTATTATTTAAAAACAGAGCCATTTCCCTTTGTTATAGTGGTTTGCCCTTGCTTCCCCACTTTGGGTTTGAGATTGCAAGAATTTACTTATGGAAACCATTTATCCCTTCACGACATCTAACTCTGATGAATGCCATGTGCAGTTGGGTTGACAACTCTGGCCCTGCCACTGGGTGTACTGGTACACTTTTATCTCTTCAAAAGGAAGAAAATACCACAATTATGAGAACCATGCATTTTATCTTAAAATGACTGGTTTTTCCCCATCTATTTTCCTTCTAATGTTTTTAACTGAATTTTCTGCTGCTGGTAGTGTTATGAATGGTAGCCCTGTGCATGAATGATCTTGGGAGCAAGAAGCAGAGTCTCCTAGCCATGAGAAAGATTTGACATCTGTACCATGAAGTACCACCTTCTTATTAATTATAATGGAATGAACTGACAAGTAGGAATTTTTACAATTTCATACTGTCCATCGGCCCTACAGGCTCTTGATGATTGCAATTTGAAAATCTCAAACATAATTCATATTTTAGGAAGATTGATCAGATTAATTAAAATTTTAAGTCTCTCTTTGATTAGAACAAATTGTTGGTTAAGGCTACCATAAAGTGTCAGCTGGTTGTGTGATCCCTGTGTATCTCCCAACTACTTCCAAAAAATTAGAGTGATTTTCCAATAACTAGCAGAAAATTGATCACTTTGTTGTTGTTTTTTTATAATTTATTGAATGGCTGTGTGCTTTGCGATCTGCACCTCAAATGTGCTTTGTATAGTGGTGAAAGTTTTGTTATATAATATTTTATGCCCAATAAGATACTTACATTTTCATAATTATTTTATCTTCTTGCCCATTTTCACAAAAAGAATATGGGAAGTACACAATTTCCAGGCAAAATTATCTTGAGATGGAATTCTTAAAACCACTAAACTTGCCTGCTTTTCCTTTTTTTTATTTCTCTTCTCTCTCTTTCTTTCCTTTATTTCTTTGTTCTTTCTTTTTTTGGTAGGTATCCTGTTTAGCTAGTACTTAATAGCACTTATGGGCAGGTAATTTGTTATATCTGCTTAATTAATCCATTGGTGTGAAAGCAACAAGGACTTACTCCCTTTTGTAGGAAATGACGTTCCAACTATTTTTTTGACATCTTTTTATTTTAGAGGTTGCCAATGATCAGGCCAGAGTCGAGACTGACTCAAAATATTTTAGAAAAAAGCACAAAAAGATCCTAATTTTCTAGTCTCACAATCCATACATCCCCATCGATGAGTTAAGCTGTATAGGTGTGAAATTTGGCATAGAAGGTTAGGCTGCTCGAGCACCTTTTATCCCATCATAGTTGTGGAATGTGGGAATTTGAATTTTCATGGTGGCACGGATATGAAATTGCCATGAGGTCTGGTTATTGCTCTTCAATCTACCTTCCAATGAACTTATTGCAATGGTGCTAACTTAACACTCTTGCCAACAGTTCTAGTGGCCCTTAACAGCACCTACTTTCTGTAGTCATAGCACAGATTTTATGGAGGATTCAGTCTAAATTTCTGAGATGAATTTCTATAGACAAAATGTATTGGCTTTAAAAATTAAGAGGTTTGATTCTGTTTTGAATTTGGATATCAAATGAATCTGAATACATGACATTTTAATGCCGTTTGTCTTTTCAAATAGATTTACCTTCTAATGCATGTGATGACAGGACTTTGCTCATCAGCTAGAACATACATTTCAGAGGGGTTGTTACCTAAAATATTATCATAAGGCATAAGAAAACACACGATTTAAGTTGCCTTTCATGAACATAATTAAGAATTAATAAGCCAGTACCAGTGGCTAGTCCCCAGAATTTCCACTGTTTTGCCTTTTGTGACCTGTGTTATTAAAAGTCCATTATTTTTACAGACTTTATTAAATTGGATCTTATTAAAGCATTCTATATTTGCATTTGGTCTTTCATAATTCATTATTATTATGACATTTACTTTTTACCATCAGATCTGAAAACATATCATAAGCTACCCTTTTCTCTTGAAAGAAATGCTAATTTCAAACAGTCCTCTAATAGAAGAGAAAAGCTTTATCAGTTTTTTCATTTATTCCAGATCGTGTTAAGAATACTAATGCTAGACTTCAGTATGCTAATATCTCAGAGCTTTTTTTGGTCAAAAGCTTAGAATTATTATTTTTATCTCATGCTAAGTATGAAACTAAAAGACCTACTACTACTGGAGAAAACATAATTGTAAAGTACAGTTCTTGATTCTGAAGACTTGTGAAAATGTTGCTAAATTCTGTTTTTTAGGATGATGCTAGTCAATTTATCTTTGTATAACACTATATTATTCTATTTAAGAAATTTTATCCTCTTGAAATTAATTTAGTTTGTTTTTCTCATAGTTTAAAGGTAGTGTTGTAGTGTTTAAGGCTAAGAATCCTGCCGGGCGCAGTGGTTCATGCCTCTAATCCCAGCACTTTGGGAGGCCGAGGCAGGTGGATCACAAGGTCAGGAGTTCAAGACCATACTGGCCAAGATGGTGAAACCCCGTCTCTACTAAAAATACAAAAAAAAATTAGCCAGGTGTGGTGGCGGGAGCTTGTAATCACAGCTACTCAGGAGGCTGAGGCAGAAAATTGCTTGAACCCGGGAGGTGGGGGTTTCAGTGAGCCGAGATCACAACACTGTACTCCAGCCTGGGCGACAGAGAGAGACTCTGTCTCAAAAAATAAACAAATAAATAAAAAAGACTAAGAATCCTATGCTGTCAGCCCCAGACAGCGTTTAGGGTATGCTTCCTGCTTTTCTATATGATAATCACTTCTGTATTATGTCAGATATGTTTGAAAACTCAATATAGCAAGATTTTACATATTGATATCAGGCAGGCTGTCTAATTTAACATAACTAATAACACAATGAGTTCTTTGTTGAAGTACTAGTAAATCTATTAAACTACAAAGCAAAACTTACTTTGTATTTTGTCTCCTTTTAGATTTCTCACTATGTGCAATAGACACTTTGGCAGTGTTGTGGCACAAACCATTCGGACTCAAAAAACAGATCAGTTTCCGCTTTTCCTGATTATTATGGGAAAGCGATCATCTAATGAAGTGTTGAATGTGATACAAGGTAAAGTACATGTCACGAGGAGAGTAAAGCCTTGGTATGTGATAACTTTATAGTTTTTCTGCCGAAGCTGACAATATTTCTATTAGTAAATATGTTTGCATTTGAAAATATAGAACATCCTGAAAAATGTCTTCAAAAAGTATAGGTGCTGTAAAAAATAATATGCTGCATGAAAATCTAAAAGAAACGTCTTAATAAAATTGCACAACCCTTGGGGCACAGGATGTTCAAGTTAAATGTTCAGAATTGCTAAATTATATAATTAGCAATTAGGACATAATCAGTTGTCAAGTGTGACATTTCTATTTATATTGATTTGTTGTTGTAATGTTGATTAATTGGAAGAAGTACTTATCTTTAGTTATATAGAAAATCCAGTCACTGTATATTGAAGATTGAATTTTTCACAGTGACAGTTGTTTCTTCTTATTTGTATGATTCCATGTTTAGGGTGCAACCCTGAAGCATGAAGCTGTCGGATGCCTGTGAATTTCACCACAGTGCACATTCTTTACCAAAAAAGAAGTGAATGATTTTGTTTTGTTTACTGTTCCTAATGCACTCCAAGGGTTGGTGTAAAATATTACCTTGTTCATTACAAAGCTTAGGTTGAACAGTGTATCTTCTCTATGCCACTGGGGAAAAGGTTTTTCAAGTGCCTCAAGCTAAAACTGTATCTGTGATGCTAATTTCTGCCTCCATTTAAGTCTGATTGGGAGGAGGGGATATGTGTAAATTGCAGTGCCTTTAAAACCCAAATAAAACCAGACCTCTAGCATTTTATGTTTTCTCTATAGCCAGGGCATTCGATTTCATAAACAGTGTTTAAAAAGACCTCCAGGGGAACTGATTTGCATAGGGTAAATGGATAATGAAGATAACACTTCTTTCCTGCTTTCCCTGTCAGAGGCAATGTTGCAAGAACTAATGGTTCTCAAGGTGTGGTTTGTAGACATCAGACTAGACCCTTTTAGGATATCTGTAAGGTCAAAATTATTTTCCTAACTGTAATAAGACTTTCTTTTTTTTTTTTTTTTGCCTTCTTTACTGTGTTGACATTTGCACTAGTAGCTCAAAAGGAATAGTTTATAAAAACTCCTGGCACCTTAGCACGAATCAAAGCCATAACACAAAACTGCAATAGTAGTCCTATTCTTCATTGCCATGTATTTAGTTAGAAAAGAAAAAGCCTTAAGAATGTCTTTGATGAAGCAGTAAAAATTATTACTTTTATTAAATTTTAACCCTTTTAATAGTTTGTGTGGCACAATGGGAGGTGTGGGTAAAGCACTTCTGCTGCATACTAAAGTATACTGGTGGTCTCGAAGAAAAGCACTGGTGTGGTTGCTTACACTGAAATACTTGCTTTTTATTTCTTATAGAAATTATTTTTACTTGAAAATATTACTGACAGGCAAGCTATGCTTATGTAGTCTGGGTAGTTGCCAAGATGTTTTCTGTGATTTTTTTTTTTAATATCCTATAATGAAGTGTGTCAGCATTCAGCAGAGAAATGCATAACTCAGTGAACCAATATTTTACAAATGACCAATGTATATTATAAAATCATGTATAGATAAAAGATCCTTTCAAAGGGCAATAGATTTTAATGTAACAGAGTACACAGATTTCATTGATATGGTTTCAAATTCCATGTGCATCTAATTTGAAGAAAACTTACACTTGTCAGTTTAAGTGTATTATCAAAGAATATCCACGTTTATGAAAATACTTCTCCCTTTTCCAACTACATATCTTTGTGTGACCAGATTTTCTTCGTGAATTTCAACCAGTACAATATATTGTAACTGGTTAGTGTAGATGTAGGTACGAGAATACAGAATACGGTTGTTTTCTATTAAGCACACACATTACAGAGATTTGCAAAAATGTTACAATGCTGCTCTTCTCACTAAACTTTTTCTTTTGGAAAATAGTCATGTTTCTAAAAATGTAATATTTATATTAGCATGTAATGGGTTTATTATTGTTACTTTTAAATGGATTGATAAATTTATTTTAAATATTTCTATTTTAATTTCTAACACAGTAAATGTTAATAGCCATAATCCACATAAACAAAAGTTCTTTGGGGATCTCAGTAATTTTTAACAGTGTAAAGGGGTCCTGAGACCAAAAAGTTTGAGAACTGCTGCAATCAACTATAAAGAGTAAGTTTGCCCTGAACTGCATTAACTGGTATACTTTTTCTCTGTCTTTGATCAATAAGGGCTTAAGTATGAAGTACCTACAAGTCCAGTTTGGCAATGGATCCTTCCAGTTAGGGCTAAAACATAGCTGATAAGCAGTGACTTAAGCCTAAAAATTAATGGCCAGTGTGTAGTCAACCTATATACAACTGTAGTATTTTCCCACTGATGATTCCAGTATACTCCATATAGTACCCATTTCCCATGCTCTGAGTCTTAGCCACTACAGTTTTTAAATAAAACATAGAAACCCAGAGACTTACCCAATAATAAAATCTACATTGGCTAGGTGTGGTGGCACATACCTATAATCCCAGCTACTTGGGAGGCTGAGGTGGGAGGATCACTTGAGACCTGGGCAACAAAGCGAGACCCTGTCTCAAAAGAATAAAAATTCTACATCGAAGGTGCTCCTAAACTTCTTTTGTCATCTGTCATATCTATTAATATTAACTACCAACGATTTGTGTATACTTTACATTATCTCCACTCCTTCTAAGAACATTACATACTGTTATCTCTGTTTTGAGAAAAGGAAATTGATCCTTAGAGAGCTACAGTCCATTTATTCACTTATTCATTTATTTGTTTATTGAATAAATATTCATTAAAGCCTTTGTCATGTGCCAATTTCCAGGTACTAGATTATATAGCTTATAAGTAATGGAATTAGAGTTAGAACTCTGACTATAAAACCAGTTCTGTTTTCTTAGTGCCAAGATAACATTTGTCCTGTAGCTCATTTACTGAGTAGTACTGATGTGAACAAATTCGATCATTTCTTTTGCCAAGGACCATAGATGTTCCCTAAACCCATGCTGCCAATGGTCATAAGGATAATTAGGGAAAGGACCACTGAAAGATCATGTTAGTCAAGCCCTCTGGAAAAATGCCAGCAAGAATGCTTGGTCTTTATTGTCCTGTTGGTGGCCATTGCATTAATGAGGAAGAAGATCCCTTCTCAAGCCTTGGAGAAAACCTAACTCTTTCTGCCTGTAGGTTTGAGAGAAGAGAATTGTCATATCTTTATATATCCTCATGAATTTTTCTCTTGTAGTACATCCCAGGCAAATAACAATGACTTAAATGTGTTCAGGAAATGGCACATATGTGCTATATGTTTGTTGTGGACTTGGTTGGAATAAAATGACATTAAGGAAAATCAAACATTAAAAATACCTTCTCTATAAAGATCATAAGAGTCATTTAAAAGCAGCTGAAAGGGAGAAATATCAATTGGGAAAAAAAAAAGAAATCACTTTTTTCAGAAATTGAATTACTATTTCTTTCACTGGAGGATTTTTGGTGACAGAAGATAATTCTAAGTAAAGGTAATAGACTGAGGTGGACGGCAAAGAGGACAGGCTTTGAGTCAGCTTCTTCTGGTTTCAGATTCTGGCCTCACCACTTAACCAGCTTGGCCTTAGTCAGACAGGTTTTTTTGAGCTAAGACTCACTTTTCTTCTCTTTAAAACCAAATCATAATGAATCCTTCATAGATTTGTTGTACAGATTAAATGAGATGGTATAAAAGTGCTTAGCCTAATCAGTGATATGTAAACAATTGGTAGTTGTTGCTAGTGTTGTTAACTAGATATGTTTTCATAATTTGACAGAACTTTTGAGCTTCATGATTTGGACATTCTTCTATGTGGTGCTAAAAGTCCTTCTCATTAAGAAACTGCTCCCTCAAATATAACTGTTCCGAAATTTCAACTGCCAGTATACTACTCTTTCTTACTGAACATATGAAACATTTCAATAAAACCACAAAAGTATTTTAACTGTAATATTTTTAGACTGATTATTCCTTTCTGGTTAATTCTAGAATGACTTTCCAGTTTCTAATACTTTAATAATTTGAAGTTATATATAAAAAGCTTAAAGTTTGGCAATCTCTATATGTTTTTAGGGAACACAACAGTAGATGAGTTAATGATGAGACTCATGGCTGCAATGGAGATCTTCACAGCCCAACAACAGGAAGATATAAAGGACGAGGTAAGGTTATGCAGATTTTTTGTTTTGTTTTGTTTATTATTATACTTTAGGTTTTAGGGTACATGTGCACAATGTGCAGGTTTGTTACATATGTATCCATGTGCCATGTTGTTTTGCTGCACCCATTAACTCGTCTCGTCATTTAGCATTAGGTATATCTCCTAATGCTGTCCCTCCCACTTCCCCCCACCCCACAACAGGCCCCGGAGTGTGATGTTCCCCTTCCTGTGTCCATGTGTTCTCATTGTTCAGTTCCCACCTATGAGTGAGAACATGCGGTGTTTGGTTTTTTGTCCTTGCGATAGTTAGTGAGAATGATGATTTCCAGTTTCATCCATGTCCCTACAAAGGACATGAACTCATCATTTTTTATGGCTGTGTTATGCAGATCTTTAACAGGATTTTGATGAGGTAATTTGTCAAATGATGGTACATGCCTATGATATGATCGATAAATAAGGATGATGAAGATGCATTTCCAAATTTACCAAGGGTTTTCATGCTATGGAGTTTACCTTTCAGTCCATTCTTTTTATGACCCCAAGACCCAATAATTTGTTTTAATTTATGGACTGTTTACACTTTGCTAGATTTGGGGTGGTTATAGGAAGTCGATTTGCAAGAAATTAGTTCAGAAGCATGTTTATAGAAGAAACTGTAGTCCAGGAAATTATGTCTACTATATGGATTTTATCAAACTCACTTTTACGGTCCTCTTACTCTTTTTAAATATTGAGCTTAATTAGCAATAAACCCATTTTACATTTGAATATATTTTTGAAGTACTGTGAGAATTAGCAAAAGATCTCCAGCATTCTGAATTTCTCAACTTCCTAGACATATTCAGGTGTTTTCTCAACCTCCTAAACATATTCAGGTGTTATAGATAACATGAACATAGAACCTCAAATAAAATAATAATAAAAGCATTATTGATGACAATAGTGTTCAATACTTACCTAGTATTTATTATGTGCTAGGCACTGTGCTAAGCACTAATCATCATCTCATATGATCCTCAAAATAACCCATGAAGTTGTATATCAGTCAGTGTTCTGGCAGTAAATAGACACTTTCAAACTAGGTTATTTAAGAAGAGTTTAATAAGGTGACCATTTTTAAAAATGTGGGCAGGGTTTTCAAAAATCAACAGAAGAGGCTGGGCGCAGGGGCTCACACCTGTAGTCCCAGCACTTTGGGAGGCTGAGGTAGGTCGATCACTGAGTTCAAGACTAGCTTGGCCAACATGGTGAAACCCTGTCTCTACTAAAAATACAAAAATTAGCTGGGCATGGTGGCATGTGCCTGTAATCCCAGCTACTCGGGAGGCTGAGGCAGGATAATTGCTTGAACCTGGGAGGTGGAGGTTGCAGTGAGCCAAGATCATGCCACTGCACTCCAGCCTGGGTGACAGAATGAGAATCTGTCTCAAAAAAATAATCAACAGAAGATCATATAGACCCCAAGGCTAAAGGGAACCATCATCATCTCTAGGCCTGAAAGCCTAGGAGAGGGTGCTATATGGAGAGGACTGCATCTGACAGAGGGATATAGCCAACCTTGGTGGCCTAACAGAGAGGAAACTAGGGAATAGCTTCACCTTCCTTCTCTAATCTTCTGCTAGTATCCCTATTAATTTAGCCTAATTAGAAGCTGGAAGGTAGGAGAGCCTCCATGGGCAAAAAGCTGTGTAGAGAACATGGATCCTGAGCGGGTAAATGGCAGATAATCTAGCACAGATTGGTATGATCATCTGTCCTTTTCAGATGAAAACACTGAGAGTCAAAGTTAAGTAAATTTGCCCATGTCCATATAGCTGGTAGGAGCTATAAATAATTATCTCAAGAAGTCATTATTACTTGGATCATTCAAGAAATTTCTGGATTTAGAAAATAGCCTTAAAGTATGAAACAAATATTAGCATTTGTTAATTTGAGATGTTATGTTCACAGATGTTGGTAAGATTATCATTTTTAATTTATCTGTTTTAAATTTCTTTTTAAAAGATTTCCCTAGAACAAGTAAGGGAGAGTTTTATTTCTGAAGAATGACGAAAAGTTTCTAAGGATAGTTTTAATAGACTATCCTTTAGGTATTGCAAATGTGAAACACAGAGACAATTTTAATATAACCCTGAACTGTTGTATTTTACTTTATTTATCCCTGTATTACATTAAACTGTGAGTTCGTTAAGGGCAAGAGTCATACCATATTCATGTTTGTAAGTCTGTCCCCTAACAGTGTACCTAGGACAAAGTCAGCACTTAGTAAATGTTTGTTAAGCGATTGAATAAATGAACATTTGAATTTACATAAAATAAAGTAACTTGAAAAAAATATATTTGATTACAATGATATAAAACCTGGCCAGGGCCAGGGGGTGGCTCACACCTGTAATCCCCAACACTTTGGGAGGCCAAGGTGGGTGGATCACTTGAGCTGAGGATTTAAGAGACCAGTCTGGGCAGCATGGTGAAACCCCATCTCTACAAAAAATACAAAAATTAGCCAGGGGTGGTGTTGCGTGCCTGTAGTCCCAGCTACTTGAAGAGCTGAGGCTACAGGGAGCCATGTTCATGCCATTATATTCCAGCCTGGGCAACAACGTGGGACCCTGTAACAAGTGTAGCCTGGCACAGTGGCTCACACCTGTAATCCCAGCAGTTTGGGAGGCCAAGACAGGAAGATGGCTTAAGGCCAGGAGTTTGAGATCAGCCTGGGCAACATAGCAAGGCCCCATCTCTACAAAAAAATTTTAAAAACAATAGCTGGGCATGGTGGTGCATGCCTGTAGTCCTAGCTACTCAGAAGGCTCAGGTGGGAGAATCACTTGAGCCCACAAGTTGAAGGCTGCAGTGAGCTATGCTTGCACCACTATACTCCAGTCTGGGTGACAGAGTGAGACCCTGTCTCTTAAAAACAAACCAAACAGATAAATTTTAAAATATTTTTAAAAAATGAAACCCAATATATCCACATTAACAAATATGAAAATTTGGAGCACTGTAATTAGTTTATAGAGTTTTAATGCTCACTAGGTATCTTCTATTGCTATAAAAATATTGTTTATTCTTTTTCTTAATAGTCAGTGTTTCATTTACTCTGAAGGAAAGGCATTCAGATATATAGTGGAAAGATGTTTATCTGTTACTCTATAAATTGACAGTGACATTTTGAAATAATGAAGTACTGTACTTAGTTAGGAATTTGTAATAATAGGTGTTTTGCCTTTCAAGATTACATTTATCCTGGAACAGAGGCATTGATTGACAATAATTCACTAAAAACATTCTTCAGCCATTTAAATCTTGAGTCTCATTAGTACCAGATTTACAGATTATGCTGTATAAGAATATGAATACACAATATTTGCATGCTTATTCCCAGTTCATTTTTCCATCTTAATTTGTGTTCCCCATAATGCACTGGTAAAGAAATTGACTTTAATTCCTTTAATACTGAGCACAAAATTTAATATGAGGGTTACAGGAAAAATCCAATGCTCCATATAATTGAAATTCTTATTGAAATTTAATTGCAAGAGGTAAGGATTTCTCTTTGTTTTTAGTGTGTCTTCATGAAAGTTATAGCTCAAGTTATAATAGAGTTCCTAAGAAAAGCATTTCTAACTTTAAAGACTTCTTTTGGACTATACATAGACCATAATGATTTGGTAGCTGCTGAATATGTGACAAGAAACACTGTCCCTTGTAATTGTGAATTTGCCTTTATTTTTAAAAAATTAGAAATAAGACTTTATTTAAGTTTGAAATTAAAATTAAATCAGTGAACAGGTTTGGAGGCTGGCTTCCTAGGCCTGAATTTATTTAAATTTAACTTTAAATTACATTCATCACTTTGATGATTCCATAGCACAACCGGAGACACCTATGTTTAAAATTTTGTTAAATAAACCCAAGCCTGAACCATATTTATACACTGAATCACTCTTCAGTGGCCCAGAAAGGACTAACCTTTATATCACTGATTGCTCTATTTTTAACCAGGGTATATACATTACATGGATCTCTGTTTTTGACAGAACTGCCTGTAGCTTTTTCTCTTAGACATTTTCATTAGTAGTATTAGTTTGGTTTTGTAAAGGTTTACAAAGTACCTACTAAGTACATATCACTGGACTAGGTCCTTGGGACAAAGAAATCTTTTGCTTTAATGAGGGGCTATTGGCAAAGAGTGGGTGAGGAGGAAAACAAGTATTACTGCATTACAGTAGGGATATTTTAGAATCTATTTTTGCCTAAAGCCTAATTTCAAATAATAGATGCTTTCTAACATGTAAATGGATTGATTTTTTTATATGCACTATTTTTTAAGCTACCTAGAAACCTCTGATAATCAAGAGTTTGTGATACTTAGTTCGTGATCTATTTATTGTTTCATTTGTTTATTCATTCAACACAAGTTTGTTTATAATCCTCTATCCTGCTTGCAAGGATTACTCACTTCCATGCTTACCTCTCTGATTAACTTGTATCTGAACAATAGCTCGGTAATGATCACAATCCAGATGCTGGAGATCAGGGCAGATTTCAAGGGCAGTTACATCATTCTCATCTCTAGGAATTCTAAGCATACATTAGTGGAACATGGGCAAAATATACCAGAGGGGCATTCTAGGCTTATTTTAAAGGCTTCTAGTTTAGGATTTAAAAACTGCATTGCCACACTGTAGGGAAGATATGTTTATTACCTCACAGCAGCCTTTTTGTTGCCAAAGGAAATTGTTGGCTTTGTTGTTTGCTACAAGTGTGTAACTTATTTCCCCTAAGCTTTGTCATAGTCTGTTTTCAGCAGTGCATTCCTTTTCCTTTCCTCTGTTTAAAATCTCACCACCATCATACCCATTCTGTTTGCAAAGCTAACAATGACAAACAGAATACTGATTCTGGCTTCTGTTGCAGTTTGTTTTTTGTTGTTGTTGTTGTTTGTTTGTTTCATTTTTTGGGTACACAGTAGATATATATATGGAATACATGAAATGTTTTGATACAGGCATGCAATGCGAAATAAGCACATCATGGAGAATGGGGTATCCATCTCCTCAAGCATTTATTCTTTGAGTTACAAACAATCCAATTACATTCTTTAAGTTATTTTAAAATATACAATTAAGTTATCATTGACCGTAGTCATCCTGTTGTGCTATCAAATAGTAGGCTTTATTCATTCTTTCTATTTTTTTTGTACCCATTAAACATCCCCACCTCCCCCCACCACCCTTCCCAACCTCTGGTAACATCCTTCTACTCTCTATGACCACGAGTTATTGCTGTTTTCTTTAAAGCAGGAATAAATCATCTCAAGACACAGAGAACAAAAACAATCTCTTGGTACAAAAATTAAAGCAAAACTTATGAAACAGACCTTTAAAAGGAGATTTCACTCTTATTCTTTGAAAAATACACACACACACACAGTCATACATATATACATACACACACACACACACACACACACACACACACACACACACACACCACTTCTTAAAGCTAGCAGAACTACTCACTGGTCAGTAGTTCTGTTAAGAGAGTTTTCCCTGAGATAGCTTTATATAAATTTATATGTGAGATTAAAAATCCAAAAAATATGGTATTTTTAAGCATTAGAATTCCACTGAAAATGCTAAAGTTATAAAAGTTCTAATATTTAGAAGTAACTTCAAGGAGAAAGGGCTGTGTTAACTGTTGATGATTAGGTTACTAAATGGTTAGCCAACCACACCATAGGTGCCTTTCTGAAGGTAGCTACATTCTGCTTAGAAAAATAGTTATTTATCCAGTGATTTTTCCCTTTCTTAGGCCCATATCACAGAAAATTAATTTCTCTCACTTTGATTTATATATTCATTTCATAAATATTTATTGAGCTTTTACTGTATAGCAGACACTGTGTAGGGCCTAAGAACGCAGCTGTGAGCAAGATAAACAAGGTCCTTAGGCTTACAACCCAGAAATTCCAATAAAGTCTATCAACTAATCAGGTGGATGAAGCCCAGGGAGCATCTAGCCAGGGTGAGCCAGACATGTTCTCAAGCTACAAGGCAGGTAGAACAGGTAAGAATGTAGATAATAACAGCTATTCTTCGACTTCCTGCTACATGCTAGGTTTCTGGTTTCTGGGGCAGTGTTTCTCAGTGTGATTCCTGAACTACTGGAGTACCTATCTACTAAGATTCCCAAGCAGTTAGGTATGAATAAGCAACAGGTTGATTTTTGTTCACATTTATTTCACATTTTGAATGTAAGATAAATTATATTCTTCCAAATCCCATTTAATTTGTCATATCTGTTACAACGTATTAGACTGTTAATAGATAATAAGGATTGATTGCATTGATTGTTTTGTCTTGGCAAGCATTCATTTAACAGAGGTGTTTGACTCTGACATCTGAACTTCATTTCATTCATATGTTATTGTTAGATTTACATTCATTCTTCCTTGCTTAATTATATTCTCAGCTTCCCAAAATGGATCATGGCTCAACAATGGTTCATTGAAGCATAAAAGTAATGATGAATATAGTATAATAAATACTGCAAACCAGTACAAACTAGTGTAGTTCAAACTACAGTTAACTCTTAAACAACGTGGAGGTTAGGGTGTCAACTCTTGACACAGTCAAATGCAGGTATAACTTTTGACTCCCCTAAAACTTAACTACTAACAGCCTACTGATAACCAGAAGTCTTACCAATAACATAATCGATTAACACATATTTTGTATGTTATATGTATTATATAGCACATTAATAAAGTGAACTAGAGAAATAAAATGTTATTAAGAAAATCCTAAGGAAGAAGAAATATATTGCCTCTTCATTAAGTGGAAGTGGATTATCATAAAGGTCTTTGTTCTTGTCACCTTCACGTAGAGCAGGCTGAGGAGAGAGGCGGAGGAGAGGTTGGTCTTGCTGTCTTAGAGGAAGCAGAGCCAAAAGAGGTGGAGGAGATGAAAGAGGAGGCAGAAGAGGCAGGCACACTCGGTGTAACTTCTATTGAAAAAACTCTCCACATAAGTGGACTTAGACAGTTCAGACCCATGTTGTTTAAGGGTCAACTGTAGTTCAACATTAGTATAGAAATAATTCAAAGAACTCCAGTACCAGTATAGAAGATGCCAAGGCAGCTGAATCTGAGTGTGATTATTTTCATACTAGTTTCCATAAAAGAAAATTTGATTAGGAAGTGAACATATAAAAATTGATCATATAAGAGAAGGAATCCATTTACCCCTAGTGTCAGTGTTTCTCTCTTAGAACATTTTTTGATAAAAGCATGAGCCCTTCAAAGTTTTTGCTTCATTATTAAGTAAAGCCTAATGATCTACTTCTCTGTTAAATCAATAGATTTTTTTTCAAAACAGAAGAAAAATAATATCACTAAAGTAAAAAATCTATTGCTAAAAGCAGAGAAGATGCAAAATCCCAGAGGAGAAATTGTTTACAAGTACACTCGAGGTAAAAATGGATGCAAACTCTACTATTGCCAAGAAACTTGTAAAGCCAGCTGCAAAATTGGCCATAAGATGCTAATGCTCAAAAGAGACAGCAGGCTGGGTGCAGTGGCTCACGCCTATAATCCCAGCACTTTGGGATTCTGAGGTAGGAGGATCACTTGAGCCCAGGAGTTTGAGACCAGCCTGGGCAACATGTGGAAACCCCATCTCTACAAAAAATAGGGAAAAAAAAATTAGCCAAATATGGTGGTGCATGTCTGTAGTCCCAGCTACTTGGGAGGCTGAGGTGGGAGAATTGCTTAAGCTCAAGAGGTCAAGGCTGCAGTGAACTGTGATTGCATCACTGCACTCCAGCCTGGGCAAGAGTAAGACCCTCTCTGAGAGAGAGAGAGACAGCAGAATGAGTTCTTGGGTTAAATACTTCATCAAATGACACTGTTGGATGGCATATGCAATGGTAATGGGGTGGTCGATGGAAGATTGATAACTATATTGTGGACACTACTTGAGAGATACTTTACAGTTGGATGAAACTACTAATGTGTGCAAAGTAAGAATCAGTTCTTGTCATATGTGCTGTATGTATGTTGAAGAGCTGGAAGTAGTCATCACTCTTTATTATCAATGAGAAATATATATTACAAGAGAAGTTTTTCACTTAGTGATTATTTTGCAAGCTGAGTTAAATTTTAAAAGATGAGGCAGAATCAGTGCTGTTGACTAACTACTTCAAAGGACACCACCAAGAAAGTGAAAGTACAACCCACAGATTGGGAGACAATTACTGTAAATCATCAATCTAATAATAAGGGACTTATATCTGGAATATATAAAGAACTCTTGCAACTCAATAACAAAAAGACAAATTATCCCAACAACAACTGGCAAAGAGTTTGAAAAGACATTTCTCCAAGGACGATATACAAGTGGCCAATAGCACATGAAAAGAAGCTCAACATTATTACTCACCAGGTGAATGGAAATCAAAGCCCACATGAGGTACCACTTCATACCTGCTACAATTTGTAGAATCAAAAAAGTCATCAGGGGCCCGGCACAGTGGCTCACTCCTGTAATCCCAGCACTTTGGTAGGCGGAGGTGGGCAGATACTTGAGGCTGGGAGTTTGAGACCAGCTTGGCCAACATAGCAAAACCCTATCTCTACTTAAAATATAAAAATCTTTGCTGGGCATGGTGGCACGCACATGTAGTCCCAACTACTTAGGAGGCTGAGGCAGGAGAATCATTTGAACCTGAGAGGCAGATGTTGCAGTGAGCCGAGATCACGCCACTACACTCCAGCTGGGCAACAGAGCAAGACTCTGTCTCAAAAAAAAAAAGTCATCAGGTAACAACAAATGTTAGCAAGGATGTGGAGAAATCTGAACCCTCATTGGCTGGTAGTGGGAATGTAAAATGGTGCAACAGCTTTGGAAAACAGTCTGGCAGCTCTTCAATTGATTAAATGTAGTTACCATGTAATCCAGCAGTTCCACTCCTAGTTATATACTCAAGAGAAATGAAAACCAGTGTCCATGTAAACATTTGTACATGACTGTTTATAGTAGCATTATTCATAATAGCCAAAAGGTGGAGGCTGGGCACAGTGGCTCATGCCTGTAATCCCAGCCCTTTGGGAGGCAGAGGCACGAGGATTGCATGCAGTCAGGAGTTTAAGACCAGCATGGGCAACACAGAAAAACTCCCATCTCTATGAAAAAATTTTTAAATTATTTAAAAATAATAAACTTATTACTATTTTTTTTAATAGAGATGGGGTCTCGCTATTTTGTGCAGGCTGGTCTTGAACTCCTGGGCCCAGGAGATCCTCCCACCTCAGCCTTCCAAAGTGCTGAGATTACAGGTGTGAGCCACCACGCCCAGCCTAGAAATAATAAATAATTTTAAAATTGTTTTGGCCAGGCACGGTGGCTCATGCCACCATGAGCAGGCCAAGGTAGGCAAATTGCTTGAGCCCAGGATATCAAGACCAGCCTAGGCAACATGGCAAAACCCTATCTCTACAAAAAATGGGATATGAAAGCTAACCTACAGGTCAAAACAGGAGTCATTAAACTGGATATAAATAACCTTTGTGAAATATCACAAACAATATCAATTACTTCTACTGTTTAGAAACTATCATTAGTATTATTTAAATATTATGTTTCATTTTTATTATCTAAAAGTTATGATCTTAAAAATTTTCCTAAAATTTGTGGTTTGCATCTGGGTGAGTATCATGTACTCAGTATTAAAGGAATTAATGTCAGCTTCTTTACCAATGAATTATACGGAACACAAATTAAGATGAAAGAGTGGACTGGAAATATGCATGCAGGTATTTTGCATTCACATTATTATGCAACATAATCTGTAACTGATACTAACAAGACTTAACTGATGCAGAAAAAAACATTGGCCAAAATCCACACCCTTTCATGATAAAAACACACAATTAACTAGGAAAAAAAGGCAACTTCCTCAGCATAATAAAGCCTGCATATGAAAAACCCACAGCCAACATCGTACTCAATAGTGAACTACTCAAAGCTTTTCTTCCAAGATCAGGAAAAAAGCAAGGATTCCAACTTCCCTGCTGCCTTTTGACGTAGTACTGTAACTTCTAGCTAGGGTAGGAAAAAGAAATGCATACAGATTGGAAAGGAAGAAGTAAAATGATCTCTATTTGCGGATGGCATGATCTTATATGAGAAAACCCTAGAGATTCCACACCAAAAAAAAAACTGAGCTTAAAACAAAGTCAGCAAACTTGCAGGATATGAAATTAACCCATACAAATCTATTGTATCTCTGTATACTAGCTGTAAAGAATCTGAAAGATACAAACAAATGGAAAAACATTTCATGTCAAAGGTAAGAAGAATCAATATTGTTAAAATGGCAATACTGCCCAAAGCAATTTATAGATTCAGTGTTATTCCTATTAAACTACCATTGAGATTCTTCAAAGAACTAGAAAAAAAACTTTTAAAATACATATGGGGGCCAGGCACAGTGGCTCACGCCTGTAATCCCAGCACTTTGGGAGGCCGAGGCGGGTGGATCACCTGAGGCCAGGAGTTTGAGACCAGCCTGACCAACATGGTGAAACCCTGCTTCTATTAAAAATACAAAAATTAGCCAGGCATGGTAGCAGGTGCCTGTAATCCCAGCTACTTGGGAGGCTGAGGTAGAAGAATCACTTGAACCTGAGAAGCAGAGGTTACAGTGAGCCAAGATCTCACCACTGCACTATACCCTGGGCAACAGAGCAAAACTCTGTCTCAAAAAAAAAAAAAATTCATATGGGACCAAAAAAAAGAGCCTGAATAGCCAAAGCAATCCTAAGCAAAAATGACAAAGATGGAGGGATTATGCTACTTGACTTCAAACTATACCACAGGGCTGCAGTACCCAAAATAACATGATACTGGTACAAAAACAGACACATAGACCAATGGAACAGAATAGAAAACTCAGAAATAAGACCGCACACCTACAACCATCTGATGTTTGACAAAGCTGACAAAAACAAGCAATGGGTTAAGGACTCCCTATTCAATAAATGGTGCTGGGATAACTGGCTCGCCATATGCAGAAGATTGAAACTGGACTCTTTCCTTACACCATATACAAAAATTAACTCAAGATAGATGGAAGACTTCAATGGAAAACCCAAAACTATAAAAACCCTAGAAGACAACCTAGGCAATACCATTCAGGACATAGGCATGGGCAAAGACTTCATGACAAAAATACCAAAAGCAATAGCAACAAAAGCAAAAACTGACAAATGGGATCTAATTAAACTAAATACCTTCTGCAGAGCAAAACACACATCAGCAGAATAAACAGACAACCTACAGAATGGGAGAAAATTTTTGCAAACTGTGCATCTGACAGAGGTCTAATATCTAGCATTTATAAGGAACTTAAATTTACAAATAACAAACAACCCCATTAAAAAGTGGGCAAAGGGCATGAACAGACACTTTTCAAAAGAAGACATACATGCGGCCAACAATTATATGAATAAAAATCTCAGCATCACAGGTCATTAGAGACATACATATCAAAACCACGATGAGATACCTTCTCACACCAGTCAGAATGGCTATTATTAAAAAGTCAAAAAAAAAAAGATGCTGGCGAGGTTGCAGAGAGAAAAAAGAGTGCTTACACGCTGTTAGTGGGAATGTAATTTAGTTCAACCATTGTGGAAGACAGTGTGGCAATTCCTCAGAGACCTACAGGCAGAAATGCCATTCGACTCAGCAATCCCATTACTGGGTATTTACCCAAAGGAATATAAATTGTACTGTTAGAAAGACACTTGCATACCTATGTTCATTGCAACACTGTTCACAATAGCAAAGACATGGAATCAACCTAAATGCCCATCAGTGGGAGACTAGATAAAGAAAATGTGGTACATATACACCATGGAATACTATACATCCATAAAAAAGAATGAGATAACCCACAGAATGGAAGAAAATATTTGCAAATCATACATCTGATAAGGGTTTAATATCCAGAATATATTAAATATATTAACTCCTACAACTCAACAACAGAAAATTAAACAATTCAATTTAAAAATCGGCAAAAGACTTGAATAGACATTTCTTCAAAGATACACAAATGACCAACAAGCTCATGGAAAGATGCTCAATGTCAGTAGTCATTGGGGAAATAAAAATCTAAGCCACAAATAAGATGCCACTTCATACCTGGAAGGATGGCTATAATTTTAAAAATGGAACATAAGAATTTATGAGGATGTAGACACAAATTTAGAACCCTTGTACATTACTGATTGGGATGTAAAATGGCAGCTGCTATGGAAAACAGTTTGTTGATTACTCAAAAAGTTAAATATAGAGTAACCATTTGAACCAGGTATTCCACTCCTGGCCATATACCCAAAAGAACTGAAAACAGGGACTCAAATAGATATTTGTGCCTGAAAGTTCATTGCATCATTATTCATAATAGCCAAAAAGTGGAAATAATCCAAATATCTATCAACAGATTAATGGATAAAAATATGGTATATCCATACAGTGGAATATTATTTAGCCTTAATAAAGGATTGAAGTACTGATAAATGCTGCAACATAAATGAATCTTGAAAATATGCTAAGTAAAATAAGCCAGACACAGAAGGACAAATGTATGATTCATCAATAGGCAAATTTTTGAAAACAATCAAATAGGCAAATTTATGGGGACAGAAAGTAGACTTGAGTTTGCCAGGAACTAAAGATGTAGGATAAATTGGGAAGTTATTGCTTAATGGGTACAGAGTTTCTTTTTGAGTAATGAAAATGTTAGGAAATAGATGGTGGTGACAGTTTCACAACATTATGATTGTACTTAATGCCACTAAATTGTATGCTTAAAATACTATATTGTATGTTATGTATATTTTACAGTAATAATAAAGAGCTCAAATAATACACATAGTTTTCAATTCTTGAGTGCAGAGAAGTGACAGGTTACTATGGGCTGGAAATTGGAAAAGTTATTGATTCTTGGGCTCAGTACTTACTGGGTACTACTGGGAACTGACATAGAGTGTAAAGGATTCAAGCTCTGCCTTCATGAACTTTAATCCTGAGCAGTCTGTTACTCTATTAAATTCCAAACTTTTATTTCATAGGGAAGTAAGGAGTCAGGTGAAGTATCTTAAAGAAGGGACTAAGCTTGTGCTGTGAATTGCTAGGGCCAAGCACTTTGTTAGATACTTCCTTTAAATCATCTCTTCTAGTTTTTATGATAATCTTAAGAGATAGTAATTGCCCCCATTTACTGAGGAGAGAGGAAACTGAGGCTTATAGAGGTTAAGCAATTTGCCCAAGGTAATACAACTATGTAAAGGCCAGAATACACACTTACGTGCTTTTGATACATCATGATCCCTTGTAAAACTGAGGTACAATTATATTAAAGATTGATGGGATAAACTGAATCAGTGCTCTTACCAAGATTAGGTAGGATCTGAGTGGGATGATCTGAAGAGCAGATCAGACATTCCCCTATTCGCAAATATTATATTCACTAGATTAGAATAAGAAAGTTTCTCTTAACTGCGTACTTCTACTTTTGTGCATGGAATAATGCTCAAAAGATGTATCCATACCCTCCTTGTTTACATTTGTTGTTCTTAAAGTGCCTGCTGATAGATCAGTTTATCCATGTCTGACACCTCACAGTAGAAGTTAATAATTGTCATATATGAAACTGATGTAAAGAGATTTGTGACTCAACATTGGCATTACAATTCAGCACACCTGTTCAGAGCCAGCCCTCCACATTTTTCCCTTTTGCCTGAGGTGAAGACTTCTTCATGGATTACAGTAACACTTTTTGACAAGCTTAGACTGGGTGGAGTTGCCATGTAATGACAGAACACAATTGATGATATCTCAGTAATGCATTCTTTTTTGATTTGGGCTGTCACCATTTATTACTGTAAAAGCATTCATTGTTAAATAGCTGGCCCAACCTGTCCACTTTTTGTTTTCAGTAATGGCAAGGCCTAAGAAAGTATGTTTAATTTTCTAGTTATGAAATATTAGCTGACTTTGGGGGTAATATATCCAGTTATATTTTCTTTTATGTAACATTTAAAAAGTAGCCATCTCAGTATTTTCCAAATAAAAATTAAAACCTTCTAAAGCCTTCTCCAGAGGCTATTGACACCTTCCCAATGTCATAAACCTGACAGGCACCTAGAAACATTTTTTTCTTCTTATACAGATTCTTTTAAAAAGAATCGGAAGAAACTGTTCTTGTCTTAAATATAACACTAACTTAAATTCCTATGTTTGGAGACAGTCATATTCCTCATGAATTTTTATTTCCCACAGGGCCTTATATGGCCATGTTTCTGAGAATTTGGGAGCTGAAAGTACACTTTCATGTGTACTGTACCTTTACCTTGTTTGCTACCAAACTGAGGGACTACCACTTGTTGTTTCTGGGGACATTAAAAAAACAGTGTGAGTTCTCACCATAAAAAGCAATAAGTATGTGAGGTTATGCATATGTTATTTAGCTCAATATAGCCATTCTACAATGTATATATAGTTCAGAACATCAGATTATACATGATATATGCAATTTTTGTCAATTAAAAATAAATGAATTAATATATAAAAAACAGTATGAGTGCCAGTCCTGTTCTTTAAGGAATTTGTCATCTAATGTTGGAGAGCCAAAGCATATCCTTACAAAAAGTATCCCTAGCAAAGATTTGTTATATGATCTAGAAGAATTCAGAAGGAACAATCTTTATACTCAGAAAGGACTTTTCTAAAGAGGTAAAGTTTTTTGGTTTTTTGAGACAGGGTGTCACTCTGTTGCTCATGCTGGAGTACAGTGGCACAGTCAGGGCTCACTGCAGCCTCGACCTCCCAGGCTCAAGCAATCCTCCTGCCTCCCTCCCAGTTGCTGGGACTGCAGGCATGCACCACCACACCCAGCTAATTTTTGTATTTTTAGTAGAGATGGGGTTTCATCATGTTGCCCAGTCTGGTCTTGAACTCCTGGACTCAAGTGATCCACCTGTGTCAGCCTCCCAAAGTGCTGGGATTACAGGAGTGAGCCACTGTGCACGGCCTAAGAGGTAAGATTTGATCTGGTTCTGGAAAGCACAGTACAGTTTGCATGTGCAGAGGTAAAAGGAGAGATCATTGCAAGGTTGGGAAAACATGAGCAAAGGAATAGTGTAAAGAAGTTGAATTCATGTTGGTCCAGTTTGAAGAAAGTAGACAATTTGTATAGAAAAAATAGCAGAGAGAAAGATATTCAGTTGCCTTCCATTAGTATTTTTGACAAGTCACTTTTACCTCTCCAAATTACTTTATCCTGATTTTCATGTCTCTCATGGGGGATACTGAGAATTATCTGGCATTTTTCTTCCAGTTACAGATTTGCCTTGACCCTGGTTATTCTTTCCAATTACCTATCATTCCAGGAAACAGGTACTTACAATATGGTATGAAAAACAGCAGTGGCAATAAGTATGATACAGAAATGACACAAACAAGACTTCTTAAGGAGTAAACATTTGAGTCTTAAAGGATGATATGTAGACATTTAGTAGGTAAACTACCATTAATTTGTTTTGACCATTAAATCTACACATTTTTTAGGGACTTGCTATATATCCGCATTGTGCTCAACACCAGGAGATATATGGATGATGCATTCCTTTGGATGATGCATTCCTTTATATGATCGGTGACATGCAAACAAAGGATTGCATGTATTATGACATAAATTCCTTAATGGAGATACATGTAGGGTGTTAGAGCTGCCTAGGAGAGTTAGGCCACACCAGGGAGAATTTTTTAAAGCTGACACAAAAAATTAGCAGCATTGTGGCAGGTAGACTTGTGGAGAAGTATCTTCTAGAAGAAAGAAGGGTACTTTTCTAATTGATGGTTAGATTGGAGGAATACACTATCAGCCAATAACACACATCATGATTAAGTTAGGGGTACTTGGTTAGGCAGAAAGATTCTAATTTCAGATTAGATATTTCACTTTAACAATAGCCATACATACTTCTCATTTCCTATTATACTCATCTTTGCAGAGTATTTTTAGCATAAACCACACCAAAATGTGTTAGAGGTTTTTGGTTTTACACCTGGACATACATAGGCAAAACGCCCCCATCAAAAATTGTAGCGGACTAGTGAAAACTATTTTCTTTCTTTCCTTCCTTCCGTCCTTCCTTCCTTCCTACCCTCCCTCCCTCCCTCCCTCCTTCACTCCCTCCCTCCTTCCTTCCTACCCTCCCTCCCTGCCTCCCTCCCTCCCTCCCTCCCTCCCTCCCTCCCTCCCTCCCTCCTTCCTTCCTTCCTTCCTTCCTTCCTTCCTTCCTTCCTTCCTTCCTTTCTTTCGAGACGGAGTCTCACTCTGTCACCCAGGCTGGAGTGCAATGGCGTGGTCTTGACTCACTGCAACCTCCGCCTCCTGGTTCAAGCGATTCTCCTGCCTCAGCCCTCCGAGTAGCTGGGATTTCAGGTGCCCACCACTACGCCTGGCTAATTTTTGTATTTTTAGTAGAGACAGGGTTTCACCATGCTGGCCAGGCTGGTGTTAAACACCTGACCTCGTGATTCTCCCACCTCAGCCTCCCAAAGTGCTAGAATTGCAGGCGTGAGCCACCGCGCCTGGCTGTGAAAACTATTTTAATAGATTTGCTTTTGGAATTTTCAACTGCCCACTGTTGTTTCATTGAAGAAATTCACTGCTTGTATGCTAAAATACACATCACGGTTTTGCACAGCTTTGGGAATTTCAGTGGATGGAGAACAACCAAAACTATTATTCATTGCCGTCAAGAATACAAAGTGGTTCAGCCACTCTGATGAACAGTTTCATGACAGTTTCTTAGAAAGTTCAACATACATTTAACTTATGATACAGCAACCTACTGCTCGGTATTACTCTAGAAAAATGAAAACTTAGGTTCACACAAAAACTTGTGGCCGGGCGCAGTGGCTCATGCCTGTAATCCCAGCACTTTGGGAGGCCAAGGCGGGCGGATCACAAGGTCAGGAGATCGAGACTATCCTGGCTAACACGGTGAAACCCCATCTGTACTAAAAATACAGAAAATTAGCTGGGCATGGTAGCAGGCGCCTGTAGTCCCAGCTACTCTGGAGGCTGAGGCAGGAGAATGGCGTGAACCCGGGAGGCGGAGCTTGCAGTGAGCCGAGATGGCACCACTGCACTCCAGCCTGGGCGACAGAGTGAGACTCCGTCTAAAAAAAAAAAAAAAAAAAAACTTGTGCATGAGTGTTTATAGAAGCTGAAGCTGTGTTCATAATTGCCAAAACTAAAAACAACCCAAATGTCCTTTAGTATCCTTTATTGACCTTCGGTGCGTAAACGAATAAGCATACTGCTCAGAAATAAATAGGAGCGAACTTTGATGCATACAGCAGCTTGAATGTATCACAAAGGCATTATTCTTTGTAAAATATATCAGTCTCTAAAAGTTATGTACTGTACAGTTCTATTATATGATGTTTTTGAAAAGGCAAAACTGTAGGGACAGAGAACTGGTCAGCAGTTGCTAGAGAGTATTCAGGAAAGTGTGTGACTGCAAGGGATACCACAAAGGATATTTTTTGTGTGATGAAACTGTTTTGTATCCTGATTGTGGTGATGGTTACATGAATCTATACATATGTTAGAATTCATAGAATGGTCATTAAAAATAATCCATTTTACTGTATGTTCATTTGAAAATAAAATGAAGGAAAAGTAACAGTTTATGGAATGGATTTTAAAATGGGTTGTAACAAAATTTTATTGTTCTTTCGTTTGTGTTAATAACTTTTTGGATGCCTTTGATAATGGTGACCATTATAGGCATAAGACTAGGCCATTTGCAAAATCTGTAAGACAGGTTTTATTATACCCGTTTTATAGAAAAGGAAACTGTAACACAGAGTATTTAATGACTTTCCCAAGTCATATGCTAATTGGATAAATGTCTTATTTGACAGACAACAGTTGGGATTGCGCAATCTTTCCCAATATAGACTGCAGCCATTGGTGTGGGAGTTCTCAAAATATAGTACAGTGACTACTAGCATCACAATCACCTGGGGAGCTTGTTCAAAATACATTCCTGGGCCTCTGATCTATTGCCAGTTTCCAATTTCCTCTTAAATAAAATAGGGATAATGATAGTACCTACCTGCTAGTAACATGCACTGGTACCTAGTATGTAATAAGCACTATGTAAATAAAAGTATCTATTATTGCTGTTATTTTTAATCTAGGCTCATCTGAAAGGAACTTTAGAATTTACTTAATCTTACTTCATTATTCTACAGTTTAGGAAACTGAGACCTATATGAGTTATTTGCCCAAGATCACTTACAGAGTCAGGCCTTTTGTGTTGTTATTTTTTCTCCTTTTAGTGTTATTTTATCTTAATTCAAATTAAATAGTTATCTTATAATGGAGGCATCCAGTAGGTAAGGGCAGGAGCTGGGGAAAAAGATTTGCAAATGATTTTGAATTCTAGCATTTTGTTTTTAAATAGCATTTTTCTTTTAAAAAATTTGTACATGAACTTTTATTAGAAAAATACTGCCTTAAATTCTCTTTTTCATAACGCTCTTACATGCACATGAATGTATTTGATTATACCATTTTTTGCGGTTGTAAAATATTTACCCTGAGGAAAAGATATACTAGAATAATGATATGTAAATACAAAGAATACAACCTATGGAATCTGTTCACTGCAAATATTCCAGGTGTAACTGAGACAAAGAACATACACTTTGTAATCCTGAACTAGTTTATTCATGCTGCAAAGCAGTAGATAGATTCAACTTTGCAACCAATCCAAAGTGTTTGTGAAAATCTCTTATCTGGAAAGGGAGTGAAACCTTCTATGCAGCTTTTTAATCCAAAGATAAATTTGAATGTATAGCTGTAGATATCTAATTACTGTTTACTGGAAGATTGAACTACAGGATTTCACTTTGAAAGTCAGGACCAGCCAACCATGGAGAACAAACCTACATATGCTTGAGAGCCTTTTTGCATTTGCTTCTCAGTCTTTTGTCAAGAAAGGAGCTGTCTAACATATACCTGCCTACTCACTCCCTCTTCACTTTGGAGGGACTCTACCCATTCATGTGCTATCTCTTTAAATACTGAATATAGTTTAGTTGGTAAAATGCATGCTCGGTATTTCGGTCCAAGAAAAATTCATTCAGTGTCTGCCATGTGACAAGTCCAAGCCAAGATACACAGGGTAATATGGTTTCTACCTTTAGGGTACTTGCCACTGATCTCTAAAAATGAAACCTCAGTACCTGAAGCAGTTAGAGACCAGATTGGTTCAAAACGGAGGGATATAGTCCACAAACAAGTGGAATGGAAGGAAGTTCAGAAGAATAAGAGATGAGGATAGGCTAGGTGAATCTAAGAGAGAGGGTTTGAATTAGGCCCTGGGTAAATGGAAGAGTCCATGACTCATGAGAGATAGCTGTAAGTTAGTGGTTAAGAGTGTGCAGTGCTGTATTGCCTGAATTCAAATCCTAGCTCTTCCACCTAGCAGCTGTATAATCTTGAGAAAAATCACTTCATCTTTCTGTGCCTCACGTACTTCAGTTAGTAGCCACTTGATAAGATTGTTGTGAAGATTAAATCAGTTGATACATGTAAAGTGCTTAGACTGGTGCCTAACATCTAGTAAATAATCAGGAAATATTATCTGCAGTAATACTAATAATATAAACTAAGTTTGGAAGAATGAGTAGGAAGAATCATTTGGATTAAGAAAGAAGAACATAAAAATTTGGGTGTGTGATACAGCTTGGAAGTGTCGAATGGCTTGGGATATGTGGGAAAGAAGTAATTCAGTAAGGCAAGAAGGAGTTGTTCATAGACAGAAGTGAGCAGGGAGAAGGCTGAAAATGTGCATTAGGGCACATTTTTTTTGAAGGTATGTCTGTGTTCTGCTATAAAGCTTGAACCTTAAACTGTGGACAGTAAGTATTCATCGCTTCTCTTAAGCAGGAAATTAGCAAGATTAGATTTGCAATTTAGGAAACTAACTTGATAGGCATGACATTTGCTTACTCACTTTGTTCCTATCTTTATGATAATACCATTTTGTTACAATTTCTGTGATTTTGTTTGCTTTCTGAACTACAGTGCTTTTCAAACTGTGGTCTTTGAGCATACCTTTGGCTTCCAAGCTAGACCTACTGAATCAGAATCTCTGCAGGTGGGCCAGAGAGTCTGTGTTTTCACAAATTTCCTATATAACAAGTGATTTCTATGTATCTTAAAATTTAAGAACCACTGGTTTAGTGGAAAGAACATAGGCTTTAGAAACAGACCTACATACAAAATCTGATTCAGTTCCTTATGAGATATACACCATGGGCAAGTTACATAGCCAATTCAAGTCTTAGTTTCCCCATCTGTCAAGTAGAAGTAATACCCCATTGTGGTATTGTGGGAATGAAAAGAAATAGCATATGTAAAATGACTAACCCATAATAGGCCCTCCTATATATTGACTTCCCTTCTAAGCTTTTATATGTATCTCATACAACTAATGAGAGAAGGAAACTGTCTTACTCATCTTATCTCCAGTTTCTAACACAGGGCCTACATCTTGTAGGTGTGCAGTAAATATTTATAAATGTGTAAGTGGATGAACAAATTTTATGGGGAAAAACGGGAAGTTAGGAGACTTATTAACAGGCTAATGCCATAATCTGTGAGTTAGTGATGACAGGATCTCAACTGAGGCATCATTCTTGGAAAATGTGCAGGTTCCATCCTAGGTTACCAGGCAGATGTGTACATCGTCTCTGGATTGGTTTAGCCTTAACATAAACTCTCACTAGTTAGCCAGTTTCATCTAAAGCAGACACTAAGATGGCAATCCATAGTTTGAAATTCTGCCACTAAAGAAATTAGTAAGCCAGTCCTAAATCCGGCTTTTTAGCTGACTCCCACATACCACTTCTATCCAGATGAAAAAGAATCTTTTCTAAATATCTCCATCAGAAATTCCAGAGACTTACATTCTAGCAAAGCAAGACAATCTCAGTTAGGACTTGGAAGTTACTTGCTACTTGTGAATTCATCTCTGTTTTTATAGTCCTACATGGACTATTTTGAAATTTCTCTGTTTAAACTGTTGATTACTGGAGTTTAAAAAAATAACCAGTTAGTCTAACATTATATTAAAGGCTCAATCTTTGATATAATAAGTAGTAACCTGAAAGAATGTCATGTCAGATTTGCCATAATCCTTATTTCACTGTTTTTGAGCACCAGCAGATAATGATTTTACAGACAAATCCATTTAGCAGATATGAACTTATAATGCAGATGTATGTGGAACGAAATGCTCATTTGGTGGTCATTTTTTAAAAATCTGCCAAGCACCAAGCACTGCTTGGGGGTCAGAATAAAGAGATAAATATGACAAAGTCTCTTCAATTTGCTTAAGGTCTGAAAAGAGAAATAGACATATAAATAAATGGTGACAACTCTGCAGAATAATATAAGGCTGGAGGTAAATATCATTCCTTAGCATCTTGCTCTTCTCTAAGGAGAATCCATTGAGAATTAAATGAACTAAACCCATATTTGTTTTTCCTATACAATTCATTCAGCAAGTTGAAACAGATTATTCCTTACACACCCAGGAAAGTCATTCTGTAACAGTCTGCTACCCTAATTGAAGGATTGTATTTGTACTGTTTGGAAGGAAGAAAATGTAGAGGTGGAGAAATACAATAAGCATGTAGGTTGAAGATAAATTAAATAACAGAAAGAGCTGTATATTAGGTATCGGGAGGTCTGCATTCTAACAAGCTGTGTGACTCTGGGAAAATCACTTATGCTTTCTGAGTCTCAGTTTCCTCATCTCTGAATAGGGATAAAAGTCCCTTCCTGGCCAGCCTAATTGTTGTGAGTATCACATGTAAAAGTGCTTTGTAAACTTTGAAATATAAGACTTCAAAGGATTTAAAGTCTTAGATAAAAATATAGGTAGGAGGATATTCATTAGTACTTAGTACATTTTCCTTTGCAAATACTTAGTTAATGGTAGATTTGGTGAGATTAAACAAGGAAACGAGAACTTTTTGCAGAATGGAAACCAAATGAGAACTTTTTGCAGAATGGAAACCACAGTGATAAGTTAGGCCTAGGGCCAGGGAATTCTTTTTTTTGAGACAGAGTCTCACTCTGGTCACCCAGACTGTAGTGCAATGGCGCGATGTCGTCTCACTGCAACCTCCGCCTCCCAGGCTCAAACAATTCTCCTGCCTTAGCCTCTCAAGTATTAATTGCTGGGATTGCAGGCATGCACCACCATGCCTGGTTAATTTTTGTATTTTTTTTGGTAGAGACAGGGTTTCTCCATGTTGTCCAGGCTGGTCTTGAACTCCTGGGCTGAAGCAATCCGCCCACCTTGGCCTCCCAAAGTGCTGGGATTACAGGCGTGAACCACCACACCTAGCCGGTGAGAATTCATTTTTATCACATAGATAAGGCCTTCTAAGTCATTGCTGATTTTTCCTTCCAGCCTGGAGTTGCTTAGTACATTTCAGAGCAGAGTCCCACCATCTGTTTTTCCCTCTGATCCTCACAGTCTGGACTACCCTAACGTAGAGCAAACCTAGAGGCTTGCTCTGGGCCCTCATACAAAAAAAGTACCTTCCTCCTCTATCTGTCCCCACTTTCTGCACTTAGAGTGTGATTACCTAAAGGCAGACTAAGCACTTATGGACACCAACAGAGCAGATTTCCCAAATCAATAGATAGACAGTGAAAATAAAAAGAGAAACCTTGCTCATGAATACAAAGAATCAATATCATGAAAATGGCCATACTGCCTAAAGTAATTTATAGATTCAATGCTACCCCCATCTAGCTACCATTGACTCTCGTCACAGAATTAGAAAAAACTACTTTAAATATCATATGGAACCAAAAAAGAGCTCTTATAGCCAAGACAATCCTAAGCAAAAAGAACAAAGCTGGAGGCATTATACTACCTGACTTCAAACTATACTACAAGGCTACAGTAACCAAAACAGCATGATACTGGTACCAAAACAGATATATAGACCAATGGAACAGAACAGTGGCCTCAGAAATAGCACCACACATCTACAACCGTCTAATCTTTGAAAACCTGACAAAAACAAGCAATGGGGAAAGGATTCTTAATAAATAGTGTTGGGAAAACTGGCTAGCCATATGCAGAAAACTGAAACTGGACCCCTTCCTTCCACCTTATGCAAAAATTAGCTCAAGGTGGATTAAAGACTTAAATGTAAGACTTAAAACCATAAAAACCCTAGAAGAAAACCTAGGCAATACCATTCAGGACATAGGCATGGGCAAAGACTTCATGACTAAAACACCAAAAGCTACGGCAATAAAAGCCAAAATTGACAAATGGGATCTAATTAAACTGAAGAGTTTCTTGCACAGCAAAAGAACCTATCATCAGAATGAACAGGCAACCTACAGAATGGGAGAAAATTTTTGCAATCTGTCCATCTGACAAAGGGTTAATATCCAGAATCTACAAAGAACTTAAACAAATTAACAAGAAAAAAAACAACCCCATCAAAAAGTGGGTGAGGGATATGAACAGACACTTCTCAAAAGAAGACTTTTATGTGGCCAACAAACATGAAAAAAAGCTCATCATCACTGGTCATTAGAGAAATGCAAATCAACACCACAATGAGATACCATCTCACGTCAGTTAGAATGGCGATCATTAAAAAGTCAGGAAACAATAGATGCTACAGAGGATGTGGAGAAATGGGAATGCTTTTACACTGTTGGTGGGAGTGTAAATTAGTTCAACCGTTGTGGAAGACAGTGTGGTGATTCCTCAAGGATCTAGAACCAGAAATACCATTTGACCCAGCAATCCCATTACTGGGTATATACCCAAAGGATTATAAATCATTCTATAAAGACACATGCACACATATGTTTATTGCAGCACTGTCCACAGTAGCAGAGACTTGGAACCAACCCAGATGCCCATCGGTGATAGACTGGATAAAGAAAATATGGCACATATACACCATGGGATATTATGCAGCCATAAAAAAGGATGAGTTCATGTCCTTTTCAGGGGCATGGATGAAGCTGGAAACCATCATTCTCAGCAAACTAACACAGGAACAGAAAACCAAACACCACATGTTCTCACTCATAAGTGGGAGTTGAACAATGAGAACACATGGACACAGGGAGGGGAATATCACACACCGGGGCCTGTTGGGGTGGGTGGGGGGTTAGGGGAGGGATAGCATTAGGAGAAATACCTAATGTAGATGACGGGTTGATGGGTGCAGCAACCCACAATGGCATGTGTATACCTGTGTTACAAACCTGCACATTCTACACAGATCTTAAAGTATAATAATGAAATCCCAGAACTTAAAGTATAAAAATAATTAAAAGTAATTAAAAAAAAAAGAAAGATGACACTTGGGTCACCAGTCTCCTGGCTCACTTCACTAATCTGCCTCAACTGCAATCACTAATTAGGGCGAAGAGATTACTACTACCATGGCTGTTACTGCTTTTGCTGTATTTAAATGCATTTGGAGAGCCTTACATAATTTTTCCCATTTGATGAGCTTATTACTCAATGTATAATCTAGGAAGACAAGAAATTAACTTTCTAGAATTTGGGGACTTTTTAATAGCTAAAATACGTCTTCCATATAAAAGAATGTATATAATATGTAGGCAGAGTTTAAAATAAACACCTATGTACTCAACACTGAGTTAAAAAATGGACTAATAACAATATTTTGGAAACTGCTTTAGTAACCCTCTCAAATATCTTTTGCCTCTACATGTAATCTCTATTCTGACTAGTATATTAAAATTACTCGTTTATGTATGTCCTTAAAAAAAGAGAAAACTTTTTGAAATTTGGTATTTCAGAAGTCAAAGTAATCATTGTGAGAAAAATAAGCATGTTGTCAGACTTCCGAAATGTATTTACAGTTTAAGTATTTTCTTCTGAATTCCATCTGGTGCATAATCCATGGTTAAGACCTCTAATGTTCTTATTTTTGGCCCTGGGACACTCATCAGAGCCCTGGCACATAGGGACTGACTTGGGTGGTGGGATGTAACAGTCGGTTAGGGACTAATGGAAGGACGCTTCAGAGACCTGAGGCTCATGTTCATGTAATTATTCTTGCATCATCCCTTGCTTCCCCCCCTCTACTATTTCCATTTTTCCTATAGAAAAATGATGCTATTAGTGACAGCTGATTTGCCCCAGGTCCTCCCTAAACAGTCCTTAGGGAAAATTCAACTATTTTCCCTAAAGTCACACATCTAGTTATTAGAAGGATGAAGATTAATATTATTGGAATTATTATTAGGTTAATATTCATCAATTACATACCATAGTCCCAGGTGCTATGTGATATATTGATTTCATTTCATCCTTCTGTTAATCTAGTTACTGGAGTTTTAAATTTAAAAAAAAAAATTTTTTTTTTTTTTTTTTTTTTTTGAGACGGAGTCTCGTTCTGTCGCCCAGGCTAGACTGCAGTGGTGCCATCTCAGCTCACTGCCACCCCCGCCTCCCAGGTTCAAGCAATTCTCCTGCCTCAGCCTCCAGAGCAGCTGGGACTACAGGTGCACGCCGCCACACCCGGCTAATTTTTTTGTATTTTAGTAGAGACAGGGTTTCACCATGTTGCCCAGGCTGGTTGCGAACTCCTGAGCTCAGGCAATCCACCCACCTCGGCCTCCCAAAGTGCTGGGATTACAGGCATGAGCCACTGCACCCGGCCATTTTTTTTTTTTTTTTTTTTTTGTGAGAGGAGTCTCGCTCTGTCGCCCAGGCTGGAGTGCAGTGGCGCGATCTCAGCTCACTGCAAGCTCCACCTCCCGGGTTCAGCCATTCTCCTGCCTCAGCCTCTCCGAGTAGCTGGGACTACAGGCGCCCGCTACCATGCCCGGCTAATTTTTTATATTTTTAGTAGAGACGGGGTTTCACCGTGGTCTTGATCTCCTGACCTCGTGATCCGCCTCCCTCGGCTTCCCAAAGTGCTGGGATTACAAGCTTGAGCCACCGTGCCCAGCCCCGACCATTTTTTTTTTAAATTTAGAGATAAAATTGGTCAGTGTTGGAAGCGGTCAAGGAATTTGCCCAAGGGCACAGAAATTAAGTGGCAGACCTATAATTCAAACCAAGGCTATCTGTATTTGAAGCCCGTGACCTTTTCCCTGTACTGTTTGGCCACCAAGATGAAAGGAGGACTGGAATCCAAGTCATTTGGCTGGAAGATGAATGTCCTGGTCCTAGTACTCCAGGAAGCCCATACTACCAGGCACTTCTTTTGCTTTTTTGATACTTATTTTATTTATTGACATTCTCACTCCATTGCCCAAGCTGGAATGCAGTGGTACAGTCACAGCTCACTGCAGCCTCAACTTCACAGGCTCAAACAATCCTCCCACCTCAGCCACCCAAGTAGCTGGGACCACAGGTTTGTGCCACCACACCCAGCTAATTTTTAAATTTTTTGTAGAGATAGGGTCTCACTCTGTTGCCTAGGCTGTTCTGGAAGTCCTGGGCTCAAACAATCCTCCTGCCTCAACCTCCCAAAGTGCTGGGATTCTAGACATGACACACTGTGCCTGGCCTGCACTTCTTTTGAGTGCCAATTTAACTTTTTTTTTAAGTATTGCCCTCATCTTTTATACTTTAAATGTGGAAAGATTAAAATATTTCTCTCTTTTTCACTACAGACAGCTTTGTTGTTTAGCCATAAAGTATCAGCACTTCATTCTTTTTATGGTTGAATAATATTCCATTGTATGGATAATACCACATTTTGTTGTTTAGCCATTGGCTTGGTAGCCATCAAGACAGCAGCTCGTATGGCCTCCCTCTGTAATTTTGATCATTTTTTTAGGTGAAATTCACGTAACAGAAAATCAACCATTTTAAAGTATACAATTCAGGCCAGGCACGGTGGCTCACGCCTATAATCCCAGCACTTTGGGAGGCTGAGGTGGGTGGATAACCTGAGGTCGGGAGTTCGAGACCAGCTTGGCCAACATGGTGAAACCCCGTCAATACTAAAAATGCAAAAAAAAAAATTAGCAGGGTGTGGTGGCTCATGCCTATAATCCCAGCTACTCGGGAGCTGAGGCAGGAGAATCACTTGAACCTGAGAGGTGGAGGTTGCAGTGAGCTGAGATTGCACCATTGCACTCCAGCCTGGGTGACAGAATGAGACTCCATCTCACATAAATAAAATAGAATCAAAAAGTATACAATTCAGGGGTATTTTGTACATTCACAAGGTTGTACAGCCGTCACATCTGTCTAGTTCCAAAACATTTTTGTCACCCCATACCCATCAGGCAGTCACTCTCCATCCCCACACACTTACACATAGCCCCTGACAACATTCATTTTCTTTCTGTCTTGAGGGATTTGCATGTTCTAGATATTTCTTATAAATGGAATCATACAATATATGACTTTTTTGTCTGGCTTCTTGCACTTAATGTCTTCAAGGTTCATCCATGTTGTAGCATGTATCAGTAATTCATTCTTTTTGTTGTTAAATAATATTTTGTTTATTCATCTGTAGGTGGACATTCGGGTTGTTTCCACATTTTGGCTATTGTGAATAATGATGCAGTGAACATTCATGTGTTAACAATCTTTTTGAGTTTCTGTTTTCAGATCTTTGGGGCATATTCCTAGAAGTACAGTTGTTGGGTCATATGGTAATTCTATGTTTAACTTTTTAAGGAACCAAAAAGGAACCTTCTAGAGAGGCTGCACCATTTTACATTCCAACCAGCAATGTACAAGGGTTCCAATTTCTGTATATCTTCACCAGCGCTTATTTTCCTTTTAAAAAACAAAAGTCATCCTGGTATAAAGGTGGTATCTTGTTTGTGGTTTTGATTTGCATTTCCTTAATGACTAATGTAGAACATACTTTTGTGTCCTTAGCCATTAATATATCTTCTTTGTAGAAATATCTAATTCTGACACTTTGAAAATATCTGGTAGTATGTAGATATCTTGTTTCATAAGCAAGATTATCAGAATGTCTTATGACCTGAGAAATTTTCAAAAATAAGATCTGAAATATCTGAATTTTAATTCTATCCTGATTAGACCATAACCTGGGGAAAATTTTTTAAAAACCTTTCACCGCTCAAACACTAAAGAAGAAATTGAGACAAATTCTTACCTTTTTTCTTTTTTAAGACAGGGTTTCACGCTATTGCCCAGGCTAGAAGGCAGTGACGTGGTGGTAGCTCACTGTAACCCCGAACTCCTGGGCTCAAACAGCCTCCCACCTCAGCTTCCTGAGTAGCTAGGACTACAAGCTAATTTTTTTATTATTTTTTGCGGAGACAGGGTCTCGCCATGTTATCCAGGCTGATCTTGAACTCCTGGCCTCAAGGAATCCTCCAACTTTGGCCCCCAAAAAACGCTGGGATTACAGGCATGAGCCACTGTACCCGGCAGATTCTTAACATCTTCCTAGTGCCTACCTAATCCCCGTAAAAATGTTTTCATTACTGATATCTCTGCTTCCTCTGTTCTCACACCAGCCAGGTACTAACTTAGAAAATGTAATTATCAATTTAGCTTTGGGGGCAGATTTTGAAAACTTGACTTCAAATTATCAAATATTTGAGTTACTTTACTTTTATTCTTTTTGACATCACTGTGTCTACAAATTTGGCAGGGGCTTGCTTGTCTGTTTTAGTGACTCAGGAGGTCAGTTAGTTTTCCTTGCAGTTTAATTCAGTGCACATCTGTTGAATACCTACTAAGTGCCCTGCCCTGTGTCCAGTATGAAAAGAAATATGTCATGCATGTAGATTATGTTACAAAGGGTAGTAGTCCTGGAATAACCTGGCACTCCACACAAAAGGATAATTTTCCTCAGCAGAGCTATTTTCCCATTCCCATTCCTCCCTATTATCATTTCTTCCAGCCATCTTTTAAATCTCAGAACTTAAGATAGAGGTAATGGCAGTAATGGCAGGAAGAAGAAGGTAAAGCAAGAACATTTAGCTTGCAAACGCTATTGACACTTTTGAGATCCATGAGTTTCTACAGCAGGTACCTTAGCTTTTTTTCCTTTTTTCTATTGTTGTGTATATGGTCACTTCTTTTCTTTCCTCTTTTCTGTCATCTGTCCCTCAACATATGTGAGGATTAAATAAGATAATAATGTGTAAAATAATTAGAAGGGTATGTATAGTAAGCATTCACTACCAAACATCAACCATATGTTAACTTATGCTGAAAATTCAGAAGTTAATAAAAGTGTCCCGGCTAAGTACTCACAGTCTAGTGAGAGACAAATATGTAAATATATAATTATAATAATACAGTGTGAATAGAGCACAGAAGTGAAGCCACTCAATCCAGGATTTGGGGAGGAGGGAGTACCTGTGATTGCTTAGAGCTGACACTTAGGTTGGGCCTGAAAGATGAATGTGATTTTGCCTGAAGGAGAAGGGGTGGAGAGTATTCCAGGCCAAGGATAAAGGATGGACAAAGGCAGAGAGTCACCAAAAGTCTAGTCTGTTCAGAGAATTGTGAGAGGGCTTGTTTGGGTCAAGCGTAGAGTATATGGAAGAGAAAAGCAGACAGTGAAGCTGATAAAAGTATCTAAGGCCAGCTATGTTAAGATTAGGTGTTCATCACTTTTACACTGTTGGCGGGACTGTAAACTAGTTCAACCATTGTGGAAGTCAGTGTGGCAATTCCTCGGGGATCTAGAACTAGAAATACCATTTGACCCAGCCATCCCATTACTGGGTATATACCCAAAGGACTATAAATCATGCTGCTATAAAGACACATGCACACATATGTTTATTGTGGCACTATTCACAATAGCAAAGACTTGGAAACAACCCAAATGTCCAACAACGATAGACTGGATTAAGAAAATGTGGCACATATACACCATGGAATACTATGCGGCCATAAAAAATGATGAGTTCATGTCCTTTGTAGGGACATGGATGAAGCTGGAAACCATCATTCTCAGTAAACTATCGCAAGGACAAAAAAACCAAACACCACATGTTCTCACTCATAGGTGGGAATTGAACAGTGAGAACACATGGACACAGGAAGGGGAACATCACACTCCGGGGACTGTTATGGGGTGGGGGGAGGGGGGAGGGATAGCATTAGGAGATATACCTAATGCTAAATGACGAGTTAATGGGTGCAGCACACCAACATGGCACATGTATACATATGTAACAAACCTGCACATTGTGCACATGTACCCTAAAACTTAAAGTACAATTAAAAAAAAAAAAAAAAAACTATGGGAAGAAAAAAAAAGATTAGGTGTTCATTAGAGTCATTACCTGAAACAAAGCTGAAATACCAAGTGGTTCAGAATAAAAAGTTCTATATATAAGCCTCTGAGACAGGTGGGTTTTTTGTGTCTATAATTAGAAATTATTCCTCCACTTTTCCTAGATACCTAGAAACCTGTCCATTCTTCCCTTGCCCTCATATGCTTAATCAAATCATTTTTATCTGTGGTTCAAAATCCCTTTCAAGACTTTCTACTATTGGCACATGTAAAGGCTGCTGTGAGACCTTTGTCTTTAAATCTTTCACACTAGTGTCAGAACTAAATTATAGCTTCTGATTTTTTTGTAATGAACAGATTAGTTACTCTTTCCATTTGACCTTTCCTTTTCCTGAAGCTCTCCCTAGATTTTCTAAACTTCAAATCCCATTAGGATTTTATTCCCTACTTACTGAAAGTTGAAAGTTTAAAAGGCTGAAACCAACATTTATATTGATTTTAAAGGTCAGCAAAGTTTTTCTATAAAGGACTAGATAGTAAATATTTTTGGCTTTGGGGACCATATACTTTCTGTCACAGCTACTCAACTCTGTCATAGTAGCACAAAAGCAGCCATAAACAATATGCAAATGAATGAATATAACCATGTTTCAATAAAGTTTTATTGATAAAAACAGGCCACAAGTCAGCTTTGGCCCAATGACCATACATAGTTTACTAACCTGTGATTGAAAGTAAGCATTTTTCTATTGTCTTATCTGTCTCCTTTCAGGAAGGAATCCTGACTGGAGAAGTATCCACAGAACATAGTATTCAGCTTTTATCAGTGACCATTATATCATCTCTTTGTTACACTCACATACACACACCCCCAAAATTCTCTAGACCATTTAGCCGGATATAGCACATAAGGCTGCCATTTTGGAGAGGAATAGGTGTTTGGCTGTCTCTTTCTATTGCCTTTCTCAGAATGTATGCTCTCAGTGAACATATTCCTAGGTAAGGAATTTCCATATCCATTTGGGAACCTATTGTGAGGTGTCTGTTCAAAAGCACAGGTCTTGTCTTCCAAACTCCTGACTGGCTGCTAAAGGATTAGGTCCCAGTTCCGGTATTTAACCATTCTTCTCCTCCAGTGTGGATTAACTTCCCCCATTTATGTCTTTCCTGAAAGCAAAAATAACATCCCAACCACTCTTCACTTAAGCAGTGTTAGATATATTACTTTAATCAAAATATTCTTGCTTTCTATAAGATCAGTAAGATCCCCCACTCAGAAGACTTCTACAGTCTTATAAGCAGTGCTTTTCAAAATTTAATCTGCGTATGATAGGAGTCACCTGGAGGTCTTATTAAAGTTCATATTTCTGATGCAGTTATTCTGAAGTATGCGGCCCAAGATTCTCCTTTTGTGACAAGCTCCAAATTGATTTCAATACTGCTTGTCCTTGGACCATACTTTGGTTAACAAGGTTCTAAGTACTATTTCTATTACTACAACCTAGTCATCCAGGGTCTTATCATTGGATCAGCAGCATTAAGAATCAGGGCTGGTATTCTATAGGTGAGGTGGCTTCAGTGATCTAGTCCTTGACTATGAAGAGAACAACCAATTTATTTGTTTATTCAGTTTAGGAGTTTCATTAAAACTGGGGGTTACCATTTGAAATTGATGTTGGGTACTTGTCTTTCATCTTTACTATAAAATTCAAAAACATGATCTCTTTAGGTATGGTTCATCCACTGTATTCTCTTCTAGACTTCCTGGTAGATGCATATTAGATACTCTTGACTGTGTCTTCCATGTCTCTTCTCTTTCATATTTTATTTCTCTGTATCTCTGTGTTGCAATTTAGATAATTTCTTGAGATTACTCACATTTCATTAATTTTCCCTTTACCTATGTCCAAGCTACTGTTTCATCGAAATTGATGTTGGGTACTTGTCTTTCATCTATACGAGAAAATTCAAAAACATGATCTCTTTAGGTATTGCTTAATCCACTGTATTCTCTTCTTTTAGGCTTCCTAGTGGATGCATATTAGATACTCTTGACTGTATCTTCCATGTCTCTTAACTTCTCTGTCATATTTTATTTCTCTGTATCTTTCTGTGTTGCAATTTAGATAACTTCTTGAGATTACTCACATTTCATTAATTCTCCCTTTACCTATGTCCAAGCTACTGTTTCATCTATGTATTAATTTTTTGCAGTATTCATTATTTTCTAAATCTGTATTGAGGTACAATTGATATACAATAAACCACACCTATATAAAGTATATAATTTGACAAGTTTTGACATATGTATACACCCATGAAATCCTTACCACAATCAAAATAGTGAACTGTCACTCTCAAGGGCTTCCTCTTGTACCTTTGTCATCCCTCTCTGCTGTCTCTGTCTGTCAGGCCAAGTCCCACATATCCACTGACCTTTCTGTCAGCATAGATTTGCTTGCATTTTCTAGAATTTTATTAAAAATTAAACCATATGGTATATACTCATTAGTCTGGCTACTTTCATTCAATGTAATTATTTTGAGATTCTCCACATTGTTGCATATTATCAATAATTCATTCCTTTTACTTGCTGAATAGTATTCCACCACATGGATATACCATCATGTTACTTTTTTTTGTTTTGGTTTTAGCATTTTTTTTTTAAAAAGAGACAGGGAATCACTCTGTTTCCCAGGCTGGAATGCAGTGGTGCAGTCATACCTCACTGCAGCCTCAAACTCCTGGGCCCAAGTGAGTCTTCTCAGGTTCCTATAGCTGGGACTACAGAAACACACTACTACACCCAGCTAATTGTTTTAAATTTTTTGTAGAGTCAGGGGTCTTGCTGTGTTGCCTAGGCTGGTCTCAAACTCTTAGCCTCAAGCAATTCTTCTACCTTTGCCTCCCAAAGTGCTGGGATTACAGGTGTGAGCCGCTGCACCTGGCCCATTAACAATATATATACATTTTTTTATGGAAGTGGAATTTACATAAGATACAGTTAACCACTGTAGTGTATACAATTCAGTGGCGTTTACTGTATTCGCAATATTGTACAACTACCATTTAGCAATTATTGACAGTGTTAATAGGATAATTTAACATTTATATTTAAAAATTTTGAATAAATGCCTTTTTAAAAATAAGAGCAAGGTGCAGTGGCTCGTACCTGTAATCCCAGCTACTCAGGAGGCTAAAGCAGGAGGACTGCTTGAGGCCAGGAGTTTGAGACCAGCCTGAACAACATAGTGAGACCCCATCTCTAAAAACATTTTTAATATAATAATTAGAATAATTAGCCTGACATGGTGGTGCTCACCTGTAATCCGAGCTCCTCAGAGGTTCAGGCAGGAAAAAAAAATCACTTGAGCCCAGGAGTTTAAAACTGCAGTGAGCTATGATCATGCCACTGCACTGCAGCCTGGGTGACAGAGTGAGACCCTGTTTCTTTAAAAAAAAAAAAAAAAAAAGTTTAAAAACACAGCAAAATAGCTCAAATACAATATATTGTATTTTTCTTTCGGAGTAGCCCATCATGCACACATACACCCAAGAAAGCTTGAATATTCAGCTATACTAAAATATAGTATTCCAACAGACCCCAATACTTTATTATTAGCTAACCTGGATCTTAAAACAGGCTGCTGACATATAGGGCAAGTCCAGCCTCCAGCAGCCACTGAGCACTATGATATGGTTATACAATTTATACTTGTGAGTCAACTGCCTGACCTTAGTTCCTGTCAAACAGTCAATGAAACCAATACTATACTTTTACCTAATTCACTCAGAATACTGATGTGCCCCGTCTCCAGTGAAAAGATTGTCAGTCTTTGATACAACCCTGTATGTAACCATCATTATTTTTGCTAATAAAATCAAGTGGGCTAAGCTATGAATGGGTAGTTTCAGTTCTCACTAAATTGTTTCTTCTCTCCATATCCTGTTTTAGGAATGAGGCTGAGCAGTCTCATCTTGCATTTCTGTGCTGTCTTCTTGGGTTTTAAGAGTCTGCCTTGTGTTGCTGACCCTAAGTCACTCAGTTCTAAGCACACTCTTCCTTTGAGTCTCTAACTGAGAGTTGGTCTTTATTAGAGAACTCAGTTCTCCAAACCCAGTTATGATTGGCTTAAAGTTGATGTGAAAGCCACTGATAAAGGGCTTATTATGCCTATTTTTTGAAATCTTATGATGATAAATAGTTACATTACAACAGAGGTTACCATACCTGTCTGCTCTGTCCAATAAAAGCCACTACTGCTGCTTTCAATAGTGTTTATATTTTTCACAATTTTTTGAATGTTCACCTGTTGATGGATATTTGGATTATTTCCTAGTTTTTGGCTATTACAAATAAAGCTGCTGTGAACATTTGTGTACACATTTTGTATAGGCATATGGTAATATGGTCATTTGTCTTGGGTAACTACTTAAGACTGGAATGACTGGATCATACAGTAGTTAGATGCATAACTTTCTAACAAACTGCTGAAGTGTTTTCCAAAGTAGTTTTACCATTTTACATTCCCAACAGCAGTGTATAAGAGAGTTCCAGTGCCTCCACATCCTTATCAACACTTTGTATGGTTAGCCTTTTCTTCTTTTTTTTTTTTTTTTTTTTTTTTGAGACAGAGTCTCGCTCTGTCGCCCAGGCTGGAGTGCAGTGGTGCGATCTCGGCTCACTGCAATCTCCACCTCCTGGATTCACGCCATTCTTCTGCCTCAGTGTCCCGAGTAGCTGGGACTACGGGTGCCTGCCACCACGCCTGGCTAATTTTTTGTATTTTTAGTAGAAACAGGGTTTCATCATGTTAGCCAGGATGGTCTCGACCTGACCTCATAATCCGCCTGCCTTGGCCTCCCAAAGTGCTGAGATTACAGGTGTGAGCCACCACGCCTGGCCTGGTTAGTCTTTTAAACTGAGACATTCTAATAGGTGTGTAGTGGTGTCTCACTGTGGTTTTAGTTTGCATTTTCTTGACAATTAATGAGACAGCATTTATTTTTTGGCATGCTTATTTGCTGTCCATGTGTCTTTTGATGAAGTGTCTGCAAATCTTTTGTCCATTTTAAAATTGGGGTCCTTTTATTTTTGTATTTTGAGAGTTCTTTATGTGTTTTAGATACAAGTCTTTTACTTGAAATGTGATTTGCAAAGATTCTTCTCTCAGTCTATGGTTTTGTCACTATTACTTTCTTTTTCACAAATACCAATTTATTTCAATGTATTCTGCAGTGAATATTTTGCATTTAGTAGTAGAATTATAGTTTTATTGAGGGAACATAATATACAGAGATTTATTTTATTGTTGCTTACCATCCAAAAATATTCCTTACTATGTCATGATAATTCACAGAATAAATATTAGATAGCACTTCCCTAGTCAAGAAATGTTTTATAACTCTTAATTCTACTGTTAGATGAACAGCTTATAATTGTAGTAATATTTGTCTTCTACATACCTCACATTTAATTTTTAACTTTGATTTTTAATTTTTTTATTTTTACTTTTATGGATACATAATAGTTGTACATATTTATGGAGTACACGTGATATTTTAACATAGGCACACTCAATATCATTTTCAATTGTCTTTAGGAGAAAATAAATTTAAAATTTTGATGAAGTCCAATTTAAATATTTTTTTTTATGTATCATGCTTTTGGGTCATATTTGCCTAACCTAAGGTCACTATTTTCTCCTATGTTTCTTTTATAAGTATTATAGCTTTAGACTTCACATTTGGTCTATGATCCACTTCAGTTAAATTTTGTATATAGTGTGATGTATGTATTGAAGTTATTTTTTTCAGAGTCAGGAAGAGATGCATATCCAGTAGTTCTAGTGCTATTTGTTTAAAAGGTTTTCCTTTTTCCACTGCATTGCCTTTGCACCTTTGTCAAACGTGTGTGTTGATCATATATGCATAGGTCTATATCTGGACTTTATTTTTTTTCCATTTGTTTTTTTCTATCTTTACAACAGTACCATACAGAATTACTGTTACTTCAGCTTTGTAATAAATCTTGAAATCAAGTAGTGTAAGTCCTCTAATTTAGTTTTTTTTTTCCATAATTCTTTTGGCTATTCTAGGTCCTGTGCATTTCTACATGAATTTTACAATCAGCTTACCAAAAAAGTTTTTGGTGGTATTTTGGTGGGAATTATGTTGAATCGATAGATAATTTGGAGAGAATTGACATAAAAATATTGATTCGTCTATTCCACGAGAATGACTTGTTTATCTCTCCATTTATTTATGTCTTTAATTTCTCTCAGCAGTGTTTTGTGATGTTCAACATACAGATTGTTTGCATCTTTTGTCAAATCTATCCCCAAGTATTTCATGTATTTTATGCCATTATAAATAATAGTTTTAAACTGTAAGTCCAGTATTTGTTGCCAGTATATAGAAATATAGGCTGGTCCAAATGCAGTGGTGTTTACAGCTAATTGGCCACAACCAGTAACAAATTTCTTTGTTCTTTCTCCACTCCCACTGCGTCACTTGACTAGCAAAAAGAGAGAAAGAAAGAAGGGAGGAAGGGGAGGGAAGGGGAGGGGGTTGCTTGTTATTTATTTTATATTCTGCAACCTTACTAAACTCACTAGTTATAATAGGTTTTTGGTAGAATCCATAGAATTTTCCACATTTCTAATCATTTTATCTGTGGATAAAGAGAGTTCTACTTCCTTTTCATTGTAGATGCCTTTTATTAATTTTTCTTGCCTTATCAGATTTGAAAATCAATCAGTGTAATTTATGATATAATCATCTCAGTGCATGCAGAGACAGCATCAGACAAAAGCTAATCTATTCCTGATAAGAATTTTCAGTAAAATAAGAATCGAGTAAAATGTCCTTAACCTGATAAAGAGGGCATCTATTTAAAAAAAAAAAAAACAAAACAAAACAAAACAAAAAAACACCCCACAGCTAACATCTTACCTACTGGGGAAAGATCAAATGTTTTCCTGCTAAGATCAGGAAAAAGGGAGGGATATCTGTTCATATGACTTCTATTCACCATTGAATTGGCAGTTCTAGCCAGTCTAATAAGCAGTAACTCCCCATTCTCCTTCCCCTCAGACTCTGGCAACCTCTAATCTACTTTCTGTCTCTATGACTTTGCCTATTCTAGGTACCTCATGTAAGTGGAAACACAATGTTGATCCTTTCACATTTGAAGCACAATGTCCTTAAGGTCCATCTATGTTATAGTATATATAAGAATTAAAATTCTTTTTATAGCTAAATAATATTCCACTGTAGGCATATACCATATTTTGTGTATCCATTCATCTGTTGAACAGTTGGATTATTTCCACCTTTTGGCTATTGTAAATAATGCCACTATGAACATGTGTGTACAGGCCATTTATACATCTTCTTTGGAAAATGTCTATTCAAGTCCTTTGACTTTTTTTTTTTTTTTTTTTTTTTTGAGACAGAGGCTCGCTCTGTCACCCAGGCTGGAGTGCAGTGGCATGATCTCGGTTCACTGCAACCTCCACCTCCCAAGTTCAAGCAATTCTTCTGCCTCAGCCTCCTAAATAGCTGGGATTATAGGCATGCGCCCCCATACCCAGCTAATTTTTGTATTTTTAGTAGAGATGGGGTTTCACCATATTGGTCAGGCTGGTCTCGAACTCCTGACCTCAGGTGATCCACCCACCTCGGCCTCCCAAAGTGCTGGGATCACAGTTGTCCCAGCCCTTGACCATTTTTTAATTAGCTTGTTTAGTTTCTTTGTTGTTTAGTTGTTGGAGTTTATTATATATTCTGGATAGTAATCCTTTATCAGATATCACGTGCAAATATTTTCTTCCATTCTGTGGATTATCTTTCCACTCTCTTGAGTGAAAAAGGTTTAATTTTGATGAAGTGTAATTTTTCTGTTTTTTTCTTTTTATGCTTTCAATGACGTACTAAAGAAATAATTGCCTAATCCATAGTCATGAAGATTTTCACCTATGTTTTTATCTAAGAATGATATGGTTTTAGCTCTTAAATTTGGGTCTTTGATTCATTTTAAGCTTTTTTTTTTAATATGAGGTATGATGAGGGTCCAGCTTTATTCTTTTGCATGTGGATATCCAGCTTTCCTAACATTTGTTGAGGAGACTGTTCTTTCCTCGTTGAATGGTCTTGCCACCCTTGTTGAAGATCAATCCAACATGTATGTGAGGATTTCTTTCTGGGCTTTCTATTCTATTTCATTGTTCTATATGTCTATCATTATGCCAGTACCACGGTTTCAATTACTGTAGCTTTATAGTAAGTTTTGAAATCAGGAAAGGTGAGTCTTTCAACTTTGTTACTTTTCAAGACTGTTTTGATTATTAATGGTCCCTTGAGATTCTGTATGAATTTTTTTTTTTTTTTTTTTTGAGATGGAGTCTTGCTGTGTCGCCCAGGCTGGAGTGCAGTGGCGCAATCTCAGCCCACTGCAAGCTCCACTTCCCGGGTTCACGCCATTCTCCTGCCTCAGCCTCTCCGAGTAGCTGGGACTACAGACGCCCGCCACCACGCCCGGCTAATTTTTTGTATTTTTAGTAGAGACGGGGTTTCACCGTGGTCTCGATCTCCTGACCTCGTGATCCGCCCACCTCGGCCTCCCAAAGTGCTGGGATTATAAGCGTGAGCCACTGCGCCCGGCCCTGTATGAATTTTATGATGAATTTTATGATGGATTTTTCTGTTTCTGTAAAAAATGGCATTGAGATACAGTAATTGTTTCTTAAAGAGTTTTGAGGCCGGACGCGGTGGCACACGCCCGTAATCCCAGCACTTTGGGAGGCTGAGGCAGGTGGATCACGAGGCCAGGAGTTCAAGACCTGCCTGGCCAAGATGGTGAAACCCTGTCTCTACTAAAAATACAAAAAATTAGCCAAGCATGCTGGCACGCACCTGTAATCCCAGCTACTCCAGAGGCTGAGGCAGAGAATTGCTTAAACCTGGAGGGGCGGAGGTTGCAATGAGCCGAGATCACGCCACTGCACTCCAGCCTGGGTGACAGAGCGAGACTCCGTCTCAAAAAAAAAAAAAAAAAGAGTTTTGAATAATAAAGTCTATTAATTTACCTATGAAGCTCCCATTTCTAGTTTTGTTTATTCCCTTGTCTAGACACAAAGCCATTCCTTTATGGTATCCTTTTCCTTTTACCTGAAAGACTTCCTTTAACTTTTACTGTAATACATATACTATTGATGAATTTTTTCAGGTTTTATATGTTTGAAAAGTCTTTATTTTACCTTCAGTTTTGAAAAATATTTTCACTGGGTATAGAATTCTGAGGTTGATGGTTGTTTTTGTTTTTTGTTTTTTTTCTTTCAATACTTTAGAGATGTTGCCCAACCGTCTTCTCAGTTGCACTGTTTCTGATGAAAAGTCAGCTGTCATTGTTTCCTGTACATATTATGTCTTTTCTTTTCTCCTGCTGCTTCTCAGATTTTTTTTATTATTAACTTTAAGTAATTTGGCTATGATGTGCCTTGGTGTAGTTTCTTCATGTTTCTTTTGCTTAATATTTGTTAAGATTCTTGAATCAGTGGCTTTCTCATTTTCATCAAATTTGAAAAAATTTCAACCATTATTGCTTAAAGTAACTTTTCTTCCCCTCACCCCCACACCTCATTCCCAGACTCCAACTTCACTTACATTAGGCTGCAAAAGTTATTATTATTATTATTTTTTTTTTGAGATGGAGTTTGACTCTTGTTGCCCAGGCTGGAGTACAATGGTGCAATCTCGGCTCATTGCAACCTCTGCCTCCCAGGTTCAAGCAATTATCCTGCCTCAGCCTCCCAAGGAGCTGGGATTACAGGCATGTGCCACCATGCCCGGCTAATTTTTTGTATTTAGTAGACATGTTTCACCATGTTGGTCAGGCTGGTCTCAAACTCCTGACTTCAGGTGATCTGCCCGCCTTGGCCTCCCAGGTGCTGGGATTACAGGTGTGAGCCACTGCGCCTGGTCCCCAGAGATAACTTTTACACCTCCTCACCTTGCTTAAGTCCAAAATGAGATCTCTGATCACAGTGGGGCTTCTAGGTTATCAAGATGGATAACCTACCTTGTCAGGTTCTGAATTACTTCATCATTTACATCTCTCACTTTCAGTTTCCTGTTTATTTCTGGTACCTAGAAACTTCTCTTTCTTTGTTTCTTTCTTTCTGACATGCTTAGTAATGCTTTTGAACATATTTGTTATGTTTTACCTACTATCTCTAAGTATTTATATTGAGAGAACTTCAGGTTATCTTGATCTGTATCTCTAGAGATAGATAGCAGGGCCATGTCTCTGATGACAAGGACCTATTGGTAGAGCAAGGAGCAGCGCATGCATTCTAACCTGGGGATTCAGAAAAACCAATAAGTGTTCTATGTGTGTATGCATTTGGTAAGTATTTGAAAAAAGTCTATAGCCACTTCAGTTTAATAATTTGGAACTTTGAATTAGTCTTTTAGGAGTTAACTGTTGATTACTAATCTTTAACACTACTGAGGGTGTCATAAATTACATCTAAATTTCTTTTTTTGTTGTTAAATTCTTACTGTAGGAACCATTTGGCAACTCATAAAATATTTTATTTTTAATAGACATCATTTTCAGTGAATTGTAATAAAATTCAATGGCTATTGTCTCGGAGATAGAGGACTATGCTGAACTACCTAGTGTGCCACAGTGGGGAAAAAACAGGCTTTATGGTGAGAATGACTATGTTTAAATTCTAATTCTGATACAGATCAGAACTATAGTAAGATATCATCTCACCTCAGTTAAAACGGCTTTTATCCCAAAGACAGGGAATAACAAATGCTGGAGAGGATGTGGAGAAAAGGGAACCCTTGTACACTGTTAGTGGGAATGTAAATTAGTACAACCACCACGGAGAACAGTGTAGAGGTTCCTTTAAAAACTAAAAATAGAGCTACCATATGATCCAGCAATCCCACTGCTGGGTATATACCCAAAAGGAGGGAAATCAGTATATCAAAGAGATATCTGTACTAACATTTTTGTTGCAGCATTGTTCACAGTAGCCAGATTTGGAAGCAACCTAAATGTCCATCAATAGGCAAATGGATAAAGAAAACATGGTACATGTATACAAGAGTACTATTCCGCTACAAAAAAAAATTAGATCCTGTGATTTGCAACAACATGGATGGAACTGGAGGCCGTTATGTTAAGTGAAATAAGTCAGGCACAGAACTACAAACGTCACATGTTCTCACTTATTTGTAGAATGTAAAAATCAAAACAATTAAACACATGGAGATAGAGAGTAGAAGGATGATTACCAGAGGCTAGGAAGGGCAGTGGGGTGTGGGGGAAGGTGGAGTGGTTAATGGGTACAAAAAATATGGAAAGAGTGAATAATACTGGCCTTTGATAGCGCAACAGGGTGACTATAGTCAAAATCATTGTACATTTAAAAATAACACAAAGATTATAACTGGATTGTTTGTAACACAAAGGATAAATGCTTGAGGGGACGGACACCCCATTTTCCATGATGTGATTAATACCCATTACATGCCTGTATCAAAATATCTCCCATATCCCATAAATACGTAGACCTACTATGTACTCAAAAAAATTTTTTAAATACAAATAAGTAAATTATAATTCTGACACTTCTTAACAACTCATTATAATACTCAGGATAGAAAATATATTTACATAAAAGTTACTAGACTGAAGAATACCTAGAGGCTCCTGAATTTCTGGTATGTAACTGTTGAGCACTGATAATTCCATTTATTCATCCAACAAATATATACTTTAGATGCTTGTCATATGTAAGATAGTACGCTAGATGCTATAGGAAATACGAAGACATATGAAATAGAGTCTTTTACCCCTGGGAGTGTAGAGCTCAGGTAGGGACCAGTTAGACAAATACACAAATGAGTGTAGCACAGCGCAGTATGAGAGCAGTGACAAGTATGTTACAAAGAAAGTTACCTACTGGGGCTATTACTTACTTCTGAGCAATCCAGCTTCTCACTTTGGTGTGACAAGGAGTGTTTGAATAACAAGTAGCCCAAGCCATAGCCGAGGCAACACGTAAGATCTGTTTCTGAATCTCATAATCTAGCCGTTCTACCTCCACCCAATCAATGTGTAAAAATTTCTAGTTACTTTGATGTGTCCCCTCTTAGATTTAGCAAAGGGAACCTCTACAAGGACAGTATTTGTAGGACACAGGAGAAGTTCCAGAGGCACATCTACAGGTTATGGGAACAAATTTATACATGAAGTGTTAACCACAATACCTGGGATTTTCTAAAAAATCTGATAATATAGAATAATTTGGGGGAAACACATAAGCAGTTTTCTCTTTCTCAAAATTGGAGATGACTCTGAAGAGGACAGTTGGAGAGGCAAGTATAAAATCTGAGGAGCAGATAAGAAGAAATGATAACCATTCACCAACAACTACCAAACATACAAGAAGCTATGACCATGATAAATTTAGGAAAATTAATCCTGAGCCACATGCCCAAGCCAGCCCATCTGTCAGGATGGTCAGGGAGAGCTATGAGCAAGGGAAAGAACACACAACAGGTGCCACATTTTGTGGCAGAGATCCCTGTATTTGATGACCTTTCGTATCTGCTACAGTCTGTTTTACAACAGAGCTGTTTACCCTCTTTTATTATAAACCGTATTTGTGATCAAAGGGCTTCCAGCTGTGATTGCTTTTAGAAGGTCCGTTTTTTATATGTACACAGTGGCATAACAAGTCATTCCTGCCCAGCCAGTCAATTTCAGGCTCAGATTGGGCCAGCCATTTTGTGGATGAGCTATATCTTTTTCTTTAATTTTTGCTGTAGACAATAAGTATTTCATGCCTGGAAAGATAATTTATTTATTTAACGTATGCTTATTAAACACCTCCCAAAGACTAGGCAGTATGTGGAATACAGAGACACATAATATAGACAAGTTCCCTGTCTTTGTGGAGCTTACAGTGTCATGGGGTAGTTTTGGATTAAATAAATAATTATGTCATAATTAATTACAATTATGGTAAGTGCTCTAAAGGGAAAGTACAGAATGTTGTGAGAAACTTTAATTTGAAAGGGTGAAGTCAGGAAAGTAAGGTCAAATTAAAATTTTAAACATCTTGTACATTTCCCTCATTTAAAATATAGAAAGGTAAGATTACTCTCATAGTTGGTTGATTACATTCAAGAGATATCTAAATTTGAAAAGATAGACTTATCTGCAGAGGCATAGGATCCTTAGGAGTTTAATCCTTGGCTAGGTGTGGTGGCTCATGCCTGTAATCCTAGCACTTTGGAAGGCCAAGGCAGGCAGATCACTTGAGTTCAGGAGTTCGAGACCAGCCTGGCTAATATGGTGAAACCCCATCTCTACTAAAAATACAAAAATTAGCTGGGCGTGGTATCGGGTGCGTGTAATTCCAGCTACTCGGGAGGCTGAGGCAGGAGAATCACTTGAACCCAGGAGGCTGAAGTTGCAGTGAGTGGAAATCATACCACTGCCCTCCAGCCTGGGTGACAGAGCAAGACTCCCCCTCAAAAAAAATTTAAAAAAGTTTAATCCTTTAATCGATGACTGAAAGAGTAGACATTATCAGGTTTCACATGGTTTTTCATGTTTTGTTATTTGAAAGATTAGGAAGCAATGAAATATTCCTATTCATACCAGAGCTTTTAGGAATTAGTTGAATTATTGGAACTAGAAGATGTATTAGGCTTCAGGAATAAGGCCAGTCTCAATTAGGTATCTCACCTAAGAGAATGCTGAGCATATATTCAGCCTTGAGTACGCATATGTTGGGGAGACAAAAAGTGAGAAATTAACTATATGAAATTTCCAGTTTTATAGGTCACAAATATTGGTAGCTTTATATGGTTCTGCTTAATAAATAAATGACCAAAAAGGGAACCTACACTCTAGTGTAGACAGGTATGGGTATTTATTATTAAAGTTAAGTATATGTATATTGGCTATACTTCTGAATATAACAAATGGGAAATTCTGTTCATGAATTAACTTTTAATTTTAAATGAATTTGTGATTTAAATATGGGCATATGGTATAATCATTTCAGAAGCTAAAAATATTCTAAGAGATTTTCAACTTAGATAACTTTTGTTATTCACGCTTCATGAGTGTGAATGTAATGGGGAAATACTTAATTGGTAACCAGAGCTTTAGTGGTGTGGTGTGGTGTGGTATGGAATGAGGTTAACCAGAGTATTTTGCTTTTGGCCTCTTTCTACACTGACCCAGGGATTACTTCCTAGTCTTTGTTCTCCCTCCCAGTCCTTAGTTCCAATACTGACAGTCTCCAAGTTTATCTCAGAAAAATCAGGAGAAAGGGAGAAGAGAACTAATAATGAAAATGAACTAAGTGTCAGGTCCTTTGCTAGATAGTTTGCATATTATTGTACTTAATTCTCACAGTGACCCTATAAGACAAATATTATTTCTGTTTTGCAATTGAGGAAACTGAGACCTGGAGAAGTTAAATAACTTATACAAGGTCACACAGTTTGTAGAGTTAGGATTCAAGCATTCTTATTTCCACTATGTACCATGCTGCTCATCTTATTGTTTGTTTGCTTATTTATGTCCTATACACTTTAAAAGTCTCTTATTTAATTATAAGTTCATATAGGAATTTAAAAAAGGGGATTACCATTAGTTTTTTTCTCTTTTCTTCAAAAAAAAAAGTAATATGTCAACAAATATTTGAATCTTTTTAAGGATGAACGTGAAGCCAGAGAAAATGTGAAGAGAGAGCAAGATGAAGCCTATCGCCTTTCACTTGAGGCTGACAGAGCAAAGGTAGGCTTGGTCAAGTACTTCTGGGATAAAGAACTCAATTGTTCATTATTTAAATGCCAGCCCTTATCACTTTGATCCCTAAAAATATTGGGTTTGCAATAGAGAAAGCTAGATTTAGTTAACAGAAAGAATATAATCCTATCCATGGTTATTAAAGCATGGTTCATTTTGACAAAGTTTGTTTCATGAAAAATGAGAACAAAGATGAACCTAGTATCTATCTCATTTGTTTCTTAGTTGGTCTATGATAGAAACCAGCAATTTTTAGAAAGCTCTTTAGGTGATTCTCATGTGCAGTCAGCGTTGGGAACTATTGATTTATTGAATACTTCTTAAGCACCTGCTTCTCTGTTGAGCTTTGAAGGAGAGAGAGATGAATAGGCCACAATTTCTGCTCTCAAAGGAAGTTTCACAATGTGGTAGAGTTGATTAAGTAAAGAATACAAGTAGCTGTAACATAAGCCAAGAATCCTAAATGTCCTAAGGGAAGCACTGAGTTCTGTGAGAGTTCAGTGAGTAGGAGTTTCAGTGGAAATTTTTTTCCAGGTTTTTTTTTGGAGAGCCAGGGAGTGGGACTGTACTGGGAATGTTTCAAAGAAGAGATAATATATGTGAACTGGACAGAGAAAGAGCAGTAGGAGGGAAGAGGAAGCAGTATAAGCTAGCATCAAGGGTCCAGAATGCATGGAGGATGGATAGAGGCTGATTAAATAGCTTTAGATTTCAGTACAGGGTAGATAGAAAAGGTCAGAAAGGAAGACCAAAGGATGTCCTAAAGGATCTTGAATGGCACTTTACCCAGAGCTATCAAAGGTATTTGAATAGGAACCTAACATTATCAGAGACCTATGCTTTGTTTTTGCTTTCATTTCCATTCTTGTTCTAGAAAGAAACATTTCCATTACCACAATATACCTCTGAGTCATGTTGACAATGAGCCTTTGAATGTCACGTACTCTTTCTTTCTTTCCTCTTTTCTTTTTTCTCTTTACTTATTTCTCTTTCTTTGTAAACAAGTATGTGTTAAGTGCTTGTTCTTTTTCTGTTTTATCAACAGAGGGAAGCTCACGAGAGAGAGATGGCAGAACAGTTTCGTTTGGAGCAGATTCGCAAAGAACAAGAAGAGGAACGTGAGGTGGGGCATAATTTTAAGAAAAGTTATTCAGAAGCTGGGTTGTATTTCCACTGTATTTGATACTGAAGCTGTTAATATTTCTTTCTTTTTTTTTTTTGAAATGGAGTCTTCGCTCTGTCACCCAGGCTGGAGTGCAGTGGCACCATCTGGGCTCACTGTAGCACCATCTCGGCTCATTGTAGCCTCCACCTCCCAGGTTCAAGTGATTCTCCTGCCTCAGCCTCCCAAGTAGCTGGGTTGACAGGCGCACACCACCATGCCTGGCTAATTTTTGTATTTTTAGTAGAGACAGGGTTTCACCGTGTTGGCCAGGCTGGTCTCGAACTCCTGACCTGAAGTGATCCACCAGCCTTGGCCTTCCAAAGTGCTGGCATTACAGGCGTGAGCCACCACACCCAGCTGCAAAACTGTTAATATTTCTTACAACTTATTTCTCTCTACTTTTCCTAGACTCATTTTAGTATGGAAGACCTAATGTTTTCTTAATTATTCCTGATCTCTTGTATGGAACTCTTAGAACTAAAACTTGATCTTGTACTAGATTCATGGTTTTCTATAATCTTTCCGTTTTGTTGCCGACAAATATTTGTTGGCAAATATTTCTCATCGTTCCTGGATATTGTTTCACCTTAAGAATAGAAAGATTGTATCTCTTCTCCCTTCCACAGCCTTCATTTTACCCACCAAAAGATACTGTGAGTTACTTTTGTAACAGCTTGCATTGAGCCCCCAAATATGGGAAATTCATGTAGCTTCATAGATTTTTTCCCTGAGTTCATGTCATGTCCATAGCAATATAGAGGATTTTTCATTCACTCATTTTACAAACATTTTTGGGATATGTACTATATGCCCCAAATCTGTTAGGGAACAGTGATGCAGACATGGATCCTGCCCTCCAGGAGTTCCTACTCTTACAAAAATAGAATTATAATACTATATGTAAAGGTTATTTTTTTTTCTTTTCTTTTTATTATTATACTTTAAGTTTTAGGGTACATGTGCACAATGTGCAGGTTTGTTACATATGTATCCATGTGCCATGTTGTTGGGCTGCACCCATTAACTCGTCATTTAGCATTAGGTATATCTCCTAATGCTGTCCCTCCCCCGTACCCCCACCAAACGTTATTATAGAGGTATGCCTAAGGTGCAGTAGGCACAAACAGAATGGGGGTCAAATGACTTCCTAGGCTGGCTTCATAGAAAAGAACATTCAGAACTTTTTTTCAGATGTAGGATTAATGGCAAGATTCACTTATAAAAAGAGGAAGCCATCTAACAAGCAATGGAAAGGCCTGAAGGGCCCTAACTGGGGTTGAGGAAAACTCTGTTAGTTATTACTCTCAGTCAAAGTATGCCACCACTTTCACTTGTTTAACAAATGTTTTTTGAAGAAGACCTGTGCTGAGCACTGCAAGGGAAACAAAGGATAATGAAATGTTTTCTGCCTATAAGAAGATGTTATATCTTAGAGGGAAGATACAGCCTGTCTAGGAGTAACAGCAAATCAAGAAAAAATGTGCTAAATGACATAGAAATAAAAGCAAATACTTAAGAGAGTTCAAGGCCAAAGGAAAAATCTTTTACAGCTGAGATAATCAGACAATGTACAGATGAAGTAATATTTGAGTCAGGTCTTAAAAGATATGTGAAACTTAACTGTTTGGAAATCAGTTTATTCATGTCAAAACTCTTATGAGTATCTATCACATATATACAAGATAGCATGCAAAACAAACCCTAGTCTCTGCACTCTGAGGACTGTCAATAATGGAAGGTAGAAAATATTTTGTTGAATGTCTTCTGTGTATTAAATAGTCTGCTAGCTGCTTTACATATCCTTATCAATTAACCATTAAAACAAGCTACAAGGTTAGAGATTTATCTTTATAAGTGAAAAAACTGAAGTTCACTGAGGAGTTACACATACAAAAATGAGAACAGCTGAGATTCTCATCCAGGACTTTATGACTATAAAGCTCTTTCTTATACTCCATTCCAGTACAAAGCCCTATATCATTGTGTCCACAGGACTCATATATGCCAAGTTTCACAAAAGTTTAGATAAGGGAGAAATTAGTCACTATCCTTTTAGGCTATTTCAAGAAATATAGTTTAGGATTCTTGCTGCTTTATGCTGTCATTCACACATGCACACACTCTCTCGCTCTGTGTGTGTTTGTGTGTGTATTAGTGTATCGTCAACCATACTGGCTTGCTAAAATGTCAAGGGTACACAATTAACTCAATGTTCTGGATCTAGAGCTTGGCAGCGTATGTAATTTCATCTGATGATTTATCTAATTTACCATGAGCTGAAACTTTCTCTCTTTCTAAATGTAGATAAAGCCCATCATCTTACAGAAGACCCTATAAACAAAATTCACTTTATGTGTTCCAGCTGTTAACATGTGAGAGGTTGGGGTACAGCGGGGGAGAGGACAGGTCATATTTTGCACCTAGTCATTACTTAAACTTTTCTATTGATATGCTCTCATAAAATGCAAGTTTGGATAATACTATGCACTCTATTCTCCCTCAACCAAGTGTCACAAAGGCTCTTATAAATCCCACCATTAAGAAAAGGTTTATTTTCATTTAGTCCAATCTTATCCAAACTTATTTGCCCCTTTTTTTAATGGAACAACAATTAACATATCATGGCACCCTAGTGTATCACAAACCACTGTTTGGGAAAAGCTGGTATTGTGCAACCTCTGAAAAAACTGAGACCCAGAAAGATTATATGGTTTACCTGTGGTCACCAAACTGGTTGAACACATAATCTGGATCAGAAGCCGGGTCACCTGACTTTTCACTGCAACACTACCTGTCTTCTAACTGGAAATCCTAACCCATATAATTACATTGAGAAACAAGAGTGGTTTTATTGTTTTGATTATCTTCAATATTCTAAGATCCTTTAGAAAAAAGAAGTATTGAACAGTCAAATCACCTTGGTTGCAGGGAAATTCCTTAATAGTTAGCCTCATTTTGCTGTGTGATAACTGTTGGAGTGAAATCAAACATCTAGAAAAGTTTATTGATCTGGTCATTGGCCCTAATAAGGAGAAAGGCTATAAGACTATTCTGAAGGAAAAACAATAGCAAAGATCTCCCGTGTTTTATTAATTTATATATGTACTCATTCTTTCCAAAATCAGTTTCAAGAAACTTACATGAATACATTCAATTCAAAGGGATTAAGAAAGAATAGATATAGAAATAAAGGAAAAGAACAAAGGAAGATAATGCCAAAGATAAGACTAACATGTTGGCAACAGATAATCTAGCACAAGCACCAAATCCATGTGATAGGGTGCTGTACATTTGTTCCACATGTACCATAAAATCTGTTCTGTACTTATCTTGGGCCAAAACAAAGGAAAATATGATAGTTTACAAGTTTTACTTTGTGCGTAACATCAGATCTAAAGGCTAGTTTCTCAGAATTTTTCCACATTTTCTAGCACTGAGATTTTAGAGCAACGTTTCCTGTATTCCTGTTCAAGAGGAAGCTGTGCAATGTGGTGAATACTAACCCCAACTATATCTAATAGCTACTGTGACAATGGCAAGTTATGTATGACAGCTCCTTAAAACTTTTTAAATGTAATTCTAAATCATAAGGCTGAAGTATAATACAGTAAAATCATCCCTGCAAAGGCCCAAGTAATACATTTTTTCTGATTAAGGGATGGACTTTATAGTAACTAGAGAAATGCGTGAACTATGTATACTCCAAGAAAGCCTTCCTGAGTACTGCTTTTTTCTACTGAGTTTTCGGTAAGCAGAGAAATTTTCAGCTAAGGTTTTTGAGTCTCAGATCTTTTATTCACTCAGTATTTGGCAAATATTTAGTTAATTTCCTTCTGTGTGCAAATTATTAAATCAGGTGCTGTGGACATTATGCTGTAGGTGCAAGGCATACTCCAGCCCTCAAGGAGCTTACTAATGCAAGAGGGTAGACAAATGCAAAATCACTACAGGAAAAGATACCATATATTATAAAAACCACTAAAATAGCACAGGATGTTTATTTGGAGGAAGCTGATATCTAACTAGGAAAGCAACAAGAAAGACTTCACGGTGCACCCGTAGAGATGTGAATTTAAAAAAAAAAAAAGACTTCACAGACTTTGATGGTTAAAGATGAAGTAGAAGAACATTTTGTCTGGACTAATGAATAGATGGATGGATGGTTGGATGGACATCAAAGCGAAGTGCAAGAGTTAAGTAGTCATGAACAAAAGGAGAAAGGCACAGGGCTTGCTCAGGGAACAGTAAATGAACAAACTTAGAACATAGTCAAATTACTAGAGCTATGGCTAAAAAGCCTGAATTTTGGCGAATCATGGGTGAAGTAGAATAGTTACTAAGCTATTCCCTTTTGCTGATGGTTCTCTAGAAAGAAAAGTTAATTTTTGCCTGTCTACCCAAACTTGTTTCCTTTTATGCCTTCGTGCCACCTCAAGTAGAAAATATTAAGTAATATTAATGACTACTAAGTGGGAAAACAGAAGAACATGGAATTAGAAACCTTGGCACTTTCTCTTCAGTTTTCTGTTTCACCTTCACAACCACTCTACAAAATTGGTAATATGGTTTGACTCTGTGTCCCCACCCAAATCTAATATCAAATTGTAATCCCCACATGTTGAAGGAAGGGCTTGGTGGAAAGTGATTGGATCATGGGAGCGCCGTTTCCCCTTGCTGTTCTCATGATGAACTTCTCACAAGATCTGATGGACTAAAAATGTGGCACTTCCTCCATTGTTCTCTCTCTTTCTCCCCTGCCACCATGTGAAGAAGGGCTTTGCTTCCCCTTCGCCTTCCACCATGATTGTAAGTTTCTTGAGGCCTCCCAGTCATCCTTCCTGTTAAGTCTGTGAGTCAATTAAACCTCTTTTCTTAATAAATTACCCAGTCTCAGGTCGTTTTTTTGGTTTTTTGGCTTTTTTGTTTTTTTTTTTTTTTTTTTGAGACAGAGTCTCACTCTGTTGCCCAGGCTGGGGTGCAGTGGTGCAGTAGCACAATCTTGGCTCACTGCAACCTCTGCCTCCTGGGTTCAAGTGATTCCCCTGCCTCAGCCTCCTGAGTAGCTGGGACTACAGGCACCTGCCACCACGCGTGGCTAATTTTCTATATTTTTAGTAGAGACGGGGTTTCACCGTGTTAGCCAGGATGGTCTTAGACCTCCTGACCTCCTGATCTGCCTGCCTTGGCCTCCCAAAGTGCTGGGATTACAGGCATGAGCCATCGCGCCCAGCCTCAGGTAGTTCTTTATAGCAGTGTGCAAACAGACTAATACAATTGGTAAGGATGATATTATTATTACTGTTTTACAGAGGATGAAAGTAAGATCATAGCAGGATTTAAAAGCCTATTTTTGGCCAAACACAGTGGCACACACCTGTAATCTCAGCTACTTGGGAAGCCGAGGTGGGAGGATCAGTTGAGCCTGGGAGTTCAAGGCCAGCCAGAACAACATGACAAGACCCTATCTCTATTTAAAATAATAATAATAATAATTTCTTTTTTTAAATTATACTTTAAGTTCTAAGGTACCTGTGCACAACATGCAGGTTTGTTACACATGTATACATGTGCCATGTTGGTGTGCTGTACCCATTAACTTGTCATTTACATTAGGTATATCTCCTAATGCTATCCCTCCTCCCTCCCCCCATCCCACGACAGGCCCCGGTGTGTGATGTTCCCCTTCCTGTGTCCAAGTGTTCTCATTGTTGAATTCCCACCTATGAGTGAGAACATGTGGTGTTTGGTTAAAAAAAAAAAATAGTTTTAAAAAGATATTTTTAAGCCTACTTTTAAATTTTTAGCTAACATAAGCCTGATAAGAGCAGAACCAGAGCTTCTATCCAGTATTCATTCTACTTATTAATCCAAATTCAAAGAATGAAGGTGGGACCATAAATTGGTTATTAAGGTAAAACTGCTCTTTATAATTTGTATTTTTATCTTATGTAAGTTGCTTTTGTCCACACTGGGCCATAATAATAATCATCCCTGTCATCATCATCATTGGCATTATCACCACTATCGTGCAGTTAATATGTGCTAAACTCAGTGGTGATCACTTTATAGGCATTACTTATCTTATTGAATTTTTACAGTTCAATAAGGTAGGTGCCAATACATAAATATACCTTATTATAATTATGGAGACTATATCTATCTCCACTATTTCTTCAGTAGTTCCAGTGTGAAGTGTTCCATTGTTCTCATGAACCATTAAAACAGACCAGAAATTCTAGCTTCATGGTGTCCAAATCACAGCCTACAGACTGTTCTTTATATCCAGAAGCAACCAAAAATCATCTATTTGAATTTTGATTTAGGAAATACAATCATTTGCCTTATTTACTTTATTCAGAAATGAGGTCATAGTAGAAGAGCAGTAAGCTATCCATACTCTCCAGGTTTCCAGGAGCAGAGATTGACTGCAGAATCGGGTCAAATCAACTGTCTGTATATGGGATCCATTCTACTCCTTTGGTGATCTCATCCAGTATTATGATTATTATATTGACTATATTATATTGTCTATACGTTTGACTCCCAGATTTATATTTCCAGCTCCTCCCTTTCCCTGAACTCCGGACTTGAATATCTAACTGCTGGCCCATCATGTCTACTTAGATGTCTCATATACATCAGAACTTAATATGTTTTAAATTGCACAACTGATCCTACCCTCCCCACCCAAACCTGCTCTTTCTGCAGTCTTCCCTGTCTCAGTAAATGGAAAATCTTTCCAGTTGTTAGAGCCAGAACCTTGGAATTATCCTTGACTTCTCTCGTTTACATCTATATTTAATGAGTAAATCCTGTGGGCTCTGCAAATATATGCAAAACTTAAATGTTTAACTCCACCACTATCACCCACATTTAAGCCACTATTGCCTGTTATCTGGATTACTTTAGTAACCTCCCAACTTGATTCCACATCTCCATTTTTGCCTTTCCTATAGTCTTAATAAATCCTTTAAAAATCATTTGTCACATCATGTCACTTCAAAAACTTGCAGTGGCTTACATCTCAAAATAAAACCTGAATTATTACAGTAATTCTAATCAAATATCTATAAGATTTTCTGTAGAGATAAACTGATTCTTAAATTTATATGAAAAAGCAATAGAACTGGAATAGTCTAAACAATTTTGAAAAAGAAAACAAAGTTGGACATTACTAGAGTGCAGGACTTACTATAATCAAGACATAGTGGTATTTACAAAAAAAATGGACCCATGAATCAATGGAGTCCAGAAATAGACCCACACATATATGGTCAATTGACTTTCAACAGAGATACAAAGGCAATTCAATGGAGAAAGGATAGTCTTTTCAACACATGATGCTGCAACAATTGAATATTTATATCGAAAAAAATACCATAGAAAACCAGTTTTAAAACGCTTCAATTCATATATTGCATCACAAGCAAAAATTAACTCAAAATGGGTAATAGACCTCAATGTAAAATCTAAAACTATTCAAGTCCCAGAAGAAAACATAGGAGAAAATCTTCATGACCTTGAGTCAGGCAAAGATTTCTTAGATCTGACACCAAAGACACAACCTATAAAATAACAAATATCTAAATTAGACTTTATCAAAATTAGAAACTTCTACTGTTTGTAAAATACTGCTAGGAAATTGAAAAAACAAGCCACAGACAAGGGGAAAATCATATATCTGATGTCCAGAATACATAAAGAACTCTCAAAACTCAATAATAAGAAAGCAACCCAAGTATTAAAATGAGCAAAATATTTGAAAGACACTTCATCAAAGAAAATATACAGAAGGCAAATAAGTGCATCAAAATATGCTCAAAATTTTTAGCCATTAGGGAGATACAAATTAAAACCACAATATATGTACACCTTTTAGAAGACTTTTTAAAAGAAAAAGGGACAATACCAAGTATTGGCAAAGATGAGGAAGAACTGAACTCTTTTTTTTTTTTGAGATGGAGTCTCGCTGTCTCACCCAGGCTGGAGTGCAGTGGCGCGATCTTGGCTCACTGCAAGCTCCGCCTCCTGGGTTCACGCCATTCTCCTGCCTCAGCCTCTCCGAGTAGCTGGGACTACAGGCGCCCGCCACCACGCCCAGCTAATTTTTTGTATTTTTAGTAGAGACGGGGCTTCACCGTGGTCTCGATCTCCTGACCTCGTGATCCACCCGCCTCGGCCTCCCAAAGTGCTGGGATTACAAGTGTGAGCCACTGCGCCCGGCCTGAACTCTTACACATTAATGATGGGAATGCTAAATAGTACATCCACTTTGGAAATTAGCTTGAAACTTTCTTGTAAAGTTAAACATACATATATGATATGACCCAGCAGTCACACTCCTAGGTATGTATTTACACAAGTGAAATGAAAGTAACAGTAAACTGCTTTCACATAAAGCAGTTTACATTCATACAAAAATATGTATGAAAATGTTTTTGGCAGCTTTATTTGTAGTCATCTAAACCTGGAAACAGCTCAGGTGTCCCTCAACTGGAGAAGGGGTCATCAAACTGTATGTGTATCTATACAGTGGAATACTACTCAGCAATAAATAGGAACAAACTACTGATCTATTCAACAACATGGATGAATCTCAAATATATTATGCTAAGTGAAGGAAGTCATTTATGTAACATTTATGGTTACATTTATATAACATTCTGGAAAAGACAAAACTAGGATCAGAATAAAGATTAGAGGTTAGTAGCTAGGGATGAAGAAATTTGAATGGGGAGAGAGGTAATAGAACTCTTCTTTATTGGTGATGGTACTTATGCAAATTATATGTATTTGTCAAAACTCACAGAACTGTACATTTAAAAGGATAGAGTTTACTGTATATAAATTATACCTTAATTTTAAAATAGGAAAATAATTATTAATTGTCCCTCCCAAAGCCAAGTATGATCTAATCACCCATCTCCTTTGTTTCCACTGTAACTTTAACTCCTACCCCTCTCCCCTTGCTCATTCCGTTCCAGCCACATTGGCTGCCTTGCTATTCTTCAATCAAGCCAGGCACCTGGTCCTTGTTACTTACTGTGACTGCTGCCTATAATATACTTCTTTTAGATTTAAATATCCATGTGGAACCCTCTTTCCTTTAGACCTTTGCTTACTGAGGTTTACAGTATTTAAAATTTTACCCCTCCCCCCACCTTCTACCAGCATTCCCTGCACTCCCTCCATAGCACTCACCACTTTGTGAAAAATGATATAGTCTTGTATCACCTAAGGATGGGGAAATGTGTCATTGGCAATTCCGTTGATGTGCAAACATCCTAGACTTTACTTAAACATAGATAGTATAGCCTGCTACACACCTAGGCTATATGGTATAACCTGTTGCTCCTAGGCTACAAACCTGTACAGCATGTTACTGTACTGAATACTGCAGGCAACTGTAGTACAGTGGTAAGTGTTTGTATATCTAAACATAGAAAAGGTACAATAAAAAGGATAAGAAGGTACAGTACAAAGGATAAAAAATGTTGCACCTGTATAGGGTACTTACCATGAATGGAGCTTGCAAGACTGAAGTTGCTCTGGGTGACTCAGTGAGCAAGTGGTGAGTGAATATGAAGGCCTAGGACATTACACTACAGCGGACTTTATAATCACTGTACACTTAGGCTATACTAGGTTTACTTTTTTTCTTTTTTCAGCAATGAATAAACCTTAGCTTACTATAACTTTTTTACTTTATGTAAACTTAATTTTTTTAACTTTCTGATTATTTTGTAATAGCTTAAAACACACATTGTACAGCTGTCCAAAACTTTTCTTTCTTTATATCCTTATTCTATAAGTTTTTATCTATTAAAAATTTTTCCTTGTTTTTAAACTTTTTATTAAAAACTAAGATACACGCACATTAGGGTAGGCCTGCACAGGGTCTAGATCATCAGTATCATTGTCTTCCATATTCACATCTTGTCTGCTGGAAAGTCTTTGGGGCAGTAACACACATGGAGCTGTCGTCTCTTATTATAACAATGCTTTCTTCTGGAATACCTTCTGAAGGACCTGCCTGGGGCTGTTTTATGGTTAACTTTTCTAAAAAATATGTAGAAGGAGTGTACTTTAAAATAACAAATAAAAGTATAGTGCACTAAATACTAGGCAATAGGAATTTTTCAGCTCCGTTATAATCTTATGAGACCTCCATGGTATATAGTCCATCGTTGACTGAACAGTCATTATGTGGCACATACTGTCTTTTCCTATGTGTGTCTTTGTTGTCTTTATCCCTACCCTACTAGAATGTAGGCTCCATTTAGGCAGAATTTTTTATCTATTTTGTTCACTGCTATTTTGCCATCATTTAGAATAATGCCTGACTCAGAAGATGCTCAGTAAGAATGCATGGAATTAATGAATGTTAGCTTTAGCCTATTTAACACTGTGCCTCAGCCAGCTATAAACTGTTATTTGTACATACTCATAGAAGCCTAGAGGTTGTTGTGTGTGTGTATGTATTTATGTATACATCTGTGTGTATAAGTAAATTAAGGCAGTCTTTGATTCTTATTGTAAGAGACTGTTGTGTGTATTATTCTTTCTGTTTAAAAAATGTAACTGTGTAGCGACAGTCTTTTGTGGGTATCTATTTTCACTGCCTAATTTCACTTCAAAAAATAGCCCCATTTCTCATTCCTCAGATATGCTTTAAATACTCACGTATTTTTAGTAGAAAAAAAAAGTCCCAGATCAGTTCATATTTTAACTTATACCAGGTTTCCTTGTTTTGTTACAAACCAAAAATAATGCAAATAAACTATATTTGTTGAGCAAATCAAACTAAAGTTTAACACTGGTGTTTACTATGACTTGTTTGAGCGTCGGTGTCCTTTATGTTGTTGTTTTACAACAGTGTTTGCTTACAGGAGGCCCTTGCTCTTAGCCAGTATGTTTGAAACTGAACTACTGATGTATTTTTGTTATTTTTTTGGCAGTAGAACTGTTGGGTATTCAAATCTCAAGGTTGCTGATTTACCTCGTATCTCTTCATTGTTTTCCACGTTGGTCCATTGGTGTGGGATGTATGAGGTCTGTTTTCTTTCTGGGGAAAAGCCCTGGAGACTGTATACATTGAGGAGCAGACATTGTCTGTACAATGAATGGAATAACGAGCTACTGTTGTTTATTCTTCTGTAATATAATTGGTTGAATTCAGACAATAATGTAGCATCTGTTATACTATGCAGGGAAATGTCAAAACAGAAAGCAAGCAGACAGGTGGATTAAAGGGACAAAAGGAGGGAAAACCAAGAAATATCACATTAAGTTCTGATTTAAAGTAGGTGAAAAGGAATAATCATAACAAAAATGATAACACTAACAACTGTCATATGTTGATCACAGTATTACGTATCGCATGAGGATCAATGCTCAGCACTTGTCACTGAGTGCTGACCAAGTGTCAGCATTTGCTAAGTGGCGTCAGGGACAGGGCCAAGATGGCCGATTAGAAGCAGAGTCGCCCATCAAAAAGAACCATAATTAGCATGTGAATCCTGCACCAGCAACCAAGTATTCAGGTTCTCTCGTCAGAACTGACTAGGCAGCTGGCGTGATCCACAGAGAGGAAGGAAGAGCAGTGTGGTGTGGCGGCCCACCGAAAAACATTCTGCACCTTATGGAAGGATGCTGTGAGGAAGATGTTATTGGCTTTGTTCCTATGAGGAAACTGAAATTCATAAAGACTGTCATTTGCCTAATTCCCAGGATTTGAGTGCATGTCTGTCATACCCCAAAACCCATGTTTCTAACCATAACATTGCATTTAATTAAAACTTTTTAAACTGCACTGTCAGAATACTGACTTTAAGGGGAAGTAGTTCCCAGGAAAGGGTATGCTTCTGAGATACTTGATCAGGGTTCTAGTTTTACAGATATGTTGACTTTGAAACTTTATCAAGTTGTACACTTAAGATTTGTGCACTTTTTCATATGTATGTTATATTTTAATAAAAACTTTAAAACAATTACAAAATACATGATTTTGAACAGAAAGGATAAAGCTTTATACAATACAACACTGACTCAAATTTTGAAAAAAGTTTCAAATATATAAAATATGCCTGAAAAATTAGAGTATCTGGGTGATGAAAAAGTTTTGGAAATAAATAGTAATGATGGTTGTACAACATTGTGAATTTACTTAATGCCACTGAATTGTACACTTAACAATGGTTAAAATATTTTAAAAATTAATGGATATAAACAATGATGGTGATGGCTATCTTGATAGTGAATCTACAGATTAGTTTTAATGTTTTACTTTTAATCTATTTTTGCAATGAATTTATATTACTTTTGTAATCAGGAAAAATGTTTTATAATCTCAAAGATATGGTTGTAAAGAACCACCATTGTGGCCAGGTGCGGTGGTTCACACCTGTAATCCCAGCACTTTGGGAGGCCTAGGTGGATGGATCACTTGAGGTCAGGGGACCAGCCTGGCCAACATGGCGAAGCCCCATCTCTACTAAAAATACAAAAATTAGCCAGATGTGGCAGCAGCTACTCGGGAGGCTGAGGTGGGAGAATCGCTTGAACCTGGGAGATGGAGGTTGCAGAGAGCTGAGATTGCGCCATTACACTCCAGCCTGGGCGACAGAGTGAGACTCCATCTCAAAAAAAAAAAAAAAAAAAAAAAAAAAGAACCACCACTGTAACTGAGAAATAGATGATCCCATTAACAGTTTAGAAAATGTGTATAACTCTAATCCACAGAAGTTTATACTTACAAGCAACTCATGGTTTCCCTTTAAGGGACACATGTGGAAAATTAATCTGAACAGTTAATGCAAGGAGGAGTCATACCTCAGAGAAAGGAGATGTTTAATTCTTAGTTACTAAAAGTAGAGGCTATGAGATTCACATTCTTCTAGCATTTATTGAACACCTAGTATGTGCCTACAATTATACTAAGCACTTTTACATACATTATTTCAGTTAGCATGTTAGTTTATTCCTTCCCTTCCAAGAGCATATTGAGCATCTACTTTGTGCTATGCACTATATTTGGAATAAGAAGTAATACATGCTCCCGTGCCATTATGGAGCTTGCAGGCTAGTAAGAAGGCCAGGCATTAAATAAATAACTATGGTACTAAATAGTGAATGCTGTAATTGACATATCAACTAGCATTTAATTTTGATATACACAGATGTTCATTCATTGGGTTACTAATATATGATAATGTTACTAAAATAATTTAATATTTGGAAATACTCAGCCGAAACTCATTGCTGTCGCAGAACACCAATATCTGGTAAACTGCCACTCATGCTATCAGAAAAAAGGGCAAGAGTGACTGAAAAAAAAGCAAAAATATATTTTTAACTATATTTCTTATGTCTCCATTTCTGGGCATCCATTTCCCCATATAAAAAATGAGAGTATTGGGCTGTTTGACAAATGCAGCCCCTTCCAGATCTGATATTCTGTGTAGATCTCTTCATTATAAGAAAAGCAACTATCACTGAAGCCTATTATGTGTCAGATGCCATACTGAAAATTTTATATATATATGATCTATATAATTCCCATCTCTGTAATCCCCTATAAGGTAGGTGGTTATTCAGTGCCTCCAGAAGGAAAGTAACCTCAGTCATAGGCTAGACTAGCTTTGTCTATACATTGCAGAAATTTTGAATGATTTTAAAAAAATACTTCAGTATTAGAACCAACCAAATTCACCTGCATGACACAAATTACCTAATTTCTTATCCATACTTGTATCTGAGCAAACTTTTTCTGTTGGTTATTTTAAACATTTTTTAACAGATAATTTGCATAGGTCAAAATAGAAAGGCATATGCAGAAAACACCAGCTGTCACCTCTTCCACCTTGTTTCCCCTACCCTCGGGGGTTACCATTTTTGCTTCTTTTTATTTGTGTAAGTTTATTACCTCCAAAGAACCAGCTTATTTATTAGCTGACTAGTTATATGTTTCTTTTTTTCCTAAATTATTTCTTTATACTTTTATTCTCAGCTTTCCTTCCACTTATTTTATTGTTTTTTTCACTAGCTTTTAAATTTTTTTATTACCAGACACTGATAATTCACTAGCTTTTAAAATCTAATTCTTAATTCACTTATTTTTATTCTTTAATTTATAATGGCATACGAATGTTAAGGCTGTGAATTTCCTCAGAGCACTGCTTTAGATGAATTTCATGGATTCTAACATGAAGTCTTTCTCAGGGTTCTAGACAAAAAAGGTTTTAGTGATTTTTATAGATTCCAATGTTGTTAGGGACCTCAGAGACAATCTCCTTCTAATGGAATGTCACAAATGTGAAACAATGTAATACTAAAACCTGGATTCAAGCCCATGCTAGCCATGAGACCTTCCAACAGTTTGCTTCACGTGCTTAAGTCAAATGAAGGGTTTGGTCTATCTGTAGGTCCAGAAATCAACCACTAAGATTTGGCCAAATCCCATAGCGAGTTAGTGGCAAAGCCAGAACTAGGACTGTGGTCTCCTTCTGCCAATAAACCTGATATTTGAAGTTCTTTCCATTTTTTAAAACTTTTATTGTGGCAAAATATATATACAGTAACTTGCCATTCTTAAGTATACAATTCAGTGGCACTGATTGTATTCACAGTGTTGTCCAACCACCACCACTATTTCCAAAATGTTTCATCACCCTGAACAGAATTTCCCCATTCCATTTTGACATAAACATAACAATCCAATATTCTACAAACTCTGCAGTTACTTCTACTTGTATTTCTCAAATATAAATATATCTCTGTGTTTGTGTGTGTCTTTTCTGAATGCATCTAATAGCTTTAATTCATACCCTAGAAAGGTATCAATTGGGTAATTGATATGAATGTCTTTGATCACAAATATCTGAGCCCTTCAGTTAAAAAATGCCTTTTCTGTGTAGTTTCCTATATATTTAATAATGTGTGTCATCAAGGTGGAATTTATTTTAATTAGTTGCCTATTGGGCTAGTACTAAGAAAATGAAAAATACATTATTCTATTGTTCAAGCATTTGGCTTGGCTAATAAATGGGGCAGTGACTTTTCAATGAATTTCTAGAAAGCAGCAGCTTTTTTTCTGGTCTCTTCCTCCCCACTCTCCATAGTCCAGTCCTTCCCACATTTTAACACCTGGTTTTTGCTCTCCCTAGGCCATCCGGCTGTCCTTAGAGCAAGCCCTGCCTCCTGAGCCAAAGGAAGAAAATGCTGAGCCTGTGAGCAAACTGCGGATCCGGACCCCCAGTGGCGAGTTCTTGGAGCGGCGTTTCCTGGCCAGCAACAAGCTCCAGATTGTCTTTGATTTTGTAGCTTCCAAAGGATTTCCATGGGATGAGTACAAGTTACTGAGCACCTTTCCTAGGAGAGATGTAAGTTCCCATACCTATCTCAGGAACTATATCCAGGTGGGAGATGTGCCATCATTAAAGCTGAACAAAGTAGTTCAAGAAAAGTCCCATGGTGCAGGCAACTACAAGACAAACAGGAGTCCTTCTTTGTTCTGCACACCATTCTCTCCTTAGCTTTTGGAGAAAGTATGGCTTCCCAGGCCAGCAGATATGTACCCAGTAGCCTATGTAAGAAATTAGGTACTAGATCTTCCTTCCTAGCTGTTTTCCCTACTCCAGCATTCCATGCTGAGGTCTCATCTGTATTCCTCAAATGAGATATATTCTGTAGACCTCAGAATATACCTGAGAATTGTATGTTTAACAGCTTAACAGTGAGATATCAGGGTCAACAAATACAGGTTCACTAAGAATGAGTCATGCAAAACAAAGAGTGTTTTGTGATTTGATAGTCTTACTACCCTGGGAAGTTACAGAGGGTGGCCTGTATTCACTGTGTGCTTGCATTACAGCACAATATTTGATAGTCTCTCATAGTATTCTGGGGCAAAGTAGAGAGATATAGATGTGTTAGATTCATTGCTGATTAAATGGTTACGTCCAAAAAATGTTAACCACTATTTCCTTCTAGGGAACCAAGAGGCTCTGTATTTAATCTTTTATTGCTTACCATATTTATTGGCAACCTAAATGAAGACTTTATCAGATTTATAGATTATGAAAAATAAGATTCAAGAAAATCTTAAAATACTGAAACTTACACAAAATGAAGCTGCAGAAATTTCACAGAAATGTGTAGAAATAGATTCCTTTAGTAGAGGTTATGGTTGAATTAAGCTGAATACACGTTAATAACGCGTTGTGGCTGCCAACAAAAAAGCTAGCTCCTGTTTTAGAGGTGTAATCCCAATCAGAGGTTTAACTTAATGGTCCTGTTTAACTCTGCACTAAGATAAACTACCCCCTGGGTGATGGGTACACCAAAATCTCACAAATCACCACTAAAGAACTTACTCGTGTAACCAAATACCTGTTCCCCAAAAACCCATGGAAATAAAAAATTTAAAAAAAAAAACTACCCCTGAAATAGTCTTTAGGCTTCATGCTGAAAAACGAAGCCCGAAGAAATAGGAGCATGTCTGGAGCAGGGCTGGTAGGAAGGTGAGGGAGCTGGAAATCATGTCATTTAAGGAACGTTACCTCTAAAGAAGGAAGGACTATGAGAGATGTGATTGTTGTCTTCAGCTACTTGAGGGCATGCCTTGTAAAAGAGGGATCTGATTTTTTGAGGCTCCAGGGGCAGAACTGGGACCAATGAGTTGAAAGTTACACGGGACAAATTTGGCATAGTGTAACAAAGCATTTTCTAAGAAAGGAATATCTTATGTCATGAAGTGTTAATTTTCCTATCATTGGAGATTACCAAGTACTGCTCTTTTCAGCAATAACAGATACATATGGAGAGGGATTCATCCCTGGTATTCCTGCTTTATATGGGATGGGACTTGGACTTGCTTAGCTCTAAAATATACAGTAAATCTACTGTGATTCCATTATGATCTAGGTATAGTAACCTAGCATACCAAAACCAAGAGTTTCATTAAGGCACATCTAAGTTCCTCACGTTGGCTGTCAGGTTTGCAGGATAGAGACAGAAACTAGTAATATCCCCTCTGGGTGGAATGAGGATCTTGCCACTTATTTCTAAGCCCAGGAGACTGTAGTGGATCCCAGGTGCTGACTGTTGTTCCTTTTCTCACTGGCCCTGCCTACTGCTCCAAGGTCATCCCCTTTATTTGTATATAAGGCACACAAACATGCACAAGGGAACACATGCCTGCATATGTTCTTACCACACAGCCAAGTATGAAAACTACCTTAACTTCTGTCACTGAAGTTGAACTCTCAGTGTGTGAACATTTAACAAAGAACCATTATCAAAGGGTTCAAGATCAGCCTGGTTCTCATACTTTATGTTCTGTGATGAAAATCTCACCTCAGAGAACTTAAAAAACTTTGGAGCGGCCGGGCGCGGTGGCTCACGCTTGTAATCCCAGCACTTTGGGAGGCCGAGGCGGGTGGATCACGAGGTCAGGAGATCGAGACCACGGTGAAACCCCGTCTCTACTAAAAATACAAAAAATTAGCCAGGCGTGGTGGCGGGCGCCTGTAGTCCCAGCTACTCGGAGAGGCTGAGGCAGGAGAATGGCGTGAACCCGGGAGGCGGAGCTTGCAGTGAGCCGAGATTGCGCCACTGCACTCCAGCCTGGGCGACAGAGCGAGACTCCGTCTCAAAAAAAAAAAAAAAAACAAAAAAACAAAAAACTTAGGAGCTAAGTTTGCCCTTCCCAACCCTTAGTTTTAAGTCACTCCCTTTCTGAATGGGTCTCATCTTTAAAAGTGGAAATACTGAAAGAAATAGAGTCTAAGGACTTTGCATTTTAAAATTAAACTTTACTTTCTTTCAAATTAATTTTTAAAGCTTATTACTGACAGGGATGGGGTGAAAATATCTTAAAAGGAGCTAGGCTTTTTGGTCATTATTAAGAACCTCTTTCCACAGGGTAAAACTCTGGACTGTGGAAAGTTGCTGTTGAAAGGAAACTGGGGAAATGTGATGTGAAATGTAGAGTGTTCTTGGGCCTGCTACTATCTCCCTGTGGTTGCCAGCATAGTGCTTCATATATAAGCATCAGTAACTGTTGTTGAATGTTAATAACCTCAGGCTCCCCTAATCTCTGGTTCCAGAATGAACAGAGAGGCTGGTCCAAATGAGAACAGATGCTCTAGGCCCACCCAGATTTCAAGACCTAAACTAAGAAAGCCCACCCAGGACTCTTTAGGCCTCCTAGAGCCAGGGGTGGGGTGAGAGTTAAAGGCCCTTCATTCTTCTCTGAATTCTCTTTCAAGTCAAATGACTAGTGTTTTTGCAAGGCTATTCTGTAACAGCCATCTGTGTCTGTAAGGATTAGGATCTAATTTGTAAAAGTCATCTTAAATTACAGCCAAACTAAAGACTGTTAAAAAGCACATCTTAAGGCCTTGCCTCTTTAATAACAAATAATATAAGCCTTAACTCTAGGAGTCTTAATTGTGTCTTCAGCCTTTTCTCCACAAAGCAGAGACTGGTTTCTCAACAGAGGACCTGATAAGTGTTCTTCTGTACCTCCCATGCCTGCTACCCGCCCCCAACCAAAACAATACTTCATGTTAATATTTCCCAGCTGTCTAACCATTTACTAAATGTCTGCTGAGCATACTTCCTTGAACTGAGCACTGTAGGACAACCAAAATAGCCGCAGACATAGACCTTCCCCAGAAAAGCTGATTCAAGTTGTGGAAGCATTGAGTTACTTGGTTTTGGGCGGGGTGTGTGTGTGTGTGTGTGGTGTGTGTGTGTGTTTTCCCCAATTTTGCTAATAACAGTTACCAAGAGAAGGAATAGTATTGATTTCCGGAGCTCTACCTCCTGGACATGTTAGAGCCATGTGAACAGCAGTAGCCCATTTGCCTTACTTGGGCATTGCCTTGGAAATGAGGTAGTTGAGTCCTAAAAGCTGAGTAATGATGCTCACCCCACTACTCCTCCTGTAGGCCAACTCCTGTCTCTGAGTTAGAGTAAGGGATTGCTGCCAGCTCCCCCAGCTCCCCTCCAGACCTACGGTAGCCCAAACATAGGCCCTTCCCAGAAAAGCTGATTATCACTCATGCCACTTGGTAAGAGGTTGTCAGTATCCCCCAGCCTTCCTCTTCTGTGCCACTTCCTTATCTTCCCTTTTCTCTCCTCCTTCCTTTTCTACCCCTTCCCTTTTTTCCAATCCTATTTTACCTGTTTTATCTTCTCCCCCATCTTTCCATTCTTCCCTTCTCCTTATTTCTTTATCCCACAACTCTTCTTTCTGCCTACTCTGTTTCCATTTTTTGCCTACCCATATCCACATCCCTCAGAGGAGCTCTATCTACAATTGGAAAGTGAGACCTTTCAATTTATAAAATGAGTGGAAATCCTAGGAAAGGAGGATGAGGAATGGCAGATGAACTCTAAGAGTCCACTGATAGCCCATATGTATTGCCAATGATATAATGACACAGCCCCTGTTCTAGCCTAGGGAACATGCCTTTTTCTAGATCTATAGATGTGAATCCCCAAACAGACAGACATGCATTCAGGAATAAACTGTTTTCTTATATTTTATGTCTAAAACAAAGTAATGAGGGAATTTATATTTTGCCCCAGCTTTCTAGGTTTTTATCTTTGTAACTATAACTCTTAATTTTTGTTTCTCCCTCTAAGACTTAAAGGAATAGGAGAATGAGTATAATCAAGCTCCAGCATGGTTTTCCTAGAGTAGACCTTCAGTAAAAGTTTGTTTAAATGTACTGGGGGAAAAGCCTTTCAAATTCGGGGTATACAAATTCTTTCCTCTGTCACCCATCCACTTTTATTATGCTAAGCACCAAGCTAAACACTGCAAACACAGTGAAGAAAAACAATGGCATCGATCTCACCCTTGTAGAATTTACAGTCTGAATCCAGAAGCTACAGCTGGGTGAAGTTTGACTTGACTTCATTGATAACACATGGATACTATTTGCCACCATAAGGAGATAGAAGCAGTTTAATTCGCATTTAATTCATGTATTTGTTCTCTCATTATAGCAAAACATTTGCTGGGCAACCGCTCTTGTTTCAGCCTTCATACCAGGTGCTGGTGATACAGAAATTTTAAAAAAATTGTTACTGACCTTGAAGAGTTCACATTATAGTAAAAACACACATCCAAAACAAATTGCATTGCAAATTATACCCACAGTTAGAAGGATAAGTAATTTCAGCCAGCAGTGATAACGGAAAGTATTATAAAGGAAGTTAATTTTACCTGAGCCTTGCACAGAGAGATGTTCAGTGAGTGGAAGCAGAATAGCAAAGTCAGAAGTAAATGGTTCAGTGGTAGTTAGTCTTGCATGTGAATCCCACTCCATCATACTGAACATTGGACAACTTACTTGACCCTGCTGAACTTTTATTTCTGCATCTTTGAAAGAGAAATGATAATGTCTGACAGGGTTGTGGTAAGAATTATATTAAGTGAATATAAATTACTATATTCATAGCACATAAAACAGTATCTGCTGTAATAATCCTAAATAGAGAGAGGCAGAAGAGGTGGGAAGGGCTTACAGTTAAAGAAAATGTGGCAGCAGTGAATTCTTTCTCTAGAACAGTGATGGATATCAAATTTGAGTTACAAATATCTAGCTGTAACCCAGGCTTAAGAATATATCATTGAAATCTTAATATCTGATATTTGCAAAGGATCTCAGAGATATGAAGGCCAATGCTGCCACTTTACTGGTAGGAGAATCAAAGCAGGTAAAATTAAGCACTTAAGTCACTTGAACAATTATAAAAGCAGAGCTGATACTGACATCCAAGTTTTCTTACGACCATTGCTTTTTGAGATTATTGAGTCCATTTAAAAAACTGTTAATAAATTATAGAGCTCCATTTTAAAATTAGAGTCATAGAACTAGAAAAATCAACATTAGAGACCACCTAGTAAATGCAATAAATTGCAGCTGCAAGCACCAGTATTTAAAAATATTTTGTACTTCAAAAACCTTCCTATGGTAATACCTCTAATATTGCAGTGGGATTGATTTTCAATTTATATTAGACTAAGTTTTATTTTTTAAAAAAACAAGAGCCAGAAGGAAAAACTTTAATGCCATTGAATGACTGTATCTTAAAAGCTTTGTTCTCAAAATAAACCAAGATGAAGCATCTAATTGGTGAAATATATGTTAAAGGTACTACTGCTGAGCTTGTTCCATTCCCCTCAAGTATTTTATATCACTATATCTGGTTATTTGACATTTTTCAGTATCCCTAAATAATCAAGATTCAGATAAAAAGAACTATGATTGTGTAATAGAACACAACTAGTATCTAGATGGTCGCAACGTTAATTTTGCCTCTAAACTTCTCTCAAATCTGTTCTTTTCTTCTCTTTCCCTCTATACCACTGCCCAAGTCGTCATAGCCCAAATTAAACCTATGGCTTCCTAATTCATCTCCCTGCCTCCAGTTTTGCCTCCCCACATCTGTGCTCCCCACTGTCTCTTGAGTGATTTTTTTAAACGGTTTTGATGATCTCTGTCTGTCTCCTGCTTAAAAGCCTCCAGTGGTTCTAATGGCCTGTGGAAAAAGTCCAAACTCCTTACCATGGCATACAAAATCTTCAAAATTTCACACCATCTCCTTTTCTCACTTCTTCTGATTACCTCCTCAGCACATGCATCTCATCATTAAACCATAAACTGCTTGACTGAAAGAAACAAGAGACCTCACTAAGGTACAAAATACAGTTACAGAATTATCCCACTCCTCTTCTGTCAGCTTTGGGAGATACCAAGACAGGTGTGGTGTTAATATCATTCAGCAGATGGGGAACATGAGGTCTTGAGGTGAAATTACTTTCTTGAGAGTGTACATTCAATTAATTAATGACCACTGAGGACTGCAGTCCAGGCCTCTTGATTGGCTTATTTTCAAAAGTTATGTTGTAAAGAAAAATGGTCCTGGATTATTTGACAGGACACCTTAATTTTTAAGTAGAAGTCATTTGGTAAAAACTGTTTACATAATATTTACAACATTCAAAAAATAGTAAATGGCAAAAGATTTAAAAGAATAATACAGCTGCTGCTTAAATAGGCCTATATATGAAACTCTAATCTGACACAACAGCAACCTAATTAGAGGGAAAAATACTGGCAAGGGCAGTTTATATTTCTTCAGGTTATTCATTTTGTTTAAGAAATTTATTTTCTAAATTCTAAGTTTTAAATTTTTTAAATTTTAATTGTTGGCCAGGCGCAGTGGCTCACGCCTGTAATCCCAACACTTTGGAAGGCTGAGGCAGGCAGATCACTTGAGGTCAGGAGTTCAAGACCAGCCTGGCCAACATGATGAAACCCTGCCTCTACTAAAAAAATACAAAAATTAGGCCAGGTGCGGTGGCTCACACCTGTAATCCCAGCACTTTGGGAGGCCAAGGTGGGTGGATCATGAGGTCAGGAGTTCAACACCAGCCTGGCCAAGATGGTGAAATCCTGTCTCTACTAAAAATACAAAAAATTAGCCAGGTGCGGTGGCAGGCGCCTGTAATCCCAGCTACTTGGGAGGCTGAGGCAGGAGAATCACTTGAACTCGGAGGGCAGAGGTTGCAGTGAGCTGAGATCGCACCACTGTACTCCAGCCTGGGTGACAGAGTGAGACTCCATCTCAAAAAAAAAAAAAAAATACAAAAATTAGCCAGATGTAATGGTGTGCACCTGTAATCCCATCTACTTGGGAGGCTGAGGCACGAGAATTGCTTGAACCTGGGAGGCGGAGGTTGCAGTGAGCCAAGATCATACCACTGGACTCCAGCCTGGGAGACAGAGCAAGACTCTGTCTCAAAAAAATAAATACAAATAAAATTTTAATTGTCATATAATAATTTTATATTGTTATGGGATACAATGTGATGCAGTTTTGTTGTTGTTGTTGTTGTTTGAGACAGAGTCTCACTCTGTCATACAGGCTGGAGTGCAGTGACGCAATTACAGCTCACTGCAGCCCCAGCCTCCTGTGCTCAAGTGATCCTCCCACCTCACCTTCCTGAGTAGCTGGGACCACAGGTGCATGACACCACACCCAACTAATTTTTGTATTTTTTATAGAAATGGGATTTTGCCATGTTGCCCAGACTAGTCTCGAGCTCCTGGGCTCAGATGATCTGCCTACTTTGGCTATCCAAAGTGCTAGGATTACAGGCATGAGCCACTGTGCCTGGTGCAATGTGATATTTTGATATATGTGTTCATTGTAGAAAGGGTAAATCAAGCTAATTAGCATATCTGTCACCTCACCTGCTTTTTTTTAAAGGTGAGAACGTTTAAAATACTCAATCCCTGCTTTGGAATAGGGAAACTGAGGCACAAAAGAGGTTAGGTAACTTGCCCAGTGTCATAGTAAATATCAGAACTAGATATAAACCTTAGGTATATGACTGCAGAGCCTGTGTTCTTAATCCTTATGCCATCATGCTTCCTGAGCCAAATAAGAAATAAATCAGTCAGGTGGATTATCATCTAGAAAAATACTTTCAAGGCTGGGCATGGTGGCTCATGTCTGTAATCCCAGCACTTTGGGATGCTGAGGAGGGCAGATCATCAGGTCAGGAGATCGAGACCATCCTGGCTAACATGGTGAAACCCATCTCTACTAAAAATACAAAAAATTAGCCAGGCATGGTGGCACGCACCTGTGGTCCCAGCTACTTGGGAGGCTGAGGCAGGAGAATCACTTGAACCCGGGAGGCAGAGGTTGCAGTGAGCCGAGATTGCGCCACTGCACTCCAGCCTGGTGACAGAGTGAGACCCTGTCTCAAAAAGAAAAAAAAGAAAAATATTTTCAATGTGTAAATGAAGCTCGGTGTTACATATTTGGAAAGATTTCATCATCTCTGATTTATTCATCTCACCTTATAATTCCTATTTCTGGGTCACTGCCAGATGCTGGTAAAATATACACTTAGTTGTATTTCACACCCTGTTTATCCAATACAGTTTTATTTTGCCAGCCACTCTGCTTAGTGCCAAGGAATAAGTCATGGTCCCACATTTAGGAATATTTCAGCCTCTCATACAAACAGTCCTCATACTGCAGTTCATGCAGTGGGTCCAAAGAATAGTTAAGCAAAAGGGGCAATAGATCCCTGCTTGCGTGGGTAACAAAGAGAGATTGTGTAAAAGAGATAGCAGTTGAACAAAACTGAGATGGATAGGATTTTTTGGTAGGTTGCTAAGAGGAGAACATTCTCCAGCAGCTAGGACAGCTTGAGGAAAAAGGTCTAATGTTGAAAAGCACAAAGCCATGGCTAGATGGTAGAGTGTAGACCAGACTGGCTGAAACAAGAGGGCTTTGTCTAATAAAATCCTGAGAAAAGGCTGAAGGAGGTTTGGGGACAGGATATATAAAACTGGAATACTAGGCAAAGGAGCTTGGCTTTATTCCACATAAAATTTGTTGAGTAACAGAATGATGTAGTCATCCATTATTCTCATCACAGTAAGAATAACTACCCACACATTATTCCGTAATTTACAGATTTACATTACCTGGCACATAGCAGGTGCTCAATAAATGTCAGTCCTTTGATCTCTTTCTATTGGCATTATCTAAGCGCTCTCATCCAGTCTTGTGGCAATAAATGTGATATACAGAGTTACCACTCACAAATATATATATCCAGTCTAAATTCTCTCCTCAACTCCAAACATGTCTACATACAACTATCTACTTAGTATCTCCACTTTGCATCCAGTAGGCGTCTCACATGAAACATAGTCAAAACTGAATTCCTGATTCCTACTCTCCCCCAAAACCTGCTTCTCCCGTAGTCTTCCTTATCTGATTAAATGGCAGCTTCATTCTTTTTGTTCAGGCAAGAAACCTTAGAGTCATCCTCCTCTTTCTGTCCTTTCTCCAACTCATAAGCAAAATCTGTTGGTTTTACTTTCAAAGTATACCCAGAATCTGCTTCTCACTACCTCTACAACTGAACCATAGCCAAAGGCACTTTAATCTCTTATTCAGATTATTATAATGATATCCTACTGGCCTCTGCCTCCATCTGTGATCCCCTTCAATCTTGTTTTCAAAAAAGACAGTGATTTTTTTTAATAAGGCAAATCATGTCACTTCTCTTTTCAAACCCTGTAATAGCTCCCCATCAGTTCAGAATGAAAGGCCTTTCTCGATCTAACTTCCTGGCATTTCTCTGACCCCTCTCCCACTCAGTCATTTCCATTTACCTTGGCATCTTTGCTATTTGTACAACACCATGAAACATGTTCCTACTTCAGGGCCTTGCATTTGCACTTTCTTCTGCTGAAATAGTCTTCCTCTAGATAGTGCTCATGCCCTCACTTCCTTCAGATAGCTGCTCAAATACTGCCTTTGTATTGAGGCCTTTGCTGACCAACCCATATAAAATAATAGTCTTCCTTCCCTGCCCTCTCTGCCCTACCTTCCCCACCCTGCCAGACTGACAACCCCTATTCCTCTTATCCTGCTCTCTTTTTCTCCACTGAACTGTTCACTATCTGACATAATAAGTATATAGTTGTTTATTGTCTCCCTGCTACTAGAATAAAAGTTCTTAGAGGGCAAGAACTTTATTTGTTAACTAATACATTCCTGGCACCTAGGACAGTACCTGAAACCTAACTGATGTGCAGTAAATACCTGTTGAATGAATGAATGAATGATGCAAATGAACAAACAGCCTGTGAAAAAATAATAATGCTGTCTTCTATCTACTGAGTTCCCCTTATATGTTCCCATTATATGTTAAAGTGCTAGGCACTTTACAGGTATTATGTAATTGAATTCTTACAACAACCCTATGAGATTGGAGTATCCTTACTTTACAGTTAAGAAATCAAAAGCTCAAAGAAGCAGATTTCAAACTCATGTCCAAAACCTTTTATACCAGGCAGATATTATCTCCATTTTATAGCTTCAAAACTGAAACTGTAAATTAAGTGTTTTAACCAAGATCACATAGCCAAGCAGTGGCAGACCTGGCACTTAAATGTGACGGTAGTGATTCTTTCTGTTATATCTCACTGTTAACCTGGAAAGATGAATTAACATGGAATAAAGACTGAAGCCAGAAGAATAATTAAGGGTGTTGTAGTCTTTAAAATGAGATGATAGAAATACCACCAGGCAGGGGAAGATTGGAGAGATGGTTGGATGTAAAGGTTACCAATGCCCAGACTAAGTATTTGGTAAATGGCCCATAGATTCTCCTGTCCTCTGTATACTTGGAGTCAGACAGATCTTTGTTCTAATGCTGGCACTTCCACCTGTTAGCTGAGGTACTCTGAGTACTCTTTTCTGTATTTCAGCTACTTCATCTTTCAAGTGAGGATAATGTCATGTGTCCTCACAGATAAATTGTGATGATAAGATCAAAAGTGATAATGAAAATACTTGGTAACTGGCAGAGGGCCATGCCATTTGAGTTGGTAATGGCTAAACCTCTTTAATCCATGTCCCAAAATTCACTACTTTTGACCTGTCTCTGGCCTTTTAAAAAATAAGTTTTTAGACACATTCTTCATTCTTAATATGACAGTGACTTGCACTTTGCCAGTTGCATTATAACAGACTCTTCCTTGGAAGAAAGTCCACTGTTTATTGCAGTCCCCTTAGTAAAATGCAGTAAAAATGTGTTCTGAGTCTTGGCAATGACAGGGAGACAGCATGATGATATAACACAAAGAACCAACAATTAGGGGGGCCTTGGGCAAGTCACATAACCACACTAAACTGGTTCTTTCACCTGTAAAAGGCAGATAATAATAACCTCCTTTGCGCTGGATATAAGAATTAAGTGAAGGCCAGGTGCAGCCTCTCAACTCTTTGAGAGGCCAGGGCAGGAGGATCACTTGGGCCCAGGAGTTCAAGACCAGCCTGGGCAACATAGAGAGACACCCACATCTCTATAAAAAATAAAAATTTAAAAATAAAGAATTAAGTGAGGTAATGTGAGGACACAGACATGGTACATGGTGCATTCAAGATGTGAGGCTTTAAGATGTGTAGACCTTGTGCTGGGAAAGAATAGCACAGCTCACCAACTAGACCTACCTCTGGGTGTATAGGATGACACCACACCATCTCACTTTCACTCCTACTTTCCTCTAAGGAAGCATATTCTGTCTTTTCTCCACATTACTTTTTTCCACAAAGCAAAATCCTCTCAGCAAGGGTTACATGGAAATGTGACCAAACATCCGAGAAGTTTTGATTGACTTTTGTTGGTAGAATTTTCTGCCTAGTTCTAAGAACAGTTGGGCCTGAGCCTTCCAAGAGGTGGTGGATCTCCGATGTGAAGGTTTTCTGTGAAATTTTTATGGCTGATTTCAGGACCTCTTCAGTTTTTACAGCCTTTTCTAGCTTTCAGTCAGACAGAGGAATTAACAATTATTAATTTCTGTTCCATGCCAGACCTTGTGCAGACATTTCAGAAAGTATTCTCTCATTTAATTTTCATTCAACCCTAAAGCATAGATAGTCCTATTTTACAGGTTAGACAACTGGGGCTAAGAGACGTTAAGTGCTATTTCCAGCACCACACACATAGTAACTGAGATAATTGGGATTCTAACCTCAAAGTCTATGCTCTTTACCCTAAACAGAAAACATTTTCATATAATGTGTTGGGGGTCCCCAAGACTATCTCTAAGTTCAGTGATTTCCTAGGAAGACTCATAGGACTCAGCATATAATCACACTTGTGGTTATGAGTTGTTACAGCAAAAGGATACAAAGCAAAATTATCGAAGAAAAAGGGTACATGGACAAAGTCCAGGGGAAACCAGGCACAACCATCCAAGGGTCCTCTCTCAATGGAATCATACAGGACGTGCTTAACTACCTCCAGCAGTGATTTGAGACAACACTTGTGAAATGTTGCCAACCAAGGAAGCTTATAGGGACTCTGCCCAGGGCTTTTATTGGGGGCTGACCACATAGGTACACTCTGCCAGACATATACCAAAATGCCAGACTCCCAGAAGGAAAGCAAGTGTTCATCATAAACTATATTGTTTGCACAAACAGTTTAGGCATAATGAGCTACTCTTACCAGTTCTGGGAATAATGGTAACCCTTCTCAAACCCAAGTTTCTAGTTGCCAACCTTGTAAGCAGGCCTTTCAAACACTAGCAGTCCTGCTGTGTTAACTTTTCTCTGAACATGTAACTTTGTTTTTTAAGATACTCTTGTCTCAAATTCACTTCTGGAGTTGACTGCTAGGTATGTAAGGGGCCCTCTGTAGACAGAGAAACTTGCCACCTTCTCTTCAAACATAACTTAGTCCCGTAGCAAAGGGTATAAAAGTAGTGTCAGAAGAATCCTAACAAGCACCAATCAACCTGTATTTTCAAAGGAGATTTTCAAGACATCATGAGGGAAGCACAATCCCTAGAGATAGCCATCACCTGGCGTGTAGAGTATGAGCGTGTTCAATGCAAATTTGCCCCAAATTCTATAATGGTCTGCTCCAAACCCCTACGGTTGTCCTTGAGCCTGCAGCCACTTTCCCTCACTGCCTAGGGAGAATACTTTCTTCAAATTGGCTACTTTAAAAAGGGGAAGAGTTGTTGATATTTGTTTTTCTTGCTTGTTACAATAAACAAATACAGATCAACACTGTAAGGATCAACACTACCTCTCCCCAGTCACATTTCATGGGCATTGTAGACTGAATCAAGAAAACACACAGGTTGTGGAGTCAAATGGATCAACTCTTCACTGAGTGATCTTAGGTTACTTAATTTCTTGGTAAAATGGAAGTAGCAATACCTGCTTCAGAAGCATGTAGTGAGCATTTAAAAATCGATATAAAATGTTTCATTCATATATATGTGATTTCCTAGGAAGATTCATAGGACTCAGCATATAATTATGCTCAGGGCTATGAGTTCCTAGAGCAAAAGGATACAAAGCAAAATCAGCAAAGAGAAAAGGTACATGGGCAAAGTCCAGGAGAAACCAGGCACAACCTCCCAAGGTTTTATATATATATGTGTGTGTGTGTATATATATAATATTGATATATTATATATTGATATTAATATATAATATAATATATAAAATATATATAACATATATAATATATAATATATATAAAATTAACACAGGGTAAGAATCTAATAGTGTAGCTGGTGTGATGGTAATGGTGATTATTTTTCTCCCCAACCCCATTCCCTCCTTCCTATCTCTTTTTTTTTTTCTTTTTTTTTTTTCTGTGTTTTGGTTTCAAGAAGACAAAGAATCTTTGTCCAGTATTAACTGTTTGGAAACTACCAGTTTTCAAGTAAAGATATCAAACAATGTGCCTTACATGCCTAATAACAAAAGATTGAGAGTGATGTTCAATTAGAAATATCTAGAGTTTAACATTTGTCTTCTGTTTTACCAAACCAGCAGATTTCTTTCATAATTGGAAATATTCCTGAGTTACTTTATGGTGTTTTTCCTAGTGTGAGAGACAGGTGTATTTCCTCATAGAGATTTTTTACCTCATTTATGTCAGGGCCCTCTGGGAGTTGCTCTGTATAAGTTCATTTAGGGCAGCAGCTATACTGTCTTATTTGCCTTTGTACCCCCAGTTTCTGGCACAGGACTTACACAGGTCTAGCACAGAGTAGGGGCTCGCTGAGTTGTGGGTAGGTAGATGGATAGATAGATGAAGAATGACAGGTATACACTTTGAAGGGTGTGATGATAATTACAACACAGTCTTGTCTATAAGGGCCAACCAAGTCTGGCAGGGCAGATAACGACAGGAGAAGATCATCCTGACAGACTTGTGGCACATACTGTCAAGCTAGATACAACATGAAAAATACACAGATTTGGCTGAATAAAAAGTCCTCTATCAGTGGTGCAGACTGTAATAATACACCTGAGGTTAAGAAATTAGAATATTATTCTATAGGCTGTGGGGAGCTATTGGTTTTAGAACTGGGAAATACAATTGATTCCCATTATTCACAGTAGTTATATTGTATAATGTTGCCACAAACACTGAATTAGTGGATACTCAACCACTGTTCCTAGGGGAAATACAGGGTTAAGTTCTTGTGAGCCTCTTGTCACATTTTCATCAACCACTCAATGCATAACTTTGTTATGTATGTTATGTGTGTTTCTGTTTAGAGGCACTTTACTTAGGCCAGGTGCTGTGGCTCACGCCAGTGAGCAGTTTGGGAGGCCAAGACAGAAGGATGGCTTGAGCCCAGGAATTTGAGACCAGCCTGAGCAACATAGTGAGACCCTTTGTCTACACACACACACACACACACCACACACACACACACACAAATACTTAGCTGGGCATAGTGGTGCATCCTGTAGTTCCAGATACTTGAGAGTGAGGTGGGAGGATCACTTGAGTCTGGGAGGTTGAGGCTACAGTAAGCTATGATTGCACCGCTACACTCCAGCTTGGGCTAGAGAGCCAGGCCCTGCCTCAAAAAAAAAAAAAAAAACGTGTGTATATACACACACACACACATATACACATACACACACACATACACACATATATGTATAGACACATTAATATATACTGTTGGTTCATTAACATTGAATTCATAGCTAATAGTCCTAAAACTCGTGCCTGAGTGAAACTTATGTAACACACATATTTTCTCCACAAGGCACATCACAGCCCTCCTTCACTTAGGAACACTAGACAGCACTTCAGCACTATGATTGGGAACCATTTTAAACAGGAAAATCACTAACAAAAAGCACACAAATGTGAAAAACATGACACTAAACATACTGCAAAAAAAGACATTTTGAAAACAGAAAGAAAGGAATGGGCATTTGCCAAGCAGGAGAAACGTGAACAAAATCATAGAATTATAAATCAGTATGATATGTTTGGGGAATTGCATACAGTTTTCTGTGATTGGAATTTAGGCTATGAAGTCAGGTATAAAGGGAAATAAAATAAGAGATGAAAAAATATGGAAGAGTTTTCTACGTATTAATCCAACCGATATTTTTGAGCACCTGTTATGCACAAGACGTTTGGGATATGGTAGTGAATAATTCTATGAAGAACTATACATGGAAAAATGAGTATATTACATGCATAGTACTCCACAGAATTCTTTACTACTATACGTCCACTAATTGAGGACAGAATTCTTGCCCTCATAAAACCATTTATAATGCTAGTTTGTTGGTAGGTATTAGGCCCTATGTTAAAAATGAAAGATTGAACTTAGAGCTGCCAAGTGGCTTATACAAACTGACCAAGCTAAGTTGCAGAGCAGTGGCTTCACCTAGGTCTTTTGATTCTACATTTCTGCCTTTTCCCCACTTCTCAACACTGTTGATTATTCTGATTAGGAAGGATTAAAGTAGTGAAAGCCTGGGAAAGGGAGACCAGATATGACTATTGCACTAGAAAATTAAACAGGCTGTGGGAGACAGTACCAAGATGGCAACAATTTGGGATGAAGAGAAGGCAGCAGAATCAGGAAGAAGGAAGGATCAGTGGGATTTAATAATTGGCTATGTCAAGGTTGAGGGAGGATAAGAAGAAGGAGTTTTCAGAGGTGACTTAGAGGTCCCGAGCCTGAACAACTAAAAAGATGGTATAGTACCACAGGCAAAAATCAAGGCAGATAAATGGAGAGGCAGGTTCACTTTGGGATTTGTTGAGTCTGAGGGGCCAGGAGAAAGTCTAGGTGGTACTTTCTAGCAGAGAATAGAGATTTAAACTGTGAGGATGGCTCAACACCAGAAAATGCCCCTGGCAGTGACTGGAGCAGATTTGAAGATAAGCCATAGAGAGACTTTATTGGGTAGTAGTTAAAAAACTGAGTTCTGGGCCGGGTGTGGTGGCTCATACCTGTAATCCCAGCACTTTAGAAGGCCAAAGTGGGAGGATTACTTGAGCTCAAGAGTTTGAGACCAGCCTCAGCAATGTAGCAATACATCGTCTCTACTAAAAATAAAAAAAAAAATTAGCCAGGTGTGGTGGCACTTGCCTGTAGTCCCACCTACTCAGGAGGCCGAAGCAGGAGGAACACTTGAGCCTGGAAGGTGGAGGCTGTAGTCAGCCATGATAGTGCCATTGCACTCCAGCCTGGGTGACAGAACAAGACTCTGTCTCAAAAAAAAAAAAAAAAAAAAAAAACGGCGGGGCAGGGGAGACTGAGTTCTGGAGTCCCAGACTAAATCTCATCTTTACCATTTCCTAGGTGTTTGATCTTGTGTAAATTACTTAGCCTCTAGGTAGCTCAGTTTCCTCGCTGTAGGATAAGGATAATGATAGTACGAAATTCATAGAGCTGTTGTAAAAATGAAATGAAGTGATATGCGTAAAGCACTAGCATAGTAAATGCTCAGCATTTCTAAGCCATTATGATGAAATTGATGGCAAAAAGAGGAAAGAGTTGCTAAACCACAGACATATTGAGGGAACCAGTGGCATTTTATGAGAAAACCCATCATTGTATGCTTCTGACCAAAGAAGTGCACAAAGGAATTTTTTAAATGTGTTTGAGGTTATTACAACCATTTCAGATGAGCTGAGTAGAATTCAGAGCCTTAAAAAATTTGCCTTTACCGCTTTCTAACTTATTTACAAAGGACTTGGAATGGTGGGAAGCGATGACAATGAATATAGCTATTTCTTTTTGTGCCTATTGTATGCCAGGTATTAGTTCCCTGAAAGATAGATATTGTCTCCATTTTACAAATAAGAACACTGAAGCTCAAAGAGTTTAAATTTCTCAGTATTGTCCAGTAAGTGTCAATATCAGTATTTGATTCTCAAAACCCAGGTCCTTTCCCCATACTATGCCGAACATAAAATGGAGTGACTATTACTGTTTATGTATATTGATATACTTAAACCTTTTCAAAATTATTATTATTATTTTGAGACAGAGTTTCACCCTTGTTGCCCAGGCTGGGGTGCAATGGCTCAATCTCAGCTCACTGCAACCTCTGCCTCCCAGGTTCAAGCAATTCTCCTGCCTCAGTCTCCCAAGTAGCTGGGATTACAGGCATGCACCACCATGCCTGGCTAATTTTGTATTTTTAGTAGGGACGGGGTTTCTCCATGTTGGTCAAGCTGGCCTTGAACTCCCGACCTCAGGTGATCCACCCGCCTCAGCTTCCCAAAGTGCTGGGATTAAAGGTGTGAACCACCGCGCCCGATCGATAACCTTTTCAAAATTATTTACCCTTCCCCAAATAAACTTTTACTTTTTTTTTTTGAGACAGGGTCTCACCCTGTCACCCAGGCTGGAGTACAGTGGTGTGATCACAGCAGGCTCAACCTCCCCAGTAGCTGGGACTACAAGTGCACACCACCATGCCTGGATAATTTTTGTATTTTTTTTTTTTTGCAGAGATGGGGTTTCACCGAATTGCCCAGGCTGGTCTCAAACTCCTGACCTCAAGCAATCTGCCTGCCTCAGACTCCCAAAGTGCTGGGATTACAGGCATGAGCCACCACACCTGACCAAGAAATCAAATAAGTTTTGAAGGCTGTACATACAATCTAATCCGATTCTATCCAGCCATAAATTAAAAATTGTTAGTTCTGTGCTCTGTATTCTAGTTGCTTTCGCAGACACGCTTTGCTCACTTAAAGTCTGTATAACAACCCCATTGTAAACACAAACAACTGCAAATGTGTATGTGCGCAGATTAACCTTTTGTAGACACTCCTTATAATTTTCAAAGCCAGTACTGGAGTTCTAGAGTGCGTCATTAGCGCATGCATCAAATGGCAGATTCCCCAGGACCTCACCACAGTGCCAACTGGATCCCCAGCCTACTTCACCAAAACCACACCCTGTTCTTCGTCCAGAACCAGGACCTCAAGCCTTCAGGTTTAATGTCTAAATCTGAATCTTCAGGTTTGGCTGAATCCCAAACCTGAAGATTCTTTTGCTATTTCCATTTTTTTTTTCACTTTCCCTCCTCTAATTGGCTTTATGTAAGACCTTGTGTGAACAAGCCTTCCTCATGCATGCATTCTTTACTGTGAAAACTAGGGGCAAATAACCTATTTTCTAGATGAAAAAACTGAGATGCAGAAATGGGAAGTAACTTGCCCAAGGGTTAGGAAAACCAAAAGCAGAAATGGCTGGTTCAAGTTTACATAGTCACAAAGTGAAGGTAAGATATACATTTTTTAAACAAAAAATTGTACACATGAAGTTTGAGACAAGGAGGAAAGAAAAATGTGGAACTAATTGACACCCTAGGGCTGAGCCAGGCATTTGCCTTCCTTTGTAGTTTCCTGGTACCCTTTTCCCTCTTGTGGCCCTTTACTGTTCTGAATTTCAGTGTTCTAAATTCTTTTCTTGTCAGCATTCTGCCCTAGACTGTATACTCCTGAGAGCAGAAATAGTGTCTTGTTTACTCTTATAATCCAGGACCTAGCATGGTTTCTTACATGTAGTAAACACTCCGGAAATACTTGTTTAGTAAATAAATTAGAAGAAATAAAATGTTCCCAGCTATTCATCCACTGTTTTTGTTTGGTTGGTTGGTTTTATATTTTCCATCTTACCAGTCAGAAACTCATATATCTTCATAGCTTGAGGACAGGCAAGTGAGGGGCCACATTATAGTGACATTCCTGGTTTCTTTCTCTCTCACCCTCCCCTTACCTCCTCCTTACATGGTCTTGGAAGTAAAACTCCCAAGTTTGGGGGAGGAGGCATGGCAGGAGCATGGAGTTTCTAGAACTCAAGCACCAGAAGTGACCCATCTGATTAAAATTTTCAGATGTGTTTTTATAGCCAGTTGTCAGCCTCTCATTTTGACATCTCCAGCAAGACATTCTTAGAAGAATGTGAGTGGCACAAGCCTGCAGCGTAGTCCCTGCTACTCAGGAGGCTGAGGCAGGAGGATAACTTGAGCCCAGGAGTTCCAAGCTGTAGTGCACTATAATTGAGCCTGAATAGGCCACTGCACTCTAGCCTAGGCAACATAGTGAAATCTCATCTTTAAAAAAAAAAAATTTTTTTTTGTTTGAAACAGAGTCTCACTCTGTCACCCAAACTGGACTGCAGTGGTGCCATCTCAGCTCACTGCCACCTCCGCCTCCCAGGCTCAAGCGATTCTCCTGCCTCAGCCTCCTGAGTAGCTGGGATTACAGGTGCATGCCATCTACTGCCCGGCTAATTTATGTATTTTTAGTGGAGACGGGGTTTCACCATGTTGGCCTGGCTGGCCTGGAACTCCTGACCTCAAGTGATGCGCCTGGCCCCCAGAATTTTTTTAATCAAAAAAACAAAAGTGAGAAGAATGTAGTGCAGTAGGAAGGGGGTTAAGCTGGGAGCCACATCTCCTGGGGCAAAATTTTAATTCTTCTAGCCACTTGTTATGTGATCTCAAGCAAGGTACATATGTCTCTGGGTCTTTTTTTTTTTATCTAAAATATGAAGAGATTAAGTGTTTTCTTAATTTTCTTTCAGCTCTGATATTATGTGATTCTGTGATTAAATGACCTGGATGTTGATAATACATGCCCCATTGACAACTCTCTTCCGAAAACTAGAACAAAACCATTGGCTTCCTGGTCCTACTGGCTTTATTTAAGATCATCTTCTTTCTTTTTATACGACGGTATCTCTGTCCCAGGCAGTTTGTGAGGACTTAAGCTTTTATTTACTGTAGCTGGAGGCTCCTATAAGCCAAGGCTTTGACAATATTTCACATTTATTTATCTGAGCTAGAGCTTAGGATCAGGTGGCAGCTAAGTCACTTAAGGTTATTCAAATGCATTGAAAGTGTTGCTTAATAATTCAGAACCAGTTTTCTCTGTTTAGAGTATTAAGATTTTTTAAATCCTTCTAATTAGCCAATTCCAACAGCAGTTTAAATAGGGAAAATTCTGTCCCCTCTGAAAGGGCAACTGATGCAGACTTACTGTCAGCCCCTGTGTCTGTGCAGCAGAATTGACAGAAGCTAGAGCCAGAGAACTTCCAGAGCCAAGGGAGCTGCTGGAATGACCTGCTGATGGTATCACCAGCGGAGTCTGCCTGCTGTAGGAATGAGGCTGGGGGAAGAGGTCTGAGGATGCAGCTCCTGTAGACTCTATTTCTTTGGATTCATGGAGGCTCTAGGGAGGAGTGGGGAGTTTCCATTTAGTCATTCAGTAGATCAGTCTTTCAGCAAACATGTAGTGAACTTACACTGTTTCCAGCAGTATGCTAGGACCTGGGGATAGGTAGCCAGTAAAATCTCTATGTGCCCTCAGAATTCAACCTGGCTGGAGAGACAGACTCATAAACAAATAATCAAAAGGCACAACAGATAACTCAGTGTGAGACTGTGGCTGATCCCTTGAGCTAGATCCTCTAGGATCTCTTGCCTGGTCAAAGTATAAGAATGCTGTTTTAGCAAAAGACAGGGTTGGCATTGCCAGTACCTGCTTTCCACTTTAAACACTGACCTTGTGTCAGCCAGCAGACCTTGGCAACTGCCTTGTCTGAGGATCCTAAGGTAAAATAAAGGTATTAGTTCGGTAAACATGGATTGACCACATGCAGGATAATGGGATAGGCATATAAGGGAGAGACCACAATGAACATATATGGTCACTGTGTTCCATGAGCCTATGGCCTAGGGAATGATTCCAGCTATGATTAACTGTTATAGGAATAGGAGAAAGATTAATTTAGGCTCTGTCACTCAGGCCTGATTTTATGGAGAAAGTAGCATCTGAGCTGAGCCTTGAAGGACATATAGGTTGGGACAGGTAGAATTGGAGAGAGAGGACAGTCTAGGTGGAGGAAACAACACAGCAAAGGTTCAGGGAGGAAAAGCACAAGACATATTTGAGGAATAGCAAACTGCTCTAATTGTCTGGCACATAGGGTCTATGAGAGGATAATATTTAGAGATCAGCATAGTAAGCAATGTTGGGGCCAAGCCCCTACCACCTGTTCAAAAATTTAGACCCAGATTTCCCTTATTTGATGTATCTTTTGAGAGAAAATATTTTGCCACTTCTAAAATGTCGTTACTGTGATAAGCTGTGATGATGCTCATAGCAGGTCCATAAGGTGATACACCAGACAGATATCAACATCCTTGTTTAACAGACAAGGAATCTCAGAGGACAAAAAGTGACTTGTCCTAGAGCACACAGGTAATCAGAGCAGTATGCTAGGGTCAGGAGGCAGGTTTGCAGTTCCCCAAATGATGCTTGTTCTCTGACTCCCCTCCCCAGTTCTGAGCCCTGACCCTTTGTGGATATGGCAACTAAACTGATAGGGAATAAGCATGAAGAAAAGGCTGGCCAGGTAAAATACATATCTCCAGCCACCTTCAAGTACCACTTTCCTAGCATCCTCTCTTCCTAAATACTTTTCTTTCTCATCATGGTACTTTTGCTTAAGCCCAGGAGTTTGGGAATTTGGGGTATAGGTTTGGTATTGTACAGGCCGCTGCTGGACCAGCCTTCAAAGAAAACACCTGCTCTGTTCATGATTCTTGCCTTCCAGTTTTATAAGCTTTTGGGTAGATGAAATGTACTATCAAAATAGCTCAGAGAGAGCCTTGGTAACATTTAAGATATTGAACGTGCTGCATCTGGTAACTAGAAAATTTAATGATCTCCTGCTGTTTTGGTAATTGGATAAGTAAATACATCAGAATAAATCACACCGGCAAGTCTTTTGTATGTCGTTAGGGACTAAACTCTTTTAACTCCTGTTCAAAGCCCCAGCTCTTGAGTGGTGTTTGCGTGCAGAGCAATACACACACCAGCTCGCATGGCCCTGCTTGGATATTAAAATTCATTCAAAATGCTCACTTTCTCCCTAGCCCACTCGACCTGAGAAGCACATGTAGCCCACCACTCCAGATCTCTCTGAAGCCAAGGAGAAAAGATTTTTTCAGAAGTTTAAATGATACCTAATAAGGTATTTGAGCTCTTAACGATCTATGTCCAGACTGTCTTTCCAGCCACGTCTTTCATTGAAGGTCTGCTGGGAGCCTTCTCAGAAACACTACCATGTACAAACTGGGAAAGTGAGGCCAAAGCAAAAGGGGACTGTCCTGTTTTGGCAAGGAGTCATTTAAGAACTTTGAGAAGGAGCAGGACAGGATCAGACATTTTGTTCGACTCTCACGAGTGGAAGTGTGAAGGAGATAGACCCAGAAGGATGTGGTCTATTAAGAGACCATGTGGTGTTGGGTGATGTTGTCACCAACTTACAGATGAGAAATTTGGATCTTATCTCATGGTAAGAGGTTAAATGACTTACTCAAGAGCACACATGCAGTGCTAGGATTTAAAAGCCACCAGTGCTTTTTTTTACTGCCTCCCTAATTAGCACTTAATCCATGCTACTAGTGAAACTCTGAGGCTAACAATAATCAGGATCTCTCAGAAGGCTTTTAAGCTGAATTAACAGTTCTAAATCTAACCAGAAAACAGGTGTCTCCCCTTTCATCTGTCTCTCAATGTCTTGTTCCAAACACAGTGGTTAGCATTATGGACCAACCTTTTATACAAGGTCCTGGCTTCTTCCATGGTATTGGCCTCGGAAAGTGAGGCATGTCCCCTAACTCAGTGATTCCCAGCCTTTTTCAAGTCACCAGACACATTGAAAATGGTGTTTGTGTGTCTTACTGGAGAACCATACTAGGCTGCTCAGAGTCAGAAGCAACCCAGCTCTGAGGTTCCTGGCTGCCCCAAGAGTTGAGAAGAATCAGTATCTTAGCATACCTGCAAGCTGGGCGCACTGCTGGGGCTCATCTGCATTAGGTTTGTCTTGCCACACTACAGAATCTTCACTCATGAATTTGCCTGTGTCCAGTTTATGCTTTCAGGGGCAATGAGCTTGCAAATTGTTCTGTAAAGCGGGACTTTCTTTTATTTACTTGAAATTATGTCTTCCAGATTCCAGGACTTTCCAGGATGGGGAAACATGCCTGTTCTTGTTCTTTTTATATTCATTTTATGTTCTTTATTCTCATTCTGAAGACTTGGATCATCTCCTGTTTTTAGACTAAGAAGGTGTTTTCCTCCCCATTCCATTCTTAATAGAATCCTCTCTGGGCCTTCCCCACTTATATTGTCATTTAATAGTATAGTGACCAAAGCCACCATCAAGGATGCCACTGCAAGGAGAAGGTTACAGCTCTTGTTTGGTGTCCAGGGTGTCCCTGACAGTGTGCCAAGTTTGAGACCATTTTAACATTATAATACCTTAGAGTTGGTGCCTTCAACAGTCCATCTAAAGGCACAGGCTAGGAATGAAGAATCCAGATTTGCCATGAATGCTGAATAAACTTGGGTAAGTTCTTTCCACTCACGGGGCTTTTCTGTCCCCATGTGCTACAGAGATGACCTCTAAAGACCCATCTAGCTCTAACAATTACTAGCTCTGTCATAATTGAATGACTAAATTTCACCCAAATGCCTAAGGTAATACACTCTGTTATGGGGGAAATATGCATTTCAGTTACATGAAGGGTAGAGTCCTCCCAAGCAAGGGACTTAGAATAAATAGTCTAGTGCATGACTACAATACTAAAATAATCTAGTGTGGTGGTTAAGAACACAGACTTTGAAGTCAGACCTAGGTTTAAATCCTTGCTCTGCCACTTCCTGCCTGTGCATTCTTAGGCAGATTATATAATCTCGCTGAGCCTCCTGTCCTCATTTTTAAAGTGGAGGTAATATACCTCCCTCATAGAGTTGCAGTAGTGCTTATACAGCACTTAGCACAGTTAGCACCTAGTAAGCTCCCAATAAATGTTAGCTCTTGTTACCATTATTATAATTTAATAAAACAGAACAAACAGGGCAGCCTGCAAGACACAATTTCTATTCCTCTCTTACTTTAGTCTTTTCTCCCTTTGTTCTTCCTTTAATTTTTCTTTCATTCTCTTTCCCACCTTAAAAAAGTCATCAAAGAAAGAAAATGTCCTTGACACCTATGCTTTGCAGCCACAGATGCCCACCCAGTCTCACTCTCTAGCACCCTAGTTGATCTGTCACAGTTCAGTAATGAAAAGAGGAGCATCTGTCACTGTTTCCTGGAAGCCCTCACCCCAGTGCCACTTCTTTCCTGTGGTCCAGTGAGACAGACTGGCCTAGCAACTGCATAGGAAGCTGAGATAAACCACAGAGTAGTCTCATAGTGGGACCCTTCCAGATTGGAATTTTCATTTTGGGGTGTGTAGCAAAGGTAGAGAAGAAATTGCTAAGAGCTACAATTGGCATTGTTGTCATAGTTGTTTATAATAATTATTATTAATAATCGTAATCCCTTATGTTGCAAAGGACTTTATTATTACCAAAGATTTTTTTATACCCTGACTCAGCATATGCCCAGCAATTCCCCTAAGTTCCCCCTCTGATACTTTGTGGGTATAACTGCTTTCTTTAGGGATTCCTAGCTCATCAAAAGGTGTTTAAAGAAAATAGACGATTAGTTGTTAGGACTAAGTTGACAGTAACAAAAGACAGCTTGAGTTCCTGTGTGGAACAACAAAGCCCATTAGGGACATGAGCCATGACATAGCAGCAGAGTGCAGCATTTTTTATGCCCAACAGAAAGCCAGTTAGTCATGTTAACTGTCCTCCGTTTAGAAGTAGGTCAGAAGTTGAGAGGCAGTGAAGGGTAATGATTGGATATAGGCTGGAAGCTCACAAACCAGGGTACAATTCTGGCCTTCTCTTTCCTAGCTATGTAATCTTGAGCAAGTCTCTGAACCGTTTTTGACCTCAGAGAATTCATCTGTAAAATTGAAATAATAGGAGTACTTATCTCATAGAATTGTTGTGACCATTTAATTAGATAATATATAGAACAACTAGCCTAGTGCCTAGCACCTAACACCAAATGAATGGTAGCTTTTTTTTTTTTTTTTGAGATGGAGTCTTGCTCTGTCACCCAGGCTGGAGTACAGTGGCACAACTGTGGTTCACTGCAATCTCTGCCTCCCAGGTTCAAGCAATTCTCTTGTCTCAGCCTCCTGAGTAGCTGGGATTACAGTGTGCACCACCACGCCCAGCTAATTTTTGTATTTTTAGTAGAGACAGTATTTGACCATGGTGGCCAGGCTGGTCTCGAACTCCTGACCTCAAGTGATCTGCCTGCCTCAGCCTCCCAAAGTGCTGGGATTACAGGCATGAGCCACCACACCCAGCCATGGTAACTTTTTATAGGGATGATGTTAATAATTACTTATTAAGCTTCTGATATTTAATAGCATGTTTTCCTAATAGAGTAACTAATAGAATAGGTTACTCATAGCATACTAAAAAGATTAGTTAGGCCGGGCACGGTGGCTCATGCCTATAATCCCACCACTTTGGGAGGCCGAGGTGGGCAGATCACGAGGTCAAGAATCGAGACCATCCTGGCCAACATGGTGAAAACTTGTCTCTACTAAAAATACAAAAATTAGCTGGGCATGGTGGCGCATGCCTATAGTCCCAACTACTTGGGAGGCTGAGGTAGGAGAATCACTTGAACCCAGGAGGCGGAGGTAGCAGTGAGCCGAGATCGTGCTACTGCACTCCAGCCTGGCGACAGAGTGAGACTCTGTCTCAAAAAAAAAAAAGAAAAAAAAGAAAAAGTTGTTCCCCCAAGTTCAAAGTAAATGCTAATTTTGAACAAAATCAAAAGCAAATATAGTCAGCTTCACTATAATCTGGGAACTTACATATGCAGCCCATAAATATGCCTCAGAGTACAAAGAGCTTAGTATTTGAAAGGAGAGGACCTGCGTTCAAGTCTGAGCCCCGACAATTTCTGGTTGTACGACTGTGCATAAGAAATGTCCGTATTTGAGCTTTAGTGTTCTCATCTGTAAAAATGAAAATAAATGAATCCAATCTTAGGATAGCTTTAAGGTTTAGATAATATATGTGAAAGTGTTTTGAGAACTGTAAAATAATATTATTATGTATGCATTCTTCAGAACGAAATTTAGTAGCACATTCATTTTGTGTTCAAATAGCTTGGCTTTAAAGAAGCATCTCTTTAAGAATAATCTTTGTTGTGGCTTTATGTTACAGATGGGAAATGTATTTTAAAATTTATTTATGCCCTGACTAGTTGATTTTCCCATCTTTTAATCAAGACCAAACAGACTTTGGAAAAAAAAAAAAAAAAAAAGGCTGTGACCCTTGTATCATGTTACATCAAAACCTAATTGTTAAGTACTTGCTTAGTGCTCTGAGGTTTTTGGGATTTTAGGAGTCATTAAATAATACCCTTTCACTTAACTAGTTCAAGACTAATTGAAAGATATAAGACCAGTTGAAAGATAGACATAGCACTCAGGTGGGGATAAAAATATCACCAAAAAAGTTGATCAGAGATTGTGATTTGAGATTAGGCAGCCAAGAGCCTTGCTGATGTATTATTTGCCTGTAAATTAAACACACTTGTCCACTCAGTCCATGGTATAGCTGGACACTGCAGGCCCTCGTACCTTGTAACATGAGAGCAGGTTGGTTCCAGAAAAGGAAAAGGAAGGGGCTGAGCTCAGATCCTTCTCCCAAATTCACCAGGCAAATAAGTTCGTTCTCACCCCTGTGTGGGAGATGGGGAATACATCCAGAAGTCACTCCATGTGGATACATAAATGTGAAATAAATACTTCCCCAACAAGAGTTGTAAGTTTTATATTATTGACTCCTCACAACAACTCTGGGAGGCAAAAAAATGTCTCAATTTTATAAATAAACACTGAATTTGCCCAGGGTCATCAGACAGCTAGGAGGTTATAGCAATGGGAATCCAACCCAGGTATCCCTCCCTGGGATCACACTTCAACAGTTCCAGCCACTGGGGAACTCAGACCACACAGACAACATCTATTTACACATAAAGAAGGCACTGAATCGTAATAGCTTCCATGTGTCAGGCCCTTGATGGCTATTTCAACCCCTATAATAACCTTTCACCCAGTGGAGAAGGGAACTAGAGCACAAGTAAGCATCTTACTGGCTCGGCTAAGAGATTTGAATTTAAGTGTTTGTATTATATTTCCAGAGCTTAACTGCAATCCAGTTTACTCCATTGACTCGCCCTCAGACTTCTAAAAATGCAAAAATTAAAGCCTAGACAAGAAAAGTGACTCGTCCAAAGTCATACTGCTAGAGTCAGGACTGGAACCCATGTAGTCTGGTCCTTTATATCCTGATAACATTAGATAATGTACAGCCTTGGCAGTCAGCACAGAGGAATTCAGAGAGGAGAGGGTTTTCTGGAGTACATAGTCCATAACTGAAGGGGTGGATTTCCTAAAGCTTGGAGAAACTTATTTTGCTCTGTCTGTGTCTAATGTAGAGGATGAGACCTGCTTGTCCTTGACATTGGCGTAAGAGGTAAGACGAGAATGGATGAGGTTCTGGAGTTTGATCTCTGTGTGGACTCAAAGAGACTTACAGATTTTCTGCCAGCGTGGCAAAGGGTTGCTCCTGAGAGTCAGGCTATGCAGGGTCCCCTCAGCTCACAGTGATATCAGCACACAGTCTAGAGAATGAAGGTTATTGGTCACCAGAGGCAAGCAAACAAATACTAGACAAAATTTGGTAACGAGAGCTTTTCTGCCTTTAAGATGCTGGAACTTTCTCAAATGCAAATTTTACTTTAAAAGCAGGAATAGGCCAGGCGTGGTGGCTCACGCCTGTAATCCCAGCACTTTGGGAGGCCGAGGCGGGCGGATCACTAGGTCAGGAGATCGAGACCATCCTGGCTAACACGGCGAAACCCCATCTCTACTAAAAATACAAAAAAATCAGCCGGGCGTGGTGGTGGGCGCCTGTAGTCCTAGCTACTCTGGAGGCTGAGGCAGGAGAATGGCATGAACCCGGGAGGCGGAGCTTGCAGTGAGCCGAGATCATGCCCCTGCACTCCAGCCTGGGCGACAGAGCGAGACTCCATCTCAAAAAAAAAAAAAAACAGGAATATGTTTTGAGAAGCTTCTGTTGGTTTATTGTTTTCCAGTTCCACATATTGAACCTGAAGCCTGTAACTCATGGAATGAGAGAGAACCCTTTTAGGCTACTTGTAAGAGGTGGAGAGTTACTATGAAAATTATTAGGGAACCAGCGGAAGGCCTGGGTTCTGGTTCTGCCTCTACCACTTGCCTATGTGCTCGTAGACAAATCCAGTCTCTGGGTCTTGTTTCCTCACCTACAGAGTGGGGCTGATTTCCAAGTACTACTGCAATGCATTTCCGCCATAAACTGTTAAATGCATTAGGAACATTAAAAAGAAAAAGAAGAAAAAAATCCAACCTAACATTTTTTCTAAAAGTAAAATATTAGATCCAGACTTTCTTTTATTCAATTTCAAAATAAAAGCATTACCTCAGAAATATTTAATGTAAAAGATCTAACTTCCTCACATGATTGTGAGTTAATGTTTGTGTAAATATGTTACAAACTATGAAGAGCTATGCAAGTATTGCTGCTGCTATTCTTTTTAGTATTACTCACCTCCTGCCCTCAGGTCGCTCCCAACCTAATAGTACAGGTTGAGTACCCCTTATCTGAAGTGCATGGGACCAGAAATGTTTTGGATTTTGGATTTTTTCAGAGTTTGGAACATTTACCTACTGGTTGAGCATCCCAGATCAGAACATCCAAAATCTGAAATGCTCCAAAGAGCATTTGTTTTGAGCATCATGTCAGCACTCAAAAAGTTTTGGATTTTGAAATATTTTGGATTTTTACATTAGTGATACTCATCCTGTAGTTTATGCTCAGGTACTAAAAAGTGAGAGGCAGAATGATGTGACTAGAAAGAGCCCCAAAACAGAAGTCAGAAGCTGTGGGTATTGCATATGCAGTGCTGCATCTGCTCCTATTCAACCGTGTGACCTCGGCTAAGTCACTTGACCTCTCTAAGCCTCAGATCGCCCTTCTATGAAATGAAGGGGTTAGATAATTTGGCATTTAAGGAGCTTCCCCCCAACCCCAAACATTCCAGGATTCGCAGTGTGGCCTAGGATGAGAATCTGTCACATGGATTCACATTTTTCTCAACAGCAGTGATAGGCTTTTTAGAAAAGGAACCGAAGCCCAGGGAAGTAATAGAAACAGTATATGAAATTTCAGTCTGCTAAGAAAATTGATCTAGAAAGGAATAGCTCTGTTTGGCAAAGAACACCTGTCCCATTTTTGTTACATAAACATGCTTCACAAAGCCAATTTGCTAAATTAGTAAGCTAATGAGAAAATATATCCATTCAGGTTTTCTAAGTACAGTGAAGAAAATGTCAAGATGGTTGACTTTCCTTTTCTAACCATAGACAAAGTCAAGCCATACCTCTTATCTGAGAATGACCCTTCTCCCCCAAGGAGTCCCAAAAGGTGGGCTTCTTTGTTGATTTAGAGAGTCAATAATTCAGTAAAGTCCCAAGTAAATGGCACAACACAAGCTCAGATTGGGTTTTTGTATTCATATTTTATAAACATTTCAGGACTTTTTTCCTGACCCTTGACCTATTGCCATTCTTAAAGTGAAGATCTTATATCCCGGAAGCTTAGTTAGAAACAACTTCAGGATCATCTCATCCAACTTCTTTCTCTATGTGGAAACTACTCTCAGCAATTCCTCTGACAATATAATGTAGCGGGTTCCAAATCTAGACTGCCTTGATTCACAGCCTGGCTCTGCCCTTAATAGCTCTGAGACCTTGGGCAAGTTACTTAATCTGCTCCAGGGCTCAATTTCTCCATTGGCTTTATGGCTTAATGGGGATAATAATTGTCCTTACTTCAATGCAAAGGCATAAAAATGATATAATGGAATTTGGGAACTCAGCGGGAAGGTTGCAGGGGATGAGGGATAAAACACTATACATTGGGTACAATATACAGTGCCTGGGTGACGGGTGCACCAAAGTCTTAGAAATTACCATTAAAGAATGAACCCATGTAACCAAAAACCACCTGTTCCCCAAAAACTATTAAAATAAAATAAAATTAATATAATTGTCCCTACCTCAGATAACCTACCTTTTATATTGAAGTGCTTGGAATATACCTGGCACAAAGTAAATGCTCAATAAACATTAGCTATTGTAGTCATCATCTGCAAGTAAGCCCCTATTTGAGTGCTTCTGGGAACAGCAGAGAGTTGCCCCATCCCACCCTCCCTACCCCTCCATTTCCCCAAGGCAGCCTGTTGACATGTTAGTCAGAATCATTCATATTATCAGCTTTAGAGTCACACCTGAGTATGAAACCTTATTCTGTCTGCAGCCTTGGGCAAGATAACCTATGGTATCTTCATCCATAAAATGGAAAGAATCATACCTATTTCACTGAGCTGTTGTGAGGACTAGTTAAGGTACTATACGAAAAGTATATAAAGTACTTAGCATGGTTCCCAGCTACATAGTAGGCACTCAATAAATGATAGTTGCTGCTATGATGATGACTGAAGAACAAGAAAATAAAGAACAGAGAGAGGAGGGAGAAAGATAAGAGAAGCAGTAGTAGCCACATCGGCAGCTGCTGTCTGTCTGTAAAAAGTTGTTTCTGACTAGCTGGGTTCTGCTTCCCTGTCATTTTATTTCACCAGCCCTAGATGTATCCACCAGAGCTGCACAGAACACATCTTCTCTGTCTTCTACTTATCAGCCCTTCAGATATTCAAAGAGGGCTGACACAGCCCCCTCCCTACCCGTATAGCAACATCAACGCCACCACTTCTCAGTGCCCCCTCTCCAGGGAGGTATCTCCCATTCTTTAGCTGTCTCTCGGAGAACATAGTTTTTAGGCTCTTCCCTAAGCAGGAGGTCCCTCCTGGCATGCTCCATGTCCTTCTTGAACGGAGCCCAGAGCACTGCAGGACAGTTTCACAGCATGGCCACCATCTTGCTGGGGAGAAACATGATGTCCTACATCCCCCTAGGTTTCTCTCAATTGGTTTGTCCAAGCCAGGCAAATGAGAATGGAAATAGAGATTGTCCTTGCTTACTTTGAAATTCTTACCTAAAATGACCTTCAAAGAAAAAAAAATTGCTTGATTTTATTTTTAGGGCACCAGAGGGAGCAGTCAGCACAGCCGTGTTTGCTTCGAAGCAATCCAATGGTGACACAGCCTCACCGAGGCTGTAGACTAGACGGGGGTCTCCAGAGATGGAGGCATTACCTGATCAGGAAAAGGGGGGCACTCTTGCTGGGCAGTGGGGAAGAAACCAGAAAGATAGCCTAGTATAGATCAGGGTTCCAGGAGGTTTTGGTGAAAGAGCTGCAGCTTTGAAGTTAGAAAGATCAGGGCCCCTTCCCAGTCAGTAATGGCTACAACCCTACTGAGTACTCATTGGCTCAGACACTGTACCAGAGGCTGCACCAACATTATTCCATTTAACTATCATCACAACAACCTATGAAGGAGAAACTATGATTCCCATTTTACAGGTGAGAAAACTAGCTCTCAGGTTATATAATTTCTTCAAGGTCTTATTGGTAGGAAGTGACAGACCTAGGATTTGACTCTAGGTTTGCTTCACTCTTTTTAACCTCTGTGCTGTATAGACACTTATTAACCATATGGCTGTAAACAAGTGGTAACCACTTTGAGCTTCAATTTAATCATCTCCACTCTCTTGCATAGTTGTTGTATGGATATGTTGTCTGGCATATAGTAGGCATTCAAGAAATTTTAGTTTCCTCTTTCTCAAATTCCAGCTCTCCCACTCAAAGTGACCAAAGAAAGCCACTTTTCTTGGACGCAACTTTCTCATATGAAAACTGGGTGTGGTTTATGAACCTCTAATCTTGCATATGACAACCCCAGCATGGTGCAACTCAGGCCCGATACTTCAGCTTCCCACCCTCTTTTGCTTCCTAGCACACTATTACAATGATGGTTTCTCCCAGCAAACATCATATTTACAAGCCACAAATAACAAAGTAGAAGATGCTGGAAGATCTCTGGCATATTAATTAAGAACAATATCAAAAACAGCTGGGCAGAAAATGCCAACGAATGAGAAGCAGAAGCAGTGTAGCTCTGTTTGTTGACAGAAGCCAATGAGTATTGTACGTTAATTGGGGAAGTGGGTAAACATTTGCCAGCAGCTTGCCCCTCAGTGCATTGGAAGATAGACAGCAGGCTAGGCCCTTCCCACTCCTTGCCTGTCCATCTGCCCACAACCCAAGAGATACAAATACAGTGTGCTTTGCTCTGAGTTCCTTATAAGCAGAGAGGATTCCAGGGGCGGATGTGTCTTTTTAATGACCCTCCTGAGCATACCAGGTTTCCATCTAGATACAGCTGAAGATAGTTTCCCCTTCCGCTTGCCAGCATGCCTTTGATACTTGGCCTTGGCCCCCAGGGCCTCCGCTTCCCCATATCCCCCACCCCTCCATGGAAGAAGACACCAGAACCATCTTATTAGGAGCAGCTTGAGTTAAGCAGAAGATAAGATTGCCTGCCTCAGGTGCTGCAGTCAGGCCCAGAGCAGCAGAGCAGCAGCCTCAGCCTGACTAGAGATTGTTTGCCCTCTCATCACACACTTGGAGTTGCCCATTTATCTGTGTGTCCACCATCTTTACAGTTGCTCTCACACACAGCAGCCATTATGGAACACCTGTTCTGGGCAAGACACTTTGCTAATTATATATTTTTTCTCATTTAATTCTCACAATGAGTCCTGCAAGGTTGATACTAACTACAAAGCCACAAAGCTGATAGCCGACACAGCTGTAATTTAAACTAGAGTCTTTCTAATTCCAAAGCCTGTGTCCTTTCCACTAAACCAGTATTACTCAACTTTTAAACATTATGACCTCTTTTGATAAACAGGAAAGTTTTGTTTCTTCTCTCACTCACAGATTCAGAAGACCTTCATGTCCCATCCCTACCCCTTGCCTAGGAGGGCATAAACCTAATTTAGGATCCCTGTATGATTAACGTATCCCACTGAGCCAAGATTTTGTCTAGCTTGACTTTCAATAGTTCATATTACAAAATTATGATTTTTTTAATTTTTAAGATATAAAGTTTTATTATGACATTGACTCTTTTTTTTCCAAACTAAATATACCATCAACAAGGATATGATATGCCTCCCCTCACCAGGGGAGATATTCATCATTGGGCATAGTGGAATGGCCATTCTACAGTTTATAATGTAGTTCTAAGAGGAAGATCAGCCCCAAAGACTTAGCTGTAGTCCCACCAAGCAGAAAAGTCCCTCCCCTCTATTAGGGGCTAACCAAGCAGAGGTCCCTAGGAATGCCAGTCAGTTGTTAACCAGCACCTTTCCCAAGGGCCCCCTGTTCTGCCAGCCAGGCGGAGCTGTGCAGGAAAGGTACCTCCCCCAAACTCAACTACGAGATTCGATTTTCCTGAGCCCTGGTTTCCTCACTTATAAAATGAGAATAACACCTGCCTTGCAGGTTATTTTGAAGATCAACTAAGATACTGTGAGACTCTTCATTGCCAGTGCATAGTTTCAGAATCAGTGTGCATAGATAAAATGAAGGCCATGTAGAGGATATAGTGCTTGTTTCACTCTTTTGAATATGTGTTCTTCATCTTTTTAGGTAACTCAACTGGACCCAAATAAATCATTATTGGAGGTAAAGTTGTTCCCTCAAGAAACCCTTTTCCTTGAAGCAAAAGAGTAAACACGGCCCAGCGGTGGAACCAGCCATTCCTTGACAAGCCAGCAGCCTGCGTCAGGAGAAGGGCTCCTCGCCAACCCACCCACACGCTCGTCTCACTCAATTCAGTGTCACACTTCTGCCTCTTGCAAAATTGCTGGAAAAAGTAATAATAAATATAGCTACTTAAGATTTCCCATCCATGAGTATATATTCCCAACCCTTATTACAGAGAATTACAACTCTGCCACCCTCCCCTACCCCCTGTACGTCACCCTCCTTCAATGACGAATACATTGTTCAAGTGTGAGTGATCACTAAATAGAATTTTTACCTCTCCAGTGCCCATCTTTTCCCCACAGTGTCTAGGACAGTTCTGTCTGTTCTGTGACGCCAGGATGCTGTATATTTAATATATGTCTCTTTATTTTCATGACTGAATTTCTACTTCATCACCTAATTTTAAGGGGCAGAGGGAAAAAAAGTCAAATGAGACATTGTCGGCATGGAGATTAAACATTGTAGGAAAAAAGTATACCATTTTTGTTAGTACTTTCTGATGGCTTTACTAAGATGGAAGGTTTTGTTTGAGGACTGAATTTGACATATATGCAAGATATTTATTTACTGCTGCTGCCTTGGGTCTCCAGGTCCTACCTAGGAGGTATTTGCTGTTCCACTGCAGCATAGGGAAACTGTTCAAGCACACAGTGTAAATGTTGAGATCACGTGCAGAGAGGCCAGTACCAAAACTTCAGTATCTGGCCCAGTGGCAAGAGGCTACTGTTAGGTTTGCATTTGGGCAGTTAGAACCTCACAGATACCAGCCCCCAAGTTGCTAGTCCATCAGTGTAAACTGAACACAATTCTCTCTTGCTTTCTCTCTCTCTACTCCCTCACACATTTGGACCTTGTCACTTGGTGTTTAAGCACCTTGTCTATCAACAAAATCTGATCAGCAGCCCCATGGACTCTCCTGTAATAAGGAACTTACTCTATTATTTTATTCTTTTAATGTTTTAGTATTTGATATTGGACTCAAATGAAAGGGATCTCATTCTGTGGCTGAAAAATCAGACTTCATATGCTGAAGAGAGCAAACTTGGGGACTCAACTCAGAAGACATGTGTTGCCTGAAACCTGCATATAATAATTTTTGATTTGATTTAGTAAGTGTGGATTTTTCTTAATCTAAAGATTTGGGTTTTGGGGTTTAGATCGTGGGAACACCGTTTATACCTTCACAGCCAGTGATTTATTTTTAGTCTTGAAATATTTCTCCATATCTGTTTTTGTGTCACCTGTGGGTTTTATCCTAGGGGTTAGGATGCTGATTTTAACATTTTGTACTTGTCCAAAAAAGAGTTCAAGTGCTGGGTTTGTTCCCCAGCCTCGGCCAAGGGGTTCTCAGAAGACTCTAACCAAAGCTGGAGATAGGCCTGCTCATTTTCCTTCTGCCCAGAAGTGGATGTTGGCTAGGAAAATTACACCTTGTGTCTTCTCTGATGCTCCAACCAGGGACCTCTCCAGATTACTATCTAGCATAGACTAGTGCTACATCTGCCTAGGTATGGGCTTTCTCTGGCACCAGGGGTCTCTCTAGGGAGGCCGAGAGACCCATGGGTCTCCCTTCGGGGGGGTGTTCAGGGGAGTTCAAACTGAACACTTCTATCCAGCTCTATTCCTGTCTTCCTAATCTAATGGCTCTACAGGATAGTCATTTCCAGTGCTACAGATGCACCAGGGCACCACCTCTTTTTTTTCTACGTAGACCTTGCTCTGTAGCTGCTGTGAAGAAGCTGCAGCCCTGAACTCAGGTCATACTCAGGAACAGCAGCAGGGGTGTGGATGGGGCTTGAGGGAAGGTACTCTGAATTCACCTTCATGTTTAACCTGTTCCATCTGACTTGGGTTTCTTCATTATATTGTTCCCTCCCACTCACCTTCACTTCTGTATTACAACAATATAGACTGTACTCTAAAGCCAATTTCATGGAAGTTATTAAATGCTACTTGAATGTGTGTGAAGTTGACACAACCTTTTTCAACCTGCCTTGGAAAGTTCTTCTGGCCTACTCAGCCCCATGATTTCCTATGCTCTAGGACTCATAACTGGGAAAGGCCTCAGCTAATTGTCACTGTTCGCTCAGGACATGATGGTCTACTAAGCTTCAGACAAAAGGCCAAAGCAATTTTATACCTTTTCATACAAGCAGAGCATTAAAATGACTTCCTATCACCGCAGAAATAGCAGTGTCCTCTGCAGTTCTTCCTCCTACCATTAGGCTTCCTTGGGCTTTATATCCCAGCCTCCAGGCCCAGTAAGTGAATCAATCTGAATATTTGCTCGGCATTCTTATGCCCAACTATTGACAGTGAAGCTCCAGGACTCTGTCCTTCCCCATTCCAGTTTACTCCCTAGTGTTCTTGGACTGCTGGATGTGCAGTTGCAGCATTAGTTTGAAAGTTAAAGGAAGTGTTGCCAATTTCCCATTGCCTTTAAGAAGGTGCAGGGATTTTTTTGGAGGTTTCTGGTTTGGGATGTTGCCATTCTCTGGCACTACTAGTTTTATAGCACACACAGATGTTCATCTCTGGATTGTAAGCATCCAGAATCAAAGTTGAACGAGAGCATCTTTTATGTAATCTATCTCTTTAACATAAGAGAGTAAGATTTAGGCTTTTATAGATTTTACTGGCTGCTTACATTAGAAACATATTAGTCACATAATAACATCTAAGTGTGTGGTCAGTGGAATAGCTTTTTAAGAGGTGGAGAGTTCTGGCGAATTTCCCCCAAAGTATAGACTTGCTCTGTCGCTCAGGCTGGAGTGCAGTGGCACGATCTCGGCTCACTGCAACCTCCATCTCCTAGGCTCAAGCAATTCTCCTGCCTCAGCCTCTCGAGCAGCTGGGATTACAGGCATGTGCCACCATGCCCAGCTAATTTTTGTATTTTTAGTAGAGACAAGGTTTCACCATGTTGACCAGGCTGGTCTAGAACTCCTGACCTCAGGTAATCCGCCCACCTCGGCCTCCCAAAGTGCCAGGATTACAGGCGTGAGCCACCGTGCCCGGCCAAGAATCTCTAAATTTTATATTCAAGAACGGATCTTGGAATCCTCTACAGTTGTACATAAAAAGTTAAACGTCACTTTGGGAGGCAAAGGCAGGAGGATTGCTTGAGGCCAGGAGTTCAAGACCAGCCCTGACCACATACCAAGACCCTGTCTCTAAAAAATAAATAATAAAACTTTTTAATTAGCCAGGCATACTGGTCCTTGCCTGTAGTCCCAGCTACTGTAGAGGCTGAGGCAGAGTGGTCACTTGAGCCCAGGAGTTCAAGGCTACAGTGAGCCATAATAGTGCAACTGCTACTCTGGCCTAGGCATCAGAGTAAGACCTCATCTCTTAAAAAAAAAAAGTTAAACATGTATTTTCCTGGAAAGGGAATCTGTATTCATGAGATTCTCAGTGGGACCTATTGATCAAAAAATTTTAAGAATCACCATTTACATCATTCTATTTGGGGAGAAGAATCTGTCCATTCTTTTTATCAAGCCATATTTTTATCTAAAAGAAACCTCCAGAGGATGAAATACAATCAAGAGACTTTCTTGCCTTGAATATCTCTGCATTTAGTATTTTGTCCTTGTCTCAAATAATCTGCTTTGGAAGGTGACACTTAACCCCAACTGGCCATACAGCTCCTCACTGCTGCATTTTGAAAGAAAATGTTAATAAAAGAGACATGATCTCCAGTCTTCAGTCTATAAACTCTTTATATGCTGTCTGTTAGTTGGGGTTCTTGGCTCTCAGAGGTGGTATGATGTGTGGTTAAGAACACAGCCTCTGGAACCATGTCGCCTGAGTCTGAGCCACTCCTCCACTTACTAGCAACGTGTCCTTAAGAAGTCATTTCGCATTTACATTCCTGTGCCTCAACTTTTTAACTATAAATTGAAAATAACAGCACCTGGTTGATAAGGTTTTATGAAGATTAAGTGAATTAATGTGGAGCAGTTAGGAAGCTATTACCAGTTCTGTAAACTGATGGGATTATCATAGGAAGGGAGAGTGGGTGATGGCAGCAGTGAGAAGTGTCTGTTTATGGGCGAGGACACAGAAAATGTGAAAAGTAGACACAGGAAGTCCAGGAGCACTGCTCTAGGACCCATCAGAGAAGGGTCAGAGAGCCCTGCACAATGTCACTGTGTTCTGGGTGTCTACAGAAAAGCCTAGAACATGATGTGAAGAGAGGAGGAGGAGAACGAACTTGCTGGGCACTTACAGTGTGCCCGATACTGTGCTCGGAGCATTACAGACCTCTTTCCTCGTGTAACCTCACAATAACTCTGTGAGATGGTGGTCTTGGCCCTATTTTGAAGAGGGAACACGCTCAAAGAGGTGAGATGATTTGCCTGAGTTCAACAGCTTGTAAAGAACAGAGCAGAGTTTTGGACCAAGACCTTTGACTCAAAAACGCCTGCTGTGTTTATGACAATACGGTGTCTTCAAGGAAAGTATCATATCTGACCAAGGCATTTCTTTTTTTTTTTTTTTTTTTTTTTTTTTCTGTAAAGACAAGGTCTTGCTCTGTTGCTCAGGCTGGTCTTGAACTTCTAGGCTCAAGCAGTCCTCCCGCCTCAGCCTACCAGTGTTGGGATTACAGGAGTGAGCCACCATACCCAGCCTAATGCGTTGCAATTAATAATGGCAATAATAATAACATTTTTAAAGTATTCGTGGATGCTAAGAGGGGTAAAGTCATATTTTTATAGTAAACTCAGCTCTCCAAAATACTCATTCTTCAAACGGTTCTTAGTGCTACTGTTATATAGAAATGTGTCAGGACGATCAAACTACTCTGAGCTACGAGAGGAAATTCAAAACAACAGGAAAGAAGTTAAAAACTTTGAAAAAAAATTAGAAGAATGGATAACTAGAATAACCAACGGAGAGAAGGGCTTCAAGGAGCTGATGGAGCTGAAAGCCAAGTTTCGAGAACTACGTGAAGATTGCAGAAGCCTCAGTAGCAGACGCGATCAACTGGAAGAAAGGGTATCGCTGATGGAAGATGAAATGAATGAAATGAAGAGAGAAGGGAAGTTTAGAGAAAAAAGGATAAAAAGAAATGAACAAAGCCTCCAAGAAATTTGGGACTATGTGAAAAGACCAAACCTACGTCTGATTGCTGTACCTGAAAATGATGGGGAGAATGGAACCAAGTTGGAAAACACTCTGCAAGATATTATCCAGGAGAACTTCCCCAATCTAGCAAGGCAGGCCAGCATTCAGATTCAGGAAATACAGAGAACACCACAAAGATACTCCTCGAGAAGGGCAACTCCAAGACACATTATTGTCAGATTCACCAAAGTTGAAATGAAAGAAAAAATGTTAAGGGCAGCCAGAGAGAAAGGTCGGGTTACCCACAAAGGGAAGCCCATCAGACTAACAGCTGATCTCTCAGCAGAAACTCTACAAGCCAGAAGAGAGTGGGGGCCGATATTCAACATTCTTAAAGAAAAGAATTTTCAACCCAGAATCTCCTATCCCGCCAAACTAAGCTTCATAAGTGAAGGAGAAATAAAACACTTTACAGACAAGCAAACGCTGAGTGATTTTGTCACCACCAGGCCTGCCCTAAAAGAGCTCCTGAAGGAAGCACTAAACATGGAAAGGAACAACCGGTACCAGCCACTGCAAAAACATGCCAAATTGTAAAGACCATCGAGACTAGGAAGAAACTATAGCAACTAACGAGCAAAATAACCAACTAACATCATAATGACAGGATCAGATTCACACATAACAATATTAACGTTAAATGTAAATGGGCTAAATGCTCCAATCAAAAGACACAGACTGGCAAACTGGATAAGGAGTCAGGACCCATCAGTGTGCTGTATTCAGGAAACCATCTCACGTGCAGAGACACACATAGACTCAAATAAAGGGATGGAGGAAGATCTATCAAGCAACTGGAAAACAAAAAAAGGCAGGGGTTGCAATCCTAGTCTCGGATAAAATAGACTTTAAACCAACAAAGATCAAAAGAGACAAAGAAGGCCATTACATAATGGTAAAGGGATCAATTCAACAAGAAGAGCTAACTATCCTAAATATATATGCACCCAACACAGGAGCACCCAGATTCATAAAGCAAGTCCTGAGTGACCTACAAAGGGACTTAAACTCCCACACAATAATAATGGGAGATTTTAACACCCCACTGTCACATTAGACAGATCAACGAGACAGAAAGTTAACAAGGATATCCAGGAATTGAACTCAGCTCTACATAAAGTGGACCTAATAGACATCTACAGAACTCTCCACCCCAAGTCAACAGAATATACATTTTTTTCAGCACCACACCACACCTATTCCAAAATTGACCACATAGTTGGAAGTAAAGCTCTCCTCAGCAAATGTAAAAGAACAGAAATTATAACAAACTGTCTCTCAGACCACAGTGCAATCAAACTAGAACTCAGGATTAAGAAACTCACTCAAAACCGCTCTACTACATGGAAACTGAACAACCTGCTCCTGAATGACTATTGGGTACATAATGAAATGAAGGCAGAAATAAAGATGTTCTTTGAAACCAACGAGAACAAAGACACAACATACCAGAATCTCTGGGACACATTCAAAGCAGTGTGTAGAGGGAAATTTATAGCACTAAATGCCCACAAGAGAAAGCAGGAAAGATCCAAAATTGACACCCTAACATCACAATTAAAAGAACTAGAAAAGCAAGAGCAAACACATTCAAAAGCTAGCAGAAGGCTAGAAATAACTAAAATCAGAGCAGAACGAAGGAAATAGAGACACAAAAAACCCTTCAAAAAATTAATGAATCCAGGAGCTGGTTTTTTGAAAGGATCAACAAAATTGATGGACGCTAGCAAGACTAATAAAGAAGAAAAGAGAGAAGAATCAAATAGATGCAATAAAAAACGACAAAGGGGAGATCACCACCGCTCCCACAGAAATACAATCTACCATCAGAGAATACTACAAACACCTCTATGCAAATAAACTAGAAAATCTAGAAGAAATGGATAAATTCCTCGACAAATACACCCTCCCAAGACTAAACCAGGAAGAAGTTGAATCTCTGAATAGACCAATAACAGGTTCTGAAATTGTGGGAATAATCAATAGCTTACCAACCAAAAAGAGTCCAGGACCTGATGGATTCACAGCTGAATTCTACCAGAGGTACAAGGAGGAACTGGTACCATTCCTTCTGAAACTATTCCAATCATAGAAAAAGAGGGAATCCTCCCTAACACATTTTATGAAGCCAGCATCATCCTGATACCAAAACCTGGCAGAGACATAACCAAAAAAGAGAATTTCAGACCAATATCCTTGATGAACATTGATGCAAAAATCCTCAATAAAATACTGGCAAACCGAATCCAGCAGCACATCAAAAAGCTTATCCACCATGATCAAGTGGGCTTCATCCCTGGGATGCAAGGCTGGTTCAACATACGCAAATCAATAAATGTAATCCAGCATATAAACAGAACCAAAGACAAAAACCACATGATTATCTCAATAGATGCAGAAAAGGCCTTTGACAAAATTCAACAACGCTTCATGCTAAAAACTCTCAATAAATTAGGTATTGATGGGACGTATCTCAAAATAATACGAGCTATCTACGACAAACCCACAGCCAATATCATACTGAATGGGCAAAAACTGGAAGCATTCCCTCTGAAAACTGGCACAAGACAGGGATGCCCTCTCTCACCGCTCCTATTCAACATAGTGCTGGAAGTTCTGGCCAGAGCAATCAGGCAGGAGAAGGAAATAAAAGGTATTCAATTAGGAAAAGAGGAAGTCAAATTGTCCCTGTTTGCAGATGACATGATTGTATATCTAGAAAACCCCATGTCTCAGCCCAAAATCTCCTTAAGCTGATTAGCAACTTCAGCGAAGTCTCAGGATACAAAATTAATGTACAAAAATCACAAGCATTCTTGTACACCAATAACAGACAAACAGAGAGCCAAATCATGAGTGAACTCCCATTCACAATTTCTTCAAAGAGAATAAAATACCTAGGAATCCAACTTACAAGGGATGTGAAGGACCTCTTCAAGGAGAACTACAAACCACTGCTCAATGAAATAAAAGAGGATACAAACAAATGGAAGAACATTCCATGCTCATGGGTTGGAAGAATCAATATTGTGAAAATGGCCATACTGCCCAAGGTAATTTATAGATTCAATGCCATCCCCATCAAGCTACCAATGACTTTCTTCACAGAATTGGAAAAAAACTACTTTAAAGTTCATATGGAACCAAAAAAGAGCCCGCATCGCCAAGTCAATCCTAAGCCAAAAGAACAAAGCTGGAGGCATCACGCTACCTGACTTTAAACTATACTACAAGGCTACAGTAACCAAAACAGCATGGTACTGGTACCACAACAGAGACATAGATCAATGGAACAGAACAGAGCCCTCAGAAATGATGCCGCATAGCTACAACTATCTGATCTTTGACAAACCTGACAAAAACAAGAAATGGGGAAAGGATTCCCTATTTAATAAATGGTGCTGGGAAAACTGGCTAGCCATATGTAGAAAGCTGCAACTGGATCCCTTCCTTACACTTTATACAAAAATTAATTCAAGATGGATTAAAGACTTATATGTTAGACCTAAAACCATTAAAATCCTACAAGAAAACCTAGGCAATACCATTCAGGACATAGGCGTGGGCAAGGACTTCATGTCTAAAACACCAAAAGCAATGGCAACAAAAGCCAAATCGACAAATGGGATCTCATTAAACTAAAGAGTTCTGCACAGCAAAAGAAACTATCATCGAATGAACAGGCAACCTACAGAATGGGAGAAAATTTTTGCAACCTACTCATCTGACAAAGGGCTAATATCCAGAATCTACAATGAACTCAAACAAATTTACAAGAAAAAAACAAACAACCCCATCAAAAAGTGGGCAGAGGACATGAACAAACACTTCTCAAAAGAAGACATTTATGCAGCCAGAAAACACATGAAGAAATGCTCATCATCACTGGCCATCAGAGAAATGCAAATCAAAACCACAGTGAGATACCATCTCACACCAGTTAGAATGGCCATCATTAAAAAATCAGGAAACAACAGGTGCTGGAGAGGATGTGGAGAAATAGGAACACTTTTACACTGTTGGTGGGACTGTAAACTAGTTCAACCATTGTGGAAGTCAGTGTGGCGATTCCTCAGGGATCTAGAACTAGAAATACCATTTGACCCAGCCATCCCATTACTGGGTATATACCCAAAGGACTATAAATCATGCTGCTATAAAGACACATGCACACGTATGTTTATTGCGGCACTATTCACAATAGCAAAGAGTTGGAACCAACCCAAATGTCCAACAACGATAGACTGGATTAAGAAAATGTGGCACATATACACCATGGAATACTATGCAGCCATAAAAAATGATGAGTTCGTGTCCTTTGTAGGGACATGGATGAAACTGGAAAACATCATTCTCAGTAAACTATCGCAAGGACAAAAAACCAAACACCACATGTTCTCTCTCATAGGTGGGAATTGAACAATGAGAACTCATGGACACAGGAAGGGGAACATCACACTCCGGGGACTGTGGTGGGGTGGGGGGAGGGGGGAGGGACAGCATTAGGAGATATACCTAATGCTAAATGACGAGTTAATGGGTGCAGGAAATCAACATGGCACATGGATACATATGTAACAAACCTGCACATTGTGCACATGTACCCTAAAACCCTAAAGTATAATAAAAAAAAAAAAAAAAAAAAAAAAGAAATGTGTCAGGAGCTAGAATTTAAGCAATACCTTTTAAGTGCATGCAGTGATTTAAGACGGATCCTATATATTCTACTTATATTGACATCTTCAAAATCCATTCTCTGCTCCTTCAACCTTCATCCCACTACCTTTTCTTCCCTTCAGACCTTATTGTCTGTCACTTGAGTTATAAAACTACACCCTAGGCCGGGCGCGGTGGCTCATGCCTGTAATCCCAGCACTTTGGGAGGCCAAGGCAAGTGGATCGTCTGAGATCGGGAGTTCAAGACCAGCCTGACCAACATGGAGAAACCCCGTCTCTACTGAAAATACAAAATTAGCTGGGCATGATGGTGCATGCCTCAAATCCCAGCTACTCAGGAGGCTGAAGCAGAAGAGTCGCTTGAACCCGGGAGGCGGAGGTTGCGGTGAGCTGAGATCATGCCATTGCACTCCAGCCTGGGTAACAAGAGTGAAACTCCATCTTAAAAAAAAAAAAAAAAAAAAAAAACTGCATCCTAATTGATCTCCCTTTCTCCAGTCCCTTCTATTATAGACTGGTCACCACACAACTGCCAAAAAGAGCTTTCTAAAACACCTGCTTCACTGTGTCACACCCTGCTTTGATCCTCTCAAAGGCTTGCTGTTGCCCTCCAAATAAAATCCAAACTCTTGGCTTGGATTTAAAACTCTGTCATCTGGCCCCTACCTCCCTCCCCATCTGTATCTCCAGCCATGCCCTCAACACACACCCTGAGCTACCTGCAGTTTCCTGAAAGTGCCAGTTCTCTGTCATCTCTGGCCTTGCACACTGTGTCCTCTGCCCTAATAGACTCCTACCATCCATCCATCCTTCACTTTCAGTTTATACTTCACTTCCTTCAAGATGTTTTCTTGACCATTGCCACACCCTCCTCACACTCCTCGGGTTAGACACAGGAGTGCTGTGAGTCTTCAGACTTCTTGCTGCCCTTTTCATAGCACTGGATCACTCTGAACTGTAACTCTCAGCTTGCATACTCTTTCTCCCCTAACCCCCAGACTGGGACCCCCGCAAAGGGCCTGAGTCACTTCATATTCTTGAAGCCTAGTAAAATGGCTAGTACATAATAAGCACACAGTAAGTTTGGATTTATTAACTGAATTTATAAAAATAAATAATGGCATCCATGTACTAATTAGATGTCCACTTCCATCTCTAGCATCCAACTCGTGGGAACATTGAGAGGGCAGAGACCAGATCTTAATCATCTGTTTATTTCCAGAGTCAGCCCAGGATCTGGCACATAACAGTCACACACCCAATGGTTACTGAACTGTTAATTAATTGGAGCTGAAGCAAAACCAACTGGAGCTGCTGAGGAAAGAAAAAGAGTAAAGGAATTGGTTTTGAGTACCTAGGTAAGCCCAGCACCAATGCTAGGGACTTAATATACTCTGTCCTCCCATGCCATTCTCAGAATTATTCTGTGATGTTGGTACTATTATTATCCTTACTTTACAGCTAAGAAAACATTCAGAGAGATTGTGTCACTTGTCTCAGAGGCACAGGTAGTAGGGAGAGGAGCTGGGCTTCTACTCTGGATCTGTGCCCAAAGCTCATGCTTGCTCTTTTCCCTCATTGATGAGGTCCCCGTTCCTGAGATGCTTCAGTGGTGGAACTTCTAACCCACAGAGAGTAGAGTATAATAAAAATCCTCACACATTCCCACCCCCCTTGCTTTCTAGGATACTGTACTGCCCTCATTTTCCTCTCACCCCTCTGAAAGATCCTTCTCTGTCTCTTATGTAGGGTTTTCTGCCTGCCTATTAAACGTCAGCAGCCCCTGAGTTCCTTCCTCAGTTCGCTGCTCTTCTCTTAAACTCTCCTTAGATAAGAGGCAATTTGTACTTTGATTTTGCGTAAGGTCTAAACTCCATGAGAGTAGGGTCAATCTGACTTGTCTTATCCTCATCACAGGTCTGACCCTGCATAGGTGCTTGATAAGTACCTATTGATAATATAGTGAACACTTATATCATGTTTATTGTATGCCGGTCACTATGAGATTTATTTGTTTTAACTCGTTTACTCCTCACAACAACCGTATAAACTAGGAGCTATTATCCTCACCTTATTTGTGAGCAAGCTGAGGCACAAGAGGTAATTTGCCTACATTCACAAAGCTAGTAAACGAAGGATCCAGGATTCAAGCACAGGCAGTTTGGCTCCAGAGTTCAGGCTAGTACTATACTTCACTATTTCTCCAGGAAGGCTCCCCAACCCCCAGGACAAGTCAAAGTCCTCTTCTAGTCCCTTTCTTTGCCCCTAGCAAAGCAGTTATCACATTATTGTGATTACCTGTACACAAGTCTCCCTCTCTGGATCCTGACAGGTCCATCTTCACAGGACCTGACACAGGGCACAGACAATAAGTGTTACATGAATGAATGAACTCCAAAACTACCCTATGAGGTGGATCATAGCATACCTGTTTCATACATTGATAAACTGAGGCTTAGAGCAGTTAAGTCATTTGCCCAAAGTCTCATAACTACTATATGACATATCCATGACCCATGATTGAGCCTGTCTATCTCCAAAGCAAATATTTTTCCCACCATGCATTTCTGGCAGACCAGCATTTAATTTAAGTACTACTTAAGTACCTTTGCCTTATGGAGAGCAGGTTAGCTTTGACTCATCCATTCATTGTTGTCTTTAAACACCAGATCATCAGCCTCTACCTTTGACCCAAAACTTCCAAGCTGGAGTGGGTTGGGGCCACCAATTTCAGGGTGGTGCTAGAAGAGTTCCAGGAGCTGTGGGAACCCAGAGGAGGCCCCCAATCTGGGCTGTCAGAAAGGCTTCTGGGAATAGGTAAACCCCATCTGGGAGCCTGGTAGTCTGAGATCCCGGAATTAGAAAAAGGAGGCATCCTACAGGATCAGAATGGAGCTTGCCCTTCTGGGATCAGATCTCCAGGCTCCTGGAAATGTTACCTGCCTTACACACTGGTAACATTTGTATAGGACTTCTGAGGAGACAACAAGGAGAGTCTTACTGAAACTTTTCTCTGATTTGGGGGTCAGGTGGAAGCACAGGTAAGGGGAACCAGGTGGGCAGTCAGGAACTTTGGTATATTCCCAGAGATGGGCACCAAGGGCTCAGCTGAGCATCTCACACGAGAATCATAATCTTCCTAACTGTGTTTACATAGTCCTTGTCTCATTTCAGATCATTTCCAAATGCAGTAGGTCTACCTTTCCTCATTCTATAGATGGAGAAACAGGCTCAGAGCAGTGAAGTGACTTGCCACAGCCTCCATTCTGGCATGCCTTTAACCATAGCAAGCATCAGTGAGGAACTAGTTTGTGCAGCTATCACTTGGATGCCTTGGTTTCTTCCAGCTGTGCATTTTATGCATCTTTTACATGTTGCAGGAGGTCACGGGCTCAGAGAGAAGAACACATTCTCTGCAATAAAAGTGTCACTGTGTCATGGGGGCATGGAGCCCAACCCCTGCCTTTGGGGAGCCCCACTAGAAGCCAGCAGTGCTAGGGTGTGCCCCAAAGAGTGGAGGCCCTGAGAAGAGATGGGGTGAAGGGGGGCAGGTACACTTCCCATAGAGGCTTGGGGCAGGCCCGGGGCTGTGTTGCTCCCTGTTTGCTGGGGCAGCACCACTTTGTGCCTTGTGGCAAACAGGTTCTGGTTAATGGAGCTTCTGGAGAGGGTGGTAAGTGGAGTGGATGAAGTGACCTAGGGAAGGAGATGGCCCAGAATCTCTCTGGGATCTTGAGCATCCCAGGCCAGTAAAGGGTCTGGGCCATGCAAATCTGCCAGAATTCTGGTTCTGAAGGGAGTTTTAAGATTATGGTTCAAAATCAGAGGCACCTGAGAAGGCACCTCCTATTGCCAGATCCCAGCTCCCCAGTCTTCCTTCTCATGAAGGCAGAAGGGTGCTGAGAAGGGAACTGTTCCTCTCTGGACTGAAGGCAGGGAGGGATTCACTCATTCAGTAACTGCCTAATAAATAATAGCCAGCACTTCTTGAGTGTTTGCTTTATGTCAGGCACTGAGAAGGACTTTACATGAATTGCATTATTGAATCCTCACAATGACCCAATGAAAGTTTTGCTTCTACCCCATGTTACATGTAATAAATGCAGGACTCCAGCCCAGCTCAGTTTCCACACTAGTAGCCCTGCTCAGCCCAGGCCCTGTGACCAGAGGTGCTGAGGACACTTGAAGGGGCTGTCAAGCATTTGACTGGCAGTGAGAACACAGGGTAGTCCATCCTGGGGGGTAAAGGAGGCTGTAGGTGCACAGAAGGGAGTGAAGAAGCCCCTAAAGAAAGAGGCTTCTTTCAAACAGCGAAGGAAAAGCTCCCTTCCTTGTGCCCCAACCCCCGGGGCCAGTTCAGGGAACTGGGGAGGGAAAGGGGCCTCAATCCCACCACTTCCAAGTCTCCAACCAGCTCTCTCCTGAAGACCCAAAGAACAGTTCTCACCCGTCCCCCCACTGGCTGTATGCCCCTGGGAAAGTCACCTGCTCTCTATACCTCAGTTTCCTCTGGTATAAATCAGAGGTAAAGATGGGTAACTGTGTGGCATCGGAGAGGGTAGAATGCAGAGGTACTTGGAGAGTTTGCGGAGTCAGTGTGTGCCTATTGTGCCTTTGACAAGATCTCTGAGGCTGGGTCGTAAAGGGTGAGTAGAAGTTCTCCAGGTAACTGACTGGCCTGGGACTGGGAATCTGTAGGAGGCAGGCATATGTGCATCAGTGCCACAGCAAGCCTGGAGTCCCTACCGCCCAGCGCAGCAGGCTGTCTGCTTGTGAGCCAGCTCCTCCACCCCGACCCTGCCAGGAAAGAGTTATGTTGGGCTGTGCACCAACTAGTATCGAGCTTCAAGTTGAAGAAGGATGGGCCAGGCAGGCCCTGAGCCAGTCAGGTAGCTAGAAACTCCCTAGTCCACACACAGCCTAGGAGACTGCATCTCAGCAGGAAGTGTGAGGGGTGGGGGAAGAAGTCCGGCTTTCCCTCTTTATTTGAGGGAAAGCCGCCAACAGGGGTGTGTGTGTGTGTGTATTAGGCTTCCCCCTCCCAGACCTGTTCCCCTTATCTCCAGTTTGGTGGGTGACCCAAAGGTTACAGGCTGGGAATAGGCTGGGAGTACCGGTGACCCGAAGGTCACAGGCTGGGAATAGGCTGGGAGTACCTGGCTGCCGAAGGTCACTCGCCACACTACGGAGGGAGGAAGTCTGGACTCAAACCCAGGCTGACCCGGCCCAGGAACCAGCTCGAATGCCCCTCCTCTCTACAGTCTCCTTTCTCCACATGTAGTGGCCTGGCTGCGCTGTCCTCCAGGCAGTCTGACTCCGGCGTGGCCGGGAGGCGAGCCCAGAAAGGGCTGGCGACTCGCTCACGGTCACACAGAGCGGCGGAAGCTCCGTATCTGGATAGCTCATCAGCCCCGGAGCCGATTCTCGGAATCGCTATTTCAAGGGGTCCTCTTGGGAGATGGAAACCAGGAGAAGGATGGCCCAAAGAAGACCACGTAGCCGGTGCACACCATCCGCAATGTCCCAGGAAGACCTGCAAATCACACTCTACATCCTCATCCCTCCCTCTTCCTGGGCATTTCCGCGTCCTTCCAAACTCAGCTGGGTGGGAAAACTGTAAAAACTAACTTAAAAATTGTTAATGGGAGAGAGGTCACAAAGGCGGCGGGTTCCAAGAGAAATATACTATTATCAGTAACTTTCTTATGCTCCTGTCATAACCTGTTAGACGCTGTAGTGGGTGAAAAGATTCCATTCACAATAGCTACATAAAATATGGAAGGGAGGATATATGTTTAAGAAACAGAATTGTTGAGAAAAAATGACAGCAGTTACCAAGATACATGAAAGTCATGATAACGTCACACCAAGTCCTAGATGGAAATGTCTCACATTGTGAAGATGCATAATCTCCCTCAAACTAATTTCTAAAGGTACTTAAATTCCCCCCCCCAATATTTTTTACTTTTTTGGAAGTAGCTTTAAAATTCCTAAAATATTTATTCAGAAGCCTGTATTTTGAAAATAGCCATGAGAATGTGGAAAAAAGAAAAATCAGAAGGATGACTTGCCCTCCCAGATACTACAGAACTACAATAATTAAAATAGTGAGGCTGGTGCAAGAAGAGTAAACAGCTCCCTTGAAGAGAATATGCTGAGATCAACCTACAGCCATCTGAGAATTTGGTATATAGTATATGGTCAGTAGGGGAAAGGGTTCATTGAAGAGTGCCGTGATAAATGGCTAATTATTGGGGAAAAATGAAGCTACAAACCACACCTTCCATCAAAATTAATTTCCAATAAACTAAAGATGTAAATAATGAAAAAAGAGCTAATACAAATATAGGCCAATGCTTGTAGACGGTTGGATTTGAGAAATACTTACATATACAACTGTAAATAGAATCTACAAAAAATATATAAACTTTGGTCTACATAAACGTTTTAAAACTCCAGCGTTACAATAGCAAGACAGTCACAAAAAAGTGAGGAAATGCAGCACGTGTTACAGACAGAAGATACTATTGTCCTTGATATATAAACTACTATTACAAATTAAGGAAAGTAGAAGCTCTATGATTGAAAAATAAGCAAATGATATATATAAATAATTTTTAAAACAACTTAACTGACCGATCCATGTAGGAAAAAGTAAGGAATAGCTAAGGAAATGCAAATTATAACAATGATATAGTATTTTTCTTGTTTAAAGTGACAAAGATTTAAAAGATCAGCACGGTGTGCTTGCATTGAGTGTGTTCATTGATACCTTTCCTGTGGGCTATTTGATAGCTATCAAAAGCCTTTAAAAAATGTAAAAAGCCTCTGGCCGATCAACCTTATTTTTAGGAATTTATCCTAGGTAAATAATTAGGCAAATTCACAAAGGATGTTTGTGGTAGCAATATTTATTAGAGCAAAAACGGGAAACAAAATACCTATTAACAGGGAAATGGCCAAAGAAAGATGGATCCATGCAATGGAACATTAAACAGTCATTTAAAAGGTTATATAGATAGATTAATATTAAAACCCTTATATTTGTAAACAAAAACCAAGTACTGTAAAGTATATTTTTGTCAGTGTGGGTACACAGGAAAAAAATTAGCAAAATTCACCAAATATATTTTGCTGAATTTTCTAAAATGTTTTGTAAGACTTTTATTCTATCAGAACAAACAATAACAGTGTTTCCTTTTGGGAAACCTAACCTCTCACGTCAGAGGTCCCTTTCTTGGGGAAGCTTCCCCTCATCCTCCTTCCCCTATTCCCAAGATTAGCTTCTCACTGTGAGGTCATTGATAGGTGACTGTGTCCCCAGTTGGCTAACAATTTCTGTAAGGGCCCATTATGGTTGATTTGTCTCGGATCCGTAGAGCTTGGCACATACTAGATGCTCAACAAGTGCTGTTACATAAACGAATTAATAAGTGAATGAATGAATGACTCCTACTTTCATGTTTCTGTGAATGATCAGTGAACTGAATGGAATCGAACCAAACGGAAGCCCCTAGGTCTGATCCTACCTACCCGGAACGGAAGGTGAGGAGAAAAAAACCTGAGAGTGGGAGTCTGGATCTGGATTTCTGTCTTTTTCGAAGTTCGGCAGCACTCTGGCCCCAGGCAAGTTATGTCGCCTTGCTGAACTTTGGCTACCTCGTGTCTGAAACGTGGAACATCGCATCTTCCCCCAAGGACTGCGTGCCAAGCAAGACAGCACACACCAAGTGTTTAGCAGAGTGGCTGTACTCAGTAGGCGCTCACAAATAGAAACGAATAGTGGGGCGGTGAACACCACTCTCCACGCGTTTGTCTCAGGCTTAGATGCTCCCAACCAGAAAATCGTGAGAAGCCTGGCGACACTGGGCAGAGGCCTCCCTTTCGCCTGCCCCACAGACGCGAGGGCTTGATCCAAAGGAGGGCTGCAGCCGCTGGAACTCCGCCTCGGGGGCTCCTGCCGCTCACTCAGCACCAGTGCCCTCGCTCCTCCACCTTCAGTTGGCTGTTTGGCCGGCCTTTAGGTCCAGGGTCCGGGAAGAAGCTGAGCACCAGCGGGTTCCCGGCCAACGGGTGTGGAGGGGTGCACTGGGCCAGGAGCCGGTTCGCAGCGCCCGCCGCGCCTGCACTGTGCAGACAGACCTGGCTTTGGCTGAGGGTACTCCCGGGTTTTATTTTTGCACTGTTACGCACTAATTGTGATATGTGGAACAAGTCATCTCACCTCTCCAAGTCTGTTTCCTCACCTGACAAGTGGAATAATCGGACCTGCCTCGCAGAGAGTGGTGCGACTTCAGTAAGCAACTGTAGGGAAATCGCTGGGCGCCTGGCCCTTAGCTGGAAGAGCGCCTGAGAAACCCGGCGCCACCATAGGAGTTCTTTCTGTCTCCGAAATTATGCCCGGTCCCCAGTCCTGGCATAGATCCGTGGCTATGACCACGGAAAATGACCATTTTAGCGGTGTCAGAGGACGGGGACAGGAAACCAAGCTGCGCGTCTCCCTGTCCACAGAGGGTGTGAGCGGCTGAGGGTCTTAATCAGCATGACTCATGAGTTGATCTGGAGGAAAATGTCGCTACGTGTCTGTGTGTACACGTGCGTGTGTCCACATAGGAACAGGAGAGTCTGTGGTTGTGCGAGAAAACGCGTGTCGGGCAACCCGTGGAGACTCCTTCTCCCAAAGGCACGTTCCCCCTTTCCTCTGCGCCTCATTCCCGGGCGAGAGTTATCAGCCAAACTAACGGAATCCGGCATCGCCAGGGAAGGGATGGGTGCGGGAGGGGCCATTCCGTCCCGGAGCCACCGGTTTGGGGATAATTACTTTTAATGTCAGAAAGATTTAGTTTAATATCATCTCTATTAGGCTGCCGGGAGGGTAATTAAACGGGACGCGTCGCAGCCGGCAAACAGATGGCGTCTGCTTGCTCCGAGGCCGCGGGCAAACAGCGCAAAAGTCAATGCCTCCCGGGTCCTCCGTAGGCGCCCCTGGCTCTTTTACTCAGCGCTACACTACTCACCCTCGGCCCCCTTCCCCACGCCGCGCCTCGAGCCGGCTCTGCGCCCTAGGCCCTCAACCCCGGCCTCACCCCAGCGCAGTCCCTTTGGACGCCACCAGTTCCTGGGCGTGGGCGTGGGGGATGGGGCCGGTGGCCAATAGGGATGGGGTGGATTTTCTTGGCTGGGCCCTCTCACCCGGGCCCCCAGCCCCTGGCACAGCAGAGGCGTCAGCAAATGATTCTGAGCTAAGAGTACGCGTGTGAATCTGTGAGGAAGACCGTCTGCTCTCAGCCGCCTCATTTGTCCCGGAAGGCTGTGGCTTTTTCTGCCCAGGGCCCAACCGTAGAAGTAAGACTGGAGCTCCGAGCATAAACCAGGGCATGCGTGCGTGAGGATGTGCTCCTGTCGGCGTGTGCTATCACCGAGGTGGAAATCTGTGGGAGTCTGGGAATGTCACACACCAAGTGGATGTCCCAGGATGCGGACATGCTTATGAGAACACTGTGAGGTCAAACTCACTGAAGGGGTCCCCTTGAACCGGAGGGTAGCATCAGAGTTGAGCTGGGCCCGGTGGTGCTCTGTGAATGCTGGCATGAGAGTGTGTCCCAAACTTTGCAGAGAGTGGTCACACGCACGTGGGAGGGGGTGTGTCCAAGTGTGAAGCTACACTCAGGTTGGGGAGGGGGTAGACCCTGCTGCCTCAACCTGGGCGTGCTCTTCTAGTGCTGGTGGCTCAGTTGGGCCATGACCTTGCTTTCCCCTCCGACCAACCCGATCCAAATCAGGAGGAACTGGCCCTGGAGCGGCCTGGGAAGCTGGGCAGAGGATTCCTGCCCGGTCGAAGTGTGGGTGAGATGACCTTGGGTGTATTTTGCCTCCCTCCGTAACGGGTTTATTTTGCCTCTCTCCATAACACATTCACTCACATGAACACCCTAACCTCCGGGGAGTGGGAGAAAAGGCTGTGGGTCCCAGACCTGTGGGGATGTGAATGCCAGAAAAGAGGGGCGAGAGAACAGAGAGGTGCCTCCACTAGGGGTGGGCGGATTCTCTCTGGTTGGGCTGTGTTAGATGCCAGGATGCTCCTCCTCCCACTCCTGAGAAAATGAAGTTCCTCACGCATCTGCGGGGCCGCCTCGGGTTCCCGAGTCCTCGTGGCTACACCCTTGGCTTCTGCGGGATCCCCGGTCCGGAGTGGGGAAATCTCACGCTGACCTGGCCTCAAGCGCGAAGAAGCATACCTGGGCCACCGCCCCCCCAAAAGCTAGACAGATTTGTATAGTTTATTTCGTTTTCGGTTTAATATAATTTCCCGAAAACTTTGTCCAAAGCAGCTCTGGGAGCAGGCACCTGGTGGCCCCTGCGCGGAATCCGGCGGTCGTGGGCGCTCTTCCCCCCACCCCATGGCTCTCGTCCCCAGCTGCAGCCGGGGCTAGACGTACTTGGCCTCGGAACCTCCAGGTGTTGGAAGGTGGGGTCTGGGTCCTGCGCTCCTAGAGGACATATTCTCCCTGAAGCACTCCCTTATCCTCACTTCACGCGGGAGACTCTCGCGGGGGTTGACACCCTTCTCTCTCCTAAACCCATTCACAGACTCCAGCAAGTGGCATTTTCTGGGAGCGAGTGACCAGGTTTTTATCGCTATCATAGACCTTGTCCGTGTCGGAGCGCCCTCGCGCTGGGGCCTGGTGAACTTTCTGGAAGCTCTCCGCCCGGTCCTCCAGCGCATCACCCCCACCCACTCCTCCCTCCAGCCTCAGCCTCCGGGTGGGCTTCTTCCAGGGCTCTCCCGGGGCGCCAGGTTCTGTGGTCTTCGGGTGGGCGCCTGTTGGTCGCACCGTCCTTCCCCCACCCCCACTCCTGGGCTCAGAAGAGGATAGACTGACAAGGTGCGGCCCAGTAGTCGTGCCAGGCGGGAGGGGCTGCGTCCTGAGGCCGCGACGCCCCGGGCCGAGTCTACGTGCCTAGATTCCCGCCGGCCTGGAGGTTCGAAAGAGCGACGCAGAGACGCACAGTCAAGAGTAGAGGGAGAACGACAGGAACGCTCATTTTCCTCATTATTTAAACGAATTTTCTTTGCTCTGAAGGAGAGAGAGAAAAGTAGAGAACAAAAACGAGAGTGACAGAACATTAGAAATTAGAGGGAAAAACAGAATGAAAAGACACAGAGATAGAATCAGAGCTACAGAAACCGAGGGCGACTCGTCCGAGGGCCGCGGCATTAACTCCAGATGTTGCCTTTCAAAAAGGAAACAAAATCTGAAACCTGTTACCTCTTCTGCAGAACGAGCTGTTCCTCAGGGCCGTGACATCAGGACAGGATGAGAATAAGGCGAAAGTTAAAACTGAAAACTGTCCGAGGGGCCTCCCAGCAGTGACTTTGTCTCTTGCCGGGAAGGTCGGACAGACCGATGCGCGTCCTGAGTTTACGAGAATCTGCGAAGACACAGAGGCCACTTTTTACTTTCGTTTAGAAAAGAAAATAAAAGGGGGGGTCTATTTGTTCATTTACAATAACGACAAAAAGAATCCCTCCACCACGGAAAAGAAATCGAGATGCTGAAAAATGAGGAAAAAGCAAAAAGGGGCTGAGGGACGCGAAAGAGGGGCGGGGAGAGGAAAGGCTCAGGGCGCGAGGCACGCGGCAGGCACCGACAGGAAGCGCAATCTCATTTCTCTTCGCTTAGCTTCTCTTTAAACACGAAAATCTTCATAAACCACACTTACCCTCCAGGATGACTATCGTATCAGGACTTTTAAAAATAAAGTAACTGAGCTTTAAAGGAGACAGGAGGACAAAACCAAAGCAGCCCCCAACTACCCCAAACTCGTCGGATTTGGGAGCGCGCCCAAACACAGCAGGAAGAAGGCAGGAAAAATCGTCCTGGCATTTATGCCTTGAACGATTTTATGCCCTTCCCCACCCCCGCACCCCTGTCCCTCCCCCACCCCGACCGCAGTAATTGAATTGTCACCTGCCCCCCATTCCGCCCCAGGGCTCCAGGGCCACTTGGGAAGCTCGGCTTTGCCAAGCTCTCCCGGCCAGTGAGAGCGGCGCAGCCGAGCCGGCGCCCCAGAAGCCGAGAGGTTACACAAGTCTACCCAGAGAGGCGCACCGGACACGGTAATTAGGAGCAATTCACACGCTCTCGGGCTCACGGAAACTACTTGTCACGAAATTTTCAACGCTCCTCCTCGCCCACTTTTTTCCACTCCTTTCCTGGCGCGCCCCCTCCCCTCCCGGAGGCACACAGTGGAGCTTTTGGAGTTTCGAATCTTTCGGACACTGTAGAATGCGGGGCTCCCCGGGCGCGGGCCCGGCCAATCAGAGCGCCGTGTGCCTCCCCTGGCCAATGGCAGGCGCCACATTGTTGTCCAATTCTGTCTAATGGAGCCCTAAGGAGCAACAATAGAGCGGGCGAGCGGCTCATTGAGAGTCTGGCAGCGCCGGGCAACTGGGCCCCGGCTGCGCGCAGCGTCCGGCGCGCACCGCGAGGGGACCCAGCACGGCGAGAGTCAGGTCGCGGGTTCCAATCAAGCGGCCCGCAGACGAGCCTCCGACCCGGATTTCTGAAGGGAGGGTTGTACTGCGCTGCGTTCTGAGGGGTCCAGAAGTTCGGACATGGTGACTGAAGGAGGGTGACGTGGTCAGATAAGGGGCCGGGGGCAAAGGGAAGAGGCCAAGAGCGCCAGCGTCGCCAGTGGAGCCGGGAGGCGCGTGCAGCGCCAGCGGAGGAGGAGGATCCCGGAGCCCAAGGCAGGTAGTTGAGGGCCGCAGGGAGAGCAGTGGGTGGCGACCTGGTCTGCGGCCCCTGTTGAGGAGGCCTGGGCCCCGTGGGCCTTAGGAACGGCGCCGCCCGAGGGGTCTGGGAGAGGAGGCAACGCTCATAGAGAGGAGGTCTGGGACTCTCGGACGGAGACACAAGGACTCTGTCCCGGGCTCTGGCAGGGACGGGGAACGCGGGAAGCAGAGGAGACTGCGGCAGAAGCGGGGAGCTGGGCCTGCTTGGGCCTTGTGGGGCTGCGGCGTGGGCGGGACTCTGGTGTCCGTTTATGGCCAGTTGCGAAGGCGACTCCCCTGGCCTGGTGCAGCCTGCTGGGCCATCCGTGTCCTAGGACCCCAACTCTGAGATCAGAACGCAGGAGCCTGCTCTCGAGCGGGGTCCCCTGGGACCCCAAGACGGGGAGGGCGTGTCTGACGACTCTGTCCCTAAACCCGGAGGGGAGGGGAGGGCAGTGCGAGGTGGTCTTCGAGAAAGATCCCCCTCCCGAAATGCCTAACTTTTCGCAGGATACGTCTTCCGCCCCGACTACTACTCCAGACTGCGAAGCTAAAAAATTGCACCACAGGTTTTACCCAATCCCCTCCCCCGGCATTTGCCTGTGGGTTTTTTTTCTTACACATTCTCCTCTCCCAGTCGCGGCCCCTGGATCCCGGACACCCAGATCAGCTGCTTTTCACTGTTTTCCTTGCCCGTGAAGCTTATCTTTGGGCTGGGTTTGCCTATACAGAAAGTTTCTTTGGCCGAGTTTTTCTCTTTAATACTACCAGACCTAAACTAAACTCCACACACATTTTCTCTCTCACTCTCTGGAGGCCCGCACCGTGGAACTTTTAGGGCTCACATTTTTATGGGTCCCAGAGCCACTGGGCCTAACTTTGCCTGAGTTGTTTCCTCGCCCCCACTCTGCTTCCTAAAGCTATTCTTTCTGTTGCTGATTTTTCTCTCCAAAGCTTCTGCCCCAAACTGCATTAAAAATAAACAAAAAGAAACAAAACTCCGGCCCAACCAGCTCAACTCTGCGCCTTCACATCTCTCTCCTCTTCACCCTTCCACCAAACTGACCGTTTTGCTCCGGGTTTTCCTGTTTTGCCCTTGGCATCAGCCTAACTTCTGGGCCAAAACTGTCGCTCTAATCCCAGTCCCGTCAAACGAACATTTCTCTCACCCGTCTCACCCCGATTAGGCTAAGCTTTGGGGTATCATCTTAACTTTTCCAAATCCTCATTACAGCCATCTGAATCAGTGACTTTCACACTTTACATGTCTCTTTATTTTTTCCAGCGGAATCACTGATTCAGACAAAATCTTACCCCCAGCGTGTAAATCAAGTCTAAGAGCAGCCGTGGCCGGACTGGGGTGAAGGCGCTAGGGCTCACAAGGAGGTTCCGACTGCACCTCCTCCCAGCAATTCTGGCCCCGCTAGCCCAGCCTCCGCGGCCCAAATTTCCCTCTCCAGCTTGGGTTCCTCAAGGCTGCGCTTTGGCCTAGCGCGCGGTGTGCTCCTCACCAGATCTCTCCCCTCTCCCACCTTCTTTCCCGTCAGGTCCTGTCATGGAGCTGCGCTCGGAGCTGCCCAGCGTGCCCGGCGCGGCGACGGCGGCGGCGGCAACAGCGACGGGGCCGCCTGTGGCGTCGGTGGCGTCGGTGGCGGCAGCCGCGGCGGCCGCCGCATCGCTACCGGTGAGCGTGGCAGGCGGCCTGCTGCGGGGGCCGCCACTGTTGCTGCGGGCAGCTGAGAAGTACCCGCGGACCCCCAAGTGCGCGCGCTGTCGCAACCATGGCGTGGTGTCGGCACTCAAGGGCCACAAACGCTACTGTCGCTGGAAGGATTGCCTGTGCGCCAAGTGCACGCTCATCGCCGAGCGCCAGCGTGTCATGGCGGCGCAGGTGGCGCTGCGCAGGCAGCAAGCGCAGGAGGAGAATGAGGCGCGCGAGCTGCAGCTGCTCTACGGCACTGCCGAGGGGCTGGCGCTGGCCGCCGCCAACGGCATCATCCCCCCGAGGCCCGCCTACGAGGTCTTCGGTTCAGTGTGCGCCGCCGACGGCGGGGGACCTGGAGCGGGAGCGCCCGCGGGGACCGGAGGCGGAGCAGCTGGCGCAGGGGGCTCAGGTGAGAGCGCGGCCAGGCCGCAGGTAGGGGCAGCAGGATCGTAGCTCTGGGGCGCGCGGCCCAGGGGCTTGTCTCGGTTCAGAAAGAGTAGAACCCCCGTGTCCAGTGGCCGCGACTGCTAGGGTTCGCCGCTCGCCCAGCCTCGGGTATGGAGGGTGGGTACGGAAACTCTCCTTTCTCCCGCTTCTGGAGCATTTGCACTTTACCCCTTTCTCCTGCATCGGGCCCAAATGTACACGCTTTAAATTTTTTACTCGCCTCTACCCAAACGCAGGCAGGTCCCTGCTTCTTTGCTTCGTCTTCTCCCCAGGTGGAAACCTGCGCATCTTCCTTCGCTCTGCGCTTCTTCACAGACCCTTTCCCTCTGCTCCTTCCCAACTCTCTTAAGGAATTCCCCCACCCCGTTTAACTGACACCCACCCCATTGCTTTCCCTAGGTTCTGAGACGCCCTAGTTTCTTTTCCCCTTCTCGCGTTCCTAATGCCCTCCCTGGACCCGGTCCGCCCTCCCTCCTTCTAGCTTCTTCCGCACCCTCCCTGGTTTCTCAGGTCTGCTTTCCTATGTCTTTTCCTCTTGGCGTCGCTTCCTACTCCCTGCCTAGCCCCACCCTCTTTTTCCGGACCCCCGTGGCTTTTTGTGGGGAGGGAAGAAATTAGGCCAGCGTTGAGGGAAAGGAGGGATCAGCTCTAAACTTGGGAGGGAAGAACTTCTCAGGTCTCAATTTTGGAAAGGGTGGATTAGAAATAGGGGCTCTACTTCTGCCTGTAGAGAAGCTTGGGACCTCCTAGATAATCAAGGGCGCCTTTCCTTACAGGCTGCACTGCCAGGGCAGGCATCTTCTATACAGTGGGCTCCTGTACAGCGTGGTTAGGCAGAAGTTATGTTGTCTCTTGTTTGAACCCTGGACCTGGCCACTTCTCCAGGGCAGGGCAGGACTGGAAAGGAAGTTAAGGGTGGAGGTGTTGGGGCACAGATGTGGGGAAAGCAGCACTGAACATCGAGTTTACAGGGCGCAGGTAGTTGGGGTTCTGAGGAGTACAGAAAGAGAGGGAGCCCTGTGGTCAGGGCTGTAGGGGCTCAGAGCGGAAGGAATGCTAGAGCAAAAAGAAAGAGGGGCACTGGGGCCTAGTGAATAAGGGCTGTGGGGCTGAGGGAGAGGAAACTGAGATCCAAAGGGCCGAGGTGCTGTGACCGCAGTCTTCTAGCTAACTGCTCCTCACGACACGTTTTCTCCCCTCCCAGAGGCCAAGTTGCAGAAGTTTGACCTGTTTCCTAAGACGCTGCTTCAGGCAGGCCGCCCGGGCAGCCCGCCGCCGCCGCCGGTGAAGCCCTTATCACCTGACGGCGCAGACTCGGGGCCCGGGACGTCGTCCCCGGAGGTGCGGCCCGGCTCAGGCTCGGAGAACGGTGATGGCGAGTCCTTTTCGGGTTCGCCCCTAGCTCGGGCCTCCAAAGAGGCAGGTGGCAGCTGCCCAGGCAGCGCTGGCCCTGGCGGCGGCGGTGGCGGCGACGAGGACAGCCCGGGCTCCGCTAGTCCTCTGGGCTCTGAATCCGGTTCAGAGGCTGACAAAGAAGAGGGTGAGGCCGCGCCGGCGCCAGGGCTGGGCGGAGGCTCGGGTCCACGGCAGCGGACGCCGCTGGACATCTTGACACGCGTGTTCCCAGGCCATCGGCGAGGCGTCCTGGAGCTGGTGTTGCAGGGCTGCGGCGGCGACGTGGTGCAGGCCATCGAGCAGGTGCTGAACCACCACCGTGGAGGCCTGGCGGCCGGCCTGGGCCCTGCGGCGCCCCCGGATAAGGCCGCCGTGGGTGCTGCAGCAGCTGCAGACGACGCGTGGCCCAGCCGCGTCGACGCCGCCGCCGCTACCGCGGGGCCTGGGCTGCCTGCGCCGCTGCAGGCCGGGCCCGCCGCACCCCCGCACCACAGACCCTTGCTGGCCGGCGCCATGGCGCCTGGGGCGCTGGGCTCGCTTAGCAGCCGCTCGGCCTTCTCGCCGCTGCAGCCCAACGCCGGTCACTTCGGTGCGGACGCGGGCGCCTACCCGCTGGGCGCGCCGCTCGGCCTCAGCCCCCTGCGCCTGGCCTACTCCGCGGCGGCGGCGCACAGCCGCGGTCTGGCCTTCATGGCGCCCTACTCCACCGCCGGCCTGGTGCCCACGCTCGGCTTCCGCCCGCCCATGGACTACGCCTTCAGCGATCTCATGCGTGACCGCTCGGCCGCCGCTGCTGCGGCGGTGCACAAGGAGCCGACCTACGGCGGCGGCCTGTACGGGCCTATGGTCAACGGCGCTCCGGAGAAGCAGTAGGGCGAGGGGCCTGGCAGCCGGCCGGTCCCCAAACAGGAACCCCAGCCCTGTCCCCGCGGGCCGTCGACCCCTCTTCGCCCAGCGCTGTCTCTGAGCCCTGGCTGGGGTCTTCTCACTGCAAGGTGGTTTTTGGGTTTTCTGTAGGAGGGTGGGTGGGGAAGGCTGAGCAAAGGGGGAGCAGCTACAGACAGGTGCAGGTTTTCTCGGAGGGGGTACGCGGCCTGGGTCCTCATCTCCTACCTCCGGATCCCTCTTCCAGCCTCGCCCGGCCCCCTTTCCAAAAGGCTGGGAATTCATGAGAATTCAGAGGCTGCGACAGCAGCGCAGGCTCCTGCGGCTCCTTAGCTGTGCTCATCCGGCTCTCAGTGGATGGCAGGATAATCCGAGAGTCTTTTCTGTGTCTCCCCAGCCCCCGCTTTTAAAAAATTTAAATATTCGCTCTAACAAATATAAATTTAGGATGTATAAATCTCTTGGCACTGAGTCGAGTCTTTGGGACACACATATATATCGATACAATTGTAAAAAAAAAAAAGGAAACAAGTTCTAAGGTGCACTTTCCTCGTTGCGGTATTTGTCGCTCTCTTTGTTGCTTATGCCGATAAGCATGGGTTTCCTTGGTGCAGTGTGTTTTTATATATGTATAAATCTATATATAATCTATACATATATATATACAAGCCAGTGTATAATGTTATAAAATGGAATTCTAAGTTATTAATTGTAATCTGTAGGTGACCTCGGTATTAACGTGAAAAACATTCAAAAACAAGCAAAAAAAGGGACAAAATGGAAAAAAATTAGACTATGCGCGCATTGTACTTATCAGGTTTATAGATTAAATATATTGGAAACTCGGGATGAACCCTGCCCACCTGCCCCTCTTGCCTGCGGCTGGTCTGTCCCTAAGGAGCCGTCAAGGTGCGCACTGAAGCAGGAACAGAGCGACGTGTGACTGAGCCAGAACCGCCCGCTCGCGGGCCCATCCTCGCCTCCCGGGACTCGCCAAACGCCCTGACTGAAGGGCCCGCAGCGGAAAACGCTGCTGCAGAGCAGCACTTTGTGCTTTCCTTTGCATAGATATGAGCTAGAAATAAATGTTATTTTCTAAGAAAACAATGCCGAATCCCGTCCCGCTCCTCGAGAAATAGGGTGGGGGGGGGGGCGCTGGGGAAGGTCCTGATTTCCCGCTCAGGCCGCGGCGCTAAGGAGACGCTTGTCCGAGGTCCCATGGGACCTCCGACCCTCGGGCTACTGGGAGAGGAGACTTCCCGTGGTACCCGGAGGACCTATCCCACCAGAGTGGCGCGGGGCTCACAACTCCCGAAGGACCCGCGACCGTTGAGCAGCGGGAACCCAGTGTGTACCCCAGCTCGGGCACCCTTGCGGAGGGGTCGCCTTGCCCCGGCTCTTAGTTTTTGGATCGCCGGCCCGAGTCCTCACAGGGATCTTGCAAGGCTGGGGGCCCAGTCCCCCCTCTTTCCCAGGTGTATATTTGGATGTAGCTCGGGCCGCACACTGCGCGCTCCCCATCCCAGGTTTGGAACCACAGGCAGCGAAGGTGACGGCTGGGCAGGGTGGCTGCTACCATTCTCCTGACAAGGGCTACAGCCTGGGAGTTATGGAGTTCTGGGGAGTTGGGGTGGCATGCTGCCTTCCTTGAAAAAGTGTAATCTGGGAGAATGGCCGTGAGCACGCGACTTCGAGCCAGACCTCGTCTCTCACCCTTTTCACCTTCCCTCCTCAAGCCCAGCAGAGCAAATTAGCCGCTCCGGGGCCGACCCTCTCCCTCAAACTCCAGTCCCTCCCGCTCCCCGCAGGGTGACTCCCCCGCTCCAGGAAAAGAGTGACTCCTCTCCTCGGCTGGGTCCGGCGACATCCCAAGGTAAACTTCTGGGGCCGGCTCGAGTTCCGCCAGGCAGTGAAACTTAATAGCAGGACAAGAAAACGGTTTAATAAAGAAGGGCTTTAATGGGGAACTAATTTGATTGAGTTGCCTAATTCCACTTTAATTGGAAAGGGGGTTTGGCTGTCTGGTGATGAAGTGCGAGCGCGATGAGATGAAAGTGGGGGAGAAGGACCCAGAGAAGAAAGATGCCGGCAAGAGCGATGGACGAAAAGGGGATAAAAAAGGAGAAAAAAGAGGGCGAGAGGAGAGAGGAGAGGGAAGAGTTAGAAAGAAAAGAGGAAGGCGGGAGAAAGCGTGCGGAAGCTTCTGGGAGTGTAAACTTTCTTGCCCTTGGCCGCTGCGCCCTCTAAAGCCCCCGCGCGCTCCCCCTACCCCAGGTTTTCGGAGCCTCCCAGCCTCTCCGCAGGGCGGTTCTGGCCGCCTCATCCCCGTCCTCTGCCCCACCGCACCCAAGGTGTTGGTTTCGGGAAGGACCTGGGTCCCCCGAGGCTCCTCGGTTCCTCTCGGTGCTCTGGCCGGACCCGAGGGGGCGGCCTGTGGACCCGCGTTACTCATTCCCAAGAACATCTGGAGCGTCACAGACTTCAAGACTATTATATTAGTTCACCCTCACAGCAAACCAGGGTGAATCCAGAGAGTTGCTTACTACCGGCCCCATTTTACAGAGGAGGAAACTGAGGGCCATCTGGTCCAGGGAATTGTCCAACTTTCCCGGACCCTGGATCACTTCGCCTCTCCACCGCCCCTAGTGGGTCTCCTTCTCCTCGCATGAGGCGGGGTCTGCTGGCCGAGAGTGGGAGGTTTGCGGAAACTCTCCTTCCGTGAACACAGGAGGCCCAGAGAGAAGCAGCGTGACCCCAAGCGCCCAGGCCTCAGCTCCAGGCTGTCAGCACCTTCCGGTAGAGCTCAGGAAGGCTTCGTGAGCGGTGGGCGTTCTAGGAGTGAGGTAGTGGGGCACCCGAGGTCCCCCGTTACAGGGCCCGGAGCGTCTCCATGGCCCAGGCCCCGCGGAGGAAGACCAGGTAAGTCAGTCACAGCCCTTGGCGCCTGGGAACGTACTGCGCCCACGGTGCGCCCCTGACCCGCTGCCCATTGCACAGTCAGGAACAGGGAGGCGCAGAGACCTGCAATGACCGGCCTGGGGTCGCACACCCAGGCCCCAGGGAGCCAGTATCTGAGCTCCAGACTCTCTGGCCTGGTAGCAGGGGCAGGGGGGCGAGTGAGTCTCCGCTTCTGGGAGCTTCCGCAGCCGGCAGGAGGGGACTGCGGCCTGAGCTCCGCTGGGATCAGCGCTAGGGAGGAGTGTGGGGTACCCCAGTCTCGGGCGGCGTTCGCACCCTGGAAAGAGAGGGCAGTGGCAGCAGCGTTACCTCTTTTGCTTCTGGGAGAAGGGGAAACGGGAATCCCCTTCCTGACCGCTACAGTCCACGTTTATTCCTGAATGCTTCCCAAAGCAAGCTGGAGCCGACTGGGTCTGGGCACTGGGAGGATGCGAACCCGGGCCGCCGCGGGTAGCTCCGGCTGGTGGGGAGCTTCCCCGCCCCACCCCTCCTGCACAACAGCAGCAGCAGCGACATACTGGCACCTACTGTATGCCAAGTCCTGTATCAACCATGTTACCCAGCAGAATCCTGCTCAGTGGGCCAGGAAGAGCCTAGAGCCAGGGTCCAGGCTCAGTCGCTGGCTGGGATTATTCTTTCTTGAATTACTTCAGTCAGCAAATATTTGCTAAATACTTAATGTATGTCAGGCCCAGTTCTAGGACCCTGGGATACACAAGTGCACACAAGGGAGGTCTGGCCGGGGAAGGCCACTTCCTCAAGGCACTCTGCCTCAATTAAATGGTGGAATAGTGGGGTCTGTCTCTCTGGGTGCTGTGAGAAGTAAATGAAATAATATCCAAAAGCTCTCAGCTCAGTGCTTTCTCACTAGGTGTTCACTATTACCATTCTCATATCCTTTGGTGTGGATGGTGTGGCCCCATTCAACAAAGGAGTCAACGGCTCAGAGGGATCCAGTGACTGGAGCAAATGGGGCTTCTGAGCCCTCTAAAGTGTCACAGATTATGGGAGACACCCCGCCTAGGGCATGGGGCCACACAGACAGATGGGAGAGTGTGGTTCTGTAAATGCCTCAGAGGAAGTGAGCTGAGTCCTGAGGGGTTTGGTGAGGGGCAGCATTGTGATCTGTGGTAGGACATTGGGGAGGCAGTCAGGGGTCCCGCTGGACTAGCAGATGGAAAGGGAGGAGGGGGAGACAGGCTGTTGAGGTTGCACAGAGTCAGAGGTTAGATCATGGAGAAACTTGAGTGCCAGAAACTGGGCCTGGACTTCAGTACTGGGAGCTATTGACAACAGGACCTGGTAAGATTTGCATCTGGATTTGGTAGATTATTTGGAGACAGGCCCAACCTCTCCCTCAGGGGCCGTGACAAATGGTTGTGCCAAAAAGGGATCAGTGGAAGTAGTGTGAGGGAGAGAAGAGGGCCCATTCAAGAACTGCTAGGAGCCAAACTACCCACTGTTGATCCAGTGTTGGGAGTAAGTAAGGAAGAGGGCTGATACCCACCTGGGGCAGAGACAAGATTTGAGGGCAGGGAGAAGAAGCTTCATGTTCAACTTCAGAGTTTGAGGGACATGTAGGTCTTCTCAGCATGGATACCAAATGGTAGAAAGAGTCAGCTGTTATCTTGGCACAGCTCCCTGTCCCCCGAGGACACAGGACTCCCTTAGTGGAGGCCATGGGCCTGGGAGAGGTGTTGAGACCCTCTCACCATGTCTCTTGGTGCCAAGAGGACTGGCCTCTTAACATAACAGACCATGCCTCGTCCATGAAGGTCACCTCTGCCTGGAAAGCTCTTCTCGTTTTCCTCTCTTTAAGGATTCTCCCCACCTTCCTTAGGGTCCAGTTTCACAGGTGGACTCACGGTGAACCAGTGAAGCTTAAACTTCAGGTCTCCACACCTGACATGTTCCTCTCAAGGTCTTGCACTTTGTGCATACAGTCAAGTGACTTCTATCTTAAAACTTCAGGCCCCATTAAAAACTGCAACTGCCCGCTGGGCACGGTGGCTCACGCCTGTAATCCCAGCACTTTGGAAGGCCGAGGTGGGTGGATCACGAGGTCAGGAGATAAGACCATCGTGGCTAACATGGTGAAACCTCATCTCTACTAAAAATACAAAAAATTAGCTGGGCGTGGTGGCAGGCACCTGTAGTCCAAACTACTTGGGAGGCCGAGGCAGGAGAATGGTGTGAACCTGGGAGATGGGGCTTGCAGTGAGCAGAGATCATGCCACTGCACTCCAGCCTGACAACAGAGGGATACTCCATCTCAAAAACAAAAAACAAACAAACAAACAAAAACCAAAAAAACTGCATCTGCCACTGCCCAGTTTAGCTGCACCCTCATGGCTGCCTGTTCCTGTTAACTATTGTTGCATAACAAATGACCCTGAAATGTAGTGGTTTAAACAATAACCATTTTATTGTATCATTTATGGGTCAGAAATTTGGGCAGAGCTTTTTTTATTGTTGACCAAGATCTCTTGGTGGTATTCAGCTGGTAGATGTGTTGGTCTGGAGACCCCAAGACAGGTTCAGTCACATGTCTGATTCCTTGGTGTGGATGGCTGGAAGGCTGGGCTCAGCTGGACGGTTAATTGGAGCACTTCCATCATGGTATCCTCAGGATATCAGACTTTTTACATGTTGACTCAGGGTTCCAAGGCAGATGTCCCAGAGAGCAAAGTGGAAGCTACAGGGCCTTTTGTGACCTAACCTCATAGGTCAGAGAATGTGACAAGAGTGTATTTGCAAGTTATTGACACTCAAGTCACACTGACTTAAAAAGAAGGAATTTTCTCCTTTTTTTCTTCTTCATAGTAATGACAATAATAATTACAGACATTTACAACTAAAATTTCCAGAGTTTATCTTAGGAAAAGTCGGAACCAGGTGCTCAAACACCATCACCTGAGCTGCTTTTCTCCATCTCTTAGATCAGCTGTACTCTAAGTTGTCTTCATGTCAGGCAGACTTTCTCCAAATGAAGTGCAAATGGCCATCGGTGACCTCAGCTTGCATTCTACTTTCTCTTTTGTAGTTAAACAAAACATCTTGGAAATGACTCATTGACTAGACTTTTGTCATCTTTCCATCCCAGAACCAATAGGGAATGGGACCTACTGGAAAATTAAGCTTTCAGGATAGCTGAATGTTTGCCCATTTCAGCCCTAAATTGTCTTTGTCTTAGCATTTTAGGGTAGGAGCTTTAGAAGGATGTTACTTGCTTTTCCATTTTCCTTTCCAAAGCCTACTGAGATGCTCCAGGTGTTCTTTGATTCAGCATCTTGTGATGTGCCGTAACAGGGTCGTGGGATCTTATTAGAGTGAGGGTTCACTGGCTTTGGCACTAAGAAATGCTTTTCCAATGTGTTTTTTATTTTAAAAACTTTTTACTATGAAAAATTTCAAGTGTATAAGAAAGTAGAGAATAGTATAATAAATCTGAATATTTGTATACTAATCTCATAACTTTAATAACTATTTAACATTTTGTCATATTTATTTCACCTTAGTTTTTCTTTGATGTATTTAAACGCAAATTACAGACATTGTGAAATGTCACTCTGAAATACCTCAGTATGAATACCTCATCCCTAAAACATGAGGACATTTTCTTACAAAGCCACAGTACATTAGTATACTATCAATATTAAAAATAATCCCTTTATATAACCTAATACTCAATGTATATTAACATTTATCTAATTGCCCCAGTTGGAAATACTTTTTAAATTTAACAATTGATTTGTTCAAACCAGGATTTGGTTGCCTGTAGCAGACACTGTCAGAGCCCCACCCATAGCCCTTGACCTTTCAGTCTACTGATTTCCAACTTCCAAGATCAGTTTCTCTGTGCCTAAAGGCTTCCATTCTAGAACCACAAAAGGGAGAGACATACCAGGGTTGTAATGATGGGACCCATCCTTCCTAGAGAAGGCAATAAGAAGGCTCATTGTTTGTAGAATATTTAAAACAATAATAATACTAAAAGTTGGTCTGCTTTTTAAGTTATTACCATTTCCCAGCAATTCTGAACAATGTCAGAGATAAAATATTTCTCACCTCAGAGAACTTTTGTTGGTGGTCTAAATTCTAAACAATCCCTGCAGTGATTGTTGAGTTTAAATTATGTGTGTGTGTATACACACAAACACACACACTATACATATTTCTTTATTTATATATATCACAAATTGTCACAACTATTATTTTTTTGTTTACATACAGTAAAATTGACTTTTTCATAGTACATTTCTAAAAGGTTGATGAATGTATATATTTGTCTAACCACCATCACAATCAGGACTCAGAACAGCTCTGTCACCCCAGAAAGCTTCCCTGTGCTGCCCCTTTATAATCAAACCCTCTCCCCTACCCCTAATCTCTGGAAACCACTGATCTGTTCTCTGTCTTTACAGTTTCTTCTTTTCCAGAATGTTACACAAATGAAACCAGACAGTATGTAGCCTTTGAGACTGGCTTCTTTCACTTAGCATAATCCCTTTGCGATCCATCCAAATTGTTGCACGTGTCAATAGTCCATTCCTTTTTATTGCTGAATAATATTCAGTTGTATTGATCTATCACTATTTGTGTATTCATTCACAGTTACAGGACATTTGGGTTGTTTCTGTTTTTGGAAATTACCAATGAGGTTGCTATAAACATTCACAAACAGGCTTTTGTGTGATCACAAGTTTTCACTTCTCCAGGTAAATACCTCCCCAATCCTAGAGGAGTTTCTGCATCTAATCTACTTTCTGTCTCTATAAATTTGTTTAGTCTGGACAATTCATGTAAATAGAATCATACAATATATGGCCTTTTGTGACTGGCTTCTTTCACTTAGCATAAATGTTTTCAAGGTTCATCCCTGTTGTATCATGCATCAGTTCATCATTCCTTTTCATAGCCAAACAATATTCATATATATATTCATATATATATAAATATATAAAATTTATCCATTCATCAGTTGATGGACATTTGGGTTGTTTCCACTTTTTGGCTATTATGAATACTTCTGCTATATGTGTTCATTCTCTTGGTATATACTTAGGAGTGGAATTGCTGGGTAATTTTTCTCTATGTTAACCTTTGGAGGAACTACCAAATTTTTTTTTACACAGCAGCTGCATCATTTTACATTCCCACAAGCAGTGCAATAGGGTGTCAGTTTCTTCACATCCTCACCAACACCTGTTTTTGTCTGTTTTTTTTTTTTTTTTTTTCGAGACAGAATCTCACTCTGTCGCCCAGGCTGGAGTGCAGTGGTGCAATCATAGCTCACTGCAGCCTTGACCTCTGGGCTCAAGTGATCCTCTCACATCAGCCTCCTGAGTAGCTGGGACTGCAAATGCATGCCACCATGCCCAGCTAATTTTTAAATTTTTTGTAGACATGTGGTCTCCTTATGTTTATTTGCCCAAGCTCATCTTGAACTGCTGGACTCAAGCAATCCTTCTGCCCCTGCCTCCCAAAGTGATGGCCTTACAAGTGTGAGCTACTTTGCCTGGAAATTTTTATCTATCTTTTTAATTCTAGCCATCCTAGTGGGTGTGAAGTGGCATCTCGTTGTGGTTCTGATTTATATTTCCTGACAATTAATAATGTTGAACATCTTTTCATGTGCTTTCTGGCCATTTGTGTATCTTCTTTGGAAAAATGTCTATTCAAGTCATTTGACTACTTTGAAATTGTATTTGTTTTTTTACTACTGAATTGTAAAATTTATTTATATCTTCTAGATACAAGCCCCTTATCAGTTAGATGACTTATAAGTATTTTCTGCCATTCTGTGGTTTGTCTTTTCACTTTCTTGGTGGTGTCTTTTGTAACACAAAAGTTTTGAGTTTTGATGAAGTCCAGTTCATCTGTTTTTTTTTTTTCTTTTGTAGTTTGTATTTTTTGTATCACATCTAAGAAGCCACTGCCTAGACCAAGGTCATGAAGATTTACATCTAGATTTTCTTCTTCAAAGAGTTTTATAGTTTTAGCTCTTATATTTAAGTTTTTAATTCATTTTGAGTTAATTTTTGCATATGTATGAGATACTATCTTAATTCATTCTTTTACATGTGAATATCCAACTGTCCCAGCATTATTTGTTGAAAAGACTATACCTCAAAGGATAAATGCTTGAAGAGATAGGTACTCCATTTCCCATGATGTGATTATTACACATTGCATGTCTATATCAAAATATCTCACATACCAAATAGATATATACCTGATATGTACCCACAAAAATTAAAAGTACAAAGATTTTAAAAAGAAAGATTATTCTTTCCCCATTGAATTTTCTTGGGACCCTTGTCAAAACTCAGTTAACCCTGAGAAGAACTTTGGCAATGAAAGACAACAAAAAACCTAAATGAAAATAATCCCTCAATTAACCATAAATGTGAGGGCTTATTTATGAACTCCCAGTTTATTCTATTGATTTATATACCTATCTTTATACCAGTACCACACTGTATCAATTACTGTATCTTTGTAGTAAGTTTGAAATTGGGAAGTATGAGTCTTCCAACTTCTTTTCCAAGATTGTTTTGACTACATGGTGTCCCTTGAATTTCCATATACATTTTAGAATCAGCCTGTCAATTTCTACAAAGCAGTTAGCTGGAAACTGACGTGAATAGCATTAAATTTGTAGATAAACTTGAGAAGTATTACCATCTTAACAATATTAAGTCTTTCATCCATGAACATGGGATGTCTTTCTATTTATTAGGGTCTTCTTTAATTTCTTTCAACAATACTTTGTAGTTTTCAGAGTATAAGTTTTGCATTTCTTTTGCTAAATATATTCCTAAGTATTTTACTGTTTTTGATATTGCTGTAAATTGAATTGTTTCCTTAATTTCATATTTGGATTGTTCTTTGCAAATGTATAGAAATATGATTGATTTATGAATATTGACCTAGTATCCTGCATCCTTACCAAACTAATTTGTTAGTTCTAATTGTTTTAAGTGGGTTCCTTAGGATATTCCTTTTACAAGATTATGTCTTTTGAAAACAGATAGTTTCACTTATTCATTTCAAATCTGGATGCCTTTTATTTCATTTTCTTGCCTAATTTTCCTGGCTAGAACCTTCAATAAAATGTTAAATATAAGCAGCAAGACTGGATATCCTTGTTTTGTTCCTGTTCTTCAGGTGAAAGCATTTCATCTTTCCCCATTAAATATCACGTTAGTTATTATTTTTTGTAGATGTCCTTTATCAGGTTGAAGAAGTTTCCTTCTATTCCAGTTTACTGAATGTTTTTATTATAATGAGGTGTTAAATTTTATAGAATTTTTTTTCCTGCATCAGTTGAGAAAATCATATGGCTTTTATCATTTACTCTATTGATATGGTATATATATATATATATTATTTTATTTATTTATTTATTTTTTTTTTGAGATGGAGTCTTGCTCTGTTGTCCAGGCTGGAGTGAAGTGATGTGATCTCGGCTCACTGCAACCTCCACCTCCTGGGTTTGAGTGATGATTCTGCCTCAGACTCCCAAGTAGTTGGGACTACAGGCACATGCCAGCATGCCTGCCTAATTTTTGTACTTTTACTAGAGATGGGGTTTCACCATGTTGGCCAGGTGGTCTCAGACTCCTGACCTCAGGTGATCTGCCTGCCTCAGCCTCCTAAAGTACTGAGATTACAGGCATGAGCCACTGCACCCTGCCATGATATGGTATATTCTATTAATTGGTTTTCAAATTTTAAAGCAACTTCATAATCTTGGGTTAAATCCCACTTGCTCATGGTGTATAATACTTTCTGTATGTTGCTGAATTTAGCCTGTTAGTATTTTGCTGAGAATTTTTAAATCTATATTCATAAAAGATACCGGTCTATAGTTTTCTTTTCTTGTGATGTCTTTGGTTTTAGTACCAAAATAATCTGGTCTCATAGGATTAGTTAGGAAATGGTCCCTCCTCTTTGATTTTTTGGAAAAGTTTGTGAAGAATTAGTATTAATTCTTTAAGTGTTTGGTAGAATTCGCCAATAAAACCATCTGGGTCTGGGTTTTTCTTTATGGGTAGGTTTTAATTACTAATTCAATCTCTTGTTATAGATCTGTTCAGATCTATAACATATATCTATAATAAGGAATTTGTTCATTATTATTTCTGTAAGGTCAGTAGTAATGTCCCTTCTTTCACTCCTGCTTTTAGCTTTTTAAATTCTATTTTTATTTATTTTTTTTTTGAGACAGAGTCTTGCCCTGTCACCCAGGCTGGAGTGCAGTGGCACAATCTCGGCTTACTGCAACTTCCACCTCCTAGGTTCAAGTGATTCTCCTGCCTCAGCCTCCCAAGAAGCTGGGATTAGAGACATGTGCCACCACACCTGGCTAATTTTTGTATTTTTAGTAGAGATGGGTTTTCACCATATTGGCCAGGCTGGTCTTGAACTACTGACCTCAATTTGATCTGCCCACCTCGGCCTCCCTCCCAAAGTGCTGGGATTACAGCCATAAGCCACCATGCCTGGCCCCCCTATTGCTTTTTTTTTTTTTAAAGATTTATACCGATTTGGTCTCCAGTTGTTCATTACTATTATATAGATGAACATTTCATATTTGAATGCTGACATTGTATCAAGCAACTTTGCTGCATTCACTTATTATTTATAGGAGCTTTGCTTGTATATTCCTTGGAATTTCCTACATGGATAATCATGTCATCTGTAAGTACGGATAGTTTTACTACAATATTGAATAGGAGTGATGAGAATAGAGATTCTTGCTTTGTCCCATTTTGGAGTGCAAACGTTCAGTCTTTCCCCATTAAATATGGTATTAGTACTGGGTGTGGTGTTCTGGGATTCGGGCTGTCTCTAAGTCCAGGCTGGGAGATATTGGAGGAATAAAAACCAAGAAAACTCACCACTATAGTAATGATTCTTCAAGTTTTGGTTTCCTTTCCCAATCCTCTTGTTACTATTTACCTTTCAGAGTCCTCAGATCGCTGCTTCATGCATTCTTTCCAGGATTTTTTGTTGCATTCAATGTGAGAGACAGGGTGGAATGTGCTTACTTCATCTTAACTGGAACCAGAACCAAATGATCACTTTTAAATTACATATTCTTCACTATGCACTGTATTCTACATGGAAGTTAATTCAGAGGAATCCCAGTTAAACAGTCCGTCCCAACATATGTAGACTCAGCATATGAGCCACATTTATTTCAAGAGTAAGTTTGTAAAGGTTTGGAACTGTGGGCACTTGCTTAGGGTGCCATTTGTTTCTCCAAACTCTGTTGTACTACATATTCCTATTTAAATGGTAGATGCGAAATAAATGATAGTTTAGTGAGTTGAAGGTGAAGAATCAGAACCTGAGTTATTTAAATCTGTTACTTTATGTGCCTTCTTAGAGATTTTATTTGTGTTAAAAATTTAAAACAGTAAAACAAAGTGTGAATTCTGAGGCACAATATTTTTGTTTGGTATGCATGGTGCAGTTCACATAAAAATGGGAGATATTAATCCCAAATCTTTACTTGTCTCTTTTATAATCATTCTCTGAATCTTTATGGTGTTCACACTTTCAGAAGTGTTTTTAATGTGTGACATTTGTTCAAACTTTGTTTAAAAAATTATCCATTCAGTTGGTGATTATGGAAGAAACAGAAGTGTGGTGTGACCATAGGGAAGCAAAATAAAACAAGGAAATGTTTTTTTTTGTTTTCATGCAACCATGAAGCGAATGCTTAGTCTCAGAGATCAGAGGCTTAAAGAAAAGGATAGATTAAAACCTAAAAAGAAAGAAAAGAAGGATCCCAGCACATTAAAGGAAAGAGAAGTTCCCCAACACCCTTCCTGCTTATTTTTCCAATATAATACACAGCTCGGCCCACCTTACCACATCCTCGTTGATACCAACTTTATCAACTTTTCCATAAAAGCCAAACTGGACTTAGTGCAGTCAGTGATGGACTGTCTGTATGCCAAGTGTATCCCTTGTATAACTGATTGTGTAATGGCTGAAATTGAGATATTGGGGCAGAAGTATCAAGTGGCTCTAAGGATCACCAAGGATCCAAGATTTGAACTATTACCATGTACACACCAAGGAACCTATGCAGATGACTGCTTAGTACAGAAATAACTCAGCGTAAGTGTTACATTATGGCCACAGTTGACTGGGACCTTAAAAGAAAAATCTGTAAGATTCCTGGAGTCCCTATAATGTACATTTCTAACCATAGATACAACACTGAATGGATGTCAGATGATTATGGGGCCCCTTGATTCTAATTCTTACAAGACACAGTTCCTCTGCCTTTCCTTCCACCAACTTTCTCTTGTTGCCAGTTCATTATTCATGCAACAGCATGAATTATTATTCTGTTGACCTATTTGCTCTATTATGAAATGAGTGGTTAAATACGCTCACTCTTTTTTTTTTTGAGATGAAGTTTCGCTCTTGTTGCCCAGGCTGGGGTGCAGTGTCGTGATCTTGGCTCGCTGCAGCCTCTGCCTCCTGGGTTCAGGCGGTTCTCCTGCTTCAGCCTCCCAAGTGGCTGGGATTGCAGGCATGCACCACCATGCCCGGTGGGTTTTTTTTTTCTTTTTTTGGTATTTTTTAGTAGAGACAAATATTTTTGTATTTTTAGTACAGAAAAATATGCCTTGGCCTCCTAGGGTGCTGGGATTGCAGGCGTGGCCACCGTGCCTGGCCTCCTCACTTTTTGATGCTGTTTTGAAATTGATATTTTGCCTCATAAAAATTTTAGGCCAGGCACAGTGGCTTGCACCTGTGGTCCCAGCACTTTGGGAGGCCGAGGTGGGCGGACCACCTGAGGTCAGGAGTTCAAGACCAGCCTAGACAACATGGCGAAACCCCATCTCTACTAAAAATACAGAAAAAGTTGGCCAGGTGTGGTGTCGCGTGCCTGTGGTCCTGGCTGCTGGGGAGGCTGAGGCAGAAGAGTCACTTGAACCCAGGAGGCAGAGGTTGTGGTGGGCCAGGATTGTGCCATTGCATTCCAGCCTGGGTGACAGAGTGAGAATGTCTCCAAAAAAAAAAAAAAAAAAAACTTAATGATGATCAAAGGGTGCAAAATCTCAGACAGGAAAAATATGTTTTATACTCTTTTTGAGTTCTATTGTACACTTCTGTTATACTTTTTTTGAGTGGTGCATATACTTAATAGTGGAGTATTATACATTTCAAAATTAATGTTCTCATCACAGAAATGTGTTTGAACTGTGGTGGCTCACGCCTGTAATCCTGGCACTTTGGGAGGCCGAGGCAGGAGATCACCTGAGGTCAGGAGTTCGAGACTAGCCTGACCAACATGAAGAAACCATGTCTCTACTAAAAACACAGAATTAGCTGGACGTGATGGCGCATGCCTGTAATCCCAGCTACTTGGGAGGTTGAGGCAGGAAAATTGCTTGAACCCGGGAGGCAGAGGTTGCGGTGAGCTGAGATCTTACGATTACACTCCAGCCTGGGCAACAAGAGCGAAACTCCATCTCAAAAAAAAAAAAAAAAAAAAAGAAATGTATTTGAAGTATTGGGTATGTTAACTAGCTTGATTTAATTATTCTACATTGTATCCACAATTTATGACATCACTTTGTAACCCATAAATTTATACAAATATAAATTGTCAATTTACAATAAAAAATTTTTGTTTCATCTTTTTAGAAAAAAACATTATCCATTCTTTTCAATCTCTCCTCATCTATAAAAAATGCTGCCAAATGTAGTTATAACAGTGAAACAGATTATACCAGGCAAATTAAGCTGTGTGCACAGTAAGGACAATTTATTTTTATTTTTTTATTTAACTTTTAAGTTCAGGGATACAGGTGTGCAGGTTTTTATATAGGTAAACTCGTGGTGCAGGGGTTTGATGTACAGATTATTTCATCACCCAGGTACTCAGCCTACTACCCAATAGTTATTTTTTCTGCTCCTCTCCCTCCTCCCAACCTCCACCCTCTGGTAAGCCCCAGTGTCTGTTGTTTCCCTCTTTGTGTCCATGTGGCCTCATCATTTAGCTCCTGCTTATAAGTGAGAACATGCGGTATTTGGTTTTCTGTTCCTGAGTTAGTTTGCTAAGGATAATGGCCTCCAGCTCCATCTATGTTCCTGCAAAGGACATGATTTCACTCTTTTTATGACTGCATAGTATTCCATGGCATATATGTACCACATTTTCTTTGCCCAGTCTTCTGTTGATGGGCATTTAGGTTGATTCCATGTATTTGCTATTGTGAATAGTGTTGCAATGAACCTATGCATGCATGCATGTCTTTATGATAGAATGACTTATATTCTTTTGGGTCGATACCCAGTAATGGGATTGCTGGGTCGAATGGTATTTCTGTCTTTAGGTCTTTGAGAAATTGCTACACTGTCTTCCACAATGAACTAATTTACACTCCCACCAATATGTAGATGTGTTCCCTTTTCTCCACAACCATGCCAGCATCTGTTGTTTTTTGACTTTTTAATACTAGCCATTCTGACTGGTGTGAGATAGTATCTCACTGTGGTTTTGATTTGCATTTCTCTAATTATCAGTGATGTTGAGCTTTTTTTCATATGATTGTTGGCCTCATGTATGTCTTCTTTTGTAAAGTGTTCATGTCATTTGCCCACTTTAATGGGGTTGTTTGTTGTTATTTGTAAATTTATTTAAGTTCCTGATAGACACTATTGTGGATAGCATTATTGTGGATTGCATTATTGTGGATATTAGACCTTTGTCAGATGCATAGCTTGCAAAAATTTTCTCCCATTTTATAGGTTGTCTGTTCACTCTGTTGATAGTTTCCTTTGCTGTCCAGAAGCTTGTTAGTATAAATAGATCCCATTTGCCAATTTTTGCTTTTGTTGCCATTGCTTTTGGTGTCTTCATCATGAAATCTAAGTCCAGAATGGTATTACCTAGGTTTTCTTCCAGGGATTTTATAGTTTTAGGTTTTCCATTTAAGTATTTAATTCATCGTGAGTTAATTTTTGCATATGGTATAAGGAAGGGGTCCAATCTCAATCTTCTGCATATGGGCAGACAGTTATCCCAGCACCATTCATTGAACAGGGAATCCTTTCCCCATTGCTTATTTTTGTCAGCTTTGTTGAAGATCAGATACTTTCAGCTGTGTGGCCTTATTTCTGGGCTTTCTGTTCTGTTCCATTACTCTATGTGTCTGTTTTTGTACCAGTGCCATGCTGTTTTGATTACTGTAGCCCTGTAGTATACTTTGAGTGGAGTTGGATTGCCTTAGCTCTTCGGGCTTTTTTTTTTTTTTTTTTTTTTTGGTTCCATATGAATTTTAAAATAGTCTTTTTCTAGTTCTGTGAAAAATATCAATGATAGTTTAATACCAATAGCATTGAATCTATGGGTTGCTTTGGGCAGTATGACCATTTTAATGATATTTATTCTTTCTATTTGTGAGCATGGAATGTTTTTCCATTTGTTTGTGTCATCTCTAATTTTTTGAGCAGTGTTTTATAGTTCTCATTGTAAAAATTGTTCACCTCCCTGGTTAGCTGTATTCCTAGGTATTTTATAATTTTTTGTGGCAATTGTGAATGGGATTGTGTTCCTGATTTGGCTCTTGGTTTGGCTGTTGTTGGTTATAGGAATGTTAGTGATTTTTGCACATTGATTTTGGATTGTGAGACTTTGCTGAAGTCGTTTATCAGCTTAAGGAGCTTTTGGACTGAGACTATGGGGTTTTCTAGATATAGGATTATGTCATCTGCAAACAGGGATAGTTTGACTTCTTCTCTTCTTATTTGGGTGCCCTTTATTTCCTTCTCTTGTCTGATTGCCCTGCCCAGGACTTCCAATACTATGTTGAATAGGAGTGGTGAGAGAGGACATCCTTGTCTTGTGCTGATTTTCAAGGAGAATGCTTCCAGCTTTTGCCCATTCAGTATGATGTTGGCTGTGGGTTTGTCATAGATGGCTCTCATTATTTTGAGATATATTCCTTCAATATTTAGTTTATTGAGAGTTTTTAACATGAAGCAGTGTTGAATTTTATTGAAAACATTGTCTGCATCTATTGAGATAATCATGTGGTTTTTGTCTTTAGTTGTATTTATGTGATGCATCACATTTATTGATTTGCATATGTTGAACCAAACTTGCATCCCAGAGATGAAGCCTACTTGATTGTGGCAGATAAGCTTTTTGATGTGCTGTTGGATTCAGTTTGCCAGTACTTTGTTGAGGATTTTTGCATCAATGTTCACCAAGGATATTACTGGCCTAAAGTGGGTTTTTTGTTTTGTTTTGTTTTGTTTCTTGTTTTTATGTCTCTACCAGATTTTAGTATCAGGATGATGCTGAACTCATAGCATGAGTTAGGGAGGATTCTCTACCCAATTTTTTTTGATAGTTTTAGCAGGAATGGTACCAGCTCTTCTTTGTACATAAGGTAGCATTCGGCTGTGAATCCATCTGGTCTTGGGCTTTTTTTGGTTGGTAAGCTATTACTGACAATTTCAGAGCTCATTAATTGGTCTGTGCAGGGATTCATTTTCTTCCTGCTTCAGTCTTGGGAGAGTATATGTGTCCAGGAATTTATCAATTTCTTCTAGATTTTCTAGTTTATGTGCACAGAGATGTTTGTACTATCCTGACAGTTGTTTGTATTTCTATGGGGTCAGTGTTAATATCCCCTTTGTTGTTTCTGATTGTGTTTATTTGAATCTTCTCTCTTTCTTCTTTATTAGTCTAGCTAGTGTTCTATTTTATTAATTTTTTTCAAAAGACCAGCTCCGGGGTTTGTTGATCTTTTGAATGATTTCTTGTGTCTCGATTTCTTTCATTTCAGCCCTGATTTTGGTTATTTCCTGTCTTCTGCCAGCTTTGGGATTTGTTTGCTCTTGGCTCTCTAGTTCTTTTAGTTGCGATGTTAGGTTAATGTTGACTTTCGAAATACAGTCATATCTTCAAGATATTATGGATCCAGTTTCAGATGACTGCAATAAAGTGAATATCATAATAAAGCAAGTCACACAGATTTTGGTTTCTTGGTGTGTATAAAAGTTATGTTTATACTATACCATAGTCTATTAAATGTGCACTAGCATTATATCTAAAGAAACAATGTACATGCCTTAATTGAAAATACTTTATTGCTAAAACACGCTGGTGATCAGCTAAGGCTTCAGCAAGTCATAATTTTTTTTGCTAGTGGAGGTCTTTCTTCAGTGTTGATGGCTGCTGACTTATCAGCTTGGTGATTGCTGAAAGTTGAGGTGGTTGTGGCCATTTATTAAAATAAGACAAAAATTTTTGTGAAGAGCCAGAATCAGCCTTGAGTAATGTACAGTAAATCTCAGTCTTGAACACTGGCACATAAAAAATGTGGAGAAGACTTTTGGCTATGCCACACAAAAAGAATGGATATTTACAAGGAAAAAAAAGAATCAAACTTTGAAGAAGAATCCCAGGAGAAGTGACAAAAGATGCCAGAATAAATAAAAAGACTGTGCTTGAATGACTTGATCATTTCTACCAAGAGCTATATACTCATTTTAAAGCAATGACTCAAATAATGCCAATATTTGCTATCACTCAGCCATATTATCGGATTTTCAAAGTAAAATGGGGGGGTTTGTTTGTTTGTTTGTTTTTGTGTTGAATTGTGAAAATGCTCTAGTGGAAATTTTCAATTCTGGAGACCATTGAAATCCACTAGAATTCATCCCCCTAAAACAAAGTAATGTACAGTATTATCATTTTTGGAACTTGTGAAATTGGTTTTTAGGAATCTTTGACAAACCATTTATATATGGGTTGCTTCATGTAAAAGAAATTTTCACAGAGTGGAGTGAGGAGGCCTGCTCTGACAGCTGTTACAGTACACTGAGCTCCACAGAGACAGCGCCAGGGCAAGCCAGATGAGCACTGGGTGACTCTGTGGCTCACTGAGGAAAAAAATAACTAAACATGGGCAAAGGAGATCCTAAGAAGCCGAGAGGCAAAATGTTATCATATGCATTTCTTGTGAAAACTTGTCAGAAGGAGCATAAGAAGCTTCAGTCAACTTCTCAGAGTTTTCTAAGAAGTGCTCAGAGAGAGGCCAGGTGCGGTGGCTCATGCCTGTAATCCCAGCACTTTGGGAGGCCGAGGCAGGCGGATCACTTGATGTCAGGAGTTCAAGACTAGCCTGGTCAACATAGTGAAACCTCATCTCTTCTAAAAATCCAAATATTAGCCAGATGTGGTGGCGGGTGCCTGTAATCCCAGCTCCTCGGGAGGGTGAGGCAAGAGAATCGCTTGAACCCGGGAGGCGGAGGCTGCAGTGAGCTAAGACCTCACCACTGGACTCCACCCTGGGCGACAGAGAGACTCTGTTTCAGGAAAAAAAAAAAAAGTGCTCAGCGAGGTGGTAGACCATATCTGCTAAAGAGAAAGGAAAATTTGAAGATATGGCAAAGGCAAACAAGGCCCGTTATGAAAGAGAAATGAAAATCTATATGCCCCCACAAAGGGGAGACAAAAAAGTTCAAGTCCAATGCACCCAAGCGGCCTCCTGCAGCCTGGTTTGTGTTCTGTTCTGAGTGTTGCCCCAAAATCAAAGAACATCTTGGCCTGTCCATTGGTGACGTTGCAAAGAAACTGGGAGACATGTGGAATAGCACTGCTGCAGATGACAAGCAGCCTTATGAAAAGACAGCTGTGAAGCTGAAGGAAAAATACAAAAAGGATCTTGTTGCATATTGAACTAAAGGAAAGCCTGATGCAGCAAAAAAGGGAGTCATCAAGGCTGAAAAAAGCAAGAGGAAGAAGGAAGGGGAGGAAGATGAAGAGGATCAGGAGGAGGAGGAAGATGAAGGTGAAGAAGATGATGATGAATAAGTTGATTCTAGTGCAGTTTTTTTTCTTGTCTAAAAAGCATTTAACCCCCCTGTACACAACTCACTCATTTTAAAGAAAAAAAAATTGAATTATAAGGCTTTAACGTAATGTAAGGTTTTAATTATCTTTAAAGTGTTTAAGTTTTCCTTTTTGATCTTGTAATTTTTATTTAATATTATTTTATAATGTCATACTTACACATACAGAGTTCAACAAAAGAACTGTCACTGTCTGCATTTCTTTTCTATCTATGTGATTTTTCCCACTACTTTCATTTCATAATAATTTATGAACCTAATTTTTCATATAGAGAAAGGGACTTCAATTGCAATGGCCCACAGGTGTGAAATATTTGGGGCACACCACTGGTAAAAGACAGCTTTCCCTGCTTTCCACAGGCCCAAGGTGCCAAATTAACACACCCAAGGACCAGTTCTCTACAAATTACTTTTGTGAGTCAGTGTATAAATACTTCAGCTGCCTTGCCCTTTGTGAATCTGGTGTTTTGTGTCACTGTGAGTTTCTCCTGGGACTGAGGTCCGGCTGCTCACTGTGGTGGCCGGTTCAACAACAAACCCATCATGGACTCTCTTCTTTTGCTGTTTTACTGCCTCACTTCTCTACTGGTATCTCTAGTACCTCCCAAATAAACTTGGATCCATGTATCAGGGTCTGCTCCTGGAGGAACCAGTATCATTTAATCCAGAGCAGTCCCCACCTTTTTTTTGTTTTGTTTTGTTTTTGAGATGGAGTCTTGCTCTGTCACCAGGCTGGAGTGCAGTGGCGCGATCTTGGTTCACTGCAACCTCCGCCTCCCGGGTTCACGCCATTCTCCTGCCTCAGCCTCCCCAGTAGCTGGGACTACAGGGGCCCACCACCATGTCTGGCTAATTTTTTGTATTTTTAACAGAGACGGGGTTTCACCGTGTTAGCCAGGATGGTCTCAATCTCCTGACCTCGTGATTCGCCCACCTCGGCCTCCCAAATTGCTGGGATTACAGGTGTGAGCCACCACACCCGACCCCCAACTGTTTTTTTTTAATACCAGTGATTTACTAAGGAAATAGAGGCAGCTTTCCACTAGAATGACCCATCTTCAGGATTTGTCTGATTGTTTTTTCATGGTATCATTTAACTGTTTCTACTATTCCCTGTATTTCTGGTAAACTGAAAGACCCAAAAGGTTGCTTAAAGTAAAATAAAGCTTTCTTGGTAAGAATATTTCATAGGCAATGTTATTTATATTACATAACATTAGAATGCATGCCATGTTTGATGGTTCCACCTCTAGAAGTGTTAAGATCTACCAGTGGGTTCAGGTGGGGATAGTCTGACTCCTTCATTGTTAAGGTGTGTTTTCCACCTTATAACCAACCTCTAATCTGTGAGTTGATAACTTGACGCCTCATAAGTCTCCAGTTCCCCATTGTGGCAGGCAAAATAATGCCCTCTCCTAGACATGTTTATGCCCTGATCTCCAGAACCTGTGAATATGTTGTTACATGGCAAGAGAAAATAAAGGTTGCAGATGGAATTAAAGTTGCTAATCAGCTGACCTTAAAAAGATTATCATGGGAGTATCATGGATAACGCAGGTGAACCCAATTAATCACAAGGTCCTTTAAAGTGGAAAAGGGAGGCTTAGAGGGGGTCAGAGTCAGAGAGAGGTTTGAAGCTGTTCCACTGCTGGCATTGAAGAAAGAGGAAGGGGCAACTAGCCAAGGAATGCAGGCAGCTTCTAGAACCTGGAAAAGGCAAATAATTTGATTCTTTCCTAGGGCCTGGCTATGGTTTGAATCTTTATCTTCCCCAAGACTCATGTTGAAATTTAATTGCCATTGTAATTAAATCACCTTTAAGGGGTGATTAGGCCATGAGGACTCTGCCCTAATGGGTGAGATTAATGCCATTATAAAAGGGCAAGTTTGGCCCTCTCCTGCCTCTCTTTGCCCTTCCACCATGTGATGCCTTCTGCCATGCCATGATGCAGCAAGAAGGCCCTTACCAGGTGCTGGCACCTTGATATTGGACTTCCCAGCCTCCAGAACTGTGAGGCAATAAATTTTTATTCATTATAAATTAGCCAATCTGTGGTATTCTGTTATAACAGCATTAAACAGACTAGGACAGGCCTGCATTAGGAACACAGCCTGTGTGAACCTTGATTTCAGCTCATCGAAATGCATTTTAGACTTCTAACCTTCAGAACTATGAGATGATACGCTTACTTTATTATTGTTTTAAGCCACTTACTTTCTGGTAATTTGTTACAATAGCAATAGGAAACATATCCACTGAACTTTCATCAAATGCATTTTGTATCCATTGTTCATTATTATCTAGAATATTATTCCATGAGGGGTTACAAAAAAGTGTTTTTCTAATTTCATCAACACTTTCTAGCTGGAATTCTTTTGTAAGAAATAAATATTTCCTCATCAGCCAAGGCTTTATGGTTATATATAATTTGACATGCAGTTTAAATAGGAAAGTCAGGATCAATGCTTAATAATTTCCATTAATTGCCAAATTCAGAGTTAAGAATGGACACCATAGCTATCTCCAATAGTGATAAATGCATTTTTAAAAATTATCATTATGAGCCAGGCATAGTGGCTCGTGCCTGTAATCCCAGCACATTGGGAAGGTGAGGTGAGAGGATCACTGGAGGCCAGAAGTTTGAAACCAACCTGGGCAACATAGCAAGACCTAATCTCTTTAAAAAAAAATATTATCATAAGTGTTGACCTCAGGTAAGATACTTCTTTTCTCTGTATATTATTTTCCTCATATACAAAATGGGGATGAAAATGGTCTTACTTTGGCCGGGCACAGTGGCTCATGCTTATAATCCCAGCACTTTGGGAGGTCGAGGTGCGCAGATCACAAGGTCAGGAGTTTGACACCATCCTGGCCAATACGGTGACACCACGTCTCTACTAAAAATACAAAAATTAACTGGGTATAGTGGCCCGTGCCTGTAGTCCCAGCTACTTGGGAGGCCAAGGCAGAAGAATCACTTGAACCCAGGAAGAGGAAGTTGCAGTGAGCTGAGATCCTGCCACTGCACTCCAGCCTGGGTGCAGAGCGAGACTCCGTCTCAAAAAAAATTATTAATCATCAAGATTAATAACAATGATGATAATGATTACTACATTTATACACCTAATAGCAGACCCTCAAAATATATGAAGGAAAAGTTGACAAAATTGAAGATAGTAGAATGTTCTACAATAATAGTCATAGTATTCAGTAACCCTCTTTCAATAATGGATAGAACAACCAGGCAGAAAATAAGCAAGGCAGCCTTAAAAAGGGATGAGGTTCTGATACATATTACAACATAGATGAACCTTGAAGATACTATGCTAAGTGAAATAAGCCAGACAAAAAGGACAAATAATGTATTGTTACACTTATATGAGGTATTTAGAATAGTCAAACTTATAGATAAATAAAGTAGAACAGTGGCTGTCAGGGGCTGGAGGGAGGGGAAAAGAGGAATTAGTGTTTCATGGGTACAGGGTTTTAGTTTGGATGATTAAAGTTCAGGAGATGAATGGTGGTAATGGTTGCACAACAAGGTGAGGGTAATTAATGCTACTGAATTGTACACTTAAAAATGGTCAAAATGGTAGATTTTATGTTGTGACTGTTTTACCACAATAAAAATAAATTTTAAAAATATAATACAAATACAGTGCTCACTCTGTTCTATGCACTGTTCTAAGTACTTTACATAACATAACCATACTTAGTATGTAAGTAATGCACTTAGCATAAAGCCTAGAATTTAGAAGGTGTTTAATGAACAGTAGTTAATAATAGCAATCATTATTGATGATAACAATCTCCATTTAAAAAATAAGAAACAGAGGCTTGGACATCTTAAGGGACTTGTACAAGATCACTCAGCCTGAAGGTGTTGGTACAGGGTCAATACAGACCCCAAAAGCCTCACTGTCTCACTTTGCTGCTTCCCGTGAATTATTGAATCTTACAGCCAGCAACTAATAGCAGTGGAAAAGATATAGGGAAATAAATCCATTAATGCAAACAAACAGCTGTTAGCAACCATAATTTTCAGTGCAAAAGAAAATTATAAAATTATAATTTTAGTGCAAGAGAAAATTATAAAATTGAGTTGCATAGAAAAGATGTTCAATATCACCAATCAGCAGGGAAATGCAAATGAAAACTATAATGGGATACCATTACCCAATCACTAGAATCATTAACGTGAAAAAGTCTGATAATACAAGTGATGACAAGCTTGTGGCATAATTAGAACTTTCATACATGCTGATGAGAATGCAAAATTGTTCGACTACTTTGAAAAGCAGCTTGGCATATCTAATAAAATTAAACATGCACTGATATTTTCCAACAATTCTATTCTTAGGTGTTTTTTTCAAGAGAAAAAGAAAACACATGTCCACACAAAGACTTGTAGTGGAATGTTTACAGCAGCTTTATTAATAATAGTCAAAAGCTGGGGACAACGCAAATGTCCATCATGGATAAAGAAACTGTTGTATACTCATACAACAGAATTATATTTTCAGCAATAAAAACTGACATAATATTAATATATGCAGAAATGTACGAATCTCAAAAGCATTAAGAGGTCAGACACAAAAAACTACATATCATATTATCAAAAAAAGTTGCAACAAATTTAGTTTAAAGGTCTCAGTTGGCTTTATCAAGATTCTAGAATTGGGCAACACTTATTCCATAAACTAGAATAATTGTTCCCATGGCTCAAACAGAGGATGTTGGCTTTATAGACAGTAAAAGGGCTGAAGAAAGCAAAACAAATAACAAAAAGTGGATTGGTCATTTCAAAGTTACTTTCTTTGTAAGTCAGGGACAGGAAGACAGAACAATGGGAAGATAACTGATGGGTTAACAACAGGTTACTCCAGGTTACTTTGTTGTAAGGATTAAAACAGAGGAAACTTCATTCTCATGCTGATAGAAGGTTGAAATTAGCCTGTTTGGGAAATTAGGCTCTTTCTCACTTCTGTTTTCTCAAAAGGCCGGATAACAGCTCAGTTTTGGTTTGGTGAGCCTGGGTAACTCCATTTTGAGTTTTAGTCTCGTCCGTTGTGGCCCAGTGTAGGAGTTTAGTCCAAAACAATGGCATCCTGGCTGGGCATGGGCTCACACCTGTAATTCCAGCACTTTAGGAGGTCAAGGTGGGAAGATTGCTTGAGCCCAAGAATTCAAGACCAGCCTGGGCAACACAGCAAGACCACGTCTGTACAAAAAATAAAAATAAGAAAATTAGCCCAATGTGGTGGTGCACACCTGTAGTCCTAGCTACTGGGGAGGTTGAAGCAGATGGATCACTTGTATCCGGGAGGTCAAGGCTATAGTGACCTGTGACATGCCACTGCACTCCAGCCTGGGTGACAGAGTGAGACCCCATTTCCCCCCCAGAAAAGGCCCCCTATAATTTTTGCTTAACAGTGTGATACCATTTATGTAAAATTCTAGAAAAGGTAAACTAAAATGACAGAGGTAGATCAGTAGTTGCCAGGGATTGAGGGTCAGGAGAGGGAATCAACTGCAAAGGGGCATGAGAAAATATTTTAGGGTGTTGATGTTACACAATTGTATACCTAAAAATGAGTGAATTTCGGCTGGGCGCAGTGGCTCATGCCTGTAATCCCAGCACTTTGGGAGGCCGAGGCGGGTGAATCACGAGGTTAGGAGATCAAGACCATCCTGGCCAACATGGTGAAACCCCATCTCTACTAAAAATACAAAAAAATTAGCCAGACTTGGCGGCGCATGCCTGTAGTCCCAGCTACTTGGGAAGCTGAGGCAGGAGAATTGTTTGATCATGGGAGGCAGAGACTGCAGTGAGCCAAGATCGTGCCACTGCACTCTTGCTCTGGTGACAGAGCAAGACTCTGTCAAAAAAAAAAAAAAAAAGAGTGAATTTCATTGTGTCTAAATTATGCATCCATAAAGCTATTAAGAAATCAAAGGAATTAACTAAGACTCCTATAATGTTAATTTTGAATTAGAAACATTAAATTAAATTCACTATTTAAAATATTAACATATTTCTATTTATTCACTGTGTTCAATGAAAAAGCTTAGAAGCATCCCAGGAGAAATGAGTACTCCTATCACCCAGAACTTGGTCCTAAATATTTCCTCATCATGGTACTGTGGGGAACCAGGGCTCTTTGGAAAAATGACTGATTCCAGGTCACAAGCTGGTAATGTACAAGATGAGTCTGGGACACCTTCTCTTACTGGAAAGTAATGATGCTGTCAAAAAAGTAAGTGGAGCTGGGTCAAAAGCACATAGAAGCCAGCATTGGCTCTCCTTGGCCAAAGATGAAATAATTGGAGTATAAAAGTTAATAACGACCTCACTTGATTAAGCACAGATGTGTTTCTGCCCTCATAAGCATATAATCTAGTAGGGAGACATACAATAACAGTGCAAATAAGCATACTGAATTAGGCAGGCTAAGCCAGGCTGTACCTTAGTAACAACCCTGAATCTGCTTAACATAATGAAAGCACAAGACACTATGAAATAGAAAAAAGAAGTCTTGGAAAATAATCAGATAGAACTCCTAGAATGAAAAATATAATCATTAAAATTAAAAACTCCATGAATGACTAAATATGAGATTAAACACAGCTTAGGAGAGAATTAGTGACCTGGTAGATAGAACTGAGAAAATTACCCAGGATGTATGCATAGATACAGAGATGGAAAATGTAAAAGATGGGTTCAGAAACATAGGGGATGAAAGAGAAAGTTTAGCATTCATCTAATAAAATTTCCAGAAGATGAGAATAAAGAGAATGGAGGGAGAGACAATATTCAAAGCAATTTCAAATAAGGATTATCCAGACTTCACGAAAGACATAAATCTTCAGATGTAGAAAGGCTAAAATATCTTAAGCAAGATAAAAAAAATCTATACATATACACACTGAAGTGAAAATGAAAAACCCCTAAATCAAATAGAATATCTTGAAATAACTGGAGAGAATGAAGATATTAGCCACAGATAATAAAAATCAGAGTAATTTTAGACTTATCAATAGCAACAGTAGAAGCTGGTATTCAGTTGTTCAGCAGTATTATATTGTCAAAGTAGCTAGAGAAAATAAGTATCTACCTAGAAGTTTATCCCCAAATAAAGAAACATTCGAGTAAGGGGGAAAATTTTTTAGATAAAGACTTAAATATTTACCAGTAATTGACCTATGGTTAAAGAACAACTAAAGGATATACTTATAAAAGAAGGAAATCTAACTCAGGAATAAATGTACAATACAATGATAATTTAAAAATTATATATAGATTTAATTATACATAAATTTCGGCTTACTAAATAAGCATTTATTATATAAAGTGATAATAAAGGTTGATTTTTAGTGGTATAAACAGAAGGTTGGAACAAAAATATTATAAAATGATAACATGTATATGAGGAAGTGATTGGAGTGAAAGATTTAAGTCACTGTATAATATAAATGAGGGTAGAGTTCTTCTTTAACTTTAGATCTTAAGTCAAGTACGTGTATTAAAAATTGTAGATGCAGAAAAGGCTTTTGATAAAATTCAACATCCCGTCATGTTAACAACTCTCAATAAACTAAGTATTGAAGGAATATACCTCAAAATAATAAGAGCCATCTATGACAGACACACAACCAACATCATACTGAATGGGCAAAAGTTAGAAGCATTCCCCTTGAAAACTGGCAAAAGACAAAAATGTCCTCTGTCACCACTTATATTCAGCATAGTATTGGAAGTCCTGGCCAGGGCAGTCAGGCAAGAGAAAGAAAGTGCATCCAAATAGAAAGTTGGGGGGATTGTAAATTAGTATAGCCATTATGGAACACAGTGTGGAGGTCCCTCAAAAAATTAAAACTAGAACTACTCTATGATCCAGCAACCCCATTATTTGGCATATATCCGAAGGAAATGAAATCAGCACATCAAAGAGATATTTGTTCTCCCATATTTATTGCAGCACTATTTACAATAGCCAAGATATGGGATCAACCTAAGTGTCTAACGATGGATGAATGGGTAAAGAAAATATGTTATATATACACAGTGGAATATTATTCAGCTATAAAAAGAATGAAATACCGTCAATTGCGAGAACATGGAAGACTCTGAAGGACATCATGTTAAGGTAAATAAGCCAGGCACAGAAAGACAAATAGTGCTTAATCTCACTCATATGTAGAATCTTAAAACTAAATCATGGAAGTAGAGGGTAGAACAGTTGTTGCCAGAGACTGGGGAGGAGGGAAGGCGGAGAGGTTGAGAGACAAGTACAAAGTTATAGTAAGATAGGGCCGGGCGCGGTGGCTCACGCTTGTAATCCCAGCACTTTGGGAGGCCGAGGCGGGCGGATCACGAGGTCAGGAGATCGAGACCACGGTGAAACCCCGTCTCTACTAAAAATACAAAAAATTAGCCAGGCGTGGTGGCAGGCGCCTGTAGTCCCAGCTACTCGGAGAGGCTGAGGCAGGAGAATGGCGTGAACCCGGGAGGCGGAGCTTGCAGTGAGCCGAGATTGCGCCACTGCACTCCAGCCTGGGTGACAAAGCGAGACTCCGTCTCAAAAAAAAAAAAAAAAAAAAAAAAAAAAAAAAAAAAAAAAAAAAAAAAAAGTTATAGTAAGATAGGAGTGTTCTGCTACGCAGTAGGGTTACAATGGTTAATAGTAAGGTATTGTATATTACAAAATAGCCAGAAGGCCAGTCTTTTGAATGTTCTCACCTCAAAGAAATGATAAATACATGGGTGATGGATATGCTCACTACCCTGATTCGATCATTATATAATGTATATATGTATTGGAATATCAAATTGTATCCCATAAATATGCACAATTACATGTGTCAATTAAAAAATAAAAAATAAGCCAGGTGGGTGGCACGTATACCTGTAGTCCCAGCTACTTGGGAAGCTGAGACAGGAGGATCACTTGAGCCCAGGAGTTCAAGTTCAGCACAGGCAACATAGTGAGAACCCATCTGTAAAAAGTCAATCAATCAATCAATAATTAAAAAGAGGTTAGTGATTAAAAAAAGAAATAGGCCTTCAAATCAGAAAAGAAGCACAATTATCTGTTTGCAGATGACATGATCATATATGTAGAAAACCCTAAAGACTCAACAAACAACTGTTAGACTTAAATGAATTTAGCAAAATGGCAGGATAAAAAAATCAACATACAAAAATCTGTTGTGATTGAGTACACATGGACACAAAGATGGGAACAATAGGGACCTACTTCAGTGGGGAGGATGAGAGGAGGTAAGGGTTGAAAAACTACCTATTGGGTACTATGCTTGCTTCCTGGGTGATGAAATCATTTGGATACCCAACCCAGCAACACACAATTTACCCATGTAACAAACCTGTACATGTAACCCCTGAACCTAAAACAGAAGTTGAGAAAAGAAAAAAAAAACCTGTTGTGTTTCTATGCACAATGAACTATTCAAAATTAAGAAAGAAATCCCAGGCCAGGCACAGTGGCTCACACCTGTAATCCCAGCACTTTGGGATGCTGAGGCAGGTGGATTACCTGAGGTCAAGAGTTCAAGACCAGCCTGGCCAACATGGTGAAACCCTGTCTCTACTAAAAATACAAAAAAATTGGCCAGGTGTAATGTAATCCCAGCTACTTGGGAGGCTGAGGGAGGAGAATCGCCTGAACCCGGAAGGTGGAGGTTGCAGTGAGCCGAGATGGCACCACTGCACTCCAGCCTGGGTGACAGAGTGAGACTCCGTCTCAAAAAAAAAAAAAAAGAAAGAAAGTAATCCCATTCTCAATAACAACAAAAGGAATAAAATACTTTGGAATAGGCTTAACCAAAGAGGTGAAAGACTTGTACACTAAAAATTATAAAACATTGATGAAGGAAATTAAAGAAGATAAAGATGAAAAGACATCTCATGTCCATGAATTGAAAGAATTAATATTGGTAAAATGTCCATACTACCCAAAGTGATCTACAGATTCAGTTCAATCCCTATCAAAATCCCAATGGCATTCTTTACAGAAATAGAAAAACAATGTCTTAAAATTCTTACCAAACCCCAAATAGCCAAAGCAATCTTGAGCCTAAAGAACAAAGCTGGAGGGCATTACACTTCTGATTTCAAAATATATTACAAAGCTACAGTAATCACAATAGTATGGTACTGGCATAAAAACAGACATATAACCAATGGAATAAAATGGAGAGTCCAGAAATAAACCCATGTATCTATAGTCAACTGATCTTTGACAAAGGTGTCAAGAACACACAATGGGTCAAGAATGGTCTCTATACTTTCAAATTTGGTTTTATTTTATTCTTTGCCTACTCACATCAGCAGCAATAGAAAGATAGTCTCTTCAATACATGATTTTGGGGAAATTGGGTATCCACATGCAGAAGAATGAAACTGGACCCTTAACTCACACCTCACAGAAAAATCAGTTCAAATGGATTAAATATTTAAATGTAAGCCTGAAATCATAAAATACTAGAAGAAAACGTAGAAATAAAGCATCCTTACATTGGTCTGGGCAATGTTTTCTTGGCTATGACACCAAAAGCAAAGGTAACAAATGCAAAAGGATTTGCATAGGATTGTATCAAACTAAAAAGCTCTGCACAGCAAAGGAAATAATCAACAGAGTCAAAAGGCAACCTACAGAATGGTGAAAATATATTTGCAAGCCATACATCTGATAAGGAGTTAATATCCAAAATATGTGAGAAATCCAAACAACTCAATAGCAAAAAAAAAAAAAAAAAAAAAAAAGACCCTCTCTCAAAATGGGTTAAGGAATTGAATAGACATTTCTTAAAAGACATACAAATGGCCAAAAGATACATGAAAAGGTGTGCAACATCACTAATGGATGTGCAAATCAAAAGCACAAGATGTAACCTCACACTTGTTAAAATGGCATTGTCAAAAGAAAACAAGTGTTGGTGAGGATGTGGAGAAACAGAAACCCATATACACAGTTGAAGGGATTGTAAATTGGTATAGTCATTATGGAAAATAGTATGGAGGTTCCTCAAAAAATTAAAATAGAGCTAGCATATGTTCCAGCAATCCCACTTCTGGGCACATATATGCTCAAAAGAAATGAAAGTAGTATCTTGAAGATATATCGGCACCCCTATGTTCATTGCAACATTATTTACAATAGTCAAGATATGAAAAAAATCTAAGTTGACGAATGAATGGATAAAGAAAATGTGAGAGATATATACAATGGAATATTATTCAGCCTTTAAAAAGGAGATCCTGCCCTTTGGGACAGCATGGATGAGCTTGGAGGACATCCTCCTAAGTGAAATCAGCCAGAAACAGATTCACAGCATGATCTCACTCATATGTGGAATCTAAAAAACGTTGAACTCATAAAAGCAGAGTAGAATGGTGGTTGCCAGGGGCTGAGGAATGGGGGAAATGAGACGGTATTGGTCAAAGGGTACTAAGGTTCAGTTATTCGGGATGAATACACTCTGGAGATCTAATGTACAACACTATAGTTAATAATACTGTTTTGTATACTTGAAGTTTACTAACAGAGTTGACCTTAAGTGTTTCACCAAATACATATACACACAAATCATAACTATGTAAGGTAATGGATATGTTAATTAGCTTGAATGTGGTAATTGTTTCACAATATATACATATACCAAAACATCACATACTTTAAATATATACAGGCCAGGTGTGGTGGCTCATATCTGTAATCCCAGCACTTTGGGAGCTGGAAGATCACTTGAACCCAGGAGTTTGAGACCAGCCTTGGCAACATGGTGAGACCTTGTCTCAAAAAAAAAAAAAAAAAAGCTGGGCATAGTGGTGCACACCTGTGGTCCCAGCTACTTGGGAGGTAGCTGGGACCACAAAACTAAATTCCAGTTTTGCTGCCTATAACACACACCCTGCCTCTGATGTTTAAGTGTCACTTCCTGGACCCTGACAGTAAGAATCTATCTTCCTATTTACACTAGATAGCTCAATTCCACAGTTACATCTTTACCATCAACTTGGCTTACAGAGGAAAACCACCACTGAGTTTCTCATAGTGCATTCTTTATTCTATAGTGCACACTCGTTTAGCTAGCTGAGTGTTCTCTAGCCCTCTTACACAACTTAGTGGCTGTTTGGTCTTATGCCATAAATCCATTCTAGCATGCCCACTTCTCTGAGCCTTCTGATCTCTTCCGTAATACTCTGCCAACATAGTTACGGCATTTCTACCTAATTTGCTGTAGGCCTGTACAGTACCCCAAGCTTTAAAGTACTTCACGCTTTAAGGAACTATTCTAGCTATGTGTTAAGACTGGCTTTGCACATTCTTGTTAGGATGTGAAATCTTGAGTTACAGCAGCGACTTACAGGAGCACCCACTTCAATAAACTATCTCCTACCTAGCCTTTATAGTCTCCCTCCACCATGATGGAGTGCAGTGGTGCAATCTCGGCTCACTGCAACCTCCACCTCCAGGGTTCAGATTCTCCTGCCTCAGCCTCCCAAGTAGCTGGGACTACAGGCATGTGCCGCCATGCCCAGCTAATTTTTGTATTTTTAGTAGAGACGGGGTTTCACTATGTTGGCCTGGCATGAAGTAGAGCTAGACACATATAGCTGAATAAATGCATGAATAATGAATACTCTTTATGATGTGTTCATTAATTGTGCTGTGTTCTGTGGATGGGGAGATGAATATGGCAAGCAGGCCATGTTTCTGTCCTCCAATTTGGTTTTCTCCAGAAGCCCACCTTGAGAGAAGGGCTCGTGTGCAAATAGCTTATTAGAGAGGGGATCCCAGGAAGCACTTCTCCAGGAGAGAGGGAAATGAGAGAGGGCAGGTAGTGAGCCAACAGAGGGTATGGTACAGAAACAAGTTGCCACTGTGAGTAGGTGGAGCTTCACCCTGTGGGGGGACTCTGAGCACTCCAGTGTAGAACTCATGCCTTAGAATGATTCCACCTGAGGGGTGAGGGAGCTGGTGTATTGATACACCAACTTTTGTCAATCCGTGCTTAAGGGATGGCCCATGGGTAGGAAGAAGGGGCTCTGGTAGCCAGAGGAAGCCCTTAGGTAAAGTAACATAGATGATCGAAGTTGGAAGGTGAGTAGACAGGCTGAGGAATGGTAAATAAGGACAAGGGGATGTGGGTGGGGTATGGACAGAGTCATCCAGTGAGTGAGAGTCTCATGAACATGCCATTGTTGTACAGCTGTGCTCCAGATGAAAATTCCTACAGGGGCAAGGCAGATAACGTAAATGAGACAAGTGCTTGGGGTGACAGCAGGTTCCTCTTGAAAAGTTGCACACAACTCTCCCCTTTGCCGCTTTCTCTTACTCTGACAGAAAGTTACCACTAGTTTCCAGGGGGATAAGTTTGGGATATTTCTTTAATACTTTCCTGCCATTGCAGTTGTTGGAACCCCTGTGGAAGGGACTGTGATAAGTGGAGAATATATGCCCGGTGCAAATGGGGCTGAGGAGGCTGCTTCTCAGCTCTAGCAACTGTGCAAGAATCTGAGATGCAGGATGTGGAGCCAAATCCAATTTTTTAAAAGAGAAGTGGTAATCTGGATATTTATTTGAAATTTCCTTATTTTAAATGTATTGAGTTGAGGGTGGGTGTCATGGCTCATGCCTGTAACCCCAGCACTTTGGAAAGCTGAAATGGGAGGATGTCTTGAGGCCAAGAGTTTGAGACCAGCCTGGGCAACATAGGGAGACACCTCATCACTTAAAGAAAAAAAGTATTGAGTTGAATAGTTTCCCTCCAAAATTTATGTCTCCCTGGAACCTCAGAATATGACTTTATTTGAAAATAGTTTTTTTGCAGATGTGAGATGGAGTCATAGGGATTAGGGTGGGTCCTAATCCAATGTGTCTTTATCTAAGAAGAGAAAGCAGTAACAGAGACACAGAGGGAAGATGACCATGTGAAGACAGAGACAGAGATTGGAGTGATGCTGCCACCGCTGAGGAATGCCAAGTATTGCTGGCATCTACCAGAAGCTAGAATAAGCAAGAAAGCATTTTCCCCTAGAGCCGTTGGAGGCAGCATGCTTAACTGACACCTTGATTTCAGGCTCCTAGCCTCTAGAACTGTGACAGGATAAATTTCTGTTGCTTTAAGTCAGCCAGTTATGTTACGCAGCTCTAGGCAACAGTTGGCAGTGACTTGTTTTTAAAAGCTGTGCTGGCCTTCATAGTGAAGGAAAACTCTATACATCTGAAGGCTGGCTGTGGTCCTTGAGTGGCCAGTTCACAACCTGTGGTGTACAGAGGGCAGGGGGCTCCAAGGAGGGAGCCCCTAATGGTGCCTGGGGCAAGCATGGAAGACTTCCCAGAGCAGGTGGACTGGAGGAATGTAGTCTTGAGTGTTCCCTGGGCTGACTGGAGGAAGGTGGACCCAAGGGAGTTTTGGAGAGCAGAGTTGACAGGACATGAAGGTTGATTGGCCATGGGGATAAGAACAAGAGAAGCACTGGGTCTGGCGGAGTTTTTGGGCTTGGTTGGCTGAGGGCATGGAGATGGCAAAGTCTGAGGAGGGGAGAAGGAAGTCAGCTCAGTTGTTGACACTTTGGATCAAAGGTTTCTGTGGGACATGCAAGTGGAGATGGAGAGGAGTCAGCTGGGCATGTGAGTCTGTGCTCAGGTGAAAGATTTGGGCTGAAGACAGAGATTTAGGGAATTGTCAGCAGGGAAAAAGAGGAGTCTACTGAGGAATCAAAGGAGATGTGGTCAGAGAGGTAGGAGGAAAACCTGGAGCGCTGGCATCAAAGGAGCATGGGAGGTTTTTAAGGAGGGAGGATTGACACTGCTTCAGGCTGCTAAAGGGCTGCTTTGGTAAATAGAGAGGTTTCCTTTCATTGCTTGTTTGGAAAATTCACTAAGCCTCTTCAGAGAGGATGAGGAACTTTCAAGAGGCGACAAGGGGCCTTTGTTTCAGAGGAGTGGGGTGGAGGTGGAAGCCAGGGGAGAGGAGAGGAGCATTTGGGCAGAAGAGGAGAAAGCGAAGACTGTGGCGGTGATCTGCTGGTGTGTGGAGCCAGCTTCACTGCTGGTGGGAAGCTGCCAGGAGAGAGGAACTGGTGGATGAAGAGGTGCATGGGCAGAGGGCAGCTTTGGGCCAGAGAAAGGACTCTGCTTTTCTGAGGGGCAGAAGGACAGGGGCAAGGATTGTGGAGGTTGCTGGCCACTGTTGAAGAGAAAGCTGGTAGGGCTTGTTTTGGGGCCACAGTTGGCTCTGAATCAGTCTGGGGTCACCCGCTAAGAGTGAGGGCCAAGGAATGAGGGGATGCATCAGGAGAGAGGACCATACAGTCACCAGTGGACACAGCAGGGGCTGACCCAGGGCTCCTTGAAGGAGGTCCTGAAGCTCACTCTCCTTTGAAGTGTTCACCGTCCCATGCACACATTCTTCTTGAGGTACATGGTTGAGAGGTGCAAAGGCATTGTTCCCAAGTTATTGTCGTTGGCTGAAAAGGCCAACCTGTACTGGGACGTTGCATCCCTGTGAGGGCCTCAAATGCTATGAAGCATGGCAGCAGATCTGATTTAAGGCAGCAGAGCTGATTGAATTCTGCTGTGTCTCAGGCACTGGAACATCAATAATTTCTCTCACTCTATGAAATAACCCAGTGAGAATATTATCATTCTGCTTTTCCAGATAACAGAACTCCCTGCTTGGAGAATCCTGTGTGCCAGGCTGACCCTTTGCATTAATCGCATCATTTCATCTTCTCACCCTGCCTTGTGAGGAAGAAAGGATCACTATTATTCTCGTTTTGCAGATGAAGAGGTTGCGGCAGAGGAGGATGTTTAAGTACTTGACCTAGGGGCACTCAGCCGCAATTGGAGGTCAGGCTTTGCAGACCAGGTGCAGCCTTCCTCCCATAGCAACATGTTCCCTCTCCTGGTGCCATTTATTTGGCATGCTCACTATCCAGATATTTGTCCCTGACAGGTCAGAAATTGGGCATGTGGGACACGAGCAGGACCGGATCCTCTTCTCTTTGTCCACGACAGGGATGGTGAGCACATCCAACAGACCTCCCACCTGCTCTTCAGCTCTGACCTTTCATTCCCAAGAGTAAGCTGCTTGAGAGCAAAACATGGTGTCAGCCCTGGGCCTGGCATCGAGCTGCACTCAGCAGATAAGTGTGGCACATATTTTAGCAACTGGGATGAACAGGCACTTTCTGTCCTGTGCTCAGGTAGAGGGTGAGGTGGAAAGGGTCAAATGACCTGATTTTGAATCCTGGCTCTTGTATTGCATGGCTCTAGGTCCCTGTGCTGTCATGCAATCTTACTGGGCTTCAGTTTCCCCATCTGTAATATGGGAGAAGTTTTTTTTTTTTTTTTTTTTTTTGAGAAGGAGTCTCGTGCTGTCGCCCAGGCTGGAGTTCAGTGGCGCAATCTCGGCTCACTGCAAGCTCCACCTCCCGGGCTCACGCCATTCTCCTGCCTCAGCCTCCCGAGTAGCTGGGACTACAGGCGCCCGCCACCATGCCCGGCTAATTTTTTTTTTTTGTATTTTTAGTAGAGACGGGGTTTCACCGTGGTCTCGATCTCCTAACCTCGTGATCTGCCCGCCTCGGCCTCCCACAGTGCTGGGATTACAGGCGTGAGCCACCGCGCCCGGTCTGGAAGATTTTTTTTAACAGCACTCCACAAACCTGGAAACCAAGGGTCCTCCTCCATGTAGGGATTCAACAATATCATTATCACCATCATCATCACCATCATCATCATCATCACCATCATCATCATCATCATAATCACCATCATCATCGCCACCACCATTATCACCATCACCATCACAACTGTCATCACTATCACCACCATCATCATCACCACTACTATCACCATCATCATCACCACCATCATCACTATCATCATTATCACCATCATCATCATTATCACTACCATCATGATCATTACCACCACCATTATCACCACTATCGTCATCACCATCACCATTATCACCATCATCATCACCACCAGCATCTTCATCTCACCATCATCATCACCACCACCATCATCATTATCATCATCATTATCACTACCATCATCATCACCACCACCATCATCACCATTATCATCATCACCATCACCATCATCAGCACCATCATCATCATCACCATTATCATTACACCACCACCATCATCGCCATCATCGTCATTATCACTACCATCATCATCATCACCACCACCATCACCATCATCACCATTATCGTCATGATCACCATTACCATCATCACCACCATCATCATCATCACCACCATCATCACCGTCATCATTACTACCATCATCATCATAACCATCATCATCACCAACATCATTATACCATCACCATCATCGCCATCATTATCATTATCACTACCATCATCATTACTACCATCATCATCATCACCACCATCATCACCACCACCATCATCACCCCCACCATTACCATCATCATCATCACCATCATCACTATCATCATTATACCACCATCATCATCATCATCATCACCACCACCACCACCATCATCATCGTTGGCGTTTGTTGAATGTTAACCATGTGCCAGGTGCTGTTCTGGAGCTTTACACGTGTTATCTCATTTCATCCTCACAACCTTGTGAGGTAGATAAGAAAAGCAAGGCACAGAGAAGTTAAATAACCCTGCCAGTAAGTGCTGGTGCCCATGCTGTGACTGAAGACTGGCCACGCCACCTCCCATCCTGTTTCTTCAACTATGAAATGAGCTCCTGTATTCCATGACACAGTGAGTGCCCAGCACCTTGCAGATAGTAACTGTCCATACGTATGGGATCACTACCTTAGTAATGCTTCCTCCCTTTATCGCCCCGAGTCTGTCTCCCGCGCCCTTCTTTTTTCTGCCATCTCTTTTTAGTGTATTTTCTGTCCCTTTATAGTCTCTCCCAGTCTCCTACCTTCTCCCACCCCATTCCCAAGACCCTCTCGGTTTTCTCCGCCTGTCCTCTGCTGCCCCCGTGTGGTATAATATGGAAAGTCAGTTCCTCGCGTGCCCCACTTTTACCCCGGCCGCCGCGCACCTGGGTTTGCCAAGCTGGAGGTGAGCGCTGGTAGATACAGGTGTGGACCGCCCTATGCATCCATCGGGCCGGGGGTGTGGGTTTGGCGCCGAGCCCCTGACTTGACCCACTCTCTGGATTTATTTTTACCTTGTTCTTGGTGCGGGGGACAGAGGCCTGGCTGCAGCCTCAGTTCCGAGTTAACTGCGGGTACTGACGTGCTCTTTCCTGAGCCTCAGCGCCAAAGGAGGGCTTTGGCCTGGGTGCAAGAGCTCCTTTTTTGCCTCTAGAATTCAGCGAGATTTGAACTCTCAAGCCTTGTGCAGTTCACCTTACAGACGCTTCCCCTCATATGGTAATCGAGGGTTAAAATGCGTTCACAGAGGATTGTATTCTCCTTCATGTCACAATGCCAATGAGAGGCAGCATTGGGATGTGAGCCCAAGGCATCTTCAAGTTCTTTCACATCACCCAGCCGCTTTTCAGAGCTTAATTATCCTCCCGTCAGAAGCCCGATGAACATCCTATTTCTAAACTGTTTTATATGGTTTCACAACATTTAGTTCTTTTATGTGCTTAAATATATTTTAAAATTGCACAAGCAATGCATGTCATTGTAGAAGATTAGAAAACATGGCAAAGGACTTCCAATTGATGATGACAGGTTGGACATGTGGTTTTTCCTGAAACTCCACTAAAATGACAGCAAAGAGATTTTATTAAAATATTAAAACCCACAAGGACAAAGAGAACAACAGCAAAGCCAGTAGCATTAAAATCTTCTTCTGGCTGTATTAAGGTATAATTGACAAAAATTGTATATATTTAAGGTGTACAACATGATGTTTTGATATAGGCATACATTGTGAAATGATTCCACAACTAAGCTAATTAACGTATCTGTCACCTCACCTAGTTACCTTTTTTTTTCTTTTTTGGTGTAGTGAGAATACTTAAGGCTTACTCTCCTAGCACATTTCAAGCAGCATTTTGGAAGCTGGAGCAGAGAGCAACATTTGACTCAACAGACCTCAGAAAGCTGCATCTTACACCCTAACAGGTCTACATGAGCAACTGGATTTACACTGGGAACCCCCAAAATACTCAGGCACTTCTAGAAGTAGGTTAGGCTGAAAACAGAAAGTAGTTAGAGCCCTTGATTCTTCTTCCGGCAGTCAGATGACACTCTCCTCCTCTAGTCCGGAAGACTAGAGGTTTATTTAGAGAGGATAAAACAGAGGGTCTGTGGCCTGGGAGGGGAGGTGCTTGGGGGTGGGAACCCCGTACTGAACACAGATTAGGTGAATGTTTATGTCCTGCATGTTCAGCACAGCACCCTTTTGCTGCCTCACTGGGCTCCTAGCACCTCCTTCCAGGCAGGAGACTGGAAGATGGTACTGAGTTGGTGTGGGGAGACACCCAATGAAATGGCCCAGTCAGAACACCCCCACTCCAGGGATGCCTACTGTCAACAAACCAGACCCATGTGCACACAGTTCCTGACCAGCTTGTAAATTTTCTCTTTTAAAAAACTTTTCTCCCTTAATTTCAGACAGGGAAAAAATTATAAGAATTCCTATCTACTCTTCACACCAGATTGCCCTAATACGTGCATTTTAAAAAATATAAGGATGCCCCTTTATCCCTTTACATGCTTTTAAACTTTGAAATGGGCTGTAGGCTGGGCGCTGTGGCTTATGCTGTAATCCCAGTACTTTGGGAGGTCAAGATAGGAGGATGGTTTGAGCTGAGAGTTCAAGACCAGCCTGGGCAACATGGTGAAACCCCATCTCTACAAAAAAAAAAAAAAAAAAAAATTAGCCAGGTGTGGAGATGGGCACCTGGAGTCCCAGCTACTTAGGAGGCTGAGGTGGGAGGATTGCTTGATTCCAGGAGGCAGAGATTGCTGTGAGGCAAGATCATGCCACTCGCACTACAGTCTGGGTGACAGAGTCAGAATCTGTTAAAGAAAGAGAAAGAAAGAAAGAAAGAGAGAAAGAAAGGCGGAGGGAAGGGAAGGGAAGGAGGGAGGGAGGGAGGAAGGGAGGAAGGAAGGAGAAGGGAAGGGAAGGGAAGGGAAAGAAGGAAGGAAGGAAGGAAGGAAGGAAGGAAGGAAGGAAGGAAGGAAGGAAGGGACTTTGATTCAGGGCTATTATTTTATCTACCGAACTTACTTAAGTTTTGCCAACTGTGCCTATAATGTCCTTTAGAGCAGAAAAATTCCAGATTTTGTACTGCATTTAGTTGTCATGTCTCTTTAGTCTCTTTTAATCTGCAGCAGTTCCTTAGTTTTTCTTTGCCTTCATGACATTAACATTTTTTTCAAGAGTACAGGACACGTATTTTGCAGGATGTCCCTCAGTTTGAGTTTGTTTAATGTTTCCTACAAGCTACATTTAGGTTGTGCACTGTTGGCAGGAGCATCACAGAAGTGATGCTGTGTTTTTCTCGGTGCATCATATCAGGAGGCACATGGTATCTATTACCGTTGCTGGTGAAGTTAACTTTAATCACATGTTTAAGGAGGTGCCTGCCAGGTTTCTCCAGTGTAGTTATTGTTTTTCATTTTGTAATTAATAAGCACCTATCTCTTACTAGTTTTAGCATCTCTGATGATTCTTGCTTGAATCAACTGTTATAATGATGCTATCTGGTGGTAATTTTCTAATTCCACTATTTTTTCTATATTTATCAGTTTGTTTTCAACTATCAGGAAGAGCTTTCCCTTGTGTAGTGAATTCTTAGAAATTATGTTGCCTCTGCATTTTTTTTTTTTTTTTGAGACAGAGTCTCTGTTACCCAGGCTGGAGTGCAGTGATGTGATCTTGGCTCACTGCAACCTCCACCTTTTGGGTTCAAGCAATTCTCCTGCCTCAGCCTCCCAAGTAGCTGGAATTACAGGCATGTGCCTGTAATTTTTGTTGGTTTATTTGCTTTTTAGAATGTGAGGTTTTCATTTTTTCACTTATTTATTTATTTACTTTTTAAAATTTTATTTTAAGTTCCAGAATACATGTGCAGAACGTGCAGGTTTGTTACATAGGTAAACATGTGACATGGTGGTTTGCTGCACCTACCAACCCATCCCCTAGGTATTAAGCCCCACATGCATTAGCTATTTGTCCTGATGCTCTCCCTCCCCTCGCCTCACTGAGAGTCCCCAGTGTGTGTTGTTTCCTTCCCTGTGTCTATGTTTCTCATTGTTCAACTCTCACTCACGCGTGAGAACACATGGTGTTTGGTTTTCTGCTCCTGTGTTAGTTTGCTGAGGATGATGGAGTCTAGCTTCATCCATGTCCCTGCAAAGGACATGATCACATCCCTTTTTGGCTGCATAGTATTCCATGGTGTATATGTACCTATCCAGTCTATCATTGATGGGCATTTTGTTCCATGTCTTTGCTATTGTGAATAGTGCTGCAATAAACATACGTGTGCATGTATCTTTATAATAGAATGATTTATATTCCTTTGGGTATATATCCAGTAATGGTGTTGCTGGGTTCAAATGGTATTTCTGGTTCTAGATAGTTGAGGAATCACCACACTGTCTTCCACAATGGTTGAACTAATTTACATTCCCACCAACAGTGTAAAAGTGTTCCTATTTCTCCACAGACTTGCCAGCATATGTTGTTTCTTGACTTTCTAATAATTACCATTCTGACTAGCATGAGATGATATTTCATTGTGGTTTTGATTTGAATTTCTCTAATGATCAGTGATGTTGAGCTTTTTAAAATACATTTGTTGGCTGCATGAATGTCTTCTTTTGAGAAGTGTCTTTTCATGTCCTTTGCCCACTTTTTGAAGGGATTGTTTTTCTTTTTTCTTCTAAATTTATTTAAGTTCACTGTAAATTCTGGATATTAGACCTTTGTCAGATGGGTAGATTGCAAAAATTTTCTCCCATTTTGTAGGTTGCCTGTTTGCTCTGAAGATAGTTTCTTTTGCTGTGCAGAAGCTCTTTAGTTTAATTAGATCCCATTTGTTAATTTTAGCTTTTGTTGCAATTGCTTTTGGCGATTTCATCATAAAGTCTTTGCCCATGCCTAGGTACTGAATAGTATTGTCTAGATTTTCTTCTAGGGTTTTTACGGTTTGGGGTTTTACATTTAAGTCTTTAATCCATCTTGAGTTAATTTTTGTATAAGGTGTAAGGAAGGGATCCAATTTGTTTTCTGCATATGGCTAGCCAGTTTTCCCAGCACCATTTATTAAATAGGGAATCCTTTCTCATTGCTTATTTTTGTCAGGTTTGTCGAAGATCAGGTAGTTGTAGATGTGTGGTCTTATTTCTGAGGTCTCTATTCTGTTTCATTGGTCTATGTGTCTGTTTTGGTACCAGTACCATGTTGTTTTGGTTACTGTAGCCTTATAGTATAGTTTGAAGTCAGGTACTGTGATGCCTCCAGTTTTGTTCTTTTTGCTTAGGATTGTCTTGGCTATATGGGCCCTTTTTTGTTTCCATATGAATCTTAAAGTAGTTTTTTCTAATTCTGTGAAGAGTGTCAGCGGTAGTTTGATGGGAATAGCATTGAATCTGTAAATTACTTTGGGCAGTATGTTCATTTCCATGACACTGATTCTTCCTATCCATGAGGATGAAATGTTTTTTCATTTGTTTGTGTCCTCTATTATTTCCTTGAGTAGTGGTTTGTAGTTCTCCTTGAAGAGGTCCTTCACATCCCTTGTTAGCTGTATTCCTAGGTGGCATTTTATTCTCTTTGTAGCAATTGTGGATGGGAGTTCATTCATGATTTGGCTCTCTGCTTGTCTATTGTTGGTGTATAGGAATGCTTGTGATTTTTGCACACTGATTTTGTATCCTGAGACTTTGCTGAAGTTGCTTATCAGCTTAAGGAGCTTTTGAGCTGAGACTATGGGGTTTTCTAGATATAGAATCATGTCATCTGCAAACAGGGACAGTTTGACTTCCTGTCTTCCTACTTGAATACCCTTTATTTCTTTCTCTTGCCTGATTGCCCTGGCCAGAACTTGCAATACTATGTTGAATAGGACTTGTGAGAGACAGCCTCCTTATCTTGTGCTGGTTTTCAAAGGGAATGCTTCCAGCTTTTGCCCATTCAGTATGATATTTGATGTGGGTTTGTCAAAAATAGCTCTTATTACTTTGAGACATGTTCCATCAATACCTAGTTTATTGAGAGGTTTTAAGATGAAGGGATGTTGAATTTTATCAAAGGCCTTTTCTGCATCTATTGAGATAATCATGTGGTTTTTGTCATTGGTTCTGTTTATGTAATGGATTGCATTTATGGATTTGCATATGTTGAACCAGACTTGCATCCCAGGGATGAAGCTGACTTGATCATTGTGGATAAGCTTTTTGATGTGCTGCTGGATTCAGTTTTCCAGTTTTTATTGAGGATTTTCGTATCAACGTTCATCAGGAATATTGGCCTGAAGTCTTCTTTTTTTGTTGTGTCTCTACCAGGTTTTGGTATCAGGATGATGCTGGCTTCATAAAATGAGTTAGGGAGGAGTCCCTCCTTTTCAATTGTTCAGAATACTTTCAGAAGAAATGGTATGACCTCCTCTTTGTACCTCTGATAGAATTTGGCTGTGAAATCGTCTGGTCCTGGGCTTTTTTTTTTGGCTGACAGGCCATTTGTTACTGCCTCAACTGCAGAACTTGTTATTGTGTTATTGGTCTATTCAAGGATTTGACTTCTTCCTGGTTTAGTCTTGGGAGGGTGTATGTGTCCAGGAATTTATCAATTTCTTCTAGATTTTCTAGTTTATTTGCATAGAGGTGTTTATAGTATTCTCTGATGGTAGTTTATATTTCTGTTGGGTCAGTGGTGATATCCCCTTTATCATTTTTTATTGTATCTATTTGATTCTTATCTCTTTTCTTATTAGTCTACCTATTTTACTTTTTTTTTTTTTTCAAAAAACCAACTCCTGGATTCATTGACTTTTTTGAAGGATTTTTCATGTCTCTGTCTCCTTCAGCTCCACTCTGATCTTAGTTATTTCTTGTCTTCTGCTACGTTTTGGATTTGTTTGCTCTTGCTTCTCTTGTTCTTTCAGTTGTGATGTTATGGTGTCGATTTGAGATCTTTCTAGCTTTCTGATGTGGTTATTTAGTGCTATAAATTTCCCTCTTCACACTGCTTTAGCTGCATCCCAGAGATTCTGGTACATTTTCTCTTTGTTCTCATTGGTTTCAAATAACTTCTTGATGTCTGCCTTAATTTCATTATTCCTCCAGGAGTCATTCAGGAGCAGGTTGTTCAGTTTCCATGTAGTTGTGAGGTTTTGAGTGAGTTTCTTAATCTTGAGTTCTACTTTGATTGCACCGTGGTCTGAGAGATTGTTATGATTTCAATTCTTTTGCATTTGCTAAGGAGTGTTCTACTTCCAATTATGTGATTGATTTTAGAATAAGTGTCATGTGGCACTGAGAAGAATGTATATTCTGTTGTTTTGGAATGGGGAATTCTGTAGATATCTATTAGGTCCACTTGATCCAGAGCTGAGTTCAAGTTCCAAATATCTTTGTTAGTTTTCTATCTCATTGATCTGTTTAATATTGACAGTGGGGTGTTAAAGTCTCCCACTATTATTGTATGGGAGTCTAAGTCTCTTTGTAGGTCTCTAATGAGTTGTTTTATGAATCTAGGTGCTCCTATATTGGGTACATATGTATTTAGGATAGTCAGCTCTTCTTGTTGAATTGATCCCTTTACCATTATGTAATGCCTTTCTTTTGTCTTTTTTGATCTTTGTTGGTTTAAAGTCTGTTTTGTTAGAAACTAGGATTGCAACACCTGCTTTTTTCTGCCTTCCATTTTCTTGGTAAATTTTCCTCCATCCTTTTATTTTGAGCCTCTGTGTGTCTTTGCACGTGAGATGGGTCTCTTGAATACAGCACACTGACGGGTTTTGACTCTTCATCTAATTTGCCAGTCTGTGTCTTTTAATTGGGGCATTTAGCCTATTTACATTTAAGGTTAATATTGTTATGTTTGAATTTGATCCTGTCATCATGATACTAGCTGGTGACTTTGCACACTAGTTGATGAAGATTCTTCAGAGTGTCATTGATCTTTGTATTTCAGTGTGTTTTGCAGTGGCTGGTACTGGTTTTTCCTTTCCATATTTAGTACTTCCTTCAGGATCTCTTGAAAGGCAGGCCTGGTGGTGATGAATTCCCTCAGTATTTGCTTGTCTGAAAAGGATTTTATTTCTCCTTCACTTATGAAGCTTAATTTGGTCAGATATGAAATTCTGGGTTGAAAATTCTTTTCTTTAAGAATGTTGTATATTGCCCCTCCCACCCCACTCTTTTCTGGCTTGTAGGGTTTCTGCTGAGAGATTCACTGTTAGTCTAATGGGCTTCCCTTTGTAGGTGACCTGGCTTTTCTCTCTGGCTGCCCTTAACATTTTTCCCTTCATTTTGACCTTGGGGAATCTGATGATTATGTGTCTTAGGGTTGATCTTCTCATGGAGTATCTTACTGGGGTTCTCTGTTTTTCCTGAATTTGAATGTTGGCCTGTCGTGCTAGGTTGGGGAAGTTCTCCTGGATGATATTCTGAAGTATATTTTCCAACTTGGTTCCATTGTCCCCATCTCTTTCAGGTACTTCAATCAGTTGTAGGTTCAGTCTTTTTACACAGTCCCATAGTTCTTCAAGGTTTTGTTCGTTTTTTTTTTGTTTGTTTGTTTTTCATTCTTTTTTCTCTAACCTTTTCTGCCTGCCTTATTTCAGCAAGCTGGTCTTCAAGCTCTGATCTTCTTTCTTCTGCTTGATTGATTTGGCTACTGATACTTGTGTATGCTTCATGAAGTTCTCATGCTGTGTTTTTCAGCTCCATCAGGTCATTTATTGTCCTCTTTAAACTGATTATTCTAGTTAGCAGCTCCTGTAACCTTTTTTTTTTTTTTTTTGAGATGGAATCTTGCTCTGTTGCCCAGGCTGGAGTGCAGTGGCGCCATCTCGGCTCACTGCAAGCTTCACCTCCCGGGTTCACACCATTCTCCTGCCTCAGCCTCCTGAGTAGCTGGGATTACAGGCACCCGCCACCACGCCTGGCTAATTTTTTGTATTTTTTCTAGTAGAGACGGGGTTTCACCATGTTAGCCAGGATAGTGTCGATCTCCTGACCTCGTGATCCGCCTACCTCAGCCTCCCAAAGTGCTGGGATTACAGGCATGAGCCACCACGCCTGGCCTCCTGTAACCTTTTATCATGGTTCTTAGCTTCTTTGCATTGGGTTAGGACATGCTCCTTTACTTCAGTGAAATTGTTATTAAGCCCCTTCGGAAGCCTACTTCTGTCAATTCATCCATCTCATCCTCCATTCAGTTCTGTGCCCTTGCTTGAGAGTGGTGTTGCAATCAGTTGGAGGAGAAGAGGCACTTTGACCTTTTGGGTTTTCAGCATTTTTTCACTGATTCTTTCTCATCTTCATGAGTTTGTTTGGTTTAGATCTTTGAGGCTGCTGACCCTTGGATGAGGTTTTCGTGGGGATTTTTTTTGTTGATGCTGTTGTTGCTTTTTGTTTGTTTGTTTTTCTTTCAATAGTCAAGTCCCTCTACTGTCTTTACTGTAGGGCTGCTGCAATTTGCTGGGAGTTCATTTCAGGCTCTATTCATCTGGGTCACTTCTGCACCTGGAGGTGTCACCCAAGGAGGATGGAGAACAGCAAAAATGGGTGCCTGCTCCTTCCTCTGGGATCTCTGACCTCGAGGGGCACCAACATGATGCTAGTGGGAACATTCCTGTATGGGGTGTCTGGTGACCCCTGTTGGGGAGTCTCACTCAGTTGCGGCGTACAGGAACCAGGACCCATTTAACAAAGCACTTTGGCTGTCCCTTGGTAGCGGGGGTGTGCTGTGCTGGGGGAAATGCACTTGTCTAGGTTGCCTGGATTCCTCAGAGCTTGCAGGAGGAAAGACTAAGACTGCTGGTCCTTGGAGACCATGGCCATCCCTCCCACTAGGGGCTCAGGCCCAGAGAGATCAGAGTTCTGTCCCTGAGCCCTTGGCTGGAGTTGTTGGAGTTCCTGCCGGGAGGTCCTGCCCAGTGAGGAGGGATGAGACAGGGTCCGGCCTAAAGAGGCAATGTGGCCACGGCCTGCCGCAGCCAGTGTGCTGTGCTGTGGGGAATACCTCTTGGACCAAGCTGTCCAGTCTCCCCGGCTCCAGAAGGGGAAAAACGCGGCCTGGAACTACAGGGATGGCTGCCGCTCTTTCCCCTGGGAGTTTAGTGTCTTACGTAGCTAGCAGCAGCAGTGATGGCTGCTGCCCCTCCCTCAGGGAGCTGAGACGGCTTAGACAGCAGGCAACAGCGGTGGTGACGGCCGCCCCTCCCTTAGGGAGCTCCGCGTTACAGCCGCAGTGATGGCTGACGCCCCTCCCCCAAGGAGCTCAGATGGCTTCGGCAGCAGCACTGATAATGGCCGCCCCTCCCACTGGGAACTGGGTGGTCTTAGGCAGATTCCAGCCGAGTGGCTATTGACAATCTGCGTGGCTCCATGGTTGGGACCCAAGGCCCGGTGGTGTGGGCTCACAATTCCAAGTAAAAAGCATTGTTTCCCTGGCTGGGTAGCATGCTCACTCTCACCGCCTCCCTTGGCTGCGGGTAGGGGCTCCCCTGGCCCGTGTGGCTCTCGGGTGGGCTGACGCACCACCCTGCTCTTCCCTCCTCTCCATGGGTCATGCCAGTCGCCTAGTCAGACCTGATGACAGAACCTGGATACTTCAGTTGCTGGTGCGGGATTTGCATGCTGTTTTGGTTCTTCTAGTCGGCCATCTTGGCCCTGCCCCAATTTTTGTATTTTAGTAGAGTCGGGGTTTCACCATGTTGGCCAGGCTGGTCTTGAATTCCTGACCTCAAGTGATCTGCTTGCCTTGGCCTCCCAAAGTGCTGGGATTACAGGCTTGAGCCACTGCGCCTGGCCTTCTGCATTCATTTTGAATATGTTTAAATTTCCCATAATAGGAGCAGGGCTCAGTCACCCTTGACACAGTTTCCAGGTCTACACCACACCCAAATGGCCTGAGCCAGTGTTCAGAGAGTTCTTTGAGATATTTCTCCCACCCAGCAGAGTGGGCTCCTTACTTTTCTGCCACTTCCTTTAAATGGACTTTCAGACATTTGCTCGTAAACTTAGTGACTCACCCTATTCCCTAATATATGCCACTAATTGCCTCACGCTTTCCTCTCAATTGCCTCACGCTTTTCTGTCTCTGCCTGACTTTTCCTTCCTGCCTCGTATGATTTGGGGCTGAAGAGCTGCTGCCCTCGCAACTCATGGTTCCCTCCCTGTCCAGGATCTGCAAGTAAAGATGCTTTGAACTTGTTTCCTATTGTGGTGGTGTATTGAATTTGTGCCTTGTATCTGAAGAACCAGGGGCTGTCCTAGGCTGGGTTTTCCCCAGTATGCCAGGGAGAACACAAGGTTGAATTCCTGGTGCCAGAGCGACAGTCAGGCAGATATAAACTAGACAGGTCAGACAAGAGCCGCCAGGACATCTGCCAGCATAAACAAGTTTCCCGTGTGAGGCGCCCCCTGGTGATGGGCATTAGGCCATCCTACAGGTAAAACCAGTATTCTGTGAAAGGCACACTATAAACAGCCTCATCCAGTTCCATTCATTTCCTGTTAGAACAGCATTGCTAGCCGCTCTGGTACTGGAATCCCAATTTAGCTGGGGGCTCTCAAATCAACTGGCCATGAAGGATGGGATGTGTTAGTGCAGGGTATACACCTCACAATGTCTGTTAGCTGTGAATGGCGTACTAACGGCCTCTTCCAGATGGCCCAGTCCCTTTGGGAAGGAACCACTGCTTGCTAGTAACTATAGCTGCTTTGCACTGCTGTGTCATGCTGTTGTCAGGCATTGCCTTGGGGATTCTCTTGAAATTGTGGTGGCTGTGGATAGCACTTGGAGCCATAGGACTCCCCCTGCAGCTCTCTGCAGGCAGGTCCCAGTATAAGAAGGATGTGTTTTCCTGCATGGCGTCAGCTGTCCTTCCTAGGATTGGGTCCTTAAACAATGGGCTACTACTTTAGGTTATGTAGCCCTTTGTGCCAGGTGCACAGTTCCAGTGACCTAAGATCTTGTTAGTGATAAGGACTGTGCTGCTATAGGTTGTGAAATCCTGGTGTTGAGCCAGAGCGAGCTGGTCAGGATGGTGGATCTCTACCTCCATCTCGGTGGTGTTAGAGATATAGGCTCCCAGGCTCCTGCAGAGCAAGGACTCCCCCGTAGGAACGTCAGAGAGGGTGATACAATGCTGGGCTTTCTGTGTTGCTGACGTGGAGCTGGGGTGAAAGGATCAAACTGCCTAACCCTAACCTCAGAGGGGGGTGACTTCACCTGAGTCCTCATGAAGCTTTGCAAGAGTAGGTGCCACTGGGGCATGTGCCTCTTCTGTTGCCACAATCCTTGCTGCTGTCTCCTTTTGTCCCCAACTCGAGGGGGTACATGGGTCTAATCACTGGCACTGTAGTGGGCAAATACAAATGCCATGAACACCTGATCCCTGCCCCACTAAAGACACCAGTGGATGTAAAGAAGCTCTTAGATAAATGCAAATCTCCCATGGAAGCTGCGTGAGTTTTGCTCAGTGCTGCTGCCTGTAAACATTCAAAGCTCTAGTGCCGCACTCCTGGGGTTTGGGAGCCAACCCTAGCAGTAATTTTAAAAATGATTGTACTGGTAGATACTGACCCTGATCCTTCAGAGGAGTGATGGGCACACTCTGGAACAGGAGAAAGCGGCATATGAGTCTACAATGAGGCACCTCTTCCCCAGGTGTTCCTCATCTTTATGCACTGAACCAAAACGACCCAAGATAATCAGCTGGACCAAGAAGCGGGAAGCACAAATGGAGACTGCCACTCACCACAGAGGTTACTTGATGCCACCAGGAAGTTATCAGGAAAAAATTCAGAAAGAGTGAGAAAAGAAAAAATATATATACAGACATACCTGGGAGACAGTGCATATTTAGTTCCAGACCACAACAATAAAGTGAATATCTTAACAAAGAAAGTCAGACAAAGTTTTTGGTTTCCTAATGCATATAAAGTTATGGTTACATGATACTGCAGCCTATTAAGTGTGCAATAGCACCATATCTGAAAAACAATTTATATACCTTAAATAAAAAATACTTTATTGCTAAAAAACACTAATAATCATCAGAGCCTTCAGTGAGTGGTAATCTTTTTGCTGGTGCCTCAATGTTGATGGCTGCTGACTGATCAGGGTGGTGGTTGCTGAAGACTGGGGTGGTTGTGGCCATTTCTTAAAATAAGATGAAAATTAAGTTTGCCATCAATTGACTCTTCTTTCACAAAATATTTTTCTGTAGTGCGTGATGCTGTTTCATGGCATTTTAACGGCAGTTAAACTTCTTTCAAAATTGGAATCAGTCCTCTCAAACTCTGCCACTGCTTTATAAACTAAGTTTAAGTAAAATAATAAATTCTTTCTTGTCATTTCAACAATGTTTACAGCATCTTCACCAGAGTAGACTCATCTCAATAAACCACTTTCTTTGCTTATCTGTAAGAAGCAACTTTTCATTTGTTCAAACCTGATCATGAGACTACAGCAATTCAGTCACATATTCAGGCTCCACTTCTACTTCTAGTTCTCTTGCTGTAACTACCGCATCTGTAGTTACTTCCTCCACCAAAGTCTTGAGCCACTAAAAGTAGTTAGTGTAGTTACTACAGATGTAACTACCACATCTGTAGTTACTTCCTCCACTGAAGTCTTGAGCCACTAAAAGTCATCCATGAGGTTTAGAATCAACTTCTTCCAAACTCCTGTTAATGTTGATATTTTGATCTCCTCTCATGAATCATGAATGTTCTTAATGGCATCCAGAATGGTGAATCCTTTCCAGAAGGTTTTCTATTTACTTTGCTGAAATCCATCAGAGGAATCACTATCTATAGCAGCTATAGCCTTACAAAAGGTATTTCTTAAATAATAATACTTGAAAGTCAAAATTGCTCCTTGCTCCATGGGCTGCAGAATGGACTTGGTGTTAGCAGGGATAAACACAGCATTCATCTCCTTGTACATCTCCATCAGAGGTCTTGGGGGAACAGGTGCATTGTCAGTGGGCAGTAATATTTTGAATTGAATCTTTTCTTCTGAGCAGTAGGTCTCAACAGTGGGGTTAAAATATTCAGTAAACCATGCCGTAAACAGATGTGCTGTCATCCTGGCTTTGTTGTTCCATTTCTAGAGCACGGGCAGAGTAGATTTAACATAGTGCTTAGGGGCCCTAGGATTTTTAGAATAGTAAATGAGCATTGGCTTCAACTGACAGTCACCATCTGCATTAGCCTGTAACGAGAGACTCTTCCTTCCTGCCTCACATGATCTGGGGATGGAGGACAACTTTCCCAACTCATGGCTCCCTCCCTGCCCAGGATCTGCAAGTAAAGAATCTTTGAACTTGTTTCCTTTTATGGTGGCGCATTGAATTTGTGCCTTGCATCCAAAGAACCAGGGACGACCTCAGGCTGGGTTTTCCCCAGGTTACCAGGGAGAACACAAGGTCAGGTTCCCAGAGCCAGAGTGATGGTCAGGCAGGCATGAACAGACATGGGTCAGACAGGAGTCACAGCGGTCTATACATCTGGCAGTCTAAACAAGTTTCCTGTGTGAGGGACTCTCGGTCACAATTTAGGCAAGTAGGCATTAGGCCATCTGCCAGCTAAAAGAAGCATCCTGTGAAAGACACACTGTAAACACCCACATCCAGGCTCCCTTTGTCTCCCATTAGGGCTGGGTGGCTATAGCCACTCTGGCACTGGACTTCAGTTTAGCTGGGGGCTCTCAAAACATCTTTGTCCCATATATTTATTTATTAAGTTATATCAATGCAGACTGTTGGATTTTATTTCAACCAAAAGCCATAGTCTGTTATTACATATATATGTGTGTGTGTGTGTGTGTGTGTGTGTCCAGTTTGCTCTATGTCTCCCCATTGGAGGCCCCTTCAAGCTGGCTCTTATGTCATTTTGGTATATGTCCTGAATTCTTTGAATACTTTCTGTCACAGAGAGATGTTCTGGGCTCATCTACTACTTTTCCCACCCCAGGCCAGGAATTAGCCAGTTTTTCAAGGAAACTTTTCGTTGTTGTTGTTTGTTTTTTAAAATAATGCCTCACATAAAGACAGCCAAAGATAATGAGAAAGCCAAGGAGAGCTTCCAGGAGGAAAGATAGACACAAAACAGAAGAAACAGATACCAGTTACTTGGCAGAAGCAGAGACTAACCAGGGAGATAAGGACTTAAAAAGCAGTCAACTTGCTATCATTAATATTTTCAGAGCCAAGAGAAGCTGTTGCATGCATTAAAGAAGAACAAGATGCCATGACAAGGAATGATCAGGGAAGAAAAAAACTCTTGGATGTTAAACGTTTGAGAGCATAAATAAAAAACTCAATTATGAGGAGTTATGAGATAAAGCTGAGGGAATATCTAGAGAGGTAAAGCAGGAAGACAGAGATGGAAAATGTATAAGCAAAAATACAACAAATCAGAGGTCCAAATTCTGAAAGGTAGGGGTTCTGGAGAAAGGGAGCGGGGAAAACGGAGGTGAGGTCCCTAGTACCAGGGGGCTGGGTGCAGGCAGACGTGAGTAAATTAGGCCTTTTATGGAAGGAGGGATAGAGCTTCCTGCTTCAGGGTGTTGAAAGGGCTGCTGGCCAGTAGTGTGCTAGCAAAATTTTAGTAACCAACTCTCCAAAAATGTATGTATATTTATACATACATAACTTCATTATAAATTTTACCCATATGAGTAACACCAAATTTATAATAATAAAATATACAATATTCTTTAATGTAAATTCTAAATAGCCAGTTGATTTTCTCAGGATTCTTTCACTGTTTTTTGCCAAACTCATATCTGTGGCTAACTGATGGTTGTGATTCAACCATAACTTGACAGATGGAATTGCATCTCAATCTGCTCTTTTTCAAAAAAATTATTGTCATTAAATCTTTTTTTTTTTTTTTTTGAGACAGTCTCGATTGGTTGTCCAGGCTGGATTGCAGTGGCATGATCTTGGCTCACTGCAAGCTCTGCCTCCCGGGTTCATGCCATTCTCCTGCCTCAGCCTCCCGAGTAGCTGGGACTACAGGCGTCCGCCACCATGCCAGGCTAATTTTTTGTATTTTTAGTAGAGACGGGGTTTCACCGTGTTAGCCAGGATGGTCTCGATCTCCTGACCTTGTGATCCACCCGCCTCAGCCTCTCAAAGTGCTGGGATTACAGGCTATATAATTTAATTTTTAATAATAGTGATTTTACCAACTGGTTTGCAAGATACTTCCAAATTTAATGATTGGCTCTTGTAATCTGGTATGAGTCAGCTCCAGCACAGCACTGCTGTTGGGTGAAAAAGGGCACAACTTTGCTCTAAGTAGCTCCTAACAGAATCTATACCAATAATGGAGATGACTGGGAGGGAGCTATAAGGAAAGACTTCTATGGTAAAGACTGCTGGTCCCCAATACCCATAAAGCTCTCATTTCATTGTTGAACATAAGGTTGACTAGAATACAGACTGCACTCTCCAGTCTTCCTTGCAGCTAGATGCAGCCACGTTACTATATTCTGGTCAATGAGATGTAAGTGATGCTCAAAACTTATGTGAGATGTCCTTAAGAGATTGGATGTGCCCTTCTTCTCTTTATTCTTTTCCCTTTTAGATGGAATGTGGGTATAGATGTTTCTACCAGTAGCTGCCTTAAATCCTGAGGTATCCTTGGAAATGGAGACTAAGCATAGCTGAGAAACGGGACAGAAGCCTGGGTCCCCCTCATGTGGAGGGTTTTACTAATCATTCACTGACTACTTCTGGACTTCTTGGAGATAAAGAGAGAACAAAACTCTTCTTGCATTTAAGCCATTGATAACGGATGAACCTTCCTGCCAAGTTTTTAAGGCCATGTGTAGCAGTTCACATCCTGGAAGACTGATTCATTTATTGGCCTGAAGAATGTAGGGGGTTGGATCTGCTTATCTTGAAGCTCCTCTCCAAACTGTGGACATCTGTTGTCCTAACTGGAGATGACTGATAATGGATTTGACCTCTGCATGCAGTAATAAGTTCCCCATTACTGGAAGTGTTCATGCAGAAACTAGATGTGATGTTAAAATGATCTATCAATATCTGCTCCTAATAGTCTCTGATGTTTGTGAGGAAAGAGGCCTTGTTTGTATTGTTTACAGCTGAAACTTCAGAACCTTGTCCTCAGTTGATGCCCAATAAATAATTGATGAATGAATAAATTAACAAATAAACAGATATAATCTCTGAGAAATATCGTGGTGAAAAGAGCACTGGCATCAAATTTAGGTAGATTCCCTCCAGCCTTGTTTTGACGAGGTGTCGCTCTGGTGCCCAGGCTGGAATGAAGTAGCATGATCTTGGCTCACTGCAGCCTCGACCTTCCAGACTCAAGCGATTCTCCTACCTCAGCCTCCCAAGTAGCTGGGACTGCAGGTGCTTGCCACCACACCCAGCTGATTTTTGTATTTTTTGTAGAAGTGGGCTTTTGCCTCATCGTCCAGGCAGGTCTCGAATCCCTAGGCTCAAGTGATCCTCCCACTTTGGCCTCACAAATTACTGGAATTATAGGCTTGGGCCACTGCGCCCAGCACAGACCTGTTTTTTATCCCAGCTTTCTGGCTCACTACCCGTGATACCAGTGCTCTCTCTGCCCAGCCCCTCTGCTTTTTTGGAATTGGGACTCACTCTGACCCATTCTCATGGTTGCTGTAGAAATGTCATATTCTTCAGAAACCTCAGCTCTGGCCACAGTTGTTTGCTGGGGATTGGGGAGGGTGCTTGACACTGGGTCGATCAGCATCCTTTCCTGGAAATTTGAAATTGGGACTCAGAGATTCTTATGAGATATAAATTTGGGAACTATTTGTTTCAGGAATATTTTGTCCAGTGGTTTTGGAAATAGAGAAAAATGAGGCAGATGTTAAGAGAAAAAAGAGACACCAAGAGAAAGAAATGCTTGGCTGGGCGCGGTGGCTCACTCCTGTAATTCCAGCACTTTGGGAGGCCGAGGTGGGTGGATCACGAGGTCAGGAGATCGAGACCATCCTGGCTAACACAGTGAAACACCATCTCTACTAAAAATACAAAAAATTAGCCGGGCATGGTGGCAGGCGCCTGTAGTCCTAGCTACTTGGGTGGCTGAGGTAGGAGAATGGCATGAACTCAGGAGGCAGAGCTTGTAGTGAGCTGAGATCACACCACTGCACTCCAGCCTGGGCAAGAGTGAGATTCCATCTCAAAAAAAAAAAAAAAAAAAAAAGAAATTCCTGGGCTCCCTACAGTGCTCCAGGCCCTGGTCTGGTCTGATCCTGATGAAACGGGAGGAGTTCCCTTATCCCCCTCACAGGGTGTGAAGCAGGGGTGTGGCTTGCTTCTTTGGTGCACCACTGCTCAAACCCCTTGACGGAGCATGCAGAGGGCAGGTCATGGGGCTCTGACTCCATAGCAGTGTCTAGGGTTGAGTGTTTACAGCTCCCGAAGCCCCTGTGGGTGTACGTTACAGTGCACTCTTTCAGTTTTGCCGTCTGCAGGTGGCTTGTGTTAATCAGCTCAGTTAGACCCTCAGTTAGCCTTATCGCAAGGACAGAGGGCTTTCTGTATCCCAGGACCTTGCCCTAGTGTACTGGAAAAATCAGATTACACGTGGGCTTGGAGGATGAGCACAAGGTTTTATTGTGTGGTGGAGGTAGCTCTCAGTGAGGTGGATGGGGAGTCAGAAGGGGGATGGAGTGGGAAGGTGGTCTTCCAGTGGAGTTGGACTCCTGACCGAATTCTGCACCATCCTGCCTCAATGGCCTGTAGTGTCTGCTGGTATCTGTTGGTGTGCTCTTCTGCTCCTCTTCATGTCCAGCTGCTTGTGCGTGTGCCTGCCGTGGTCCCAGGTTTTTAATGGGCACAGGATGGGGGGTGTGATGGGCCAGACTGGTCTTGGAAAATGCAGCATTTGGGTGCAAAAACAGGAGTGCTTGTCCTCACTTAGGTCTGTGGGCACAGGCCTGAGGGTAGAGCCCTCACCAGGGACCCTGCCCCTCTCTACGCAGCACTTCCCTGCCTCCTTTCCGTATCACAGACCATCTGTCCTTGGGATTTTGAGATTTCCTGTAGCCTTATAAACCCTTTTGGTTTCAGCTGACTTCAGGGGGCTTCTGTTCCTTACCAGCAAGAGTCCCAACTAACATGCAAATAACCAAGATCTCCCAAGGAAAGTAGGTGGAGGGAGAAGAGCAGGTGGCCTAGGATGGAAGACTGGGGACCACCAGCATGTTACTCCCACGTGGGGAGGGAAAGAGGGCCCTGCAAAAAAGACTGAGGAGCAGGAGGAAAATCAGGAAAGGTGGTTGCAAATGCAACCAGGACAAGGAATGATGGAAAAGAGTCCACTGCAACATGAGGATGCATGGGGACCTTGAGAACAGTGCTGGGTGAATGCAGATGAAGTCAGGCTGCAGGTGATGCAGAGAAAGTGCGCAAATGAGGAAGTTCATCTATGAGGGTAGATACCTCTGGAGGAAGCTTGACTATGAAATGGGATAAGGATGACACTGGTAAAGCTCAAGGGAAAAGAGTTGAGGGAGGCTCTCTCTCTCTTTCTCTCGCTTGCTTGCTCGCTCTCACTCTTTCTCTTTAGGGCAGAAGAGACTTGAAGGTGTTTATAGATTGAGAGGAGATGTTAATGATGCCCAGTTGAGAGGGGCTGATGTGTGCTCCCTGAGGGTCCAGGCACTGGGGACAGGCTGGACTTGGACACAGGAGGGATGCTCATCTTCTAAGATGGAAGGGGAAGTGGCAGGAGTGGTTTATAGTGTGTGAGGGGAGTGTGGGGTGCTTCCAGCCTGTTGCCTCAATCTTCCCATTGTAGTGAGAGGTGAGCATAGCAGGTGGGGCTGAATGAGCTGGAGGACAGTGGTGCAGGCATCTTGAAAGGGGAATGGGAGGAAGTGCTTCTAGAGAGTGAGCCAAGAGTGGGGCAGTGTGGGGGCCCTGCTGGGGTGGACCAGGTGTGGTGGAGCCTTCTGCACAGCAGGGAAGCCTACTTCAGCCAGCACAGCAGCTGAGCAGATAGATGGTGGAGTGTGGGTGTGGGTCACTGGGCCGTGGACTAGGAGGGCAGGAGTGCAGGGTATTGTGAGTACTGGTTCAGATGATCCACCTGGGGTCACCCAGGCAACAGGGGAAGGAGCAGTGGGTTCAGCTGAAAGAAAAGAGCAGGGGAGAGGCCCAGAGGCCCTCAGGAGGTCCAGGGCTGCAGAATGCTGCCAAAGGGCTCCCGGGAGGCAGGCGAGGGTAACAGCGTATGTTTGGTGGATTCTGAAGGTGGGGTTAGTCTCTAGACAAAGTTAGAACTCAGTCTATGGCCAAGGTCAGGATCAGGCCACGGTCATGGCTCAGTCTTAGCAGGGCTCTGTCTGGGGTTATTTTTGTGCTCACTGTATGATCTGGGAGAAGTCGAGCATCTCTCCTGGTGAAGCAGACTGACCCCTGCACAACTGCAAGCTCAAACTCAGGTCTGTCTATTCACAAACTTGGGAACCAGCTCGCAAACCCTAGGCTGAGCATAGTGGAGTTATCAGAGATTTCTTTCTTTCCTGGGGAAGCCTCTTCCCTGTCATCTCTGTATGTACCACTAGAGGGCAGCAGAGACTTGACTAATGGAAAACGCCAGCACTTTAACCCAGCAGCAGGCTGAAACCCGTGCCAAGCTTGACTCACAGGATCGGGGGCTGGGGAAGGATTTCTCAACTCTACCTGCACCACCACTTGGTCTAGGCCCAACCTTCTTGCTGAGATCAGCTCCGAGGGTCAGAGGTCCAGACTCTGGAACCCTGACACTGACACTAACCCCTGACAGGGGACCCTCAACTGTGCCTCAGCCCTGACCCTCTCTCTCTGGCCAGATCATCAGTCCTGGAGACTGGGAGTGGGGTTTGATTGCATCTGTACCCCTAGTGCCTAACACAGAGCCCAGCACTGAGTGGGGGCTTAGCAAATGTTTATCCAAGCAGCACTTGGAGGGTGAAGCAGTGCAATATGTTGGAAAGTGCCTGGCTTTGGGATCAAAGAGATCTGATTTAAAGTCTGGGTCTAGCTGTGTGATCTTAAGCAAGCCACTCAGCCTCTCTGAGCCTCTAATTCACTATCTGTTAGAGGAAATACTGGCACCGAAGTTGAAGGGCCGTTGTGAGGATTAAATAAAATGACCCAGGGATGTACCCAGTACCAGAGACCAGTTGCTTAATGAAGGCAGCAATTATTATGATGCAGTTTTGAGGGATGGTGAGTAACCGGGTGTGGTAGAGGAATAGGTGGGAGATGAAAGATGTGATTGTCAGAGGAGGCTGGAGGTCACAAAGGAGCCTGAATGCCACATTAAGGACATGGGGTTTTCTTCTGTCTGCAATGGGGAGCCCCTGAGGAACTCTTGATCTACTTGGTGAGATGGAACTATGATACAAGACATGGGAAAACTTTTCTCTCAGCTCTTTGTCAGCCTCACTTATTGAGAATTCAGCACACACATGCAACTAAGAAATTATTTCAAATTTGCAAGAGTTGCAAGTATAAGAGGAAGAATAGCCACATCCTTTTTCTCAGAATCACCTGTTGCAAATGGTCACATTTGCTGTATCACTTCTTCTTCTCTCTCTCTTATTTATTATTCCTGAACTGCTTGAGAGTAAGTTGACCTTTCACCTCTAAATACATCAGTGTAGGTTTTTAAAGAATAAGAACATTCTCTTACGTAGGCACAGGACACTTACCAACTTCAGTAAATTTAACATTGATATAATACTTTTGTCAATGACTGTTGTATGCAGAATATTGGCCCCCCCAAAGATGTTCACATCCTAAATAAATTTGTGTTGTTTTAAGGCACTAAATTTGTCACAATTTGTTATAGCAGCAATGGAAAACTAACACGAATACTTGCATCAATTCTGATTTTGTCGATTGCCCCAGTAATGTTCTTTATAGCATTTTCTCTCTCCAATGCGCAATTCAGTCCGCAATCACGTATCTTACTTAGTTGTCACATTTCTTTAGTCTCCTACAACTTAGAACAGTTCCTCAGCATTTCTTCATTTTTTGACAATGACATTTTTGAAGATACAGTCCGTCCACCCTCCTCCTCGCCTCCTGTACCCCCAGCTCCTTTTTCAATGGACTGTTTTGGGTTTGTCTGATGTTTCCCTGTGATTAGATTCAGGTGATGCATTGCTGGCTGCAGCACTGAATAACAATGACACTAAGGTGTCCTTTTCAGGGTAACATCTAGAGGCAAGCAATGTCCATGTGCCTCTCATTGATGATGCTATTTTGATCCCCTGGTCTATGTGTTAAAATTTTTTTTTTTTTTGGAGACGGAGTCTCGCTCTGTCACCCAGGCTGGAGTGCAGTGGCACTATCTCGCCTCACTGCAAGCTCCGCCTCCCGGGTTCATGCCATTCTTCTGCTTCAGCCTCCCGAGTAGCTGGGACTACAGGTGCCCGCCACCATGCCTGGCTAATTTTTTTTTTGTATTTTTAGTAGAGACAGGGTTTCACTGTGTTAGCTAGGATGGTCTTGATCTCCTGACCTCATGATCCACCCACCTTGGCCTCCCAAAGTGCTGGGATTACAGGTGTGAGCCACCATGCCTGGCCGTGTTTTAAATTTTTTAAAATGCTGGGAACACAAGGCAGTATCTCACCTGCTCCCCTCACCTGTGTCCCACATGGTGGGAATTGGTACGATTTGCATCATGATTGTCATTGCTCTCCTGGGAACTGGGCACCGGGAGATAAGAAGCACCTAATCCTTGCCCTTGAGGATTACACAGCCTTCCAAGAAGTTCCCTGGCTAGTGGGAAGACAGGCAAGTAGACTCATTCATTTATCCATGCATTCATTCCACAGATCCACAGATATATACTGAGCACCTATGTGGGCCAAGCTAGGATACAGAGGTGAACATGAGAGAACAGCTGGTACTTACCTTCATGATGCCTCCAGTCTAGTGGAGAAGATGATTAAAGGAGTGATATATCCCCAGCACCTAGAACTGTACCTGCCACATAATAGCTGCTCAGTAAATAGGGGTTGACTGAATGAATAAATTACTGCACATCACAGCAGCACCAGTTCTTCCCTAGAAGTCATGTTTTGCCTCTGTTCCTTTCACAGGTGAAGAAACTGAGGCTCAGAGAGGAGAAATAGCCCTCTGTCCCTAACCAGTGGCCTTGGGGGTTGCAAGCCCTGATCTTCCCAAGCAGAACTGGGCCAGCAAGTTGGTTTCCTCTTTGTGGGCATCTGGGGGTTGGGCACATTGGGGAAGGAGCTGGCTCCCCTGCCTTCCGGCTGTGCTGCCTCCTCTCCCTATCCTGCTCTGGGGCCTGGGGGCCCTTGATTGGGCCTGTGGTTATTTAGTCAGTGATAATATTGGATTTACTTTCATCTCTGAATTGCATCAAATGTCGCCAGTGACATTTAGCTGACACACAAGGAGGAGGCTGGCATTTTTAGACTGTCAGCGTGTTACAGATGTAGAAGTGGATTGTGTCGGGGCATCTGGCTTATTGTTAATTAGATGGAGCCAGCGAGGCCTCCTCCATGAGCGGCTGGATAAGCCCCACCATAGCTCTGCTTCAAACCGACTTCGGACCCCCTCCCAGAAATTAATAAGGCTCTGACAGCTTTCCCATTGTGATAGGGAATTCATTTCAGAAGTGTGGGGAGCAAATGACAAAGTGAATTGTTCTCCATCTGTGGATTTATTTTATATTTCAATTATGTCCTGACGACTTACTGTCCTTGTCTTTTGCAACTGGAGAGATAAAGTGAAGGGAAAACAGCCAGATTTGGACAGCAATTCACATTAGTTCAACAGTTACACATTCAACAGATAATTTATTGAATGCTTACTAGCTGCCTGAACCCTAGTTCATCCCTTAACCTCTCTGCCTCGGTTTTCTTATTTGTTAATTGGGATAATCACAGTCCTACCCCATAGGGTTGTTGTGAGGATTAAATGAATTAAAATATTCAAAGGGCTTGGAAGAGAGCCTGGTACATAGTAGACACCATGTACTTTCTACAACCATGACTGCCACTATGATCATGATAATTAGTGTGGTGGGTCCTGAGAAGTTTCAGAACATACCCTCCCTTCCCTCAAGTAACTTACAATCTGATGGAGGAGATGGACACATCCACAACCAACTCTTTGAAGGCTAGGATTGTATTATTTTGGGATTCTATGATTACGAGACATGAAAGTTCAACAATTCCCTATTTTTAAGATTCTCTCATAGTCCTTATATTCTCTGGGTCTATGATTCTAGGGTTCTGTGATTCAAAGTGCCAAGAAGTGATCTGAAGTGACAAACGCTGGCCTGATGTTTGTCAAACCCATTTCCCTTTCTTCCTGGGCACACAGACTGTTTCTGCAGCCTCCCTTACAGTTAGATGTGTTTGTGTGGCTGAGTTCTGGCAAAGGAAGGTGGGCAGATGTGACATTAGCCACTGCCAGGCCTGGCCCCTGAAACCTCCGATGGAATCCCCCATGCCCTCTCTTTCTCCATTTCCTGGCTGGATGGAGGGCACACCAAAGACCTATTGGGGGCAGAACCACAATATAGAAGGAGCCTGGGTTCCTGAAGGAGCACATGGAAGGTTGTCCAGCCAGGAATGTGAGCAGGAAATACACTTTCATTATGTTAAGCCATTGAGATTTCAGAATTTATCTAACTTGGCAACTGGAGAAAATTTTAATACATTCAGGCACTCTTTAGAAGTTATAATGAGTCAAGAGGTCACAGAAGTTTGGGACAGGTGAGAAGGCAGGTCCGAACTTTTCCTGATAGAACCTCTTTCACATCCTTTCCCCATTATCTGCACCAGCTCTCTGTGCAGTTGGTGCATGACATCCCAAATGTCCAGGTCCAGGCCTGCCCCATTCAGAGCCCTCTCAGCTCTCAGCAGGTGGGGCATGAGGCCGTCTGACATGATCACACCGTGTGGCCAAGGTCTCTGCCTCTCCTCACTCTGCAACAAATACAGAAACCCTGACTAGAGTTGAGGTTGTCGTTACTCTGACCATGGGGCCGGGGACCCCACCCTGTGGGCAGGTCCAGGTCATGCCCACCTCCACTTTCCCTTGCTCTTTTGGAGTGAGCTGGGCCCAGCTCACCCTGTCCCTCTCCCACCTTCTCTCTCTTGTCGCTGGGCACTGGCACAACTCCTACTCCCCAGGTCGCTCCTCCTTGAGTATGCTTGCCAGAATAGAGTCTGTTCCTTGTCAAAGGAAACTTTTGTAATTTGTGCTTAAACTGCACTGGGAAAGATTGTGTTTTCAGCTTGCATTAGTTTGATAAGTAAATGGGCACAAAAATTAAGAACTTTGCTTCTGCCAGAGCCTGGCTGGGATCTGAAGAACTTGGGATCTGAACTTTAAAGAATTTCAGCCACTAGGCTACAAAGGCAGTGGGGAAGAGGGGCACGTGCAAGACCCTCCCCCTTCTCCATCCAGCAAGTGAGCTCCTAAGTCACCTCCTCCAGGGTGTCTTCCGTGATTCTCTCAGAGTTAGCTGCTTCTTTCTCTGTGCCTCAGCTTCCTCATCTGTAAAAGGCAGGTGCTTATTCACAGGGATATGCTGGGGATTAAATGAGATAATACAGCTCACATGGCTCAGAACAGGGCCTAGCCCTAGTAAGTACCCAGTTCTGTTAGCTGAGGTTGTTGCTAGTGTTGGTGTTAGGATGGCTCACCGGGACTCCAGTTTGCAGGGAGATGCACTGGTTTTCTGGGAGAAAGATGGGTAAAGAAAACTCTGACCTAAGGACACCAATATTAAGCCTTGAATTGAAGAAAAGGGAACAAAACCTGTCCCTGGAATCTGGGAAAGGAGTCCAGGCAGGAACTGAACTCAGTGATCTGTCTTCAGAGGAGAGGAACTTCTGAGCAGGGACTCTAACATGTATTTCAGGCCAGACTTCCAGCAAATACTTGTCCCAGGTTCTTGAAGAGAATGGGACACATGTTCTGTGGAAGCCCATTAATGAGAACTGGAACAATCTGGACGTCAGATACTTTATACCTTAAGAAGCTGAAGTTCAGAGAGGTTCAGTCACCTCCCCAAGGTCACACAGCCATTAACTGGCAGAGCTAGAATTAGCACTGCAGTCTGAGAGACTCAATTGTTCCAGATCTTTTCCTTGATCTTGGCCAGGGCCACACGAGAGAGGGCAACAGCTGCAGAGGTGGAGAACTCAACAGAGGCCTCTAGGCAGGCAGTGCTGTGAGGGCAGCTGGAAAGCTCTGAATGTCACCAAACAGAAATCACGAGCCTGCCCAGGGACCAGGAGAAGGAGGTTGGAGTCTCATGGACTCATTATTCCCTGTCCCGGGGATGGCCTTCCCCTCCAGCTGGCATGGCAGAGAAGCCAGCAATATTGCACAGGATGGTTGCTCTCTGCAGATTAGTGCTTGTTTGCAAGGGCCATGTACACTACGCATTTGCTCTATGTAAATAACAAAATAAAAGGCAGGCACTGGCACCGTGCAGTTCCGCAGTCCCTGTGTAATTCTGCTGTCCTTTGGAGCAGGAGGCTTCCAACAGAAAGATGTTTAGCTACTAATGGATTCTACCTGAGTTGCCATCTAAACAGCAAACACCTTTGCAGCTGCATAAAATCTTTCCCAATTCAGGTGGGTGGCAGGGGAGAAAGAAAAGGCGAGCGGGGTGGAGTGGGCTTTACATGCTGTTATTTTTAGGACATGAGGGAGGGCCTTAGAGATTTGAGCTGGTGTGGGTGTTACAGAGGGAGGTCTTTCAGGTTGGACATGCTCTCTAAAAATGGAAAGAGGCCAAAAAAACATGATTCTTTAATGGCAGAGCCTGAGATAAAGGGCTAAAATATTTATGTCACCTTTTTAACCTGAGTTTTATAGGGATGAAATTTAGCATCTATCTTCCGTTATGTGTTGTCAACCTTACGGCTGCACCCAGTTATGGAGCTGTTATAATGTGCAGCAGACAGTTTTATTTCTCTTGTTTACACGAGTCCTGTCTGCCATCTGACTGAGTCCCTGACACACATGTCTATGGTAATTCACTTGAACACCTGTATATTAGAGGTGGCCTTGGTGACACAGAGCTTTGAATAGATTGGAGGTCTTTTTTTCCCTCATGGCTGCTGCAAAGTCAGAATATATGTGGACAACTGATCTCTGATTAATGGTGAACTCGTAAACAACCTCAGGATGTGAACGAAGCTCAGGAGGCAGCCGAGTCAAATGGAGGGAGGGGAGATTATTTGATGGCGTCTGGCACGTGTTTGGGGCAGCCTCATAAAGCAGAAAAGGCACACATTTCCCAGTGAGACAGAACTGGGCTGCAGTCTCAGATCTGCCGCATTTGACTGTGAGCCTAGGCAAGTCACTTTACCTCTCTGAGCTTCAGCTTTCTTATCTAGGGAATGATAATAGTCCCTGCCTCACAGGGATGAGATGACACAGGGAATGTAAAGTTCCGGCAACAAATAGTTGATCCACAATGCTGGTTTTTATCTCCTTTGGGGACAGCTGGTTTTAATCTATCTTAGGTTTGCTGTATTTCTGTATTTTCTTTCTCTCTGTGTATGTCTACTGACTTACAAGCTGGGCTGGGTAGAACAAAGACTCTGAGTGTGAGGATATTGTGTGTCCTGTTTTCTACCAAACATCTGACATGGTTGAGGTTTAGAATGTTGTGGTACGGACTGTTTCTTGACATAGGTAATTCTTCAGCTATGGATTAAAACTCCAAGGACCTGGTCCTTGGTTCACAGCAGGTCCTCACTAACTCTTTGTGGTGGAATGCTGGCTAATGAATCAACAACTAATCTCCAGCATCCAGGGGATCCATTTTTGAGCTCCACACAGGGAACATGTATTCACCGCCTGCTGCGCAGAAGTGGCTGAGCAGATACTAACCACACCTTGGACACAGAGAGCCCTTCTGCTTCCTTAGGTAAAGGTTCTGCACAACGTGACACAGGTACACTGAGCAAAGAGGGACTAAGGGTCTGGGAAGTCAGGAAGGCTTCCTAGAACAGGTGACATTTGAGCTGGGTCTTGAAGATGCACAGCTCTTCAAAGAGGAATAAGGAGAAGGAGGAAAAGAGTGCCCCGGGTCAAAAGCACATGCAAACCCCAGAGTCATGAGAGTTGAGCTTTAGTCTGTATCCTGAGTGAAATCTAAGAGTATTCAGACAGCAGTTCTGTGCCCCCAGGAGCAGCCCGTGCTTCAGGCAGGCGGAGTTCGGCCACAGAGCTGCAGCTGAGGATGCTGCCCATCACAGTAATAACTTAGGTAGCATTTATGGAGCACTTAATCCTATGTCCTTGGCACTGTAGGTGCTTTACACATATTAACTCCTTCAATCTCCATCAATTTATGAGACAGCCACTATATATATCCCCACTTTAGAGATGAGAAAACTGATGCCCAGAGGCCAAATAACTTGCTGAAGGTCATGGAGCTAAAGATGACAAGCGCCCCTAATCTCCCTTTCTTTCAGAAGATGGGGGCCCATTTTAGTGCACTCACCTACTTGATGTGTTCCGTGAGAGAAGTGTGCTGCCCACAGATTTATTGTATGGTAAAGCCAGAATGAGCCACTAATTTGGAAATCATTGTTCAGCTGGGAATGGGGAGGAGAGGGAAGAAGAAATTGTATGAGATGACAAGATGAAAAATTAGAGGTGGCTAAAACTAAGTGACATTACTCACACGTCTCAGCCCTCCCCCACACACCTGTTTTTCTTCCTGTTTTCTTCCTTTGTTCTCCCTCCTGGTTTTTAGTAGGGCTGGGCACAGGTTGCTTGTGATAAGAAGCCCAGAGAATGACAGGGTCCAGGGTGGTCTCCCTGCTGGCACTGACCTAAAAGGCAGTGACAACTCCTTGTTGCAGGAGCCACTCTCATTTCTGCTTTCCTCCTTTGTCTTTTTCTCCTGAGGGTCAAGTTTAAATTATGTTTTCTCCCCTCACTTGTTGAAGACAGTTGGTGAAGGGGATGGGGGGTTTGTCAGTAGGGATGGTGGGTGCAGGTGGCTGTGGGACAGCGGAGGAGACTGGGAGGAGGAGGGAGGAGGAGATGGGGGTGAAGGAGGGGAGTGGGACGAAACTGGAGAGAATGGGAAGGGGAGGCCAAGAGGAAGGGAGGAGAAGGGGGGAAATGAGAGAGAAGGGGAAGGTGTCGGATAGATAGCTGATTTCCTCTTAGTGCTCTGGAGACCCTCTTCTCCCTGCCTCTCTGTCTGCCTCTGAGGTTCAGAAGGTGGAGGTTTTCCTTCTGGTACACAAACCCCAGTACCTGGGAAAGGCCTGGTACTGGACCCTGGGTATCCACCTAGGTAGTCCTGAGCAGCACTGTTGGCTCAGTGACTGTGGAAGTAAACTGAATAGACATGCTCACTGGAAGGGGCTGGGTGGCCATCAGCAAGCGTGAGAGAGGCTCAGTCTGTGATTCTAGAAGAGGGATGGCCTGGGATAGGGTGGGTGGGTGCTGAGCTTTAGACTCCAAGTAGACCTTTGTTCGGATCCCAGCTTCTGCCAAGTAGCTGGGAATACAGACATGTGCCACCACACCTGGCTGACTTAATTTTTAATGATATTAATAAATTATTAAAATTTTAAGGTAGGGTAGGGTATTTGTTTGAAACAGAGAAAAAAATCCTTGCTTTTTAGAGATACATGTTGAAATATTTAGGAATAAAATGAATGGAATTTGATTTTTTTTTTTTTTTGAAATGGAGTTTCGCTCTTGTCACCTAGGCCGGAGTACAATGGTGCAATGTCGGCTCACTGCAACCTCCGCCTCCTGGGTTCAAGTGATTCTCCTGCCTCAGCCTCCCAAGTAGCTGGGATTACAGGCGCGTGCCACCACGCCTGGCTAATTTTTGTATTTTTAATAGAGATGAGGCTTCACCATGTTGGCCAGGCTGGTCTCGAACTCCTGACCTCAGGTGATCCACCCACCTCGGCCTCCCAAAGTGCTGAGATTACAGGCGTGAGCCACCACACCCGGCTGGAATTTGATTCTTAAAAAACCCAACAACCCAAATGTTTGGAAGGGGTGACTGAGTAGAAATGTAGAGGAATCAAGACTGGCCAGGGATTGGTACCTGATGAAGTTGGGAGATGGGTACATGCAGGTTCACCATTCTCCCTACTTTTGTATATTTTTCAACATATCCATAATGAAAAGTTTAAAAAAGTATTGAGACGCTTGTTTACACCATGACCAAGTGGAATTTATGGCAGGTATGAAAGGCTGGTTCAACACTTGAAAATCAATTATTGTGATTCATATTAACAGGCTAAAGAAGAAAAATCACACAATTGTATCAAGAGATGCTGAAAAGGCATTTGACATACTCCAACATTCACTAATGATAAAAAAAATCCTTGGCAAGCTAGGAATAGAGGGGACTCTCCTCAACTTGATAAAGAAAACCTACAAACGAACAAACAAACAGACAAAAAACTACTGCTAACATTATACTTGATGAGAAACTAGAAGCTTTCCTACTAAGGTAGGAATAAAGCAAGCATGTCCCATCTCTTCACTTCTTTTCAACATTGCATTAGAATTTCTAGTCGATCTGATAAGACAAGAAATGGCACATGTATACATATGTAACAAACCTGCACGTTGTGCACATGTACCCTAGAACTTAAAGTATAATAATGAAAAAAAAAATAAAAGCTTAAGATAGGGAAGGAAGAAATAAAACTATCTTTGTTCACAGATGACATGATCATCTGTGTAGTAAATCTGAAAGAATTGACAAAAAAACCAAAACAAAGCAAACTTCTGGAACTAATAAGCAATTTTAGCAAGGTTGCAGGATACATGGTTAACATATAAAAGTTAATGATTTTTCCATATGCCAGCAACTAACACATGGAATTTGAAATGAAAAGCACATTACCATTTACATTAACACCGTGAAAAATGATATACTGAGGTATAAATCTAACAAAATATGTAAAACATCTGTGTGAGAAAAACTATAAAGCTCTGATGAAAGAACTCAAAGAAGAACTAAATAAATGGAGACATATTCCATGTTCATGGATAGACAGACTCAATATTATCTATTTGACAGTTCTTCCTAACTTGATCTATAGATTCAATACAATCTCAATGAAAATCCCAGCAAGTTGTTTTGTAGATATCGACAAACTGATTCTAAAGTTTATATGGAGAGGCAAATCACCTAGGATAGCCAACACAACATTGAAGGAGATGAACAAAGTTAAAGGATTGGCGTTACGTGACTTCGAAACTTACTACAAAGCCACAGTAAACAAGATGGTGTGATATTGGCAAAATAGACAAATAGATCATTGGAACAGAACAGAGAGCCCCAAAATAGGATCACATAAATACGGTCAACTGAACTTTGACAAAGGAGCAAAGGCAAAGTTCGATGGAGAAAAGATAGTCTTTTCAACAAAAGGTGCTAGAACATCTGAACCTCCACATGCAAAAAACAGATCTAGATATAGACCTTAAACCTTTCAAAAATTAGATCATTTTTGTTAATTTTGTGAAAGGATCATAAATTTAAATGTAAAATGAAAATGACAAAACTCCTAGAAGATAGCATAGGAGAAAATCTACATGCTCTTGGGCATGGTAATGATGTTTTAGATAAAACACCAAAGACACGATCCATGAAAGAAATAATTGATAGGCTGGACTTCATCAAAATTTAAAACTTCTGCTCTGTGAAAGACACCATCAAGAGAATAAGACAAACCACAAACTGAGAGAAAATATTTGCAAAAGATACATCAAATAAGGAACTGTTATCCAAAATACACAAAGAACTCTTAAAACTCAACAGTAAGAAAATGAACAACCTTATTTTAAAAATGGGCAAAAGACCTGAACACACACTTCACTAAAAAAGATGCCAAGTGGGGAATGAAGGATGAATAGGTGGAGCACAAAGGATTTCTAGAGCAGTGGAAATATTCTGTATGATACTGTAATGGTGGATATGTGTTATTACAAATTTGTCCAAACCCAGAGACAACACCAAGAGTGAACCCTAATGTGAATTATGGACTTTGGGTGATAATGACATGTCATTGTAGGTTCACTGATGGTAAAAAATGTAGCCCTCTAATGCAGGATGTTGATAGTGGGACAGGCTGTGTGTGGGGGCAGGGGGTATACAGGAACTCTCTGTACCTTCTGCTCAATTTTGCTGTGAACCAAAACTTCTTAAAAAATAAAATTTGTTAAAAATATACTGATAAGTTTGAAGTCAAGTCCACCTTCGTTTGAGGCTAGGTTTGCCACTGACTTGTCGGTGACTTTGAGCAAGATTCATAAACTTTCTGAGCCTCAGTTTCTGCCAACTGTAAAAGAAAAGATAATGGAGAATAGTGATCACTTAAAAATAAAAAAATATGGCCAGGCGTGGTGGCTCATGCCTGTAATCCCAGCACTTTGGGAGGCCGAGGGGAGTGGATCATGAGGTCAGGAGATCGAGACCATCTTGGCTGACATGATGAAACCCCATCTCTACTAAAAATACAAAAAAAATTAGCTGGGCGTGGTGGCAGGTGCCTGTAGTCCCAGCTACTTGGGAGGCTGAGGCAGGAGAATGGCGTGAACCCAGGAGGTGGAGCTTGCAGTGAGCTGAGATCACGCCACTGCACTCCAGCCTGGACGACAGGGCGAGACTCTGTCTCAAAAAATAAAATAAAATAAGTAAAAAAAAAATATGTGAAGTAGTTAGAGCTGTTTTGGGCTCCTAATAGCGTTAGTTAGAAGAGGCATATGGTATAGTGCTTGAAAGCATAAACTCTGTAGCTGGACTTGCTGCTACAGTGTCAGTTCCAGCTTTGTCACTTATGAGCTGTGTAACCTTGGGCAACATACTGACCCTCTCTAGATGCCTCCGTTTAACCTGAGACAGTACAGGCTGAAGATGTCAAGTCTTAGAGACCTGTAAGGCAGGCCATATGGTCTGGGCTTCTCTGCTTCACTCCAGTGGAATCCTGGCTAAAGGAGAAAGGTAAAAATGACAGGATGAGGCAGGGTAAGGAACAAAGCTAACATTTATTGAAACCTACTGTGTTCCATATTTATTCATTTACTTCACAGGAATTTAACTGAACACCTATCATGTGCCAGGGGGCGCTCTAGTTGCAAACAAGACAGAGGGCCCTCACGGAGCTTATATTCTCGTGGGGCAGACAGACAGCAGGCAGCTGAATGGATGAACAGGTTGTCTTTCGTTTGTGATGTTATCCTGGAGGTGAAGGGGATGTTGAGATGGAAGGAACTGGAACACCTCCTCCAGGCTGGGTGGTCAGAGAAGCCTTCCCTGAGAAACCTTTGACCCATCTAAGGTTTGAAAGGTGACAAGGAGAAGCCAGCCATGTGAAGGTCTGGGAGAGGATCATTCCAGGCCCTGGCCTAGGAATTGGTTATATTATTTCATGTAATTCTCTCAATAGCCTCAGATAAAATTATACCTCTTTCGGAGGCTGAAAGGCTAAGTTACTTGCTTGAGGAAGTGGTACAGATAAATTGAGCCCAGGTCATCAGATACAAACTGCCCTTTCAGGTAGTGTTTTTGAAAGAAAACAAAGGTAAAAACTCGGCATTTTATCTCAGAGAAATAAAAGAATAAATGGCAGCTGTCGTGAATGATGCTGTCTTAAAAACAATTCTCCTCATAAGTGGGTCCTCAAGGCAGATTTCCCTCTTCCATACCTTTTCCTGGGCCAGCTTCTTAGTCCAGAAGGCCTTTCTTGCTTCTGCATGCCCATCCACATCCTCCCATCTCTTGGGGCCCAACTCCAGCTCCACTTCTCAGGAAACCTTCCAGGAGGGCTCCAGGTCCTGGCAATTAAAGGAAATGTCTTCCAGAGAGGGAACGAGTTCTGTCCAAGGTCACAGGAAAGGGGTGTCAGAGCCAGGAGGTCAGACTCATATCTAGGCCTCCTCCTGACCCCCAGGGAAGGGCCCTTCCTCCCTCCCCCCAGGAGCACTATCCCAGCTGCTGGGCCTCCTCGCCTCATGCCCAGTAGGCAGCTGTGCATTGCCTTCTGCAGGCTTCAGTTCCCGCCCCCTCCCTCTCCACACTCAGATTTCCTTCTGGGAGGAAAGAGCATTTTTTTTTTTTTCGCAGAGATGACTCTGTTCTTGTGGCCATAGATTACTCTTGACACCTAATTACTGTATATCATCATGCCATAAAATAATGATTGGAGGTGTCGCTGTCCCAAATTTGCGCTCATAAAATACGTGTTCTTTTTGTTTTCCTCCTCTGCATTTGTCTGGGAGAAAAGACAGGCAAATTTATTCCAACTTTTTAGAGGAACTTTAAGCACAGGAACAGAAGAAATTTACAGGTGGGTGGTTTTAAAAATACCCTGCAGAGGGAGGAGGCCTCGGCCCAGCTGATTTTACGTGGCCTAGGGAGAAAATGAAGACCTTGGCTGAGACATTGTCCCCTTCTAACCTGCATTTCTTTGTCTTTGCCTGCCTGGCAAAAACCCCTCCTCCATCTTTTTCTCCCCAACCCTCTGCTCCCCCATCGCCTCTACCCCGCATCAGGCCCCTCTGAGGAAACACTGGAATGTGGTGGAAAAGATTCCCATTCTAATGTTACCCAGGCTTGGTTTCAAATCTTGTCTCTGCTGCTCGCCAGCCCTGTGATCTTGGGGTAAGCTCTGCCGCTTCCGGAGTCTTGGTTCAATCACATAGACGATGGGGAATAATAAATACTACTTCTGCCTCACACAGCTGCTCTGGGGATTAAGAATAAAACCGTAGATATAAAGCATCTAGTAAGGGATCTGCCACAAAAGAAGGGCTCAACAAACGTCTGCCGCTTGTCCAGCCCACCGAAGTTCTCCTGTTTGTTCTCCTAGAATCCATCCTTACCTGATTAACATCTCCCTTCTCTGGCAAGCTCAGGCTGCAGTCAGGAGTCCGGAGGAAAGCCATCTGATTAAACTGGCTGGCACGGGGGAAGAGCGGCTGAGATCCATTCAGCCCTCCGAGGGGCATCAACAAGGACATTTTGAAAGGGCAATCTGATTTGTCACAGGGAGGAACCAGTGAAGTTAGCTTGTTCCACTGCTCTGGCTACACAGGGAGGCCCCCACAGGACCCCTGCAGGTGGCTTTCCAGCCTCTTGTCCACCTTGATGGAGATGAGTTCTTTGCCTTCTGAGGTGGCCCATTTAGAGTTAATCTCTCTGGGGCCTCATGCTCCCCTCATCACACCTCTCCCCCACCTGGAAAAATATTCTCTCTGGGCTTTGGGAGTGGTTCTTTAAACCAAGATAATTTGTCTTGTGGATCCAAACCAACTTGCCAGCGATTCCTGCCTTAGAAGGGGGGACTTGAGGACTTCCAGGTGGGGGCGGAGTGAATGGCTGCAAGATGGGGGGCCTTATCCCATCTCACCTCTGCCTGGCAAACACCTCAGCTCTCAGGGCTCAAGTCAGAAGCCACCTCCTCTGAGTGCCTTTCTCAGCTTGGGGTATTTCTCTCCTACTCTGAGATTTCTGTGCTGGATTCTTCCCTGGGGTTGGCCCTCTTGTCAGTGGCTGGGTATGGGTCTGGGCCGCCCTCTGGCCTGGGATCCTCACTCTCAGGGCACCCTAAATGTTTGTCAGGCTTGTTCAATGTCTGCCTCTCTAGGTTGGCAGCTTCACTAGGGTGTGGCTGGATCAGCCTGCTCACTGCTGTATCCCAGGTGCCCAGTACAGTGCTGCCACACAGTAGGTGCTCAGTGAACACTTACCTCCTGCTTACTGTGTGCCAGTCACCATTCTAAACACTTTACATCTGTCAGCTCATAGAACCCTCAGGACAACCCTAAAACGTGGGTTCTATTACCATCCGGGTCTAGCATGGTGTATAAAAGCAGGGATCCTGGAGCCAGATTACTTGGATTTGTATTCTAACTCCACCACTTATTTCCTGTGTAAACTTGGTTGTTACTTGACCTGTCTGTGGCTCATCATTCAATGGGAATAACTATACCAAGTCATAGGGTTGCTATGCACTTAAATTAAGCGTTCACATACATACAATGTCTATGTATTAGGTACTATTTTCACTTTATGGTAGCAAAAATTGAGACACAGAGAGTTTTGGTAACTTGCCTAAGGTAACACAGCTGAGGAGAGGCAGAGCCAGGACTCATACTGCCAGGCTCTGCAGTCCATGCTCTTAACCACGACCCTGTGCTGCCCTTACTGAAGGCGGATTTGAGGACCTGGCTTCACGCACACTGAGAAGAGCGTTTAGGCCCCTAGTGCTGGTCCGGGCCCGTGACTGAGCCTCTCTTCCCCGAGTGAGCACAGAGCGCGGGGACTCCCCCGAGGGTGGGAGGGTGGCAGCCAGGCCAAGGAGGCGCGAAGAGCCGCGGCCAAGGGCCTCGGAGCGGCGACTCTTCCTTCCGCCAGTAGGGGGCAGCCGCGGCTGCCGCCGGTGTCTCGGGTGGGCGGCCGCCAAGCGCCGCACGCAGCGCCGGAGGAGCGCCAGAAGGACCCTTGGAGGTCACGCGCGCGCAGGCGGCCCCGAGGCCCCGAGACGGAGCACTTCCCGCCCAAGTCACCCAAGGGTCCGTGCTAATGTGGTGTGGCCCCACCCCATTCCCTCGTCCCCAGCTCTTCCCTAAAGCCCAAGAGGCCGGTTCAAGGAGCTCCAGAACCCAGGTGGTTTGGGCCCCTGCAAGGTCCCGCGGGAGGTATGAGTGCCAGTCCTGGCTGTGCCACTGCGGTGCTGTGTGACCTTGGGCAGGTCGTTACCCTCTCCAGCCCCAGCTCCCGTCCACTGCCCTTGGGAGGACGCGCGGGCAGCAGACACGTTCTGTGACTGTGGTAAGGGTACCGCTTTCATTGGAGCGTGCGCCGGGCCTAGGCGGGCCAGAGTCGGCCCAGCCCGAGCGAGAGCCTGTCCTGGACCCCAGTGCGTGTGGGGTCCGGACCCCTTTCCCGGAGCACTCGCCGAGCCGGCTGGAGCGGAGCGTCCGGAGCCCGGCAGGGGGCGCTGCCGCATCGTGCGCGGCTTCCCCGCGCGTCCTCCCAAGGACGGTGTGGACGCGGCGGGCGGCGCGGGGCAGTGCAGGCTGAGTGAGGTCCGGCCGCGCCCACACCAGCGCTGCGGGGCGGAGGTCGGCAACACCGTCTGGGGCGTCGACGGGGCAGGGCGAGTCGTTTGGCGCCCCAGCTGGTCTTTAGCTGGTTTCTGGTTCTGGGTGTGGGGTGACGGGGTGGCGGGGTGGGGATGGGGTCTACCAAACCAGCGCTGGGGTCCCAGGCTTTGCTGCGTGACCTCGAGCGGTCACTGTTCTGTCCGGGCCTCGGTTTCCTGTCTCTGTAATGAGGGGTTCTTGAGGAAACCAATTCGTATTGTATGTGAAAGTGCTTCAGGAAATCTGAGGCCCGGGCTGGATGCAAATAGAAAGGCTTTTATCGAAAAACAGCCATCTCCTGCCTCACCCAATCCATCCTCCCAGTTCTGCACTCTGATGGCAACCACTTTAGCCACTTTTACCTGTATTTTCTGGCATTTACCCTCATGCTTCAAAATAATATGCTCATGCTGCGATTTCTTAATTTACCAACGCTAGACTTTATTTGTTGTCTCCCTGTTAGAATAAATAAGGAATTAGCTGTCTTCCAGCCCCATGCGCATGCCTGGTATTATTTGAAGCACTATTTTTAGGTAATTCAGTGATCAGCATTCCTTTTAAGAAAATGGAGCTGTTAGTTTTCCCAAAACCTGTATCAGAACTGCCACGGCTTCTCATCCTATAGCTTCCCGACAAAACCTCCTCTGTCATGTTCGGTATTCTGCCTTGAGGAATGCTCCCTCCCAAACTGCACTACCCAGCTGTCTGCAGGAACCCTCTGGTCCAAGGGTGTCTCTCCAGGATCATTTCATGGTCCTCTGTCTCTATTGGTTTGCTCCCTTCTTTTGAAAACTTTAATTGCTTCCTAAGAAATTGGGCAGGGGTGGGGGAATTTTCATCCATGTGGACTTTTCTGTATTCTGCCCTTGCACTTGATCAATAATTCAGCTAAGCATAGAATTCTGGGTTGGAAATCATTCTCCTTTAGACATGGGTGCCCTGCACTGTCTTGAACACCTAGAGTGACCCTTGAGAAGCTTCATGCCTTCTGATTAATGTTCCTTATGTGCAACTTTTCTTTCTCTCTGGCTGTTTTTGAGGATTTTTTTTTTTAATCTTTGGAATTCTGGAATTTCACAAAACATGTCACATGGTGGCTTTTATCATTCATTGTGCTAGGCTCTGGGTGGCCCTTTTCAATGTGGAAACTTGTGTCCTTCAGTCCTGTGAAACTTTATTTTTCCTTAGTAATCTTCTGTCTGCTTGCTCTCCACAACTCCTGCGAGTTGGAGCTTGGGCCTCCAGCACTGCTTTTCCTGTGTCTTTTCACTTTTCTGTATTTCCCTTCTCCTTGTCTTTCTCTTCTACTCTCTAGGCTATTCCGTTATATATATGTCCCAACCATTCTACTGAATTTTTAATTTCAGCTATCATACTTGTTCATTCTCTGTTCTTCCTTCCCCCCACCCCACAACATAGATACAGCCTCTGTGTTTATCTCTCTGAGGATATCAATAGTGATTTTTTTTTTCCTCCTGTTTGCTGACTTATCTCTGTCTCTTCCAGCTTCCCTCTTTTGTTTGGTTGCTTTATTGTGGTCTCTCTGTGGTTCTGCATCTCTCCTCCTGTTGGATGGAGGCTTCTTTAATCTTTACTGGTCCTTGGCTTTTGTCCATAGTTAAGGATAAGTGTCCAAGAAGTTGACTGGCATTGGATGTCTGTGAAGGCAGATGGGGCCGATTTCCCTCTGGGTGGACCAGACAGGACTTGGCCTTTTGTTTTGTGGGGGGGACACATAAATATCAAAAAAGGGGAATACTTTTCTTTGGGACTGCCCTGTTTCTTCAGTAAGGTAGGATGGATATGGTGAAGAGGATGGATTTTGGTGTCAGACCACTTGGGTTTGAATCTCAACTCTGCCACTTTCTAGCTATATGACCACGGACAAGTCACTTAATCTTTCTCTGCGTTTCCTATCTGTAAATTAGGCCTAATAAGAATAGTACTGCATGGGTTGTTGAGTTTATTTATGTAAAGTTTTTAACCTGGCATATAGTGATAGGTCTGGAGTCACTGCTATGTTCTTTATAGAGTGGGAAGACGGCTTGGGCAGGGGGATCTGGCTGTCCCCTAAGCAGATTCTGTTAATCATGCTGTTTTCAGCCCTTTCTGGCCTCCAAATCTCATGCCCTTTTCCCCCTCTACAGGCAGTTGCCTTTCTTCTCATTGGTACGCCTTCTGCAGGTCTTATCTAACTCAATAGAAACCAGTTGGCTAATAAAAAAAATTGTTTCAAGCAATAAATCATTAAAAATGATTTTATTTTATTTTGACTGAAAACATACTGATGCCTATTCCATTTTCTTTGAGTTTGGACCTGTTAGTTGGAATTCTGTGAGGTCTTTCTTGCACAAATCCCAATGCATAAAACATTGTCCACCGTTTCCAGGTTCACCTTTATTGTGCAACTAAAACTTAAAAGGCACTTATGGAACAATTTGAGTACAGATTCCTTCTAGATTTGTGTGATTTCCTCCAAGTCTGTTACAACTGCTTGTCTGTAACTCAGATAAACATTTTTTCTTAAATGGCAATCTGCTTTCATTGAGTCTTTCAAAGCGTCCAACATGGTTTTCATAAAACAACTCCCTTTTTACAACCATATTTTATTGGTTTATTAATATTAAATGGAATCACATAATTACAAATGCAAGTGCCACTGGCATAAACAAGTTTGGGAATAAGCAATTGTTTCTGGGAAAGCAGACAGATGAACTGGAAGTGATGTATTTGGGCATTCGAAGGAACAGCCTACCTGACGAGGTTTTCAGCCCGTAATGTTTGTAGAGAGACTGGCGAGTGTGGCTCTCCTGAGAATGCTCACCCAGTGTTGGTGGATCATGAAAGCTTAGGTTGTGTTGTGGCTTCTGCCACTCATACCTCCATCTCCCTTTAATCTTATAGAAATTTGTTGAACTCTCTCATCCATAAATGACTCGTCTTCCTTTCTTCCTGTCCTTACGGGTTTATATCTTCTCTTTTCCTGTTATTTTAAGGGAGAGAGTATAGAGAAGGCAAGCAGATAAGACTTAAAGTTCAATTTTTATCCAATTCATTTTTATCCAGACAATTTTATCCAGTCTTTTTTATTTAAGACTCCCAATATCCAGTAAGCAGCAGATCTGCACAAAGGTGACAAAGCTGTAAGTGACAGAAGTTTGAAACTCAGGTCTCTCTGAGGCTGTAGTGGATACTGTGGTGTTTCTGTCTAGATCCCCTCTCCAGGGTCGACACAGCACCCCCCACCTGCTGGGGATTTTGGTTGCTGGCTAGTCCTGTGCCAGCTCACTGGAAATTGCTATTGGCTATGGGAACTGCCTCACTCTAGCATACTCTTCCCTTCAGGGGGTGCTGTGACCACGATTGGCTGAGGCAGGGATATAAAAGCCCAGCCCTCTTTCCCCAACTTGAGACAATTCTGAGGGGCCACCCTAGCTCCAAAGTTCCATAGAGGATAGACTGAGATGTTGCAATTCATTATGGGTCAGCTTGGCCCCATGCCCAGCTGCAGGTGCGACTCCAAAGAGCACTCTCCAATGAGCCTTCTGCACACAACTCTTAGTTCCAGAATCTGTCTCTAGGAAGCCCAATATAAGGCAGAGGCCATGGTCTGTGCTCATCCTGGCACCTCTTCAGGTAGGGGAGACTCAGTTCCCAGGCTATTTTGGGGCAGGATTCATTAGCAAGGAGAAAACTATGATAGTGTCTCACACAAGACCAGGAAAGAAAGGAGAGAAGACTCATGCTTGGTATTGAGTAGATGCTCAGGTCATGTCTATTGCTGGTGATGGCACAGTAGAATGGCCCTTGGTAGGAGGCACCAGGCTTGAATTGTCTAAATAATAAATAACCACCATCCAGGAATTGAAACGTGCTCAGCAGTTTACATGCCATGTGTGCTTGCATGTTGCTGTGTGATGCATGTGTGACTGCAGGCCCCACCTTACAAATGAGGAATCAAAGGCTTTCTAGGGTCACTTGCCCAGGGAGTGCAGGGCTGGGCTCAGCTCCAGGGTCCTCTGACTGACTCTCCATTCCCTGCTTTCTCAGGTGGTTCTACTGGGCACTAGTGAGTGACCTCAGCTCTATAGGCTTCAGTTTCTCTCTGGCAGGAGAAGTGAAGTCGTTTAATCTGAGAAGCATTCTGGGACCCCCAACAGGGTCTCTTCCCTTTTCCAATGGTTTCCAAGGTATTGACTGCTGCATCACATTTGAGTCACCATGGGACTGGGGAAACTGTCACAGAAGCAGATCTGGCTTATGGACAGGAAACACAAGGGAGAGATAAGCAACCACTTTCCAGGATAAAAAGCATTTAAGGACGGGATCTCTATGGCAGTGTTGGAACTTGTTTGTTTAGGTTTTTTTTTTTTTTTTTTTTTTTTTTTTATACTTTAGGTTTTAGGGTACATGTGCACAATGTGCAGGTTTGTTACATATGTATCCATGTGCCATGTTGATTTCCTGCACCCATTAACTCGTCATTTAGCATTAGGTATATCTCCTAATGCTGTCCCTCCCCCCACCCCACAACAGTCCCTGGAATGTGATGTTCCCCTTCCTGTGTCCATGAGTTCTCATTGTTCAATTCCCACCTATGAGTGAGAACATGCGGTGTTTGGTTTTTTGTCCTTGCGATAGTTTACTGAGAATGATGTTTTCCAGTTTCATCCATGTCCCTACAAAGGACACGAACTCATCATTTTTTATGGCTGCATAGTATTCCATGGTGTATATGTGCCACATTTTCTTAATCCAGTCTATCGTTGTTGGACATTTGGGTTGGTTCCAACTCTTTGCTATTGTGAATAGTGCTGCAATAAACATACGTGTGCATGTGTCTTTATAGCAGCATGATTTATAGTCCTTTGGGTATATACCCAGTAATGGGATGGCTGGGTCAAATGGTATTTCTAGTTCTAGATCCCTGAGGAATCGCCACACTGACTTCCACAATGGTTGAACTAGTTTACAGTCCCACCAACAGTGTAAAAGTGTTCCTATTTCTCCACATCCTCTCCAGCACCTGTTGTTTCCTGTTTTTTTAATGATAGCCATTCTAACTGGTGTGAGATAGTATCTCACTGTGGTTGTAATTTGCATTTCTCTGATGGCCAGTGATGATGAGCATTTCTTCATGTGTTTTTTGGCTGCATAAATGTCTTCTTTTGAGAAGTGTCTGTTCATGTCCTTGGCCCACCTTTTGATGGGGTTGTTTGTTTTTTTCTTGTAAATTTGTTTGAGTTCATTGTAGATTCTGGATATTAGCCCTTTGTCAGATGAGTAGGTTGCAAAAATTTTCTCCCATTCTGTAGGTTGCCTGTTCACTCTGATGGTAGTTTCTTTTGCTGTGCAGAAGCTCTTTAGTTTAATTAGATCCCATTTGTCAATTTTGGCTTTTGTTGCCATTGCTTTTGGTGTTTTAGACATGAAGTCCTTGCCCACGCCTATGTCCTGAATGGTATTGCCTAGGTTTTCTTGTAGGATTTTAATGGTTTTAGGTCTAACATTTAAGTCTTTAATCCATTTTGAATTAATTTTTGTATAAGGTGTAAGGAAGGGATCCAGTTTTAGCTTTCTACATATGGCTAGCCAGTTTTCCCAGCACCACTTATTAAATAGGGAATCCTTTCCCCATTTCTTGTTTTTGTCAGGTTTGTCAAAGATCAGATAGTTGTAGATATGCGGCATCATTTCTGAGGGCTCTGTTCTGTTCCATTGATCTATATCTCTGTTGTGGTACCAGTACCATGCTGTTTTGGTTACTGTAGCCGTGTAGTATAGTTTGAAGTCAGGTAGCGTGATGCCTCCAGCTTTGTTCTTTTGGCTTAGGATTGACTTGGCAATGCGGGCTCTTTTTTGGTTGCATATGAACTTTAAAGTAGTTTTTTCCAATTCTGTGAAGAAAGTCATTGGTAGCTTGATGGGGATGGCATTGAATCTATAAATTACTTTGGGCAGTATGGCCATTTTCACGATATTGATTCTTCCAACCCATGAGCATGGAATGTTCTTCCATTTGTTTGTATCCTCTTTTATTTCATTGAGCAGTGGTTTGTAGTTCTCCTTGAAGAGGTCCTTCACATCCCTTGTAAGTTGGATTCCTAGGTATTTTATTCTCTTTGAAGCAATTGTGAATGGGAGTTCACTCATGATTTGGCTCTCTGTTTGTCTGTGATTGGTGTACAAGAATGCTTGTGATTTTTGTACATTGATTTTGTATCCTGAGACTTTGCTGAAGTTGCTAATCAGCTTAAGGAGATTTTGGGCTGAGACAATGGGATTTTCTAGATATACAATCATGTCATCTGCAAACAGGGACAGTTTGACTTCCTCTTTTCCTAATTGAATACCCTTTATTTCCTTCTCCTGCCTGATTGCTCTGGCCAGAACTTCCAGCACTATGTTGAATAGGAGCGGTGAGAGAGGGCATCCCTGTCTTGTGCCAGTTTTCAGAGGGAATGCTTCCAGTTTTTGCCCATTCAGTATGATATTGGCTGTGGGTTTGTCGTATATAGCTCTTATTATTTTGAGATACGTCCCATCAATACCTAATTTATTGAGAGTTTTTAGCATGAAGGGTTGTTGAATTTTATCAAAGGCCTTTTCTGCATCTATTGAGATAATCATGTGGTTTTTGTCTTTGGTTCTGTTTTGATGTTTTTCTTTAGTGACCCAGAGATGATCTTTCCAAGACACACTGATTTCTGGTTGGATATTTAAACAATGGTGTGTGGCATTTCAGAGTCAGCATTTCCAGGCTGCTTCTGCTCTGTCTTCACGGCATCACTGGCCTCCATCTGAACAATTGCGACTTCTTCATTATCTCTCTTTTGTTGTTGTTTGGAAATATTTTTATTTTGTCTCTGCTCTCTAAAAAATGTTTTATTATGGAAAATTCAAACTTATACAACAATAGAGAGAATAACATGATGAACCCAATGTACCTGTCAGCGAGTTTCAGCAGTTACCAGCCCGTGGCCAATCTTGTTTCACCTGCTGCTGCTCACTAGTCTCATCCTATCCTGCCTCCAGGTTGTTTGGAAACAAACCCAAACAGCATATCATCACATCTATCAATGTAATGATGCATTAAAATATATAATTATAATATCATTACCATGCCTAAAAATAACAAAAAATTCCCTAATATTATAAAATATATAGCATTTAAACTTCCTAGGTTAACTTATAATTTTATTTTATTGTTTTACAATTTGTTTGATTCAGGATCCCAATAATTTCATATGTTGCAATTGGCTCATAGTGTCTTTATTCGTTTTTAATGTATACGCTCATCCCTCTTCTTATTTTTCCTCAGCTGTGTATTTGTTGAAGAAACTGGGTTGTTTATCTGTTTTCCACATTTGGATTTTGCTGAATGAGTCCCATGGTGGTGTTTAATGTGTTCATCTGTTCCCTGAGTTTCCTGTATATCACTAGTTGCATCTAGAGGTCTCATCAGATTCGGATTTCATTTTTGGCAAGAACGCCTCAGAGGTGGTGCTGTAAACTTTTACCAAGGAGCACAAACTGCCTAATTGTCCGCTCTCTTTTTATTATTAGCAGCCGTTGATGATTACTGACTAGATCCATTATTTCTTCAGAATTTGCATATTAGTAATATTTATTTATTTATTTATTTATTTTGAGACAAAGTCTTGCGCCAATGCAGCGGCATGATCGCGGCTCACTGCAGCCTTGACTTCCCAGCTCACGTGATCCTCCTACCTCAATCTCCCGAGTAGCTGAGACTACAGGCATGCACCACTAAGTCAAGCTAATTTTTTGTATTGTTTGTAGAGATGAGGTTTCCCCATGTTGCTCAGGCTGGTCTCAAACTCCTGGACTCAAGCCATCTGCCCACCTTGGCCTCCCGAAGTGCTGGGATTACAGGTGTGAGCCCCTGCACTTAGCCGTAATAGTTTATCATTTTTTTGTTTGTTAGCTGGATTTTTATAAAGGGTAACATCCTTTCATAAACTACTTGGTTACCCGGAGGTACTGTTCATTCAGGAAAGGCAGGGTAAATGCTTGATTCTCCCCATTTGTTTTCAGTTTTAAAAATAATGAATTTGTTCTCTAGCATTATCCAAAGGTAAACAATGAGATTACTTTGTATCATTATGAACTCATAATGAGTTCATATGGGTTTAAATACTTGAGATATGTTTCAATCCATTTCAGTTTTTATCCTTTTTTTTTCAAGCTTAATTCACTTTATTTTTCTTGTATAAAAACGCTATGTTGTAGCCACAGCTGGAGCCTGGGTCTGCTGCACGGAGTCTCTGGCATGGGTCTTGACTAGGTGGTCAGTGAATTCCTGATAGGGAGACTTGGTGAATACAGTCTCCTTCCAGAGGTTGGGGGTCAGTTACCTGTAGGTCTTAGAGATGGCATCAAAGGTGGCCTTGGTGAAGTTGCCCAGGGTGGCAGTGCAGCCCCGGGCTGAGGTGTAGCCGTCATTGATAGCAGCCATCATGAGCAGCTTCTTTGGCACAGGCACCGAGATGATGCCAGTGCCCCTGGGTGCAGGGATGAGGCGCGCCAGCACAGAGCCGCATCGGCCTGTCACCTTGCAAGGGACGGTGTGGGGCTTGCCGATCTTGTTCCCCCAGTAGCCTCTGCGCACAAGGACAATGGAGAGCTTGGCCAGGATGATGGCCCCACGGATGGCAGTGGCCACCTTCTTGGAGCACTTAACACCCAGACCGACGTGGCCATTGTAGTCCCCAATAGCAACAAATGCCTTGAACCTGATGCGCTGGCCAGCACGGGTCTGCTTCTGCACCGACATAATCTTTAAAACCTCCTCCTTGAGAGAGGCCCCCAGGAGAAAGTCAATGATCTTGGATTCCTTAATGGGCAGAGAGAAGAGATAGATCTCCTCCAGGGACTTGATCTTCATGTCCTTGACCAAGCGGCCCAGCTTGGTGACGGGCATCCACTCCTTATCCTCGGCCTTGCCTCCGTGAGCTCCGCGGCCTCAGCCCCAGCCACGTCCGTGGCGGCGACCCCGGCCCCCGGATGCCGCTGCCGAAACCTCCACGGAAGCCACTGTGGTTCCCCATCCCAGGGTCCCCAGGGCCTCCCCCTCGCCCTGCTGCACCGGCGTCATCTGCCATTTGGTGTTTTCTCGGAGAAGCTCAGTTTTTATCCTTATTGACACTCAAATTATCCTGTTTTTGGCTAATGGAAACCTCTTCAACTTGGCTTCCGAGCCCTTTTGATTATTATCCCAGTAGTCTCTGCTAGCTTCCCTGCTTTCTAGAATGACAAGATGTACCATTTTGTACATTTCCTGCCCCAGAACTGCAATCTGCCTCTCCGAGGAACCTTTATGTTTGTTCAGTGGGAAATGATATTTAGAGGCCACAGTCTGGGTGCTAGGGGTTATCTTTTTAAGATCATATTTGGTACATACAAAAGAGTATATGTATTATTTATGTAATTATGAAGCATAATAGTAACATGGCTGCCTATCAGCCACAACCCAACTTAAGAATTGGAACATTATCAACAAGAGGTATGTGCTCCTCCTTTAACTTAATCCTCAGACTCCATCCAAAAGGGTGAATTGTGTATTTATTATTTTCTTGCTTAAAAAAAGCTTTATCACATATGTGTGTATTCTTAAGTATACATGTTTAGCTTAGTTTTTGAGCTTTCTAAAAATGATACAATATTTGTTGTCTTCTGGACCTGTCTTATTTTTACCAATGTATTTTTCTAAGATTTATCTATTTTTTTAAAGCTGTAGTTCATTTATTTTCAATGCTGTATAATATACCATTATAATATACAATGCTGTATAATATACCAAAATAAATATACAATTTATTTTATCCATTCTCCTGGCTGTGGACATTTGAGTTGTGTTCAGTTTTTGCTACTACAAATATTTAGCTAAGAGAGTGCTGTTACAGGCGTCCTTGTTCACAGCCTCAGAAGAATGTGCAGGAGTTTGTGTGGGGCAGTGGTTATCAAACATTTTACTCTCAGGATCCCAAAGAGCTTTTGTTTATGTGAGTTATATCTAAAGATATTCACTATATTAGAAATTAAAGCTGAGAAAAATGTACTTATTAATTCATTTTAAAATGATGGTAAGAAACTCATTGTATGTTAACATAAATCACACACTTTACGTGAAAAATAACTATTTTCTGAGACAAAATAAATGGAAAAGAGTGACGTTGTTGACATGTTTGCAAATTTCTTTTTTTTTTTTTGTTCTTTTTTTTTTATTATACTTTAGGTTTTAGGGTACATGTGCACAATGTGCAGGTTTGTTACATATGTATCCATGTGCCATGTTGATTTCCTGCACCCATTAACTCGTCATTTAGCATTAGGTATATCTCCTAATGCTGTCCCTCCCCCCTCCCCGCACCCCACAACAGTCCCCGGAGTGTGATGTTCCCCTTCCTGTGTCCATGAGTTCTCATTGTTCAGTTCCCACCTATGAGTGAGAACATGCGGTGTTTGGTTTTTTGTCCTTGCGATAGTTTACTGAGAATGATGTTTTCCAGTTTCATCCATGTCCCTACAAAGAACACGAACTCATCATTTTTTTATGGCTGCATAGTATTCGATGGTGTATATGTGCCACATTTTCTTAATCCAGTCTATTGTTGTTGGACATTTGGGTTGGTTCCAAGTCTTTGCTATTGTGAATAGTGCCGCAATAAACATACGTGTACATGTGTCTTTATAGCAGCATGATTTATAGTCCTTTGGGTATATACCCAGTAATGGGATGGCTGGGTCAAATGGTATTTCTAGTTCTAGATCCCTGAGGAATCGCCACACTGACTTCCACAATGGTTGAACTAGTTTACAGTCCCACCAACAGTGTAGAAGTGTTCCTATTTCTCCACATCCTCTCCAGCACCTGTTGTTTCCTGATTTTTTAATGATGGCCATTCTAACTGGTATGAGATGGTATCTCACTGTGGTTTTGATTTGCATTTCTCTGATGGCCAGTGATGATGAGCATTTCTTCATGTGTTTTTTGGCTGCATAAATGTCTTTTGAGAAGTGTCTGTTCATGTCCTGCGCCCACTTTTTGATGGGGTTGTTTGTTTTTTTCTTGTAAATTTGTTTGAGTTCATTGTAGATTCTGGATATTAGCCCTTTGTCAGATGAGTAGGTTGCAAAAATTTTCTCCCATTCTGTAGGTTGCCTGTTCACTCTGATGGTAGTTTCTTTTGCTGTGCAGAAGCTCTTTAGTTTAATTAGATCCCATTTGTCAATTTTGGCTTTTGTTGCCATTGCTTTTGGTGTTTTAGACATGAAGTCCTTGCCCACGCCTATGTCCTGAATGGTATTGCCTAGGTTTTCTTGTAGGATTTTAATGGTTTTAGGTCTAACATGTAAGTCTTTAATCCATCTTGAATTAATTTTTGTATAAGGTGTAAGGAAAGGATCCAGTTTTAGCTTTCTACATATGGCTAGCCAGTTTTCCCAGCACCATTTATTAAATAGGGAATCCTTTCCCCATTTCTTGTTTTTGTCAGGTTTGTCAAAGATCAGATAGTTGTAGATATGTGGCATCATTTCTGAGGGCTCTGTTCTGTTCCATTGATCTATGTCTCTGTTGTGGTACCAGTACCATGCTGTTTTGGTTACTGTAGCCTTGTAGTATAGTTTGAAGTCAGGTAGCGTGATGCCTCCAGCTTTGTTCTTTTGGCTTAGGATTGACTTGGCGATGCGGGCTCTTTTTTGGTTGCATATGAACTTTAAAGTAGTTTTTTCCAATTCTGTGAAGAAAGTCATTGGTAGCTTGATGGGGATGGCATTGAATCTATAAATTACCTTGGGCAGTATGGCCATTTTCACGATATTGATTCTTCCAACCCATGAGCATGGAATGTTCTTCCATTTGTTTGTATCTTCTTTTATTTCATTGAGCAGTGGTTTGTAGTTCTCCTTGAAGAGGTCCTTCACGTCCCTTGTAAGTTGGATTCCTAGGTATTTTATTCTCTTTGAAGAAATTGTGAATGGGAGTTCACTCATGATTTGGCTCTCTGTTTGTCTGTGATTGGTGTACAAGAATGCTTGTGATTTTTGTACATTGATTTTGTATCCTGAGACTTTGCTGAAGTTGCTAATCAGCTTAAGGAGATTTTGGGCTGAGACAATGGGGTTTTCTAGATATACAATCATGTCATCTGCAAACAGGGACAATTTGACTTCCTCTTTTCCTAATTGAATACCCTTTATTTCCTTCTCCTGCCTGATTGCTCTGGCCAGAACGTCCAGCACTATGTTGAATAGGAGTGGTGAGAGAGGGCATCCCTGTCTTGTGCCAGTTTTCAGAGGGAATGCTTCCAGTTTTTGGCCATTCAGTATGATATTGGCTGTGGGTTTGTCGTAGATAGCTCTTATTATTTTGAGATACGTCCCATCAATACCTAGTTTATTGAGAGTTTTTAGCATGAAGAGTTGTTGAATTTTGTCAAAGGCCTTTTCTGCATCTATTGAGATAATCATGTGGTTTTTGTCTTTGTTTCTGTTTATATGCTGGATTATATTTATTGATTTGCGTATGTTGAACCAGCCTTGCATCCCAGGGATGAAGCCCACTTGATTATGGTGGATAAGCTTTTTGATGTGCTGCTGGATTCGGTTTGCCAGTATTTTATTGAGGATTTTTGCATCAATGTTCATCAAGGATATTGGTCTGAAATTCTCTTTTTTGGTTATGTCTCTGCCAGGCTTTGGTATCAGGACGATGCTGGCTTCATAAAATGTGTTAGGGAGGATTCCCTCTTTTTGTATCAATTGGAATAGTTTCAGAAGGAATGGTACCAGTTCCTCCTTGTACCTCTGGTAGAATTCAGCTGTGAATCCATCAGGTCCTGGACTCTTTTTGGTTGGTAAGCTATTGATTATTGCCACAATTTCAGAACCTGTTATTGGTCTATTCAGAGATTCAACTTCTTCCTGATTTAGTCTTGGGAGGGTGTATTTGTCGAGGAATTTATCCATTTCTTCTAGATTTTCTAGTTTATTTGCATGGAGGTGTTTGTAGTATTCTCTGATGGTAGATTGTATTTCTGTGGGATTGGTGGTGATATCCCCTTTTTCATTTTTTATTGCATCTATTTGATTCTTCTCTCTTTTCTTCTTTATTACTCTTGCTAGAGGTCTATCAATGTTGTTGATCTTTTCAAAAAACCAGCTCCTGGATTCATTAATTTTTTGAAGGGTTTTTTGTGTCTCTATTTCCTTCAGTTCTGCTCTGATTTTAGTTATTTCTAGCCTTCTGCTAGCTTTTGAATGTGTTTGCTCTTGCTTTCTAGTTCTTTTAATTGTGATGTTAGGGTGTCAATTTTGGATCTTTCCTGCTTTCTCTTGTGGGCATTTAGTGCTATAAATTTCCCTCTACACACTGCTTTGAACGTGTCCCAGAGATTCTGGTATGTTGTGTCTTTGTTCTCGTTGGTTTCAAAGAACGTCTTTATTTCTGCCTTCATTTCGTTATGTACCCAATAGTCATTCAGGAGCAGGTTGTTCAGTTTCCATGTAGTTGAGCGGTTTTGAGTGAGTTTCTTAATCCTGAGTTCTAGTTTGATTGCACTGTGGTCTGAGAGACAGTTTGTTATAATTTCTGTTCTTTTACATTTGCTGAGGAGAGCTTTACTTCCAACTATGTGGTCAATTTTGGAATAGGTGTGGTGTGGTGCTGAAAAAAATGTATATTCTGTTGATTTGGAGTGGAGAGTTCTGTAGATGTCTATTAGGTCCACTTTATGTAGAGCTGAGTTCAATTCCTGGATATCCTTGTTAACTTTCTGTCTGGTTGATCTGTCTAATGTTGACAGTGGGGTGTTAAAATCTCCCATTATTATTGTGTGGGAGTTTAAGTCCCTTTGTAGGTCACTCAGGACTTGCTTTATGAATCTGGGTGCTCCTGTGTTAGGTGCATATAAATTTAGGATAGTTAGCTCTTCTTGTTGAATTGATCCCTTTACCATTATGTAATGGCCTTCTTTGTCTCTTTTGATCTTTGTTGGTTTAAAGTCTATTTTATCAGAGACTAGGATTGCAACCCCTGCCTTTTTTTGTTTTCCAGTTGCTTGATAGATCTTCCTCCATCCCTTTATTTTGAGTCTATGTGTGTCTCTGCACATGAGATGGGTTTCCTGAATACAGCACACTGATGGGTCCTGACTCCTTATCCAGTTTGCCAGTCTGTGTCTTTTAATTGGAGCATTTAGCCCATTTACATTTAACGTTAATATTGTTATGTGTGAATCTGATCCTGTCATTATGATGTTAGTTGGTTATTTTGCTCATTAGTTGATGCAGTTTCTTCCTAACCTCGATGGTCTTTACAATTTGGTGTGTTTTTGCAGTGGCTGGTACCGTGTTTCCATGTTTAGTGCTTCCTTCAGGAGCTCTTTTAGGGCAGGCCTGGTGGTGACAAAATCACTCAGCATTTGCTTGTCTGTAAAGTATTTTATTTCTCCTTCACTTATGAAGCTTAGTTTGGCTGGATATGAACTTCCGGGTTGAAAATTCTTTTCTTTAAGAATGTTGAATATCGGCCCCCACTCTCTTCTGGCTTGTAGAGTTTCTGCCGAGAGATCAGCTGTTAGTCTGATGGGCTTCCCTTTGTGGGTGACCCGACCTTTCTCTCTGGCTGCCCTTAACATTTTTTCCTTCATTTCAACTTTGGTGAATCTGACAATTATGTGTCTTGGAGTTGCTCTTCTTGAGGAGTATCTTTGTGGCATTCTCTGTATTTCCTGAATCTGAATGTTGGCCTGTCTTGCTAGATTGGGGAAGTTCTCGTGGATAATATCTTGCAGAGTGTTTTCCAACTTGGTTCCATTCTCCCCATCATTTTCAGGTACACCAATCAGACGTAGGTTTGGTCTTTTCACATAGTCCCAAATTTCTTGAAGGCTTTGTTCATTTCTTTTTATTCTTTTTTCTCTAAACTTCCCTTCTCTCTTCATTTCATTCATTTCATCTTCCATCAGCGATACCCTTTCTTCCAGTTGATCGCATCTGCTACTGAGGCTTCTGCAATCTTCGCGTAGTTCTCAAAACTTGGCTTTCAGCTCCATCAGCTCCTTTAAGCCCTTCTCTCCATTGGTTATTCTAGTTATCCATTCTTCTAATTTTTTTTCAAAGTTTTTAACTTCTTTGCTATTGTTTTGAATTTCCTCTCGTAGCTCAGAGTAGTTTGATCGTCTGAAGCCTTCTTCTCTCAACTCGTCACAGTCATCCTCCATCCAGCTTTGTTCCGTTGCTGGTGAGGAACTGCGTTCCTTTGGAGGAGGAGAGGTGCTCTGCTTTTTAGAGTTTCCAGCTTTTCTGCCCTGTTTTTTCCCCATCTTTGTGGTTTTATCTACTTTTGGTCTTTGATGATGGTGTTGTACAGATGGGTTTTTGGTGTGGATGTCCTTTCTGTTTGTTAGTTTTCCTTCTACCAGACAGGACCCTCAGCTGCAGGTCTGTTGGAGTTTACTAGAGGTCCACTCCAGACCCTGTTTGGCTGGGTGTCAGCAGCAGTGGCTGCAGAACAGCGGATTTTCATGAGACCATAAATTCAGCTGTCTGGTAGTTCCTCTGGAAGTTTTGTCTCAGAGGAGTACCCGGCCGAATGAGGTGTCAGTGTGTCCCTACTGGGGGGTGCCTCCCAGTTAGGCTGGTCAGGGGTGAGGGACCCACTTTAGGAGGCAGTCTGTCCGATCTCGGATCTCCAGCTGCGTGCTGGGAGAACCACTACTCTCTTCAAAGCTGTCAGTCAGACAGGGACATTTAAGTCTGTGGAGGTTCCTGCTGAGTTTTTGTTTGTCTGTGCCCTGCCCCCAGAGGTGGAGCCTACAGAGGCAGGCAGGCCTCCTTGAGCTGTGGTGGGCTCCACCCAGTTTGAGCTTCCTGGCTGCTTTGTTTACCGAAGCAAGCCTGGGCAATGGCGGGCGCCCCTCCGCCAGCCTCGCTGCCGCCTTGCAGCTTGATTTCAGACTGCTGTGCTAGCAATTAGCGAGACTCTGTGGGCATAGGACCCTCCGAGCCAGGTGCGGGACACAATCTCCGGATGTGCCGTTTTCCAGGCCCGTTGGAAAAGCGCAGTATTAGGATGGGACTGACCCGATATTCCAGGTGCCGTCTGTTACCCCTTTCTTTGACTAGGAAAGGGAACTCCCTGACCCCTTGCGCTTCCCGAGTGAGGCAATGCCTCGCCCTGCTTCGGCTTGCACACAGTGCGCTTCACCGACTGTCCTGCACCCACTGTTTGGCACTCCCTAGTGAGATGAAACCAGTACCTCAAGCAGAAATGCAGAAATCACCCGTCTTCTGTGTCACTCGGGCTGGGAGCTGGAGACCGGAGCTGTTCCTATTCGGCCATCTTGGCTCCACCCTCTGCAAATTTCTTTAATGTCTGGCTTAACAGAAGACAGATGAATTCTTGTATCTGCATCCATGGTCAGTCTGTTGCAATATCATCCACCATGCATCCTCTGAAAAATACTGTACACCTGTGAGACAAGAGTAAAAAAGTCAAATAATACTTTTCAAATATATTATGAAAATAGTTTTGACCTCATGGATCCCCTGAAAAAGTTTCAAGTCCCTGGACCACAATTTGAGAATTGCTGCTCTGGAGAATACTGGTCTAGGGGTGAAATTGCTGGGTTATAGGGTCGCAGAGAACATATGCAAATGTTTGGCTATGTAAGATAATGCCAAATTGTTTTCCAAAATGGCCGTAGTAATTAATACTCCCACCACCAGTGTCTGAGAATTTCGACTGCTCCATATCTTCCCTAAACTTGGTGTTATTAGACATCCTAATTTTGATCCATCTAGTGAATGTGAAATGGCACTTCATTGTGACCTATTTGTGCCCCAGTTTCTTCCCATTTTAATCCATTCTTCTCGCCCTGCCAGATTAATCTTTCTATGAAGATATTTTGGTCATGTTATCCTTGGTTTTCTTCAAACACTCCATCAACAGAATAGGAGCAAGTTTATCATTCTTCCATTCAAGGTGCTTTACTCCAAAGGCTGAAATCACTTGGCAGTATTTCCTCTACAGCCTACTGGTACCATAGATTCCAGGCAAATGGAAATATCTACTTTACCAAACAGGCCCTGAAATTTCCCTCCTCCATGTTCTTGCTCATGTTATCTTTCTACCTTGAATCCGCTCTCTATCCCACATCTGCCTGTTGAAGACCAATCATCTCTCATGACCACTCAAATGCTACCTCTTTCAAGAAGACTGCCCACGTCTTTCCCTCCCCTGAACCCTCACCACACAAAGCTTGTCTCTGCTTTGTCCCTCTACTGCACACCACCTTGGGTTCTTGTTATGAGTGTCCAGTGGCTCCTTGAGATCAGAGACTGTGCATTTTCCTTCTTGTATTCCCCACAACCCCTAATATTGGGCCTGGAATAGAGTGGGTGCTAAAAATCTAGTTGTCAATGTCTCTGTTTTACATATGAGGAAACTGAAGCTTGGCCAGATTAAGAGCTCAAGGGGCTTTCTCTAGAGCTGGGGAATCAGGAACCTAAATAAAGACAGAGCAATGCAAGGTGTTCTCTGATAAAATATTTTACAGCTGATTTATCAAATGAGGGACCAGAGAGGAAGAATGGTGAGGGCTCAGAAGAGGGAGGGGACTGCGGCAGGCAGGGTGGGCTTCCTGGAGGCAATAGAGCTTGGAATGAGCATGGGAAGATGGGGATGTGGATGAGTGGAATGGAGTCGCACTGTGTCTGGTGCTGTAGGGAGGAGAGACCTGGGCCTGAAACACCAGACTAAAGGATTTGGGTTGGATCCCAAGGCACAGTGTCTGTGTGAATCCTTAGAGCCAGGTCTCAATGCCTGCCATAGCCAGCAAGGGGCTGGCCTGGCTGGAGCAGAGACACAGGGACAGCAAGAAATGAAGTGGGAGGGCTCAGGGCCTGCAGCATGTACTGCAGCTCCCATGCCAGCTGCAGAGGACTGGGCCCACCCAGAGGCCCTGGGGGAATCTGGGGGCCCCTCTATTGTCCTTCAGAGGAGAGCTGTTCTGAGGGATCTTTTCTGGGTCAGGGGCTTCTAGAGACTTCAGAGGTGACCAAGGTTCGGCCCATGGCTGTGGCCTTTCTTTCTCCCCCACTGCAGTCTGGGCTTCATCTCTGCTCTTCTTGACACTGGTCAGCCTCTCTCCTTCATCCTTGGTCTCCTTCTCTGTTTATCCAGGTGCAGAGGGGCTGTGTTGCCAATGTTTGGAACTTCCATTTGGTCATGGACTGAACTAATCAGTTGGAGGCCTGCTTAGTTTCTGACCAGAGGGGTTCACCTCATCCAGGTAAGGAGCCTTCCCCATAGGCCAGCTCAATTTTCAGCACTGAGTTTGGGGCCAAAGCTTCTGTTAAAAATCAGTGTCACTTAACTTTCTATTTTCTAATTATTGTCCTGGTTACTTTCTTCACTCAAGGACTTGAAGAAGGTGAAGGCAGGGCAGATTTGGGCATAATAACCTTCAGTAGCACCTGGGTTCACCCTGGTTTCTAATAGTGTCCCCTGACCCATCAGGATAAACATGCTCAGTGCTTATTCAGGTGGGCCCCAAATCTCACTGAGGCCTTGGTCTCACTTTGCTGAGAAGAGATTTTCATCATCATCATCATCATCATCATCATCATCCTCATCGTCATCGTCATCATCATCATCATCATCGTCATCATCACCACCATCATCATAATCTTCAAATAGTTTCCATTTACTGAGCACACCTGTGTGGACCAGGTCTTGTATTAGGTACTTTATGCCCAATAGGTCATGGGATCCTTGAATAACTGTGCAAGGCAGTTGTTAGCATCCCTGGAGAAGGACAGGTGAGGAAATGGAGGGTCAGAGAGGGGAAGTCAAAGTCACACAGCTGCCGACTGTGTGAATAGAAGGTAATGCCCAGTGCTTCCAGCTCTTGATGCGGGACTGTCAGTGGTGTCACCAGAGCAGAAGTGTCACCATCCCATGGCTAATGTGGTCTTGGGCTTTTAGAGAGAAATTGAGGCAAACAGCAGGTCTAGTTCACAGTGTCTAAGTTTGTAGACTTGGCTGGCCTATTCAAACCCTTGGCCACCATCAGAGCCACCTGCCCTCCTCTCAGGGTACTGTTTCCTGCCTTGAGGGAGCCTCTGGGGTCTGCTAAATTAATTGTGTATGAAAGCAGAAGGAGCTGATAGGGTCTGTGGGAACTGTGTGATCGAGGGCTTGCCACCTAGCCTCCTTGGTGGCAAGGAGAGGTGGGATTTGAACTCAGTTCTCTATGGGCTGCTAAGAGTTTTGTAATGGTAGTGGTGGCAGCATAAGATGGTGTGTGTTGATTTCACATGAATAAGGGCTCTGGGCAATGCTGGTATGCAATGAGTCAGGCTGTTTGCAGGAGACAGATCAGGGGAGGTTAAACCAGCTGGAGATGTTACATTTACCAAAGGACATGACAGAGAAGAGAAATAAAGGGTGGGTTCTCAGGAGGGATGGCAGGTGGTGGCAGAGGCAGCACCTAGCAAACAGCCGTTGGGCACCTGCTCCATGCCAGGCTCTGGACTGGTCTCTGTGCTGGTTTCTAAGGCCCCAGCTATGGAGCTGACCTATGTTCACCCTTGGGGAGCTCAATCAGGGAGAGACAGACATCGTGAAAGATATCAGTTGCATGCTATGCTCTCTTAGGATGTGGAGTTTGCATTCTTAAGAAATCCTGTATTATAAAAAATTGAATTACAGAGACAATTGCTTCAATGGGGAAAATGAGGTTAGGGGTTTGAGAGTGTCAGACTCACCATAAAAATGTTATTTTTCCTTCAGGAATGTCAATAATAAAGGTGCTTTTACAGCTATAAGTGTATGGTTGTAAAAGATGAACATCACAGAGCAAATCCAGTTTTAGACTTCCTCATGATTTTGTTCAAGAGGAACAGCCTTTTTTCTCCTGTCACCCAGCACTATCACTAGCTCAGACCTCCAATCACCTTGACCATCCTCTGCTGGAGTAACAAAGCATCGAGTCCCTCTAAGGAGGCATCCTAAAGACATCAGGACATGCCTTCTTCAGCGCCTACCACCTCCTTCTCTAGTTCACCTGTAGCAGATTCCTCCCCTCCACTGTGTTATAACTAACTGTGATCTGCTCAGTATAAATTGCACTCTTTAATTAAAGGATCATACTGTATTTAATTTGCACTGAAAAAATTCCACCATAGGAGAAATTCTTGGAGGTTATGAGAACATTAGTGGTGGTATGTAGAGGCAGTGTCATGTCACAGTGAAGGGTGGGGCCTCTGGAGCCAGTCTTCCCGAGGTGAAATCCTAACTTTGCCACTTACTAGCTATGTGAACTTGGGCAAGTGACTTAATCCTCTGTTTCGTCTCTAAATTGGGGAGAATAGAAGCATCTACTTCATGTAGTAGCCAGGATTAGAAGAGGTAATGATTGTGGTGGCTCACTACAGAGCCTAGCACATGATTAGCACTCAGTAAATGCCAACTATATCACAGGGCAGAGAGAGGAGGGGTCTATTTTAGCCTGTAGTGTGGGGTGTCTGTGAAGGAGGAGAGATTGGAGCTGGACTTAAAGGGTAGTTGACATTGGAGAGGAGGATGAAGCAGAGGGAACAGAGAGACATAGCAAAGCTCTTTTGAAGTCCCTGAAGGAGTCGGGAATAACCAAGACCTTGGTTTCTACTTAACACCAGCTGCTGTAACAGCTAAAACTCTAAAAGGTCAATAGCTTAGTGTAATAGATGTTAATTTCTCGCTCACATAAAGTTCAATCAGTGGCAATGGAGGAGGAAGGGTACTCTGCACCTTACCATTATTCAGTAACACAGGCTAACGGAGGCTCTGCCATTGTCCATGTGGCTTCCAAGGTCACACTGGGCACTGACATCCAGCCCGCAAATGGGGAAAGAAAGCATGCAGGATGATGCAAGAAGTTTTTATGGGCCAAGATTAGAAGTGGCACTCATCACTTCCCCTTACATTTCACTGGCTAGAACTTAACTCATGGACATCTGCAAGGCAGTCTGCAGACTATAGTTTAGATGTGTTCCCAGAAGGAAAGTGAAGTGGTTTTGATGACTAGCTAGCCAGTCTCCTGCCCCAGGTTCTGGGACTAAGAGATGCACCAGCCCAGAGAAGCGGCAGTCCAAAGGTGAGGACTCTGATTCTGAGCAATGAGCTTGATCTTGACTCTAAGGGCAGTGGGGGGGGAGGGGGCGCCACTGAAGGGTGTTCATCAGGAAAGTGATGTGGTCAGGAAGTGCCAGAGGATTAACTGGCTTATTCCAGCTACAAGGTAGATGTGGGAGGGTGAGGAAGAGAGGTTGGATAACCAGTTAAGGGCTGTTACAGGGATCTAGGCAAGAGTTGATGAGGCCAGCACTCAGCCGTGGCCATAGGGATGGAAAGGAGGGTGGCTCTCAGAGAGTTCACTGGGCAAATTACTTAGAAGACAACTGTTATTCCATGAATCTAGTGCTCAGGGCTGTGGAGCATATAAAAGGAAAAAAATCCCAGCCCTATCTATTGAGAGCTTATACTCTATTTATGGACATAAAACTGACAAAGATGACTTTGTATCAAAACTTTGGAGTAAGCTGGCCAGGGTCATCCTAGAGTGGCTTTCGATGGCCTCGAACACTCTCATCTCACTCCTTCTCTCTCTCTCTGTATATATATTTAATCTTTGCTTCTCTTTGCATATGACTTCATTCTCCTAGGTGGACTGTCCCCACCAAGCTAGAACAATAGCCAAAGCTAGGCCCAGGCTTACATTTACACAACCCAACAACAAAGAGGGAGAAATGTCTGATAATGGGTTAGAGTGGTGGTTCTCTCTAGTGTGCATCAGAGTGACCCAGAGGGTTTGTTTCAACACAAACTGCTAGGCCCCAGAATTTCTAATTTAGTTAAGTGTATTAGTTCCCTAGAGCTTCCATAACAAAGTGCCACAGACTGGGTGGCTTAAACCACAGAAATGTATTTCCTTACATTTCTGGAGACTAGAAGTCTGAGATTGAGCTTTCAAAAGGGTTGATTCCTCCTGAGGCCTCTCTCCTTGGCTTGTAGATGGCTGTCTTCTCCTCGTGTCTTCACATGGTCTTCCCTCTGTGTGTGTCTATGTCCCAATCTCCTCTTCTCATAGGGACACCAGTCATATTGGATTAGGGCCCACCTTAATGACCTCATTTTACTTTATTTTTTTAAAGACCCTATCTCTAAATAGAGTTACATTCTGAGGTACTTGGGGTTAGAACTTGAACATGTGAATTTGGGGGGGAGGACATAATTCAGCTTACAACAGTAGACCTTGGGTGGAGCCCTAGAATGTGCATTTGTTTTTTGCTCTTTCCCTTTTATTTTAATTTCAAGATGTACATGTACAGATTTGTTACATGGGTAAATTGCATGTTGCCAGGGTTTGGTGTACAGATAATTTTGTCACCCAGGTAATCAGCATAATACCCAATAGATAATTTTTCAATCCTTACCCTCCTCCTACCCTTCACTCTCAAGTAGGTCCCAGTGCCTATTGTTCCCTTCTTTGTGTCCATGTGTACTCAATGTTTAGCTCCCACTTACAAGTGAGAACATGCAGTACTTGGTTTTCTGTTCTTGCATTAATTCACTTAGGATAATGGCCTCCAGCTTCATCCATGTTGCTGCAAAGGCCATGATCTCATTTTTTAAAAAATAGCTGCTTAGTATTCCATGATATATATGTACCACATTTTCTTTATCCTGTTGATGGGCATTTAGGTTGATTCCATGTCTTTGCTATTGTGAATAGTGGTGCAATGAACATATGCATGCATGTGTCTTTATGGTAGAATGATTCTATTCCTTTGGGTATATACCCAATAATGAAATTGCTGGGTTGAAGGGTAGTTCTATTTTAAGTTCTTTGAGAAGTATCTAGACTATTTTCCACAATGGCTGAACTAATTTACATTCCCACCAGCGGTGTATAAGTGTTTCTTTACTCTGCAACCTCGCCAGCATCAGTTATTTTCTGACTTTTGCATCGTAGCCACAGAATGTGATAGAATGTGCATTTCTTTTTTTTTTCCTTTCTTTTGAGACAGAGTCTTACTCTGTCACCCAGGCTGGAGTGCAGTGGTGCAATCTTGGCTCACTGCAACCTCCGCCTCCAAGTTCAAGTGATTCTTGTGCCTCAGCCTCCCAAGTAGCTGGGATTATAGGTGCGTGCCATCACGCCTGCCTAATTTTTGTATTTTTAGTAGCGATGGGGTTTCATCATGTTGACCAGGCTGGTCTCGAACTTCTGACCTCAAGTGATCTGCCCACCTCAGGCTCCCAAAGTGCTGAGATTACAGATGTGAGCCACCATGCCCGGCCAGAATGTGCATTTCTAACAAGTTCCCAGCTGCTGTGCTGTTGCTGTTGGTCCAGGGACCACACCTGGAGAACCACTGACTTAGAGTGGTTAGCCCTTGCCCTGGTATACATATGCATTTGAATAAGAGCAGATTTGGACTCAGGAAATTAGGAATGCCATACATTTTTAGCTGGCCAATGGGAGAGAAGATTTTGAGCTGAGAGACCTTCTGGCATTCCCCAAACCATATGATGCTGGTATTGTAGCCTTTCAGCAGAATGTAGCAAAAGAAAGGGCTCAGATTTTCACATGAGAGACATCATACCTCCAATCCTAGCTTTGCCCCTTCTGAGTTAGATGTGAATAAGCCACAGAACAACTCTGAGTTTCAAATTCCTCACCCATAAACTATACCTATAGGGTAGTTGTAGGAGTTAAGTGTAAATTTATGTAAAGGGCCCGGCACTGAATGGTAACTGTTACCATTGTTATTCATTTATTCGTTTGCTCATCAAATACATGAGTAGGAGTCAGAAGACCTGGGTCTAGTCCCAGCTCTGGAACTTAGCTGTGTGCCCTTATGCCCCATGTAACCTTCTTGAGCCTCAGTGTTTTCGCCTGTCAAACAAGGAAGACTATCTCTTTCCTACTGCCCCAATCATGGTTGTTTTGAGGACCAAAAATAAGAATATGAAAATGCAAGATTGACTTTGCCATGCTATACAATAGAAATACTAATTTTTTTTTTTTTTTTTTTTTGGTAATAGTCACCAATAGCAGTAACTGCCTGACTCATAACAATTCCTTCTTCTTTAGGAACAGTGTCTGCAGTAACTAATCCCATCCACTTGGCTAGAGGTGCACTCCTAACTCAGCTGGGTTGATCAAGGGGCTTCCTTGGGATTTTAAAAACTGGAATGAAGGGAAGAAAGTCCTAGGTCTTTCTGATGGTGGGAGTTGTTGGATATGAGGCGTGGGAGGTATACGTGGTTTCATTTTGTGCCGTGTGGGGCAATGTCACTTCTGCCATGGATGAAATAATTCTGATACGCAGAAAGAGGTCAAGATGAGTGAAGAGAGAGGCCTGGGGCATTTGAGGCCCTGGCTTCTAACATTTCTGAGGCCCAGCTGCACCTCAGTCATAGGAGATACTTCAGTATTCTTCTCCTTTTAAATTTATTTTAAATTTACTTTTTTTTTTTTGGTAGAGATAGGATCTCACTGCGTTGCTCAGGCTGGTCTTGAACTCCTGGGCTCAAGTGATCCTCCTGCCTCAGCCTCCCAAAGTGCTGGGATTACAGGTGTGAGCCACTGTGCCTGGCCTCCTTCCTCTTGAAATCTAGCCAAGTTTCAGCTGGTTTTCCAAAACTTGTAACTCTGATAAATACATTATTCACTTAAGAAGTATTCATTGACCACTTACACTCTGCTAGCTTCTGTGCTATAGGCTGGCCAAATGATACATAGTGGGCAAAGCCTTTTTTCAATGCCCCCAGGCTTGTTCTGCCTGTCTCCTCTTTATTCTTTAGCAGGAACCTGCAGAGTCCACACCATCCCCTGCTTAGCCAGACCAATAAACAAAATTGCAGAATCATAGAACTTAGTCTCTTAGAATTAGTAAGCCAGAGAATAAATGAATCTTAATTCTTATAGACTGTAGAGAAAATCCGTGCATGGAAAATATGAAGTGTCACAACTCACACTATGCGAAATGACCTTTTTTTTATTATTATACTTTAAGTTCTAGGGTACATGTGCACAACGTGCAGGTTTGGTACATAGGTATACATGTGCCATGTTGGTGTGCTGCACCCATTAACTCATCATTTACATTAGGTATATCTCCTAATGCTATCCCTCACCCCTCCCCCCACCCCACGACAGGCCCGGGGTGTGATGTTCCCCTTCCTGTGTCCAAATGTTCTCATTGCTCAATTCCCACCTATGAGTGAGAACTTGCGGTGTTTGGTTTTTTATCCTTGTGATAGTTTGCTGAGAATGATGGTTTCCAGCTTCATCCATGTCCCTACAAAAGACGTGAACTCATCCCTTTTTATGGCTGCATAGTATTCCATGGTGTATATGTGCCACATTTTCTTAATCCAGTCTATCATTGATGGATATTTGGGTTGGTTCCAAGTCTTTGCTATTGTGAATAGTGCCGCAATAAACATACGTGTGCATGCGACTTTATTGCAGCATGATTTATAATCCTTTGGGTATATACCCAGTAATGGGATGGCTGGGTCAAATGGTATTTCTAGTTCTAGATCCTTGAGGAATTGCCACACTGTCTTCCACAATGGTTGAACTAGTTTACAGTCCCACCAACAGTGTAAAAGTGTTCCTATTTCTCCACATCCTCTCCAGCACCTGTTGTTTCCTGAGTTTTTAATGATCACCATTCTAACTGGTGTGAGATGGTATCTCATTGTGGTTTTGCTTTGCATTTCTCTGATGGCCAGTGATGATGAGCATTTTTTCATGTGTCTGTTGGCTGCATAAATGCCTTCTTTTGAGAAGTGTCTGTTCATATCCTTTGTCCATTTTTTGATGGGGTTGTTTGATTTTTTCTTGTTAATTTGTTTGAGTTCTTTGTAGATTCTGGATAGTTGTCAGAGGAGTAGATTGCAAAAATTTTCTCCCATTCTCTAGGTTGCCTGTTCACTCTGGTGGTAGCTTCTTTTGCTCTGCAGAAGCTGCTTTTCATGCTACTCACTGGGCCTTGAGCTAGAGGTAGGAAATGAGGAATATTTCAAGGGAGTCTTCTTGCTTTTAGCCCCCACTGAAAGTTGGAATTAATTTCAGCACCTATTTAAAAGAACAGATTTATAGGATCTGTCCAAACCATCTGAATCAGAATCTGCATGGGCAGGATCTGGGATCAGTATGTTTAAAAATCTTTAGAAGTGCATCTCATGCAGCCAGCCCATAGGAACACCATGGTGAAGGTCCATATGTTCCTTCCTCTCCTCTTATAAGAACAAGAGAAACTGGACAAGGAGGGGATGAGTGATGTGGCTCAGAGGGGCAAAAACTAGAGGGGCTTAGCTTCATTATCTGTGTGACTTGGAGCAAATTGCTTCCCCTCTCAGAGCCTTGTTTCCTCATCTGAAAATTGGGATTTGTGATAACTTTTGCAGCATGGTGTTGTTATGAAGAATAATTTATTCCCTTCTCCTATGTTTAGGGCCCCTCCCACAGAGGGGAGTGAAGGCTTCAGGAGGGTGGGGGTTCAGGCATTTTCCTTGTATCCCCCAAAGTGTTGAAGTGGATAGTCCTGTGGATGCTTGTTGACAGGGCATCCTTTCCTCTGCATCTTCATAGTCACGGTGAGGCCTAATTCTCTGCCACCAGGGTATGGCCCCAGCCTCTTTGTCAGTCTTGCCGGACCCTCCCAGAGGCTCTGTAGCGGGGAAGCTTGGCCCTTCCCAGTGGCTCCTTCTAAGAACTCCATGAAGTGGGCACTCTCTGGCTTGGCTACCCACTTGCCTCGGAGGCCTCTACAGTTCTGGGCCAGCCCCTAGCTGGCTGGCTGGGACTTCCTCCTGGCTTGATTTCTTCTAATGTCCCAATCTAGGCCTCCAAAAGAGCTAAGGAGGAATAATACAGACTTTGGCCTGGATGCCAACTCCAGAGATTCTTGATTTCTACTTTTTAACAGAGGGGGCTGAGAGGAGGTATTAATATTTGGAATCCTAGTTGAGTGACCCAAAGCAAGTTTTTAGGGGCCTGAGCTTCCTCAGTGCCAAATGGAAGATGCTAGGACTTGTAGGATTCTGTGAAGGTTAGAAATACCACAGATTGAGTGCCTGAAAAGAGGAGCTGTTCATCTAATGGTAGCAAACATTGTTACTTGGGTACACACCCTCCTCACTAAGATGGGAGCTCTTTGAGGGCAGGGACTGTGCTTTTGTGTAATATAATAGTTCTAGTTTACTGAGCACTTCCTACGAGTTGGGCTGAACTTTTATGGGGTTAACAATTACACTTACCTCACAGGTTGTGTGTGGATTAAATGAAGAAGACTGTGCCCATTTTACAGATAAGGCAACTGAGGCTCAACTAGGTTAATGCTCTTTGTTTGCAGTTTTGTCTTTCTCTGTCCCTGCATAGGGCCTCACACATACTTGAATGACTGTGAGATTGTAGTACCTAGTATGGACAGGATGGGCATTTTGGAAGGGACTCAGGCTTCCCTGCTCCTTTCCTTTCCCTGTCCTGGCCTCCCTGGCAGGAAGGGAGGTTGTGAGCCTGTTGCTGGGCTGGCACTGAGGGAGGTCCTCAAAAGTCTGGGAGCCAAGTGCAGGGAAGAGGAAACCCATCAGAGGTCCTACCCTTGGTGGGAGGACATTCCAAAGAGCCAAGGAGCAACCTGGGAGAGGTTGAGTCATATTAAAGTGGACACCTGGGGGGTAGGGTGGGGATGGCAGTGGATACGCACACAAACCCACCTCTGCTCTGATCAGCAGAGTTTGCTGTTAATGGCTTTGGTTGGCAGAGAGGCTCGGTTCTCCCTTTGTCTCTTTCTAATAGTGTCTCTTACTGTTCTATTTTTTCTTGGTTTTCTCCAGTGATGAAGCTATACTTGTTTCATTTTCCAGATGGGGCCACTTGAGGGAAAAGACCTACCCAGGGGCACATAATCTGTACATGAGAGAGAGCCAGGTGTAACAGACTGAGTACTGGACTTGGGGTTAAACAGACTGTGAATCCTTCCACCCCATTGGCAAGGTACCTTGGACAAGTTACTTTAATCTCCCTGAGCCTCAATCTGCTCATCTTTAAGATGGGAGTCTTAATAATCTCCTCATAGGGGATTAAATAAGAACATGAACGCACCTTTTCTAACACAGTGTCTGAGATGAGTAGATGTTCAAAATAGGGGTTCATTTGCTTCTTTGCTCTTTAGCTCCCACCTTTTTTTCAACTGCCCCAAATCTCTTTCTGCTCACCTTTTCTTGTTCCATGGGGTCTTTACACCACCGTGTTAGCATGTGTTTCTGCTACATAGTTATTTCTCTTTTAGAAGCAAGTGAGTGAAGGGAGGGCCCAGTGGGCAGCTCAGAACTCAGTAATAAAACCACACAGAATCCATCTCAAACAAAACGGCAGATTGGCAAGAGTGACCTGCATGTAGTTTTTGATTTCATTTACAGTACGCAAGGACTGTGGGAGGACAGTTGGAGGGGGAGTCAGGAGATGGGGGTTCAAGTTCATGGAGTGGCTATGTGACGCTGGGCTGGCCCCTTTTCCTCTCTGGGCCTCAGTTTCCCCATGTGACAATAAGGGGTCAGGCCAGGGAATATTCTGACACTCTGAATTTTTAATTTTATTCTAATTATATGTTTCAGGGAGGAATAACTGGGCCCTGGATAGAATGTGATGAATGAATATTCTTAATGAGAAGTGGAAATAATTTGTGGTTGAGAGCTGTGCCTCAGATCAGAGTGACAGGATACATGGGTAGGCTATATTTTCCAGCAGATTAAGAGCTGTAGCCCAAGACTCTGAAATATGAAGAAAAAAGGAGAAGATGACAGCATATCTTTTTAAAGAAATATTTTCCAGCCAAATGGTGCAGCAGAGGACTTCCAGGAATTTGTTCTTGTTCTCTATCAAAGGTGAAGAGTTCATAGCCTTCAAGGAAACAAGAAACCATGGGATGGAGTGAAGGAAGGTGGCCTGGAAGCAGCCGCTGAGCCTCTCTGAGCCCCAGTTTCCTCATCTCTAAAATGGGGCTGATCTCCTCTCCCTCAGACTGTTGTTGCAGGAATTAAATGAGGTATTGAGTGGGAAAGCATCTGTCCCGTAGCAAATGGCCCCTGAGTAGGAGGATCTGAGTTCTGGTTCTGGTCCTGCTGAGGTATGGCTGGTTGAGAGGTCAAAGAGGTAATTAAAGGGATTGCCAGCTTCATTATTGGGAGCTGAGATTCCATTTTAGAAGAGTGTGACTAAGGTGGTAACCTTAACATTTCATTTCTTCATATTTATTTATTGAGCCAATATTTTTCAAGCATTTGTCATGTACCTAGTATTTTGTTGCTGCTAGGGTAGACAACAGCACCCCCCGCTGGCCCCTGCCACCACAATGTAGAAAGTACCTCCACATCCATAGGCCCCTCTCTACCCTGGTCCAGCCCACCCAGCCACTGCCTGAGAATGGGGCACAGCATCCCTAACCTCCCTGTCCCCCATCCAGACAAGCACATCCCATCCATTCTGTCTTCCGATGTCATTCACACTGTCCCTCCTCCTGCAGCACCCCATGTTTGGCTTTCCATGTCACCTTCCTCACTGCCTTTCCAATCCAGGTCCCACATAGCAGCCAGAGTGGCCCTTCTAAAGCACAAACCATATCACTCCCTTCTTCAAAACTCTCCAATGGCTCCTTTCTGCCCTGCTCAGAAAGGAGACAGCCCTTTGCGTGGCTTAGCAGGACCCCCACAACTGGCCCTGCCCCTTAGCCTCATCATACATAGCTTCTTCAGAGCACACCTTCCCTGGCAGTGCAGTTCATCTGTTTCAAGCTTCTGTGACTTCGCTGGTGGAAAACCACCTAGCCATGCCAACTCCTTTTCTCAGCTACAGAAAGAGTCTTGGAGGAAGGAAGTGACCATCCAAGATCACATGTGAAATGTGACACAGGCCCTCTTTATCAGTCTGCTCAGGCTGCCATAACAGAATACCACAGGCTTAAACCACAGAACTTAATTTTCTCACAGTTCAGGAGATGCCATCAGGGTTGGTTTCTGGTAGGGCCTCTCTTCCTGGTTTGTAGATGGCACCTTCTGGTTTTGTCCCCACGGGGCATTTTTCTCTGTGGGTGCACACTCCTGGCATCTCTACCTCTTCTTAGAAGGATACTAGTCCTATTGGATTAGGACCCTACACTTATGACCTCATTTAACCTTAATTAGCCCCTTAAAGGTCCTATTTCCAAATAAAGAAAGTCACACTGGGGATTAGAGCTTCAACATATGAATTCTAGGGGTACACAATTAAGTCCATAATACCCTTCTTGCTGGAGATCTGAGGCCAGCACACAGAAAATGGTTCTGGGGCGAGAGCAGCTCATGTGTGTCCTGTGGAGCTAATGGGGCAGGAATGCAAGGAGGAGCTTGGTAGTTAGAGAAGGAAAAGTAGAAGACTGGGACAGCCAGAGATGAGAAGGGGAGGGTCCTGTGGCCTGGAGAGAAGGTAAGAGCAGCCTGTGCAGGGATGTGGGGCCTAGACTAGGAGTGAACACACAGGTTGGGCTATGGAGTGGGGGTAAAGGAGAGGCTGGTGAGTGCAGGTGGAGAGCATGTCTCGTTGTCTGCAGGGCAGGTCACTAAAGGCTGCCATTACTGTATGAGCTCAGCACCTCTCACCTGGTCCTCACATCACTCTTGAATGTAGGGATGCACACCTCTATTTTTGGGAAGAGGTAAATCCAGTTCCCTAATTGTCTGGCAAGTAGCAGAACCAGGACCTCAATACAGGGGTCCTGATTCCCAGGCAGGGGCCTATTTTCATCTCAGGGTCAGGGCTAGGGTAAGGCAAGTGAAGCACCAAGGAGGCACTTGCACAATCTGGAGGGTGGGGGCCTCCTTAAGTTTTGTGCCCTAGGCACCTTGCTCATCTCACCCTACTCCCGACCCTGACTGGCCTCCTCCTCTGTGGCAACTGCTCTCTTCTCTCTAATCTTCTGTACAGCAGAGGCAATAGGCTGCAAGTAGCTGCAGTCAGGCTTGGCTTTGCTCCTAACCAACTGGGAGGCATTAAGTTAATGGCCCTACAGGTCAAATCAATTCAGGTAAAGTTATCACCCTTTGCTTTTCCTGCCCACCTTCGTAGCTAGCCATGCAGTGTTGTCTGTTCTCACTCATCTTCTTGGTTCACGTGGCTCCTAGGTCCACTTTCCGCCACTAGCACTTTTTACCCTCTAGCACCTCGGTTTCTGTATCTTCCAAATGTGGATGATAATGATGATTATGCTAGGGATGTTGGTGGTGATAATTCATATGTCACAGGGTTGTATGAGAACAGGTGTATACAGTAAGTATTACAAAAGTGTTAGCAATTATTAATTCCAATTTTGCCTCACTCCTGCTCAGCGTTCAAAGAATTTTCACACCAAGTTCTCACTGTGGCCTGGAAGGTGGGAGGACAAAAATTATTATACCCCCTTTAAAGAGGAGGCGAGGAGACTCAGAGAGGCCTTGGGACTTGCTCAAGGCACACAATCAAGAGATGGCAGAGCTAGGTCTGGCACAGAACTGAGGCAGTGTTGGTGGAAAGTGGGGGGGACCCCTCTCTCCTCTCTCTGCCCCATGGCCTAGGCAGCTGTTGTCAGAGGCCGGGAGGAGCTCGGGACTCATAGCTGGAAACTTGAGTTCAAGACCTAGCGGGAATGAGGCAAAATTGGAATTAATAACTGCTAGCACTTTTATAATACTTACTGTATGCATCTATTCTCATACAACCCTATGACATATGAATTATCACCACCATCATCACTATCATAATCATTGTTATCCACATTTAGAAGATGGAGAAACTGAGGCGCTACAGGGTAAGTAGCTTGCCTAAGGCCGCATAGCTAATAAATGATAAACTGGGTTCACACCCCTACAATCCAGCTCTAAATCTGTGCCCTTAACCACGGTGCTATTTTTTTCCTCTGGGTCTTTTTCTACCTATTTTTAAATGTTAATTAAGAATGATAAGTTGCTTACTAAGGGCCCGACAATTTACGTATTTTTTTTATTTGATCATCCTGAGATGATGGAAATTATTCACCCATTTTGCAGATAAAAAAGTTGACACTTAAAAAGGGGCATATAACTAGTAAGTGGAGGCTCAGGATTCAAGCCTAGCTCTGTCTGCTTCTAAAATAATAACAATAGTAATGACAATAATGATAATATTTATATTAGTAACAGTTACTGGCCAGACATTACACTCAGAGTCAAGAGTGCATTGTCTCTGGTCTCTAATTTGTGTGTGACCTTTTACCTGCTCCTCTTTTTTTTTTTTTTTTTGAGACGGAGTCTCGCTCTGTCACCCAGGCTGGAGTGCAGTGGCACGATCTCGGCTCACTGCAAGCTCCACCTCCTGGGTTCATGCCATTCTCCTGCCTCAGCCTCCCGAGTAGCTGGGACTACAGGCACCTGCCACCATGCCCGACTAATTTTTTGTATTTTTTTTTTTTTTTTTTTTTTTTAGTAGAGGTGGGGTTTCACCGTGTTAGCCATGATGGTCTCGATCTCCTGACCTCGTGGTCTGCCCACCTCAGCCTCCCAAAGTACTAGGATTACAGGCGTGAGCCACCGCGCCTGGCCTACCCTCTCCTCTTAGGATCTCACATTGTGGTCTCTGGTTCTGAGGCTCCTCCATCCCTGGCAGGTGGTGATTCACCAGGGTTGGCAGTTTGAGGGCAGCTGATTCCCTCAGATGAAGGCATTTGTTATCTGTACATTGGAAATTATTTTTGTGTCCCAACCTAATTAGGGAACCAACATAATTTAAAAAAAAGCCATCCTGGAAAACGAATTGCTGTTAGAAACAATTGTTTAGACAAAACACCATTTGTTCCCAGCTTTTGCTCCCTGCTGGAATGGCAGGCCACTTGTTTTGGTGACAGATGCCTTTTGCCTGGGATTTTGGAGCATGAGGAGCTGAGTGGGGTAAGGGTGGGGACTGGAGCTGGCCCACTCTCAGCTGGCCTCTGAGGGGAAACCCTGAGGTCCCCTGGAGGTGGGATACTTTAATCACTCTGCAACCAAGAGGGCCCCAGGCCTCCCGGGAAAGTCTGACCTGTCAGTCCTGATGTTGTGCTATAGACTTTGATTCAGAACTGAAGTCCAGAGAGGCACAGTGACTTGCCCAAGGCTGCTCAGCAAGATAATGGCAGAACTACAACTAGAATCCACATCCTCTCATTCTTTCCATGGTGGCATGTGGTCTTCTGAATCGATGATGTTACCTCACCTGACTTTAGTATCTGATATCCAGCCTATCTGCTCGTACTTGAGGCTTGCTGGGAATTACTAACTTCTTGTGTCTTGCCACTGACCCTAAGAAATTTGGGTATCTACCTGGCACTGTTGCTCTGTGGACTGGAAAGATCCCAGCAGGGCTAGAGCTGGTAATGTGACCCAGCAAACAGCTGTTCAGATTCAGGCAGAATAAGACGGGCCTTCAGTCAAGTATAATGGTTTTTGTCTTGGTCATGTGACTTCCTTTCTTGTGTGTAATTAGTGAGCACCTCTATTCACTTGTGTGTTTTGATCTCAGATTCCTCATTTATAAAATGGGGCAGTATTCTCTGTTCTCCATATTCATTTACAAGGGCACTGTGAGAATCAATTGTGTGAAGAAATGAAAAGTACTTGTGAACTAAAGAGTGATATAAAAATATGATTAACAATAATGGCCAACATTTACCAAGTACTTTATATGTGTGTATTAGTTGAAGTAAAGTGCTTGCTGCTGGAGCACACAACCTTCAAATCCCAGCGGATTAAACAACAAAAGTTTATATCTCAACCACCATAGTCAGTGGTAGACCAAGTGACTCTTGGGAACAGATCTTTTCTAACTTTACCTTCCTGGATTCTTTCACTTTCAGCCTCATTGATAAGGGCAAGAGAAAATTATGGCAGATTGTATGGGAGGTTTAGGGGCCAAGGCTGGAAGTGGCATGCCTCACTTCTGCCGACATTCTACTGACCAGGATTCAGACTCTTGGTTCCTTAAGGCAACTGTGTGCCTAGGAGGAAAATAAACTTATTTGGTGGACACATGGCATTTTATCAGCTACAATGTGCTATGCACCTTGTTAGTGCTCATAGCAATTCTCTAAATGATTTTATTATCCTTTTTTAAAAATCTGGGGAAAGAAAGGCTCAGAGAGATCAAAAGACTTAGAGAACATGCCAAATGAATGGGAGGGTGGTGGTCTGAATTCATTCTGTCCAGCTACACAGTCCCTGCTTTTTTTTTGTTTTGTTTAAGAAAGAACTTCCAGTTGTAGGTAGAGCAGTTTAATTCATTTTATTTGTTGAATGCCTACTATACACTGAACACTGTGCTATCTCCTGAACAATGTCATGATGATTCCTTTTCCTCTTCCCCATGCTGAGATCACATTTTTTTCTTCAGCAATTCTATTCTTTCTAATCTTTAAGGTTCAACTTCAGACTGTTGCTTTAAGGAAGTTTCCCCTGTTTACCCACAAAGAAGCACTCTTTTTAAAACCTCACTTGTGCTAGCCTCAATTCCAGGAAATAGTGTGAAGGACAGAGTGAAGTGCAGAGTAGATCATTCCCCCTGCCCCCAACTAGGAACTGACACCTAAAGTTTACTGCTTGAAAGAAAAAGGCACAAAGTCTTTACATTTTAAAGAAACTAAGAGTCATGGTGCCCACCTTCTCACAGGACTGGTTGAGGGGCTCCTTGTTTTAAAAACCAGCCCTACTCTGACCTCTTCTCCCTAGAAGGGGAGAAAAAGCTATTACCTCCTCTCCCATTTCCCTGGGAGAAACAAAGGATTGAACTTTTTCCCAAAGAAAAGTAGACTGACATTGTGTTTCTTCATTTAACTACCTGGCCTCATTATGCCATAGCAAAGGAAGAGCATAGAGAGAAAAGGGTGGTGGTTTAGCCAGACAAAAGGGGCAAAGACTTTCTTCCCTACAGAGTTTGGGTGAGATTAGAGACCTCATACAGTGAGGGGCATCAGGGCACTGGGTTTCTGAGACTATGACAGTGGGTGTCAGTCAATGATGAGGCAAATCTCAGTTGGGATTGGTACTGCATAGTAAGCTGGTCAGGGAGGGCCCCTATCGGTAGAGTTTATGGGGGTCTCCCCTGCACCTGTAAGGAGCCCACAGACAAAAAATCAGGTCAGCAGCTAGGGTACAATTAGGAGAGGACTGTCTCACTGTGAGCTGTTACACCCGAAGTCTGCTACCTCCTGTCTCTCTCCTCACACCTCAATGCCGGAGCAGTGGAAGAGGGAGGAGGTGAGTGGGAGCAGATGCTGGAACTGGATTAGGGATGGTGAGGGGAGGAGGCAGAGAATAAGAGGGGCTGGGTAGGAAGAGCTTTGAATCAAAAATACAAAATATAACTAAATAGGATTGAATCCTAAAGAACCCAGTGAAACTGTTCTAGTAACTGAAAGTGACTGAAAAGTTATGGCCTCAGATTGAGTTTGTTAAGGCAGTCTGCTACCCAGCAGGAAAAGGGAGGGTTCAACAGAGCACAGTTGGTAGCAATTATTGGAAAAATAAAACTATTCTGGGCTTATAACCCAGTGAGCTGAAACTCCACATTAAATCCGTTTCATACTCATCCACTTAGCTACTATTTGCTGAACTTCTAGTCTTTGCCAGAAAATGCTCTTGGCACTGGTGATTCTAAGGAGCTTACCCGGGTGGGGAGACAGACAAGTGAAAAAAGTAACTGTTCAGTATGATAAATGCTATGAGAAAGGATGGTAGAGGAGAGTGGGGCATGCAGGAGAGAAAGACTTAGTCATGGTTTTGTGTGTCAGGGGAGAGGTTGGAAAAGTTTTCCAGGGTCTTGAAGAATGAGTTGAGGTTGACAAAGCAGCTGCATTGGGGAATGGTGCCCATGTGCAAAGGCACAGATGCAGGAGAGATCAGGGCACACTAGAGAAACTGTGAGTAGTTTGAGCAATGCATAAGGGGTGTTCCTTTTTATAATTTATTTTTATTTTATTTTTTGAGACAGGGTCTCACTCTGTTGCCCAGGCTGGAGTGCAGTGGTATGATCTCGGCTCACTGCAATCTCTGTCTACTAGGTTCAAGTGATTCTCATGTTTCAGCCTCCTGAATAGCTGGGGTTACAGGTGTGCACTAGCACACCCAGCTAATTTTAGTATTTTTAGTAGAGATTGGGTTTTACCATGTTTGCCAAGCTGGTCTCCAATTCCTGGCCTCAAGTGATCCACCCACAATGGCCTCCTGAAGTGTTGGGATTACAGACGTGAGCCACTGAGCTCAGCCCATTATTATCATTTATGTCTCTTATTTTCATTTTATCTCCTTTCCCCAACTAGACTGTAAACTCCTTCAGGGAAAAGTAATGTCAAATCTCAATTTCATCCCCTAATGACCAGCATTAGGTGCACAAATGTAATACTGTAATGTTTTTCACTGAGGGTAATCCAGCAGAGGTTGCATGATTCTCAGGGCTTGGGAATCCTGCAGAAGAAGGGAGGTAGATGGGTTTGTATGTGGCTTAGGACAAGTTAGCTTCTTCTGTGTATAAGAAAATTGACCAGATGATCTCTAGAGTTAGCTTTAAAATAGTTTAACTTTAGAATTTGTGAGACAAAAGCAGTGGATTGGAAATCAGGAGATTTGGTCCCTATGTCCAGCTCTGCCATTGACTAAGTGTGTTACCTACCCTTTCTCCTTTCCCTTCTAAGCCCAAGTTCCCTATCTATAAGATGCAGGAGCAGCACACTATAGCTGTAAAGTCCCTTTTAGCTCCAACCTTCTATGCCTTCTACACTGAATTCAGTTGACCTTGTCCAGGACTGGTGTCCTTGCTCAGGAAGGCCTCACTTTCCTCAATATTCTTCAGACACATTTTCAAACTTACGGGGTAAGGGAGGGAGATTAGGGTCAGGAGAGGGTATCTGAGTGAGGCAATGAATATTTATAACAGACGCTCCTACCAGAGGACACATTAAGTCCTGCAGCATAACAAAACTGAATTACCATGAAATAAACTTTCTTAATTAAACCAATTAAATTTCTTCCCAGTATGTAATTTAGAAACTCTGATAAACCCTGGTTGAAAAGGTTTGTTTTAGCCTTAAGCTGGCTGAGGAAACAGGAACATCTGGTTGGTGGTGGAAAGGCCTGTTTAGGCTGCAGGCCATGGGGGCAGCACCATGGAGCTATCCATGGTTCTGAAACAGCATCTGCCTCGCGGCCTCGACAAAGGACACAGGCAGGCCAGGACCCGGTGGTGCTTATGAGATGTGTTATTTGAGGACAGTGCCTTCCACTTAAGGCATGGTGCACTTTTCTGTTTCCTATGCGTGACAGCAGCCACTCAGAAGTTAATCATGTATCCTTCTCCACTACCCCAGATCTACTAGAGTTTGAAAAATGACATGAATTTTCTTATGCTCATAAAATCCTAGACTCTTAGAGCTAGAAGGGATGGCCTGGTTCACCCCTCTCATAAATGTAAGGAGCCTGGGTTTCAGAGAGGTAAAATGACTTGACCCAAGGTCACAGAACTTGTAAGTGACAGAACTGAGATTCAAGCCCAAGTCTCTGACTAAATTCAGATCTGTTTTCACTAGGAGGTTCCTGTAGTCAGTGAAGACTTTCAGGGTAGAGGCCATGTCTTGTTCACCTTTATTTTCATCTGGAATCTATTTTAGTGCTTGGAATGCTTTTTTGAACAAATGAATACATGCGTGCTGTTTTTATTCTTCCATAGTCCTCAGTGCCATAGTGCAATTGGTACTCAATAACAGCCATACCAGAGTACCAATTACACTGCACAATCCTTTGTAAGATTATTATAGTTAACAAAGTGCTTTTACTTGTTATTCAAATTGATTCTCACAATAATCTTAGAAACAGGTTGTGTTAGTCCCATTTTACACCAAAGGAAACTAGGGTCGGGGTCTAGTGGCTTGTCCAAGGTCACATAGAGAGTCAATGAAGAAGCTAGGGGTAGGACCCAGCTCTCCTGATTCCCATCCATGAACCCAAGGCTGAAATTAGCACATAGGGAGGGAAAATAGAAGGATAATACATGGCTTCTGCTCTGAAGCTACAATACAGTTGTGGCAATAAGCTACACAATCCAATGTGTGGAAACAAGGTACAAGTACTCAGGAAAAAGGTAATAGAATGAGGTGGTATGGGTTAAAGTCTGATGAATGGCTCAGATAGTCACTGCTTTCACTCCAAAGACCTGTCAGGGTTTAGAGAAGTTCTCTGAGAGCAGGTGGGAGCTGACCTGTCACTGGAAGGTGAGTGAGATTTTGATAGGTAGAGGAAACATAATTCTCAAGAAATCCAACAACTTTAATGCTGGAAGAACCTTAGAGAGTGATTGCTCCTCCTCCTACTCCTTCATTTTATAGACAGGGAAACAGAAATCTAAATAAATGAGTGACTTGTATAATAATATAAAGTCATTTATGGCAGGCGTTTGTGTGTAGACACTGGGGCCACAGGATGGGTAAGATAGAGTCTTTGCTCTCAGAGGGTTCTCAGGCTAGTAGAAGGTGGGGCATGGAAATAATCGGGTACATTCAAGTGTCACAGGCAATGATGGAGTCTATGTGGGGCTCAGAGTAGTTGCAAAGGAGGGGCACCCATTTATAGAGTAGCACATTTGAAGTTCAAAGGACTTCATTTCAGCTAATCAAAGTCAGTCAAGGTCAGGAACGAAAAGCTAAAATCCATTTCCCAACTTCTGAAACCACTGACCAGAAGGAATTTCTGCCTAGGAGTGGCTTGAGCTGGAACACTGGAGAGAAGCAATTGGAAGGGCTGAGTTTCAGTTCTGGCTTCGTCTCTTTCTGGTTGTGTAGCGTTGCACTTGCTGCTCCTGCTTCTAGGACTATCAGTTGTCCCATAAGATGAAGGATTACTTTTCCTCTTTCCAGGGTTGCAGGGATAATCAAGAAATATCTGAGGAAAAGAGTTTTGTCAATTATAAACTAATAAAGCAATATATATGTCAATTGTTTTTATTCCTCCTATATATAGAGCTTGATACAGAAGAAAATGTCCTGGGTTATATTTGAGTCACATCTCTGGGCTCCTGATTTCTTGTCCATGGGATGGGAGATACCTGTCCTATCTACCTTACAGAAATTGTATAGAATTAAAAAAATACCCATGATGATAAAATGATAGGTGTAAACAAACAAAAGTGTAGTTGTATTCCTGAATGAGGATAAGTGATTGAGCATAAAGAAAACTGGGCTTTATTATTGTAAACCCATATCTATACCCTGAATCCATTTACAAAGAGAATTCACAGCCATTATCCTATCCAATTCCCTCAACAGTTCTGTGAGCTAGGAATGAGTTTATCACAGATAATTAGCCTCAACTCACAGCTGAGAAAACTGAGACTCTGAGAAAGTGATAAGCCCAGAAGCTGAATCTTGGTCACTTTCCCCCATTTCTTTCCAGCCAACCCTCAGTTTCCTAGTGCCCAGAAATCTGTCTTCATGCAAGTCTGTTTGGAAGACAGGCCAGAGTCATGTTCTCTTGGACTTCCCCCTTGCTATGGGGGCAGTTCTGGTCTTCTCCTCCATTCAGTACTTAGCCTTGGAAGTGCTTGATAAAATCCCAGAGATGGGTTAGGATGCCCATCTCTGCATGGCGTGCCCCTGCAAACAAACACCAAGCCACAGGTGCTTTGTTATGTGTTCAAAGGACTCCAGATGGAAGACTAATACAGCTGGCATACTCCCTAGGCATGTTTTCAGCTGCTCAGGCTGCCTTAGCCAAGACATGCTATCCTTTGTTCATAATCTCAGTTAAGGACTGTCCTCCCCATAATTCGGGCAGGAACCTAGGGGGCTATTGTCCACTTCCCTGTTATGCCTCTCCTTTGCTGAAACCTTCCAGTAGCTGGATTAAGCCAGTGTCCCATGTGTGCTCCTTTCTCCATAAAGATTCTAAAAAAGAGAGGGGAAGAGAATCATTCTATTTTGGGATCTGGGGACATAATTGAATTGTGTTTAGTTGGAAGGTTTACTGCAATGTTCTTCCACAGTGTAGTCATGGATATTTGGGAGACTGTTAAGCTGGAGCCTCCAATGGGACCTGAATATTCGGAATCCAGGAAGCAGGGCTTTGCTGAGTTTTCTCTCACTAGGAGCAGGATCCGGTTGTGAATAACAGATCTAATTAGGAAGGGAAGGGATTATCAGGACCAGAGCTGGCCCAGGCACAGGAAACACTAATGCCTGCCTCCTGAGGAGCAATTATTGGCAGCTGATTATCCTTCACGGGCAACCCAGGTACCTCCCCTTTCAGGATGCCTTCTGATCCCTGGGTTGGGTTTGGGAAAATCTTTTCTGGGCTTCCAGAGCCCTAGGCTTCTCTCTGTCCAGCACTGATTACACTGTTGTTATTGTCTGTGTTGGTGACTACTATGTCCTTCCTTTAGACTGTGAGCTCCCTCAATGCTAGGTCTGGTTCAGCTTTTTATTCAGCTTCCATCACAGGATTTGGCACACAGTAGGTTTTGCATTGTGGTTAGGAGCATGGGCTCTGGACCCAGACTGCCTGTGTTTGAATGTCAACTCTACTACTTGCTAGCCTGAAGACCCAAGGCCAGTCACTTAATGTCTCTGGGTCTTAATTTCCTCATTTGTAAACTGAGGGTAATAATAGTAATTACCTCATGGGTTTGTTACAAGGGCTAAAAATGTAAAGCACTTAGAACAGTGTCTAGCACAGAGTGCTACATAAGGGCTGCATGTTATTATTTGACTCCTGATTTTGTATTTTGGATCTTCACTTAAAGCAGGGGCACCTGTACCAGGAGGTATGATTCCATGCCCCCTTTCCTTCTAGCCCAGCTGTGAGAATGAGATCCGAGGGTCTCAGTCTGGAGGGCAGGACACATCAAGGAAGATTGCATGGGATAAGGCATAACTGTTTTGCATAATTTGACCCTCGATGAAATCTCAGTGTTCTGTGACATGAAATGCAATTAGACTGACTTCTCCCTTCTCAACTCCTAATCTGCTCATGTGACACCCATCACCTGGGTCCGGCAGATGCTGAGAGGCATTAGTGTTCTATATACAGTAATAGGAAGATCCTCAGAAGACTGATGTGGACCAGCCTTGTCTGGTCTGTATTGAGTGGCATGGATGGGAGTTAAGGTTGGAAGGCAGCTAGTGGAGATGGGTGTGCAGAAAGTACTAGAATGTTTCCTGCTGGAAAAGCTATGAGTAGGATAGTCCTATTGGATATGTCTAAAGGGCACAATGTCTGGATAATGTGTTTTTTTTTTTTAAATAAAACAAAACACAACACACTTTCAATCAGTCTGGTGAAGGAAGAGCTCTGGGATGGTATCTAGAATCAGGCAGTTTTGGCTCTGCCACTTACCAGCTGTATGGCCTTTGGGAAATTCATTTGTCATTTTAAGCCTCAGTTTCCCCTTGTAAAAAACAAGGGCCTTAAAATCAGTGTTATTAAACTAAGGCATATTCCCAAACTTTCATTTATTTAGCCCAGAATGGGCCCTGGGAATCTATGCTTCTAACAAGCAATAAGGTGATTGTGTCTGTGGACTACACTCCATGTGCACAAATTGCTTCTGCCTGTATCTAATACATTATGGGCTTATAATTTCCTCAAGAGAAAGTTATAAGTCTGACCACATCAAGCCCCTGTATAAACTCTTCAATGATCCCTGTTGTTTTTAAGATAAAGTCTTGCCTTCTTAGCCTGGTGTGGGCTATATAGGGGCTACATATTTGACTACTGATTTTGTATTTATATAAATATATATTTATTTACATAAATAAATACGTTCCTAATTCCATCTCTAGATTGATCTCTCTCACACCGTTGTCATCTTCCACTCCTCACTCTAGCCATACAAGGACTGTTTGCAGCATGTAGATTTCCCACCTCCACACCTCTGCTCAAGCTGTTCTTCCTTTGTGGTGCATTCTCTCATTTTCCTTTTCTTTTTTTTTTTAAAGGCCTTTCTCAGTCCAGTCACAGGTATTCTGCTCTCTGAGCTACACAAATACTGACACTTGGTACCACTTTCTGGTCACGGATAGGCTGCTGTGTATGGTTATTTATCTGTGTCTCAGCTTTATCTTGTTCCCTCCTTCATTAGCCTATAAACTCTCAGAGAGCAGGTACTTATCCAAGTCTTCCTATCCCCTGCTTTCAGTTGGCAGAACATCATAGACATCCAGTAAGTGTCTAAAGATCAGTGACACCTTAAAGAGATACCCTCTCTCTTAGGTGATGAGTTGGCTGGTTGGCCCATCTTGGGGTGAATCACATTTGTTTCCTAGCCAAGAAACATACTGTAAGAGCCAATTACAGAATAAAAGAAAATTTCATGACAGCAATATTATTTTCACTTATAAACCCATCATCCTGAAATTATCACCAATTACATGTTGAGTATCCTTTATCTGAAATGCTTGGGACCAGAAGTGTTTTGGATTTCAAATCTTTTCAGGTTTTGGAATATTAGCAGTTATAATTGAGCATCCCAAATCCAGAAAGCTCCAATGAGCATTTCCTTGGAGTGTCCATCATATTAGCACTCAAAAAGTTTCGGATTTTGGAGGATTTTGTATTTTGTATTTTTGGATTTGGATGCTTGACCTGTAATAAGAACAACAAACTATTTTATAATTTGTTAAAACTGGAAACAGTTCATAGCTATTATTTAAGCTTTAAGGGAAAGTGTGCTTATGCTTTTGTGTATCTGTTTAATAAACATAACATGGTTAAGGGGTGTCCATGAAGATGAGTTTATGGAGCACTTCTGGGCTCTGAAAGCCCCACCCAGATGTCTTTTGCCCTCCATTTCTGCCTGCCTCAACCTAGACCACATGGCTGTCATTAATTCTGCATGCTAACAGCAGTGTCATCTAAATAAATAATTATGATTTTTCAATTAAGGATCCCAGGACCTCTGGGACCTAAGCTGACCCAGACATTGTGAGGCCCTATGTCCCCAAGAGGCCATAGAGGCAGCAGACCCTTCACTAAACCAGCAGATCCTCTTAGATTAGAAGAGCTCTTCAGGACCTGAGGCTGTTGGCCCTAATTGCCCACTACTCACTGCCAATCATTGTGATTCAAAGACAGCAGCTCTGGGCCAGGAGTCAGGTGACTTATTATTTAATCCCAAATTCATTTATTGTCTGCTAGACTAGTGATTCTCAAACTCGAATGTGCCTATTCAACACCTGGGGATCTTGCTAAAATGCAGATTCTGATTCACTAAGTCCAGGGTGGGGCCTTGAATTTTGCATTTCTAATGAGCTCCCAGGTGATGCTGATGCTGATGCTGCTGATTCATGGGCTACACTTTCAGTGGCAAGGAGTTAAACCATGAGCTTTCCCCTGTGAGCTCATTTTCTTTATCTTCAATATGAAGGTGCTAGACTTGGTGATCTCTGAGGAACTGTCCAGCTCTGATTTTCTGTGATTCCAAATAACTAATAACCACAGCTTTAGTACTCAATATTTATAGCAGTGATATTCATAATAGGCCAAATATAGAAACAACCCAAATGTCCATCAAACTGTTAAAAGGATAAGCAAATTATGGTATACCCATACACTGAAAAACTACTCATCAGTAAAAAGGAATGAATTACTGATACATTTAACCACATGGATGAATCTCAGGTGTATTACGCTAAGTGAAAGAAGAAAGATAAAAAAGACTCCAGAATGTGTTATTCCATTTATATGAAATTCTAGAAGAGGAAAACTATAAGGACAGAAATCAGATTGGTGGCTGCTAGGGGCCATGAGTCAGGGGGTGGGTATTGCTTGAGAAGGGGCACAAGGAAAGCTTTTAGGATGATGGAATTGTTAATATCATGATTTTGATGGTGACTACATGACTATATACATTTGTTAAAAGTCATCGAATTATACACTTAAAATTGGTGAATTTTATGGCATATGGATTATCCTCAAGAAAGCTGATCAACCCCCGCCCCCAAACAGCAAAACAATAGCTACTATTTATTGAGTACCCACTATATGCCAGGCATTTTACAGAGATTGTTGCTACTCTTTGCAACAATGCTTTGAGGTAGGATTATCCCCAGATTATGAAACCCAAGCTCAGAGGAAAACTGACCACTTTCAAAGAAGAGGTAGGATTTGAACCACCTAATATTTGATGATTCCAAGACCTGGTCTACTTCTACATGGCTGTCTTGGCTCCCACAATTCTCAGTCCCTTCTTGCAAGAGCAGTAAGTTCTAAAATTATCCCGGGGTCATGCCTGGCTCCTGGCCTATCTGCCAGGGAATTTCACTTTAAGAGGTATTGTTATTATGTATTTCTTTGTTGAGCATGGAACCCGTTCTGTTTAGAACATGCCCCTTAAGTGATATCAGCAGCCTGGTGAGTGCAATAAATCATCAATACATACATTGTTTTATATCATTTTTAATTAAACAAGTAAAAGTCCTATGGAGAGCGCAGAATGTTTGTGGGGAGTGGGGATAGCAGGCCCAGTGAGAGGTGGAACTTCCTGATAAGGAGGTGGGGGCAGCACAGCGCCACTGGCCCTCTCAACGTGTCTGGGGAGGCTGTAATTGTTATCTTCTCCATTTTGCAGATTAAGAAGCTGAGGCTCATAGGGGTTGGGTGACTTCTGAGGTCACACACCTTGTTAGTGGCAGAGATCAGGCTTGAAACCTGTTCCTGTATACTCCCAGTTCTGCGCCTTTTCCCTTTTCCTACAAGCAAGGAGAAGACAGAGCCCTGTCCTTAAAAAGTTTATAAGAATACAGCAGCTGCTCACAGCCATAAAAGAACACTGCAAAACAGGCAATAATTCTGTGGAGTCCAAGGAGTGGCTCAGCATAAAAACAATTTAGCAAAGATATGAGCCAGGGAGGGTAGAATCAGTCAAGGACTTCTTGGAGGAGGCGAGTCTTGTGTTAGGTTAGCCATGGAGGTTAGGTGCAGCTAGGGCAAGCAGAGGTGGGAGAATTGTATTTGTATGCCCAGGCGTAGGTCCCTCAGAGTTATGGAGAGAAAACTTGCGTGGTGCTGGGCTTGGACCTAGTTGAGATGGCTGGAAAAGGTCTCTGTTATTCTTCTCCCTCTGGTTCTATGCAGGGGGCCTGTTTGAGAAGGGGAGGCCTCAGTCACCTATGGCAGAAGGGCCAGGGAAGAGTGTCCTCAGGGCCTTCCAAATGGCCTTGTCCCTCAGCATCACCAAGGATGGCCAGCAGGTCTCTCTACTCAGGGCAGGGCACCAGATCCTGTTGTCCCATGGCTCCAGATGAGCTGCTGCATCTTATTCAGCCACCATCTCCATTCTGACATCATCCTTATCCAGTACCAGGCAACCCTTCTGGGCACCCAGGAGACCCGTTGGCTCCAGCAGCTGGTGCAGGATTAGTAATTGAGGCTCTCTCCTGAGCCCTGGGTCCATCAGGGACTAGTCCTCCTGATGCCTGCTATTACTGTATTCTGGTCAATTAGTGGGGAAGAAATGAGGTCAGAGATAGCAGGTGTGGGCTTGGCTTTGTTTCTGGAGAAGGGCTGAGCTGGGTTGGGGCTGGGCTAGGGTGATGAGGAGGAGACAGTTCTTAGGGCTTTAGGCCATGAGCAGTAGAGAGGAGAGTGAACCACAACAAGTACCAGGTTTGTAGCTCAGAAGGCTTGGCCTCACTGTTGCCAGGAGATAAAAATGGCATTTGGAAAACATTTGTGCTCCAGGCTGCACAGGGTACTGGGGTGGGCCCATTAGCCACTTAATGTCCTGGATAATGACCCTTAGCTTCCGAGAATGTCAGCTGGAAACCCAGACTCTACCAGAGGCATGGAAACTGGCCAGTATCCTTGGCCTCATGTTCAAAGCTCTTTCCGTCTACAAACCAACCTCGCCTATTTTCTCTACAGCCTTCCTCTCATGTGGCTCTGTCCTTCAGCTCTCTGAACATGTCCCGGGCGCTCTTATTTCCCTTCCTTTGCTTAAGGTGTTGCCCACCCCTGTACTACCCTGTTCCATCTCTGCCTGGTGAAATCTTCCTCATCCTTCATTCACCGTGTCATATGCCAGCTTCCCCAAGAAGCTTTCTGTTACAGCCCCTGTTAGAAGTTGTCTCTTGCCTCTGACCTCCAGCATGCCAATAAAGTTTGTCTTATCCTAAGGGAATCTGAGCTTATTCTCATCTTCTTTCCCTTCCTAGGAACCCTGGAATCACAGACCGTCATGACTTGTCTAATGTGCTTTCTGGCACATGGTAGGTTCTGGTGACTATTTGTTAAATCAAATACCTACTTGCACATATGCAAAAGGTATTTCTCTGTATCACTCCGAACATCTCCTGACTGTGCAGCTTCTTTCGTCTATCTATGCCTTTGCATTTGCTCTTCCCTTTGGCTTAAGTGCTCTTCCCTGCTTTTCTATCTGGCAAGATCCAGTTCCAAATCAGGCTAACCTGTGCTCTGTTTGTATCTTTTACACCTTTCTTTGATGGCATGACTTACACTGTGCTGTGAATAAGATAGGCTTTTTGCCCTCAAAGGATTCACAGTCTGGCAGGCTGACAAATAGCTATGTTGCAGTCTTCAAATCTAGGGCTCACTCTTAGGCTCCACACTTTGGTGTGGTAAAAATTCCAATAGTATTATCAAAGCAGGTAATGAAAAGTTTCCCTTCTCTAAAATCAGAGCTTCTGCTATGTTGCACAGTTCCAGGGGACACTGTTGCCATTATGGTCTAGATGTGTGGCTCCAAGTGGGCTTGCACAGTGCACAAGCTTTACCACAATACCTGGCAGCCCTGACTCAACCATTCAATTGCAGTTCCATTCCTCAGCAGTAAGACCACTGTCACATTTCTCGTGTATCATTTCAGATGTCCTATACATATCAAACATTTACGTGTATGTGTGTATCCTTTTTTTTTACACAAATGGAATGTCACATACAATCTTTTGCATCCTGCTTTCTTAATAATCTTGGAAATCATTTCTGATCAGAACATCTGGATCTACTCTATTTTTTACTACATTATTTTAAATAGCCGTATAATATTCATGACATGTGTGTGCCACAGTGTAATCACTCCCCAACTGATCAACATTTAAGTTGTTTCAATTTTCTTTAGCACTCCAAACAGTACTGCAACAAACATTCTCACAGGTACAACTTTAAGCACTTGTTTGAATTTGTCTGTAGGACAAATTCCTAGAAGTTGAATTGTTGAGGAAACACAGGGCATATGTGTTCCAAATTTTGATGGACATGACCAAATTTCCCTTCAAAGACTGAGCTGAGTCTCAGTAGAGACAAAGCCATGGGCAAAAGGAACAGCATGGAAAGAGGTTTGGGTTGGGCCCAGTGGCTCACACCTGCAATCCTAGCACTTTGGGAGCCCTAGGCTGGTGGATTGCCTGAGCTCAGGAGTTGGAGATCAGCCTGGGCAACATGGCGAAACCCCATCTCTACAAAAATTAGCTGGGCGTGGTGGTGCACACCTGTAGGCCCAGCTACTTGCGGGGCTGAGGCAGGAGGATTGCTTGAGCCCAGGAGGTTGAGGCTGCAGTGAGTCACATTTGCACCACTGCACTCCAGCCTAGGTGGCAGAGCAAGACACCGTCTCTAAAAAAAAAAAAAAAAGAAAAGAAAAAGAGAGAGGGGAAAGAAAGAGTTTTGATGGGGGTTTGACAAAACACAGCCTGTTTGGAGGAACTGAGTCATACTTTGTGATTGTAAAGAAAAAATTAAGCATGATGATTGGTGAGGATAGCCTCTGTGAGGCAGTGGGTAAGTCACCCAGGGCATCATGGGTTGGTTTAAGTCACAGAGGTTGGCAAACCATGGCTTGCTGGCTGAATCTGGCTCACTGCATGTTTTTGTAAGTTGAATTTTTATTGAAACACAGCTATGTCCATTTATTTATTTACTGTTTATAGCCACTTTTGCTACAATGGCACAGTTGAGTAGTTACAATAGAGTCCATTTGCCTGCAAAGCCTAAAATAATTACTTTGTAGCCCTTCACAGAAGTTTTCTGGCCTAAGAAGTTAGATTAGCCTGAGAACAGTGGCAGGCCTTTGACGGTTCCACAGAGAAGAGAGACACAGTCAATTTGGTATTTTTGAAAGATCACTTTGTTGCTGTGCAGAGAGAGGATTGGGGTGGGGCAAGGGCTGAAAGATCAGGGAGGAGGCTAGTGCAGTGACTCAGGTGAGAGGTCATGGGGCCTGGAATAAGACAGAGGAAATGGGATGGAGAGAAGAGGATGGACTTGCTAGGTATTTGAGAGGGCTTGGAGAATGGTTGAGTGTCTGAGTGGGGAAGGCGGGGAAGTCAAGGTGTTTGAGAAGATGTTCTGATGTTGTGTTCTGATGTTGACATGGCGGCAGGCAATTCAGGCACCCCAAGGCCTCCAGCTCTATTCTGGCTGTTGGTGCCAGTACTCAGAGTGGGGCTGTCTCTGATCCAGGGTCTCTGGTCTCCTTTGACATGAAGGAACAACCTTGTCTAACCCTCAAGCTGGCACTAGCAAAAGGAGACATAGAGATGTCTTCTAAGATTGTGCTCAATTTTCGTCTTCATTTAAAGCACTAATTTGGCTTTTATTTTTATTTTATTTTACTATTTTATTTTGTGTTATTTTATTTTATTTTATTTTTTTGAGACAGAGTCTAGCTCTGTTGTTCTGGCTGGAGTGCAATGGTGTGATCTCAGCTCACTGCAACCTCTGCCTCCTGGGTTCAAGTGATTCTCCTGCCTCAGCCTCCCGAGTAGCTGGGATTACAGGCATGAGCCACTGTGCCCGGCTAATTTTGTATTTTTAGTAGAGATGGTATTTCGCCAGTTTTGGCCAGTCTGATATCGAACTCCTGACCTCAAGTGATCCGCCTGCTTCGACATCCCAAAGTGTTGGGATTACAGGCTTGAGCACCTGGCCAGCTTTGATTTTTCAATCTAACTCATCTCCTTGCTTTTCTTTCCATTTAAACGTTTATTAACAAGATGACTCAAATGATTCATGAAGTGGTGGGGAGCTTGGACTCCTGGGCCAGATCAGGCTACTATTTTTTTTTTTTTTTTGAGATGGAGTCTCGCTCTGTCCCCAGGCTGGAGTGCAGTGGTGTGATCTCGGCTCACTGCAAGCTCCACCTCCCGGGTTGACGCCATTCTCCTGCCTCAGCCTCCTGAGTAGCTGGAACTATAGGCACCTGCCACCACGTCCAGCTAATTTTTTGTATTTTTAGTAGAGATGGAGTTTCACCGTGTTAGCCAGGATGGTCTCGATCTTCTGACCTCATGATCTGCCCGCCTCAGCCTCCCAAAGTGCTGGGATTACAGGCGTGAGCCACCACGCCCAGCCTATTTTTTTTTCTTTTGCTCAGTTTCATAAAGATAATCCCCTGATCACTTCCCACAGAGAATGCTTTCCTCTGTCTTTGAGCTGGTGGGGGTACCTCAATAAAATAAGAAATATAGAAAGCAGGCAAAGAACTGAGAACAATGGTTTACTAGAATTTGGAAGGGTGGTGACAAGAGATTTAAGGGTTGGAATCAGCCTTTCCAGAAGTCAGAAACACAGTTTCAGAACCACTCTCCAAGTCGTAAGGATTATGTTCTAATGATAACACAAGATAGACCATAGTTGTTCATACAAAGGCAGAGCATAAAGAAGAAGTTTAGTTCAAGGGGCTTGTGGTAGTAATTGCTCTTATTTTTAGGACAGAACAGTCTGGGACATTCTCTGGAAGTTTTAAAGTTGATATGACCTACAGAGGAGCAGAGATGAGAGAAGAGGAAGAGGGAGGAAGAGCAGAGGACAGAGAAAATGAGAAATTGAATAAGAATAGAGATGGAGAAGAGGAAACTGAATAGGTTCCTATGTGTAGTAGTTGCAGGTATGCTCTTTGCTGTGCCAGGAACACCACACTCATGACTCATTTATGCCTTTTAATAATTCTGGAGTGTGGGTAGCTTCACCATCACAGTATGCACGAGGAAACTGAGGCTCAGGGAAAGTTGCACAGAGAGCAACTTGTGCAAAATCCCCCAGAGAGTAAGTGGTAGATGTGGGGCTCGAACCCAGGACTAATTGGCTCCAAAGCCTGGGCTCTTTTTTCCACACTCTATGGGGCTGAGAGTGGGTAATGGATAGGACAGAAGGAAGAGCAGTTCAGGAAGGCAACAGGGCTGGAGGAGACTCACAAAATCCACAGCACTCACCAAGCCCAGCTACTCGTGCCTGAGCAGCTGGCAGATTTTTTCATAAAATAAAATAAGTCCCTGAATTGAGAAATATGTGTGTCTCCTAGATTGGATTGTGCAGTGAACAGTAGCCAGAGTGAGCAGTAATCCATCATGGACTGGCGTTGGCGGGTGCTGCCAGCTGAAGCCCTGGTGGAACTGTCATGAAGGTGACCTTGGCGGGGAAAGCCAGGGCCCAATGTCTAACTGCTTCCTGGTAGTCAGTGTGGGGTGGAAGGGAGTGGGATGACAAGTTTCCTCATCCCTACTGGTAACCTATTTTCCCCCATTATTTTTTTCCAGCTTTTTACATGCTGCATCAATACTGGGTCTAGCTGCAGCTTGGCTGGGTCGCAGAGGCTGAGGAGGGAGCTAAGCCTGGAGAGCTGGGTTAAGTCAGACAGACCCAAAATCTCTTACACTGAGTCTCAACTTATTGTCCCTTGTGACTCCAAGGTCAACTTTCCTTCCCTGTTGGCTGAGGATCCAGGTGTGGAGCCAGTCAGCCAAGATGGGCCCTGGAGGGCCTCTCCTCACCCAGGGAAGGGGAGTGGTTTAAGGAGTTTGGCTGTATAATCAATCAAACCTGAGTTGAAGTCCTTGCTTGGCTGCCTACTTACTATTTATGTGACTTGGGCATTAACCTCTGACCCTCAGTTTCATTACCTGTAAAATGGGAATTATTAGTGTACTTAGGAGGAATAAGTAAGGTAATACAGATGAAGTCAATGGTTAAATGCCTAATGCACATCCATATTTTGGTTAAATGTTAGTTATTATAATTATTTTCTTTATACCTCGGGGTCACTTTTTTGGATGGATTCAATAAGTCTTTTTCACAGAGACCCAAAGAGGCTCCTCTATGCTTTTGTGGGTTTAGAAGAGAGGGTGCAAAAGGCTTGTTTTCTGAAACCAGTGCAAGTTTTGATATCTTATAATCTGCAGCATTGTTGGGCTTTCTGATCTCCTCAATTCTTGGCTACTATAAACTAAGTGCTCACTATGTTCTAGATACAGTATTAAACTTTTTGCAAGCAGTAGCATTAGTTAGGCTGTCATTAGCTGCTATAACAAACAAGTCCATGAAAGCATATGGTTCAACCACTATAGAAGTTTATTTCTTTCTCTGATAAAGCCCAGAATGGGTGTTTTGACTGATGGGAAGCTCTCCTTCAAGAGGTGAGTCAGACCAGGCTCCTTATGTACTGTGGCTCTTCAAGTTCAACATGTGGCTCTAGAGGCATGCTCTAAATCTACACCCAGTGGCAGAAGGGGAAAGAGCATGAAAGTTTTTTTTTTATGTGCCAGGTCAGGAAGTAGCATACATCACTTACGCTCAGATTCCATTGTTCAGAATGCAGATGTATGGCTAATCCTAATGACAGGAAGACTGGAAAGTGTAGTCTAGACATGTGCCCAGGAGAAGAGGACATGGGTTTGGTAAAGAGCTAGCTAGTCTCTGTCATGCATTATCATCCCATTTTATTTTTACAACAATTGAAAGAAAGGTGGGAGGGAGCGTGGGAGGGAGGTGAAGAGAGGAAGAGAAAGAGAGAGAGGCAACTCCTTCTGTCTTAGCCAGCACTTTGCACTGAGTTCCGTTTCAACATTCCAGTATATACCTGGTTCTTTAACCCTGCCGATCCCAGTTGATACCCCTTTTATCCCCTTTCCCCAATTTAAGTTCTCTTGTTCTAATTATTCTCTGTAGGTTGCCAGATATTTGTATAAGAGTCAAAGTGTCTATAAATGGTTTTCTATAGTATATCTTATAGTAGATGGTGAAGATGATCTAAAATAGGCAACACTTATTGAGTGCTGATGAGATGCCCCAAAATTCCCAAGCATTTTACATGTATTAACTTGTTTAATCTTCACAACCACTTATGAGATAGGTTCTATAAGATCCCATTTTACAGATGAGAAAACTGAGACAAAGAGAGGTTACATAACTTCCCCAAGGTTACCCAATGGTGGAGCCAGAATTGGAATCCAGCCAGTCTAAGTCTAGAATCTGTGCTGTGGATACTGTTGTTACTGTGGGCCAGGCTTGGAGCAAAATGATCCCTATGAATTAACTACAAATCCATGAGGAGGAGATTATTGTTGTCATTGTCCTCACTTTATGTATGATAGGATCAAAGCTCAGAGGAGTTAATCAACTTGTCCAAGGTCACACGACTAGAAAGTAACAGGTTTGAATGATAACAAAGTCAAAACTCTTCATCACTGAACTATAAGAACAATAAGGAGGTGGAGCCATAATCATATTTTCATTTTCCACTGGGAAGTAGAAAGACTTTTTTTAAAGGATGAGAGGGCAGATGGTTAGTGTGCCATTTCAGGTGGTTTGTGTATATTTCAGAGAGAAGGGCAAGCCCTGAGGGAGTGGAAGGGCCCTCCAGTTTGCTGAATGTGACAAGGAGCCCTGAGTCCATCTGAGTCCTGTTCACATTCTCATACCTGCCTAATCTGCCTAGTCTTGCAGAAACTTGTACATATTAGCATCCAACAAATCTATGTTTAAATCCCAGGTTTGCCCTTTATTCCCTGTGTGGTCTTTAACAAGACTGAACCTCTCTGAGTCTCATTTTCTTCCTTCCTTCCTTCCTTCCTTCCTTCCTTCCTTCCTTCCTTCCTTCCTTCCTCCCTCCCTCCCTCCCTCCCTCCTTTCCTTTGTGATATAGTCTTGCTTTGTTGCCCAGCCCTCCAGTTTGCTGAATGTGACAAGGAGCCCTGAGTCCATCTGAGTCCTGTTCACATTCTCATACCTGCCTAATCTGCCTAGTCTTGCAGAAACTTGTACAATTAGCATCCAACAAATCTATGTTTAATCCCAGTTTGCCCTTTATTCCCTGTGTGGTCTTAACAAGACTGAACCTCTCTGAGTCTCATTTTCTTCCTTCCTTCCTTCCTTCCTCCTTCCTTCCTTCCTTCCTCCTCCCTCCCCTTCCCTCCCTCCCTCCTTCCCCCTCCCTCCTTCCCCCTCCCTCCCCTCCCCTTCCCCTCCCCTCCCCCTTCCCCTCCCTTCCCCTCCCTTCCCCTCCCTTCCCTCCCCTCCCCCTCCCCTCCCCTCCCCTCCCCTTCCCCTCCCCCTTCCCCTCCCCTCCCCTTCCCCTCCCCCCCTTCCCCTTCCCCTCCCCTCCCCCTTCCCTCCCCTCCCCTCCCCTACCCCGTCCCCTCCCCCTTCCCCTCCCCTCCCCTACCCCCCTCCTCCCCCTTCCCCTCCCTCTCCTACCCCCCTCCCCTCCCCCTTCCCCTCCCCTCCCCTTCCCTCCCTCCTCCCCTCCCCTCCCTTACCCCTCTCCCTCCCCTTCCCTCCCTTACCCCCCTCCCCTCCCCTCCCTTACCCCCCTCCCCTCCCCTCCCCTCCCTTACCCCCCTCCCCTCACCTCCCCTCCTTTCCTTTGTGATATAGTCTTGCTTTGTTGCCCAGGCTGGAGGGCAGTGGCACAATCTCAGCTCACTGCAACCTCCACCTCCCGGATTCATTTTGGTCATCAGACCCACCCCCCCAAGTAACTGGGATTACAGGCATGTGCCACCTCGTCCACCTATTTTTTTTTTTTGTATTTTTAGTAGAGATGGGGTCTCACCATGTTGAACAGGCTGGTCTGGAACTCCTGGCCTCAAGTGATCCACCCGCCTCAGCCTCCCAAAGTGCTGGGATTACAGGTGTGAGCCACTGGGCCCGGCCTTATTTTCATATTTCTGAAATGGTAATAATAGTGTCTGTCTGCATTGGAGGGTTTGGGGTGTGTGTGTGTCTGTCTGTGTGTGTGTGTGTATGTGTGCATGTATGTGTTTATAGTGTCCTTTGCAGAGTCTGGCACACACTAGGTGCTTAATGAATAGTTGCTTTTGTCATTGTGCCAGCTGAGAAGCTAGGTAGCTGGCCCGTTACCTCAAAGCAGAAGATGGACAGCAAGCAGAGGTGCCATCCTCAGGTGAGGTGCACAACAGTCCCCCTCTCAAGATGAGGAAACTGAGGCTGAGGTGCAGGGAATTGACTTTGTCCCCTTTGACACAGCCAGTGAGTGGCAGCAGCAGGACCCCTGGCCCAGAACCCATTCCGTGGCTCAGCCTCAAACCACGGCCTTCTGAGTCCATGCTTTGCAGCTGTTCTCTGATGGGTCGAATGACAAATGCTGACCCACAGAGCCGCTCGTTGAAAGATAAATGGCGACTGAACCTTGTGCAGTGAGTTGGAGCTACTTCTTCCTGTCTTTTTCAAGGTCTGGGGGTTATAACGGGTGACTCAGATAGATAGTCATGGCATGGGAGCATACTACGGGGACCCAGCCGATAACCCGCCCCTGTTTGTTGTTCCCAGGTCTGGCTAAATGCATGAGGATTAAATTCCTTATCTATCAGGATCCCATTGGCTCTCAGATGCTTTGTGGTTCCCTCCATCCGGAAGATGAACTACTCTTTTTGACTGAGACTGGCCTAATGTGGCTGATTTTTTTTCTGAGAAGATGCTGCCCACTTATGCCCCCTGTCTTTCATCTGTCTCACTGGCCACTCCACATTCTCCCTGATGGGGGCCCTGCAGCAGTCTCTGCTTGGCCCCCCTTCCTCCCATCTGGCCCCCTCCAACCCACTCTCCACATTGAAGCCAGATTTAGTTTTCTTGCCAAATCTAGCCATGTCACTTGCCTATCTAAAATACACTTTTGGCTTTTCTCTGCCAATTGAATAAAACTCCAAATTTCTTTTTTTTTAAATTATACTTTAAGTTCTAGGGTACATGTGCACAACATGCAGGTCTGTTACATATGTATACATGTGCCATGTTGGTGTGCTGCAACCGCCAACTTGTCATTTACATTAGATGTATTTCTCAATGCTATCCCTCCTCCATTCCCCCACCCCACAACAGGCCCTGGTGTGTGATGTTCCCCACCCTGTGTCCAAGTGTTCTCATTGTTCAATTCCCACCTACGAGTGAGAACATGCGGTGTTTGTTTTTCTGTCCTTACTATAGTTTGCTCAGAATGGTGGTTTCCAGCTTCATCTATGTCCCTACAAAGGACATGAACTCATCCTTTTTTATGGCTGCATAGTATTCCATGGTGTATATGTGTCACATTTTCTTAATCCAGTCTATCATTGATGGACATTTGGGTTGGTTCCAAGTCTTTGCTATTGTGAATAGTGCCTCAATAAACATACGTGTGCGTGTGTCTTTATAGCAGCATGATTTATAATCCTTTAGGTATATGCCCAGTAATGGGATGACTCGGTCAAATGTATTTCTAGTTCTAGATCCTTGAGGAATCACCACACTGTCTTCCACAATGGTTGGACATCTTGGGGGAAGGTTTCTCTTTCGTTCCAGAGAGCAATGCCTCCAAAGCCACTGAGACTGCTGACGAGCTGGAATTCAAGACCTGGGAAAAGCCTAGGGTGTGTCTGGTAGAGAAAGATGGGGGCAGGGCCCATTCCCTGTGAGAGTCTTCCCTGGATAAAATTGGAAATTTAACAACAGATGAATGATGGTTGAAGACAGTGTGGCGATTCCTCAAGGATCTAGAACTAGAAATACCATTTGACCCAGTCCTCCCGTTACTGGGCATATACCCAAAGGATTATATCATGCTGCTATAAAGACACATGCACACGTATGTTTATTTTGGCACTTGTGGAAAACTCCAAACTTCTTGACGGGGCATATGAGTCTCACTCTTCACAGTCTGACCCCTGCCTGCTCCTCCTCCACTGTCTCCTACATTCCTTACCAGCCTTGTTCCCTCGACATGCCCCATACCTGCCCAGTTCCAGGCCTTTGTCCTTGCTGTTCTCACTGCCTGCAGTGACTGTTCCTCTTAATCTGGCTGGCTAGAACTCCAAGGCCTCCAAAATACCTCCTCCTTCTTCAGTAGCCCCAGATTCATCCAAGCCTGGGTACTCCTCCTTCACTGGACTCTCATAGCATTTTGCATGCGGTTCTTTTATAGCATTTGTCTCATTGTGGGATGACTGCTTGCTTGTCTCTCAGCCTCGGCTCCCCAGCAACCCACTGGGCAGTAAATTCCTGGAGGACAAGAGCTTGAGTCTCCTTCGTTGCTGTATTCAGGTCTAATAGCTGGGCTGTACAAATAGAGACCTGCTGGTTGTCAAAATACTGAAATATTTTTATGTTGGCTGGCAAATAGCTGTCTTGTCATCTCCCCTAGGATCCTCAGCCCTCCCGTGGTCAAGCAAGTGCAGGGTTAATGGTGAGCATAGCAGGGGTCTCCAGATTGGTCAGTGCCTTGGGTCGAGCCTGTTGTTAAATTTCCAGTTTTACCTAGGGAAGATTCTCACAGGGAATGGGCCCTGCCCCCATCCTTCTCTACCAGACACACACCCTAGGTTTTTCCCAGGTCTTGAAGTCCAGCTTGTGAGGAGTCTCAGTGGCTTTGGAGGTGTTACTTTCTGGAAAGAAACAAAACTTCCCCCAAGATGTCCAGGTCTGAGGGTGTGACCCCTCCTGTGGCACCCAGCTCTGAGGCAGGCATTAAAGGCTTTAGATTTCAGGCCACAGGCTCTGGGCTGGGGAGGACTTGGCAGCTCGGCTCAGTTGTAGAGTATATGTTGCACCAAGAAAGGCACTGGGGCTCCAAGAGCTGCACTGGGGTGGACCATGCCAGTTTGGAGCTCACAGCCTGGGTGTGGGGACAGACACGTAAGCAGATAATGACAACATAGGGTGATACAGAGGTGGGGGGCTGCAGGGGACCTCAGGAGGGCCAGGATCAGGGAGGGCTACTTGGATAATGGAGAGCGTGGGCTGGAGCTGAGTCCTGAAGAATGACACAGAGGAGCCCCACCTGGCCCCATGGTCACTCCCTTCAAGCCACTACCCTCTTGGAAGGCAATGCCCAGTCATTGCTCTGTCTCATTTCTGGGCTTCGCCTGCCAAACCACAAACCACAGTGTGAATAATCACATCAATAATAACCATACCTAAATAATGCTTACTATATTTTACATGTTTGACTTGTGGTAAGTCATTTAATTTTCATGATGACCCTATAAGGTAGGTGCAATGAATACTCCTCTTTTTTAGATAGGGAAACTGAGGCACAGAATATTTTTGTAATTTATCCAAGGCCTCAGCAGTAGAATGTGGCGGAGCCAGGATTCAAATCCAGACAGCCTAGCTCTAGGATCTCTATGGGCATAACCACCACAGCATACTGCCTCACACTAGCTCCCAGGATCACTGTTGGGGCCCTGGCCTCCTGTGATTAGCAGCAGGAGAGGATACCTCAGATATCTGGAAGGTCTTTTCCCCAGAGCGTATCATGTGGTTGGTAGTTCCCATGGTCTCAGGCACCAGACACCTCTAACATGAGCTCTTGAGGGTCCAGGTGCTTTGTGTGTCTGTCAGGTCTGTGACTCACACTGAGAGCCCCAGCCACGGGCAATTACAACCCCCACCTTGAAGCCAGTGGTAAGTTCACCACCCACAGGAGATTCCAGGAGCCCAGCCCTGATGGAGGGTCCCTGAAGCTGCAAGGTCCATTGCCCAAACTTGTCTCATTCTTTCCTGTGTCCATGTCCTCACAATGCCCCTCCTCTCCTCTCAGAGAAGGATGCATGCAGGAGGTGACATTTAAGTTGGATCATGAAAGGTGAAGAGGAGTGTTACACACAGAGGAGAGGGGCACAAACATTTCAAGTGGAGGGAGTGAGCCAAGCACAGATGTGGGTGCGTGATGTGTTTGGGGAAGGGGGAATGCCAAGGCTGGGATGATGAGGCTGGGAAGGTGGGTTGGGGCTATGGCCTTGGCCTTAATCAGTAGGCAATGGGGAGCCACTAAAGAGCCTGGAGCAGGGGAGTTAAATGGGCATGCTGGTGTTTTAGAAACACCATAGGGGATAGTTTCACAGGGAGGGACTGGTGGCAGTCCTGGAGGAAGGCTGGAGCTATAGTCCCCTTTCGATAATGGCCTGAATTGAGGTGGTGACAGAGAAGGAGAAGACCAGAGATGCTTTTTAGAACCTGGGACTGTTGATAGTGGGATGAAGGAGGGAGGAGTTGAAGCTTGACCCCCAGGTTCCTGGCTTGGGTGACTGGGACTTGGTTCCCCAGGAGGAGGGGTGCATGTGGGTAGAAGGTGGTGAGAAGGCTTTGGACTCTGACTTAGGTGGAGCTCTGGTGGAGAAGTCTCCTGGATGCTTACGTAAGCAGGTCAACACAAGAGCAAGATCTGGTCTACAGACAAAGATCTTAGAGTCCTCAGAGGAGGCTGGAACCTGAATCCCTGGAAGGTGTGAAATCCTCCAAGGAGAGTGTGTTGGTGACACCAGAAAGGAGAAGCAGTGTCTGGATCCTGAGAAATGCCAGCAGTTCAGGGGAGGGCTGCAGAGATTAAACCGTAAGGAATAATTTATTCACTCAACAAACTGAATGCCTCCTATGTGCCAGGCTCTTGTCTGTGAATACTGTGAATGCATCAGGGAACAAGGCAGAAAAAACCCTGCCCCACGGCAGTACACTTGAGTGGGAAGAGGCAAACAAAAGTAGGACATGTTATAGTGGTAAGTGCTATGGAAGCTGATTAAGCAAAGGAGGTTGGAGGGTCAGATGGGGCAGCAATGATAAACGGAGGAGGTGCCACTGAAAAGGTGACTTTGAATAAAGATTTGAAGGAGGTGAGCAAGGTGGATTTTGGGGGAAGACTTCTAGAAAGAGGAAACAGCAAACACAAAGACTCTGAGGCAGGAGTGTGTCTGATATGTGGGAAAAATAGCCAGGAAGCCTTGCGGCTATCATAAAAAATGTAAGTATTATTATTGCATAATTATTATGTAGTTTTGGTATCTACCCCTGCTGTGTACTGTAATAGTTTTGTAGGGGTAAGCTTGAGTAAGCCCCTTGACTTTCTATGCCTTAGTTACCTCATCAATACAATGGGGATAATAATAGTATCTACTTATAAGTAGAATTAAATGAGTCAATGTGTGTAAAGTACCTAGCACAGTGCCTGGCACAGAGTGTTTACTGTTATTATTATTATTATTATTAATTGTTATTATTATTTTTTTTTGAGATGGAGTCTCACTCTGTTGCCCAGGCTGGAGTGCAGTGGCACCATCTCGGCTCACTGCAAGCTCCGCCTCCCAGGTTCACGCCATTCTCCTGCCTCAGCCTCACGAGTAACTGGGACTACAGGCGTCTGCCACCACACCTGGCTAATTTTTTGTATTTGTAGTAGAGGTGGGTTTCACCCTGTTAGCCAGGATGGTCTTGATCTCCTGACCTCATGATCCACCTGCCTTGGCCTCCCAAAGTGCTGGGATTACAGGCATGAGCCACCGCACCCGGCCATTATTAATTATTATTATTATTATCCTTATTATTTTTATCACCATCATCTCCCTCTTTCTAGACTTTGAACCCTTTAAGGACAGTGGCTGTGTGTGGTTCTTCCTTGCAGCCCAGGGCCAGCCCATGGCAAGGCTCACAGTATGGGCTCGATAAGGGGACGAGTTCGGGTAGAACAAATGAAAGAATAAATGGCAGGACGTGGAAGGCAGCCAGGTCCCTTCTTGCCCCACTCCCGCAGCTCCCCAGACCCCCAGGGCTGGACAGAGCCTGGGCTGGCTGGGGCTCAAAGCGGCCCATCCTCAAGTCAGTGTGTGCGAAGCCTCCAGGCCTGACAATATATTTGTTATTAAGGTAATAAATAAACAAGTTGCTTGTCAGCATGGGGACTGGCACGAGTGCATTAGAAGATAAATACTGCCTCTGAAATAAACAAATATTTACCATCCTCCAGACAAAGTTGTCAGCCCTGCTAAAGGCCTCCAGGGCTTAGAATAAAGTGAACATTAAGATATTTTTGTTTTACCCTGATGGAAATATATTCGTGTACTTCTTCAGAGCAAAGAATGTGAAATTGCCTGTCCTTGAGCACTCACTATATGCCTGGGGCTTCCCACAAGCTCACCACAATCCTTTAGGGCAGGGATTGTGATCATCATTTTACAGATGAGGAGACTGAAACGTGAATGAGTTAAGTGACTTGCTAAAGGCCATACTGCTGGAGATGGTAGAGCTAGGATGAATCTGACTCCCAGCCCCGGCTCTGGGTTGGAGCTTCCTGTAGCCAATGTGTTGAGATCCTTAGCTCAGTGGGTAGAGTGGAAGAACCCTCAGGATGCTGGGGCTGCTTTTGCTTCATGGAATAGAAAAATGGAGCCCATGAGGGTCTGTGTACCAGAGTGAGGTGGTCCTAGGAGGTTGGAGGAAGTTGTTTGAATTGTAAGACTGGGAGTGTCAGAGATGGCAGAGGCCTTTGAGGTGGAGCATCTCCTGAGTGTGCAGGTAGAGTGATTGCAGCACCTCCATGCCAGATTGCTAACGTTCGATCCTAGCTCTGTCAATCATTAGCTGCGTGACCTTGGGCAAGTTACTCAGCTCTCTGTGTTTCTGTTTGTTTCTCTGTAAAAGGAACATAATAATAGCTTACCTTGAAGGGTTATTAAAAGGATGCAGAAAGTGAGTAGGTACAAAGTACTTAAACTGTGCTTGACACATACCAAACAATAAATAGTAGTTATGATTATTATCACTATTGAGTTGTTTGTGTGTCAATCATTCATTCAGCAAAATTTATGTGCCTGAAGCAGATGCCATCAGTGCCCATTCACATGCACCTGGCATTGACCAATTCTGAGTACAAGGGGCAGGCTAGAAGTACTGGGGCATTAACGCCACGCCTTCCTCTGGCCCCCGCTGCCCAGAGCAGGTCTCAGCCAATGTGTATAGGAGCTGGTGGATAGAAACCCCACTTCTTCCTTTGGGTGGGATAACTCTGAGACAGGAGTCCTACACTGGCTCCCAGAGTTAGGTTCTAGTTACTCATGGAGGTAACTTGCTTGAAAAATGCATCTTTGTTGGTGCTTTCCCTACTCTGTCTCACCTCTCAATGTCCCTTCAGTGTCAGCTGGGGTCATTTCCCAAATTCACTACCTGCACTTGAGTCCTTACTTTAGAATCTGCTTCTGGGGAAACCCAAACTGAGGAAGTTCCTAAAATGCATCAGACCCTATGTTTGGGACAGCTGAGCCAGATGAAGTGGGGATGGGGAGATGGGGAGGGAATTTCTAGCAGAGGGAACGGCATCTGCAAAGACACAGAAGTAAGCAAGCTATGCTTGGCAAAGGGTGAGGAGAGCAATATGGCTGAGGCAGAGGGCTAACTGCCTTAAAATTTAAGTTTGGCCATGATGTGAACAGGCTTAGGGAAGATCCCTCTGATGGCTGTGAAGAAGAGTCTGCTCAATCACCCCAATTTAAATATTCGAGGACTTGTTTGGCAAAGGATGGGGTGTCCATCTGCATTTTTTTCCTGGAAGTCCCCAACAATGTTCATTAGCTTGAGGATGGTTTTAACTAGTTGAACTTCATTAGAAAACACCAGTAATTGTTGATGAACCCCATTACAGCACCTAAAAGCTGTGAAGGCAGCTGAACAACTTCTGGAATTGGTACAGACAAGAGGCTCAGCTTAGTCCTAGGGAGCTCAAAAATGAGCTCTGCTCCCCACAGGGGTCAGGGGCAGAGCCTGGCCTCTTCCTCTCCCTAGACAAAGCTTTCCTTTTCTCATGTCCCTCCTCCCAAAGCATCCCTTCTACACATGCACACACACACACACGCGGCGCACACACCACACACACACACACACACACCTGTTCTTCTCATGCCTCTGCAGTCATTTTTGGATGCTCACTTTCTTTGTCTTCCACTTCAGCAAAAAGTCCTTGAGCTTGTACTCATGCAGGATTCTGTGCGAGGCCTCAGAGACCCAGAGATGCCTCAGATGTAGGTCTGTACCCCAGAGAATCTCCCACTCTGGACAAGGAGATAGATATGTACATTGACAAGGGCAATGTGGTCAAGAAGATGTTTCAACAGAAATTCAGAGGGAGAGATTAATTAAATCTAGGGAAGAGCTCATGGAAATCATTTTAACACCAGTGAAGTCAAAGTAGGGTTTTGAAGGATGCAGAAGAGTTGGGTACTGCTCTTCCTTGATCAGGCATGTGCCTTCCTAAGAGGATGAGCATCAGAAGAGTCTCTGCCCAACTTTCAGCTTCTTCCTCTATCTCAGACCCCTCCACAGCCAGGTACATTTAGGTCCTCCCTGTCCTCAGCCACACCTTGAGTCTCACTCATCCTTGTGGGAAGCAGGAAGTGCCTGAGAGCCTTGGCCTGGGACCAGCACAACCCCTCCTCACCACTTTGCTTTTGAACTCATGAGCTGGAGCTCTCCTCCCAACCTTGGGGCTTCTTTAGTTTCCCCAGGGAGACTGCTCTTTTACCTCATATGGAGCCTCTGCCTTAGTCCTCCATCCTGGGTGGATACAGTCTGAATTTCCCCTTCTAATTTGTGACTCTTACATGAGCCTCAGTCACAAAGTTCCCTTTGCCATTACTCCCAAGGTTCTTGGAGCCCCACTGTAGAAAGACTGCTGATATCCCAGAATTCCAAGGTGGATGTGCAGATGAGATTTCCAGTGACACCCAGCAGACTTCACGCAGAAGGTGGCATAGTGTAGAGATGGGGCATTCAGGCTTTACCCTTAGAGACGTGTTGCTTTGAATCTGCATCTGCCCCTTCTTTTGCCTTTGGTAAGTAACTAATCTCTCTGAGCATCATTCACCTCTTGTGTAAAATGGAGACATAATAACCTGCCTTACAATAGTAAGACATAACTTACATAAAAGTCTAAGTTTAGTACCTCTCAGGGTGTCAGGAGGAAAAGATGGCCTCATGCCTCCCATCAACACCCAAATAGCTGTCTACCTCTGGCCTGGAATCCTCCCTGCAGAGCTGGGGCATCCTATTTCACCTGCTTTATTCCTTTGCTGTCTCCCCCTCTAGATTATGAGATCCCTGATGGACTCCAAATCCATTATCTGATTTATTTTATATTTAGGATATGAGGTGGGTCCAGAGAGATGGTGTGAGGGTCTCGGGGTCATACAGACAGGTAGAGTCTGAGTGGGTCCTTGGACCTGGGTCTGGCTGAGTCCCTGCTCAAATATGTTAGAGCCTGGGAGATTCTGAAACGTTCTGATAGACTATTCTGAAGATGCCGAATATTTCAGTCAATCAACATGTTTCCAATCTCAGTTTCTCTCTACTAACGTTCAAAATTTGCAAAAATTCAGAATTTGTGAGTGGGCCTGAAATTTACCTTTGCATTTTCCATGAAAAGTCTTAGCAAAGGTAATTATTTCTGAAGAAAAAATATGTGTAGGGATGTTTAATTTATATTAACTATATTAACATGATGTACCCATAGCAAAGATTGATACTCATTCTAAGCATGGCTTTGATGGGCAATAGAATATGCCACTTGTAGAGATGTGGGACAGAACATACTTACTTGCTTTCATCCTGAAATTCCCTTTTTAATTTGTCAAACGGCTCTGAGCTCCTCCCCTACAGCCACACTAATTCTGACTTTCTTTTTCATGTGCTTTTATAATGGGAGAGCCCCCGGCCCCTGCCAGCCACTGTGCCTTACTAATGTTGAAGATGAGGGCAGAGGGGTGAAAGGAAAGAGTCCTGAAGCCCAGTCCTAGATCCTCCACTGATTCTTTGTGTCCTTGGACAAGTTATTTAACCTTTCTGAGCACCTGAGTGGCATTCAAATCTCTCTTTCTCCCAACTCCTTTTTCATGGCCTCAGATCTCATTTATATTCCACACATCCCTAAGCCTTCCAGCCAAACAGACTTACTTCCCATTCCAGGAACATGCCCCATGCTCTCTTCTGTCTTCACCAAGAATGTTTTCCTTTCTTTGCCATTAAAATCCCGTGCATTTTTAAAGACTCAAATGAGAAACTTTTCCATTAAGTTTTTCTCCCAGTAGGCTGTGAGCCTCCTGCTAGAATCACATTCTGCCTGGCACTAGAATTCTTGTAGACATATTTTTTCCATCACTAGACTGTAAGCTCCTTGAAGGTAGAGTCAATATCTTCTATATCCACTCAAATCCACATCGTAGACTGAGGGTGTATGGCTGTAAGTAGAGGAGTCGGAATTCACAGTTGTGGGTTTTGACTGCAAAGCCCCTATGTGATGGTTCATTTTATGTGTCACCTTGGCTGGCTGAGGGATACCCAGATGACTGGCAACACATTACTTCTTGTTGTGTTTGTGAGGGTGTTTCCAGAAGATGTAAGCATTTGAATCAGTAGAGGAGTAAAGAATATCTCCCTTATCAGTGTGGGAAGGCATCATCCAATCCACTGAGGGCCTGGATGAAAAAAAAAAGGTGGAGGAAGGGCAAATTCACTCTCTCTACTTGAACTGGGACATCCTTTTTTTTTCTGCATTTGAACTTAAGAGCTCCTGGTTCTGAGACCTTCAGACTCTGACTGAATCATACCACTGACATTCCTGGTTCTCTACCTTGCAAACAGCATATTGTGGGGCTTCCTGGCCTTTATAATCGTATGAGCTAATTCTCATAATAAATCCCCTGTTATCTATCTATTATCTATCTATCTATCTATCTATCTATCTATCTATCTATCTATCTATCTATGTATCTATCTATCTATCTATCTATCTCATTGGTTCTGTTTCTCTGGAAAATCCTGAATAATATACCTTGCTTCTATATCTTTATGGAATGGATAAAGGACCTCAGTTTCCCTGGCTTCCAAATGCAAATAATGTTCTGTGCTTTGTGTTACCTGTAAGGGCAAATCATAAACTCTAAAGCTCTCTTCTTCCCAGGAGGTTGCAGGATGGCACTGGCTTTCTTGGATGAACAGCCTGGAAATTCAGCAGGAATTCAGTAGCAGATCTATTTTAGGGACTTCACCATGGAGCCCATTACTGGATCTTGGGGATGTTCAGGCTTGAGACTAACTATTCCTTATTTCTGGGCTTTGGGGGTGGGTGGGTCTCAGGCTGAGAGGGATTCTGAGCTGGCTCCCAGTCAGCCTTCTTACCATTTGGCATCCACTCTCCTAATCTCTTTGCGATCCAGTGTCTAGTCAAGAAACATTGATTTAGTCCTACTATGTGTCATGCATTGGGCTATCCCTGGGAATACAAAGATTAAGCAGACACTCTCCTTGTCCTCCAGGAGAAGGTGGACATGTGAACAGACAATGGCAACCCAGGCAGACATGTGTTATAGTAGAGGGCAGCCCAAGGCTCATGGTGTCCCAGAGCAGGGATCATACGAGATCTGAGAGATCACATTTCCTGCCTCTAGCTCTTTCTGGGCTGTGAATGACATCAACTCATTGTAAGATCTTAGATTACATTTCTTCTCTGGTCTTAGTTTTCTTTCTCTACACAGCAGGGCAGCTGGGCTCAGTGGTGCTCCAGATCTTACCCCACATACTCACCTCTTGTGCTTATGCTGCTGGGTATCATGCAGTCCTCCTTGTACTCTCTGTATTTCTCAAGAGGCAGAGGCCTCATTGGAGCTCCAAGTCACATCAGGCAGAAGCCTTGGCAGTGGAGCACAGGAAGGTTGACTCTGGGACTTCCATAGAGGTTCCAGGATTTCTTTTGGTATCTGCCAGTGTTGGACATGGCCAGGCCTGCTCTGGGCACATTGCCTACCTTCCAAGTCATGGGGGAGGCTGCTTCTTGTGATCATTGTACCAGGACCTGTGAGTGCAATGGCAAGCAAAAGTAGACACGATTTGTAGCCTCATGGAGTTCACTCATGGAACTCTGGGTCCTCATGGAGTCTAGTTAAAGAGAAAGTATTAATAAAACAGGCACATAAATGAATGTATACTTATATCCTGGGGTAAGTGCTGGAGTGTGAAAAACATAGTCCTAGGAGAGCAAGTATAATGAGGATTGAAGAATAGGTTTAGCAGCATGAGGTCATTATTGAGAGTTGTTTTGTCAGGATGATAAGTCCAGAAGCCACATGGGAGTGAACCGAGGAGCAAGCTGGAGGTGAAGAATTGGAGGTGGTCAGTGTAGATAACTCTCAACCAGTGAGCACTGAAAGGGCTGGGAGGAACCTTTGAGGTCTTCCATGGCAAGCACTTTAAAAAAGATTACAAAGAGATTCACAGACATCATCTTTTGTAATCTTTAGAACAATCTTGTGACATGGGAGGGTCAGGTTTTTTTTCCACTTGACATATGAAAAAATGGAAATCCAGAAAGGTTTTGTGTCTTGAGTAGAGCGTTCATAGCAGAGCCAGGACTGGAACTGAAGTCTCCAGAATCCCTGCCCTCCTTCCACTTTCCAAACAAAGTGCCATCTGTCTGGAGGTTATTTGAATGAATGAGGACTGTATTCACCACACTCAAGTTTTCTTGATTGCATTTTCTCTCCTCAGGCCCTACAGATTCAGGACCACGGCCAGCACCCACACTGCCTTCCGTAAACACTGAGCTAAATAAACCTAGAGCCTTGGTGATGAGATCAGCACTGCCTTTGTAAGTTGGTTTTCTCAACGAACATCAACTGAACATCTACTAAACATAAGGTGAGATGACAGGTTCTGGGGACATGGAACTAGAAAACTGCCCATAAGGAGCCCACAGTCTAGGATGGACAAGACATGGACACAGAGTGTGAGAATGTGCACAGGGGTTGTGGGATCCTAAAGGAGAGTGAGGGTCAAAGAAGCCTTCCTGGAGGAGACACAGCCTGAGGTGAATCTTGAAGACAGAAGATGGCAGTGAGGAGCTACTGAGGGGTTTTAAGCAGGGGTGTGACAAGGTCACATGTGTTTTAGAGAGATTTCTGGTGCAATGTGAGAATAGAGGAGGGGTGAGAGAAGAGATAGGGAATGACTCAGGAGACTGAATAAGAAGAAGTCTCCCAAAGCACATTTAAAAAGGCATAGCCAGGTTTTAATCTTGCTTGCAAAAGCAGATGGAAATATTCTGTGTTTTATACATTTTCTTTTGGCATTGGAAAGTTTCAATTTCTTGACCAGCAGAAGCTGATACTGGGGGAATTATACTGCTGGCGGGCAGTAGGAAAATGACATGCAGAGAAACAGGGAAGGAGGAGAATCTGATTTGTTGAGCTGTTGTTATGCATCAGCACTATGCTAGGTGCTTTTTACATAGTCTCATTTAATTCTCCCAACAACCTGTGAAGTAATGAGGTCTTCATATTTTATAACAAGAAACTGAGGATTAGAGAGGTTAATTACCTGTGGCCCATGGCCAAACACACAAATAAAAGGAAGAGGCAGGATTTGAACCCAGGTCTGCATGGTTCCAAATGCTTCACATTCCCTTCTCATGCATATGTGGTCTCAGTGGACAATGTGGTGGAGACCTAGCTGACAGAAGAGCAGAGTAAGGCCCCTGGGCACCCACCCCTGCAGTCTTCTTGTTCACACACAAAGGAATAATCACAATAAGCATTCTTTCCTCAGCTTCTAAGTGCAGGAGATTTAGAAGGTTACAAATGGACTCAGTATGTGTGACATAGTCACTCCTAGGCCAGGTGGGTTTTACTTGCTTCTTACCACCCCATGATATCACATCTTGCAGAAAAGAGTGCTTCTGTATTCAGGGACAAGAAGATAAGAGGTTTCACATCGGTGCCAATTACCTTCTTTGACACCCCTGAGGTGCCCTTGGCCCCCAAATTTTGAAGACTGAATCATTCTCTCTGGGCCTTTTGTGGCGGCTATGGCAGCGTCTGCCGCAGAGCCTGAGGAAGCTTTATGGAGATGGTCACACTCCAGTGCCCAGCCTACTTGTTGGAACTTTCCAGAAATATTGCACTGCAGACATTTTCCACGCTGTTATGCTAATGGAATCAGGAAAAATCAATTGTCCTTAAGGAACAGGGGAATGAGACGTGCTGTAAATGCCACGGGATGAGTGATTGGTTGATTGCTTGCCAGCGATCGGAGCTCGTCTCATCCCTACATTATTCTGATGAATTTTTATGGCATGCCTCCTTTCTTGCTTGCTCCCTCTCCCCACCCCCATCCCCCCTTAGCTGGGGAAGAAGGTTTATGGCTTGCAGCTTCTCAGTTGATTGAATGCAGCTGGCATTGTTGCAGCAGAGGACAAATAGGTACATTTGCTTTACAGGCTGAGAAAAGTGGGTTTGGAGAAATTGCACAGCCACGTCCCTCTGCAACAAAGGCGCCCTTAAAAATGCAGATATTTTAAATGAAATGATTTTACTCTCCTTCCAGGCTGTCCCTAATCTTTCTGTCAGAGGAAAGGGCAAAAAAAAAAAAGGTTGGGGAAAAGAAATGTATAGCTTGTGATTCTGTGGAAATCCGATTTTTCATTCTTATCACAAAGGACGCTAACGAAGGCATTTCATTAGTATTCATTTTAGGCCAATGTGATTTTCTCCTCTTTGCTAACACAAAAATAAATAAATAAACAGTCGAGCTATGTCTGGGAAACTGCCGACAAGGCGGCTTGGAGCAGAGGTCAGCATTTTCTGGAATGAGTGTGCGCCGCATTCAGTAAGGTGGCCAAGAAAATGGATCCAGCTCAAATAAGGGCCATCTGGGGCAGGGAAGAGACAAGGTTTGGGATGGAGACAGGTCCCTTGGGTTTCCAAGCTGGTGTTCAGCTTGGCCATGGCAGTTTGTGGACTGGAGAAGGCAAACAGGCTGTGACTGCTGTTTTCCATGGGGCGTTAGCTGCAGCTGATACTCTCTGTGCCTGGCTGCTGGTTCTGAGGGTGGGGATACTTCAGTCCTGGCCAGGGCACTAGGCAACTCCTATCGTTCTTCTTTCCTGTTTCTTCCTCAAGGGCAACTAAGCCCTGTTGAGGGTTGGGAAATCCTACTGGGTGAAAATCTGGGAGTGTTTGGCTGGAAAGAGGAGATTTGGGGACACAGCTGTTGTCTTCATCCATCCAAGGGAGTATTGTGGATGGAGAAGCAGGCTTATTGTATTAGACTTCAGAGGGCTAAACTAGACTCAGTAGGTGGAAGTGACAGCATGGCAGAGAAATCCATCAGATTTGAGATCAAATTTCAGATCAAGCATTTTCTGAAGATGTCCGCAAGCAAGTCTCTGAGCCTCAGTGACCACATTTTTAAAAGGAAGTAAATGAAAATAAACCCCAATGTATTCTTTCCAGGCTACTGGAAAGTACAGTAACTTGGAAGTTACTGTGCTAGGAAGTGGCTCTCAGTGACCCCTTTGTAGAGAAGGGGAAACCCAGATTCAGAGGGGGTAAGTAGCACAACCTCTGGGAAACAGGCCCCTAGACTCCGAGGCCAGAGCCCTTTGCCTGCCCCAGCCAAGGGCATCCTTGTTCAGCTACTTCTCAGGGCTGCTGTATGGAAGAGGTGAGTGAGATACACAAGCAGAACACTGTTTGTTCTTGGATAAAAATTCTTACCCAGTTCACCTCAAAAACCAAGTCATCTGACATATTTCCATCTCTCTGGGGCTGTACACTCCTGGAGGCCAGTGTCCCTTTGTACTCTCTGTGCTTAATTCAGACGTTTCAGCAATTCCTGACTTGCCTTAACATGCTGTGTCTTTTGATACTTCCTGGCCCTGGCCTATGCTACCGTCCCTGTGTGGAACATTCTCCCCTGCCTTTTTAATTTGGCCAAGTCTCACCCATCCTTCAACTCAGATTCTACAGCTTCTGAGGAAACTTCCTTGACATCCCACACAGGCCTGTTATTCTCTCTGCTCTTGTTGGGTCACTGTGTAGTTGTTTATAGAACCATAATGATACTATTAATAGTAACACAATGAGCAGTGGGAATCTTGGTGTCAGGCTGACCTGAGTTCAAATCTTGACACTGCTGTGTAATCATGAATGAGTTACCTAAACTCTCTGAGCCTCCCTTTCCTCATTGGTCAATGGTGATAGTTATGGTAATGGTACCTATTCCAAAAGGCTATTTGGAGAATTCAATGAGAAATATTTGTAAAGTACTTTCTCAGTGCTTGGCACATACAAGACCTCAGGCAATTCAAAATGAATGACTGAATAGAGTTTCTTTTAGGTTGGCTAGAAATATTGATAGAGGTGACCAAGGACACATTTGTTTTTCTGTTCCCTCACTCCTCTTGTCCATTTTCTCCTGGCCTTATTCCTTCCTGCCTGTGCCATCAATGATAATTAACACCTACAGTGTGCCAGGCAGTTAGTGGCAGACCCAGGATAGAACTAGGATTTCTGAGGCTCTAGTCAAGGACTCTTTTTCATCGTCCCTCTCCCAATCAGGTAGCTTCTCAAGGCAGGTGTCGCATCTTTTTCACCTGTCTCCCCTGCTGTGCCTACCACAGTTTAGGCCCCACTGTGGGTGGTCTGTGAAGTCTGTGAAGGGCCGGGGTCGTGGGCTCACTGGCAGGGGGATCTGGAGCCCAGTTCAATTTCTGCCTGCCTGTGTGACTCCGAGGCCATCAGTTTTCTCATCTATCAGGGAGTGGCACTACTTCCTGCCAGACCTGCTGCACTGGGCTATTGTTAATAAGAGAGGAAGAGGAGGGTGCTTTGTCAGCTCTTATGTGTGGTAGGGGTTGAAGCTATTGCTGCTGTTTCTGTGTCCTTGTTGTTGTTATTGCCTCTCAAAATAAAAAAGTCCTCATAGCCAGGGTCCTGGAACCAGTCTGTTAAAGGAGATGGCTCTGCCCTTGAAAGCCACTCTCCTGGTCTGGCGTTTCCTGTGAGTAATTTGAAACTGGGGCTCAGGGAACTGAACTCCAGTTAATGGTTTTCAATAAAGAATTAAGTGCTGCTTGTCAGGCTGGCGCTGGGGCCTGGCTTCCCGGAAAGGGGGAGAGTGCTGGGGGTGGGGAGCAGTTGCATGCGTTTAGGGATGCGTTTGCATTTTCCGGTTAGTTAGGCAGCCTGATGAAAAAGGGATAAGATCTGGCCACAGCAGCCAGAGGGCGGAGGTGGTGGTGGGTGGTGGTGGGCGGGGGGGGTGGCAAAAGAGACTGAGACCCTGCACTATGGAGGCTGCAGGGAGGGAGTAATGGTCATTACCATTAGAGCTAGATCAGCTGTTTCTACAAAAAGCCTGTTAGGCACCTGGCTCTTGCCCCCTTCCCTCGGGGCAGCCCCTGTGGGAAGGAATGCTGAAGCTTTTTTTGCTAGTGCTGCCTTCCACATCAGACATCACCTTTATAATAACCACAGCTCTCCTTACATGATTTCTGCATAAAATAGTTCTTTAAAGCCTCATCCACAACCCTAAAAAGTTGCTATTACTTTCATCACTCTTGTTTTTCAGATAAGGACATTGAGGTACAGAGAAGTTAAGTAACCTGCCCAAGGTTACACAGCTTCTGGAGTAGGAGATCAGGGCTTCAAACCTAGGTAGTCTGGTCCCAACATTATGCTGTTTAACCACTCTGTGGTATTGCCTGTCATAGGGTCTTGACTCACTTTTTCTCCAGCCTATGAGGTTGGCAGAGGACGGTCATTCACTCCATCTCATAGATGAGGAGACAGGGTCCGGGGGGTGTTGTGCCTCTGCCAGGGGGACCAGAGAGAGGGAGAGGTAAATCAGGCATCCAGACATGGGGGAGAAGGAGAAAGGCCCCACAAGAAAGGTATTTGGTAGCAAGTATCAAAAAACTTAAAAATGTTCATACCCTTTGTCCTAGTATTTCTGTTTCTGGGCGTCTCCTTCAAGGAAACAATCTTTCCAAAATAAGACAATTCTAAATAAAAGAAAAGATTGATTATTTATGATATCAAATGATTGGAAGCAATTTAAGTACCTAGCCATTGGAAATGGTTGAATAAAATCCGGTGTTTACACTCAATTTGACAGTCTGTAGTCATGAAAAATAATGGTTCTGAAGGCAACATAGTAATCTGAAAGAATGCTTATGATATAATGTTAAATAAGGAGAAAAGTAAATTGTATGAATAATAAAATTCATACCAAATTGTATGAATAATAAAATCTCAAGTATGTACCCAACATGCAGGAGATAAGCAAAATAATAGTTGCTGTGTTGGGATGATGAAATTGTAAGTTCTTTTACTTTGTTTCCAACTTTCTGTAATGTGTTGCTTCAAGTATAGATAAATTGATGGACTTGGTCCAGAATATTGTTGTATGACCTAAGAAAAGCTACATCTCTCTATGCTTCAGTTTCCTAATCAGTAACTATGGATAAATCCTCCTTTTTCCAGGATTGCTATATTTAATGAGATAATAGACATAATGTACCTAGCAGGAGGCCTCTGCATAGTAGGTGACTAGATGATGTCAATTACTACCCTGAGCTTTATTCTGTTTCTCACATGTTGTCTTCTGTCTTATTGATATTTGCACAGTGAGGCTGGTATAGCCAGGCCCAAACCTGTATCCCAGATATGAGGGCTTCCCAGAGTCAGGCACAGACATATCACTCCTCCACTGCCTTACATCTACCAAAAGAATGAAGGCCAGATCCTCCAAGGAGTCAGCTGGACCTCAAGCCCCTAGGCAGCTGCTGAGATTGACTTTCCCTGAGGGTGTCTCTGAGAAACACACACCATTAAGCTGGCCTTCTTTTCAGAGAACTTCTGGTGGAGCATAGAGACTTGTGTGGTTCTGATACTGCCTGCTGGGGGACCCATAGGCCATCAATTTTCTCATTCATTTGTTCGTTCATTACTCATTCACTGCATCATGTAGAGAGTCAGGTATAGCAGAGCCTTATTGAATGTTGACTCTGTACCTAATGGGCATAGGGGTGGGGGTCTGTACAATGGGCTTTCACTTACCTTAGCTTATTGAATCCTCACATTTGCATTGCAGAAGAGGTTCACTTAGCTAAGCATGGCAATTTTAAAAAGCAAGATACAAATGAATGTCTCTCCTCACATAGTCAGTCAGTTAGTCCCCTGGCCCTGTCAACGCTGTCTTAGTGCTTCTGAGACCTAATCCTTCTGCTTCAGCCCCCAGCTTCAGTCACTCTTTTTGCCAGAGTCATCTTTATAAAATCCAAACCTGACCTTAGGAGAACATCCCTGCTCAGCCTGTAAAAACCAGTTTCTTGTGGTCTGATCTCCCCCAATCTACCCCAACACACAGCCACTTCTCCTGTGTCTCAGTGCCCCTTTATGGCTTATGCTTCATACACTCTTCCTACTTTCTAGAATGCCCTTTCCTACATGACAGACTCTAACTCATTCTCTAAAACCTAGCTCAACACCCGCTCCTTTTTGGCTCCCATAAAGGATTTTCTGCTCCCCTTCTGTGCCCATCTCTCACTGTACTGCAATAACTTCCAAGTCTGTTCTTCTTCCACTCCAGGACCGTGCATTCCTCAAGGGCAGAGACCATGCCTTTTTATTTTTGTGTCCCCAGAGCTTGGCTCAGAGCCTGGCACAAGCAGAGGCCCAGTGAGTGTTTGTTGAGTGAATTATGAATGACAGTGTGATCTCAGGGCTTCCACTAGGGAGGAGCAACAGGGCTCTTTGACCTCTTGGGAATGGGAAGTGTTCTCAGCTGAATTCTCTTGGCAGACACTTTCCAGCATCAACAGCTGCTCACTCCCCAAAGGCCCTGTCTCTGCTCAGCCCCCTGGCTGATATGAGAACATTTGGCCATAAACCTGGCTAGCTGTGGGATTGCAGCCAGCACCTTGCAGAGAGCTCATCCTGGCAAAGCCTTGACCTGAACATCTGGGCATGCATGAATGCTTATGGTCTGGCCCTGCCACATCTCAGCCCCATGCCATGCCTCTATGCCCCCATGCTCCAGGCTACAGCACTACTGAAAAGTTTCCTGAAGGCAACTTGTGATTTCACTTTTCTTTATAGTTCCTTCTGCCTGGGATATTCTCCATCTGCCCATGCTTCCGTCTTTGCTTAGTGAATTCCTACTTGTTCTTCTTCTTGGTGCAGGTGTCACTCTCTTCTGGGCCAGGAGCCTGCCCTGAGCACCTCCCAGTCTCTGGGGGCACCTCCATCATTATACTGTTCACACTGTGTTGTCATTATCTGTTTATTTTCCCCACAAGTCTGTGGGCTCCCTGAAGGCAGACACTTGGTTTAATTCACTTTGGTGTCCCTAGTACCTTGATCATGGTAGCTGCTCACAAGTATGTGCTGCATGGGTGAATGGTTGGATGGATATGTGGGTAAATTGTGCTAAGACCCTTCCCTATTGCTCTGAGTCAAATAGTGGTACACTGTCCATGAAGGGGACCTGAGAACACTCCCCAGTGCAACAGTGGGTTGGAGAGAGGCCTGAGCTTCAGGACCAGCTCTGCTTCAAACTGGTTCTGAGTTCTCTCTTCACCTGTCTAAATTCATTTCCTGACCTCTTAAATGGGAGTTACAACCCTTGCTCATCATACCTAGTAGAGTAATTGTGAGGATCAAGTGAAACAATGTCTCTGAAATTATTTTGTAAACTGTGAAGTGCTGTGTTTTTACTCTCTGTGGGGGAAAGTTCAGTGCTGTCAGGTGGCAATGCCCACTAGGGGGAGTGGCAGAGCAGGCCAGGCCCTTATATTGGAGACATGGGGACAGTGGATGCCAGCTCTGCGCTAGAACTCAGGCTGGCCTAGAAAGAGGGGATGCAGGGTCCAGGACGCTTCACGTTGAGGTCCCTGGCTCCCCTTTCCTCAGCACTTCTCTCCAGGTTTAAAGAGCAAGCTGGGCTATCTTTGAATTGCTAGAGGAGAAGGAAATTAGAAAAAGAAAACCCGGCCTGATGGCAAGGGGTCAGCCCTAACACTGCCTTATTGTGGGGGTGGGAGGTGGGAGCAGGAGATAGCTATGGGCAGGCTGAAAGTGTAGAACTTCAGCTTCTTTCCTTTAGGCACTGCTTTCTGTGACTAGCTCAAGAGCCTGGATTTCAGGGCTCTGAGGCCATTGTCTGACTGGTATAGGGCATATCTACTGGCTTATGGAATGCCACCTTATTGGGACAGGGTCTGGGTCTGCACATACCTCTCTCCATGGTGCTTGAAATCTGCAGGCTTGGCCTACAGTTGATTAGCATCCTCTTTGCTGGGGTGGAGGGGACCAGACAGGGAGACCAGCTGGAGGAGAGCTCTGTAACCCAATTTGCTGTGCAGAGAAGCCAGTCTGTCTGGCAAGAGCTAATTGGAAAGCTGCTTCCTCTAAGCCTGGACCCAGGAGGGCCTTAGGCCTGGCTGGGCGGGGCCCCTTAGCTAGTCCAACATCACTTAGTGCTTTGTGGGAGCCACTCCCAGCGGGAGAGCACTTAGCTCTGGTAATTGGCCAAGCAGGCTTATCATTAATTCATGCCAAATTGTATTTTTTCTTTTGAGAAGGGCAGGGGGAGGGGGGCGGGGTGGTGGTGTCGGGGGGGAGCAGGGGGTGGTGGGAGATAGAGAGAGAGAGAGAGAGAGAGAGGAAGAGTAGAAGCAGGTGGGAATAAATGAGTTTCTGAAGGGAAGAGTCTGTTTCAGGGCTTGGTTGAAGCAGCTTCTTCTTAGAATTGGGAAGACTGAGGATTCGTTTGCTAATTTACTGTTGACCTGAGCAAGTCACTTTCCCTCAGGTGGTCTTAGTTTCCTAATCTGTGGTAGGAGACAATAACTTGTGATCTATCTATCTCAGAGGATGGCTTTGAGGGCTGAATCCAGATAATGAGGGATGAGTACTTTTCAGATGTTCATTTCAACAGGCTAAGGGAGACGGAAGCCATTTACATTTAATGTAATTATTGATGTGGTTGGGTTTCAGTCTATCATTTTTGGGGCAGTATCTTTCAGATAGTTTTTTAAGTGACTCTATTTTATTTCTTTTGTTGTCTTATCAGCTCCTTGATGTGTAATTTCAATGGCTACCTTAGGGTTTATAGTATACATCTTTAACATTGCAGTCTGCTTTCAAGCATTGTTGCAGCACTTCACATGTAGTATAAAACCTTAAAATAGTATACCTCCCTTTTTTCCTCCTTGCCTTTATGCTAATTTAGTCATAAATTTTACTTGTAAACTTCATAATACATAGTTATTATTTTCATTTAAACAATCAATTATCCTTTAAAGAGATTTAAATCATATTTTCAAAATCTTATAAATCTGGTATTCTTCATTCCATTGTGAGGATTTATATTTCCATTTGGTTTCATTTTTCTTCTGACTGAAGGACTTCCTTCAATATTTTTTCTAGTGCTATTCTGCTGGTGGTGAATTATTTTGGCTTTTATATGTCAGAAAAAGAGTTATTTTGTCTTCACCTTTGAAAGGTATTTTCACTGGGTATAAGATTCTAGGTTGACAGATTTCTTTTTATACTTTGAAGATGCTGCTCCATTGTCTCCTGGCTTCATTATTTCTCTTTAGAACTCCTTTTTCACCTTATCTTTGTTTCTCTTTTTATAACATTTCTTTTCTTTATGATTGCTTTTAAGATTTTTCTTTTATTACAGGTTTTGAGAAATTGGATTATGATGTGCCTTGGTGTAATTTTCTTAATTTTTCTTGTGTTTGGGGTTCATTGAGCTTCTTGGATCTATGAGTTTATAGTTCTCATCAAAGTTGGAAAAATTTGCAGCCATTATTTCTTCAAATAATTTTTCTGCATCTCTACTCCTTCAGGGACTGCCATTATATATATATTAAGTTTCTTGAGGTTGTCTTGTAGATCGCTGATGTTCTTTTCATTTTAAAATTTCTTCTTTTTTTCCTGTGTCTCATTTTGAATAGTTTCGATTTTTTTCAACTTTACTATTTTTTTTGCAAGGTCTAATCTGTCTTTAATTTACTCCATTGAATTTTTCATCTCAGACATTGCAGTTTTCACTTCTGGAAGTTTAATTTCAATCCTTTTTTATGTCTTCTGTGACTCTACTTAATTTTTTCAACAGAGAGAATACAGTCATAATAACTATTTATTGTCTATATTTCCTAATTCTAATATCTGTGTCAGTTCCAATTGACTGTGCGTCTTCTCAATGTGGGTCCTATTCTTCTACATTTTTACATGCTTTGTAGTTTTTGACTGAATTCCAGACATTGTGAATTTTACCTTGTTTGGGGCTGGCTATTTTTATATTTCCTTAAGTATTCTTGAGATTTGTTCTGGGATGCAGTTAAGTTACTTGGAAACATTTTGATCCTTTTGTGTCTTTATTTTAAGATTTGTTAGGCAGGATCAGAGCAGCTTGTGATCTAGAGCAAATTATTCCCCGTAACTAAGAGAAGACTCTTCTGAGTGCTCTACACAATGCCCTGTGAATTATGATTTTTTTTTTCAAGTTGCCTGGTAGGAACAGATACTGTTTCTGATCCTGTGTGAGTACTGGACTCTGATGGGTCTTTCCCTGGCCTCGTGTAGTTTCTTCACACATATGCACTCATTGTTCAGTGGGAAACCTTCACAGATTTCTAGAATTCTCTCTTTGTGCAGTGCTGTCTTTCTCTCCAGTACTCTTTCCTGTGAACTCTAGTAGTTTTGCTCTCCTGGGACTCTCAGCTCTGACTCTACTATTCAGGGAGTCCACCAGATCCTCCCTCCATGTGCTGAGGCATGGAAATTCTCAAGCAGTAAGTTGGGGGCAATGGTAGGGCCCACCTTGCTTGTTTCTCAGAGATGACTATTGTTCTTTGAGAAACAATACAAACTATTTTTGCTTCATATCCACTGTTTTAAAAACCATTGTTTTATATATTTTGTCTGTTTTTTTTTCAGGGGGAGTGGGGTTGTTTTACATGAGAAGGCAAACCCTACCCTTGTTACCACCTTGCCTACAAATGGAAGTTCACAAAGAGGCAGGAAATGAGGATCTTTTAAATAAAGTATGCTCATATACCTAAGTCTTGATGGTGTGGGTTTCCCAGGGCCGGTTACAGTAAGGTTTGATAGAGTGGAGGACAGCAATAAAGAGGCCAAGATCCTAAGTCCTGGAATTTGTCCCTGATTATCCTACTACTTATAATTTTTAAAACAGAGTCCAAAATTTCTATCATATTGTTCAGGATTCATCCTAATGCAGGTACTTCCAGAAGGGCTCCCCAGAGACAATAAATAATGAATATCATAAATAATAAATTATATATTATGTTGGTATGTAATAAGTGGTATTGCCTATGGAAGTCATCACCACTGTGCCTGACACATGCATGGTAGGTAGCTAAGAACTCTTTCTAAGAAAGCCAAAGAAGATTTCTTCATATTGGGAAGCCAATGGGAGCCAAGTCTTGAAGTATGATGAGAAATTCACCAGGTACAAGAAGGAGCAGTATCTGGCATAGGAATAAACAAGATTAAAGTTTGGAGATGGGGGATATGTTTGGGAAATGGCCACGGTCCTGTCCCTGACAAACCCACGCAGTTGCTATGGAGCGAATGCATCAAGCTTTCAGGGCTGGCAGATGGAAGTTGTGTCAGTACCACGGAGAGCTCCAAGGGAGGCCAACCTCAAAGGAGAGCCCTGGCTGCTCACCAGCTGATTTACCTGGTCAACTCAATCCCAAGCCAGAGTGACTCTGTCCAAAATTCAGGCAAGGCTGATATCTATTGTTTTTTTTTTTGAAATGGAGTCTCGCTCTGTCGCCCAGGCTGGAGTGCTGTGGCACAATCTCAGCTCACTGCAACCTCTGCCTCCTGGGTTCAACGATTCTCCTGCCTCAGCCTTCCGAGGAACTGGGATTACAGGCATGTGCCGCCATGCCTGGCTAATTTTTGTGTTTTTAGTAGAGAGAGGGTTTCACCACGTTGGCCAGGCTGGTCTTGAACTCCTGACCTCAAGTGATCCACCTGCCTCAGCCTCCCAAAGTGCTAGAATTAAAGGCGTGAGCCACTGCACCCAGCCCAGGTAAGGCTGATATCTGAATTTGACTTCAGAATTGGAAGCTAGTCCTTTTCCATCATACATCTCTTGCTGTTGGAGTAGTTGGCAGAATCTTGTTGCACTGAAATCTTTGGACTAACTGTTATCTGAAGATCTGGGTTTGAATCCTAGTTCTACCACTAACTAGCTGTGTAGCTTTAGATGGATGAGTTAGTTTCTCATCTGTAAAGTGAGAAAAATGATACTTATCTGATAGTGGTGTTGTGAGGACTAAGTAGGAAAGAGCTAGTAAAGCAAACATAGAAACATAGAAGATACCTTGCAATACTTTGCTGTGGGGTGAGTGAAAACTTTAGCAATGTTAGATCCTCTCTGGAGGTGATGCATAGGATTTCAGAGTTGATAAGGGAGAAAGGACATTCTAGGCAGAAACAACAGTGGAGCAAAGGCAGGAAGGCATGAAAGTGAATGGCTTGGCCAGGAAATAGAGAGTAGTTTAATGAGACTGAAGCTATTCAGCTGCCACTTTTATTCTGAGGCTTCCTGAACCACTATTTTCAGCACAGAGCACTCTCTTGAACTCCTGACTTTATTTCCAGCTAGTCTATTGTGCATCCCTGTTGAAAGTTCTACATGCAGCTCTAACTCACCTTTCCAAAACAGAATTCATCTCTTTCCTCCAACATGCTGTCTTCAGATAGCATGTCAGAAGGAAGAAGTGTGACTTATGAATGGCCTTAAATTGGGTGAAAGTTGTCTTAAAGAATATGGTGACCTTATTCTCCTTTCCAACTAAGAGCAGAAAATGAGACTGGCTTAACCTAAAGCATGAGATAATAGGGTTAGAGAAAGGAAGGACTTCCAATATTGTAAATTGTGGGGAACTCAGAAGGGCTGAGCAAAAGAGGTTGTGCAATTCTCTCCCCTGAAGAAGAGGAGACATTATCATCTAGCTAAGATATTTTTCCTCATCATCACTATTTAGTAACTATTACAATAATTGAATTATTAATATTCTTTTAACAACAGTTTATATTTTTATAGAAATTTACAGCTTATAAAAGGTCTAATTCGATCTTAATTGCCACCCTATGAGGTTATCAAGATAAGGATGATTAACTCATTGCCCCTCTGCCCTCATTTTATACATGGAGAAACTGAAACTGCAAGCCACAGAAGTGATGTAATTGGCAAGAAATCAAGTGGTGCAACCAGGAACAAAACTATGTCTCACAGCTCGCACCCAGACCTATCCCAGACCTATACTTTTTTTTTTTTTTTCCAAAAGAGCACTCTGGCTGTCAACTGAAAACAGCAGCAGCAGCAGCAGCAACACCACCAACAACAACAATGACACCTGTTGCATTTATAACTGAAGATCCACAGAGTCCCTCTTTCCAGTGTTAGTTGCTACAAGGAGTGGGAGAATGAAGATCTGACCTCAAGGAATACAAGAGTTTTTGTTCAAAGTTCCAAAGCTAAGCTATTAGAAGGGAGGGAGGGCCTGATGCCATGTCATCTCTGATCAAGAGAATTGGTAGAATAGAAATAATCTATTTCTCACGTGGTCTAGGACTTGACAATTTACATAGCAGTTTTATATCCTCTACTTCATTTGACATGCTCCCATCACCCTGTGAAGCATGTGTCATTGTTACCACCCACTTTCCAGATAAGGAGAGATGGGGAGGCTCAGGGAGGTGAATGGATTTGCCTGAGGCCACTGGTCAGTGACTGAGCTGGGATAGGAATTACTTTCTCTGGTCTCTTGATCTCAACTCTTTCTCTCACTCTTTCTGCTGCATCTCAGTTGCTTCTGCATCTGGCCAGTCCCAAAAACAAATCCTGTCATTGAGTTGGAATGTGGGTGCTGGGGCCCGGGAGACAATGTTTTCTGCTTTTCAATCTGTTCTTAATTTATTAAAGTGATGAAATAAGGAAGAGGCCCAGAAGGGTGGAAGTTTTCCATCAGTGAGTCAGGGGAACATGCAGAGGCAGAAGGTCAGGAGGAAACTGCTGTTGCTCTAGCAGCTTCACCCGCTCTGGCCAACTCCCCACAGATGTGCTGGTGGGGGAGACCTTCTTAGAGCTGCCCCAATTGTAAAATAAACCAGAAAAGAGAAGCCCTACTGGAGACTCTCTCCCTCCCCATAATGTTATCTTTGACTACCCGAGCACCTTCCCTCTTATCTGACAAATGCCCATTGTCTAAGGGAGAGACTCAGTGAAGGCAGAAGGGGGCCTAACTCAGCCTGAGGAGGGTCAGGAAAGGCTTTCTAGAGAAGGTGACACTGGCACCTGAGACTTGAAAGCTGAAAAGAAGTGATCTGGGAAAGGGGAGTGAGGAGGAGAAAGTGTTTTCCAGGTGGAGGAAATAGCAGGTGGGAGGTTTGGAGATGAGAGAGGGAATGGCTGGAGCCATCAGGGTAGAGAGATGAGGCTGGACCGGCAGAGGGGTTGGCAGTGCTGGTATCCGGAGGGCCTTCCAGGTCAGGTTGTTGTATCTCCTCTGAGGAAGAGTCCTGATTGTTAGCACAATTTCTTTGGTTAGGCATAAAGAATGGATTGCAGGAGAGAGTGGCAACCCAAGGCAAGTAATAAAAAGGCTAGAGAGTTGTTGGGGACTGAGTAGGGGGCAGTGGGAATAGGGATCAAGAGACAGAGAGATGGAGGGATGGATGGAATGGAATCTTTTTTTTTTTTCTTTTTTTTGAGACAATGTCTCACTCTGTCGCCCAGGCTGGAGTACTGTGATGCAGTCACGGCACTGCAGCCTCGATCTCCTGGGCTAAAGCAATCCTCCCACTTCAGCCTCCTGAACAGCTGGGACTTCAGGCACATGCCACCATGCCCATATGATAATTTTAATTTTTTTTTTTTTCATTAGAGATGCAGTCTTGCTATGTTGCCCTGGCTGGTTTCAAACTCCTGAGCTCAAGCGATCCTCCCACCTCAGCCTCCCACAGTGTTGGGATCACAGGCATGAGCCACCACATCCAGACTGGAATAGAATCTTATTAGACTAATGGACCTTCTGGTGCATGATGACTGGATGGTGGGTGGAGGAAGGAAGAGGAAAAAGCTGGCTTGGCCCAGGCCTTTGTGACTTGGCCCAGGTGGCCACTACAGACAGCTGTCTGTGTACAGTGTACAGAGGGCGATGTTCTTGAATTGCTGTTCAAACCCAGACTGTTTGCTTGTCATCTGTACTAGTCAGGGTCTCCAGTGAATCCAGAACCAGTGGAATACACAGGCACACATATACACACACAAAATAAGGAATCATCATGCAGTTATGGAAACTGAGAAGCCCCATGATCTGTCTCTGCAAACTGAAGACTCAAGAATGCCAGTGGTGTGATTCTGGTCCAAGTCCAAAGGCCTGAGAACCAGGGGAGCCATTATGTAAATCTCAGTCCAAAGGCAGGAGATGACTGATGTCCTAGCACAGACATGCAGGCAGGAAGGGGATGAATCTTTCCTTTTTCTGCTTTTCATTCTATTTAGGCTCTCAGTGGATTGGATGAGGCCTACCCACATTGATGAGAGCAGTCTACTTTGCTGAGTCTAATGATTCAAATGCTAATCTCATCCAAAAACATCCTCACAGAAATGCCTAGAAATAATATTTAATCTGGGCACCTTTGGCCCAGTCAAGCTGATATACAAAATTAACCATCATACCATCTATAAGACAAAAACTTTTCTGTGTCAGGCTCTGTGCTGGGCATTGGGCCTGCAGTGATGATTCAGAACCAGACCTTGTCTTCCAAGTTGGGAGACAGGCATATAGCAGTGATGACAACATGGTGTGCTGCGGCTGAGACAGAGAAGTTTCAGGATCCCAGAAAGGGAACCTAAAGGAGGGCAGGGAGGCTTCCTGGAACACGTGACTCCTGAACCAGTTCTTGAAACCCAATAGGAGTTAGCTGGGTGATTGAGGGAGAATATAATATTCTGAGGACAGAAAAGAAGTTGTGAAAGAGAATGGTATGATCAGCAGGAGGTAAATAGGTGGAGCCAGGTGTGGGGAGAGGGAGACAGGCGGGGTTGGGCTTTCCCGGCCTGGTTCTTTGTGTACTCTGTTCTTTCAACTTAAGAAATTTTTCTCTTTGGCTCACATTACACTACCCTTTAAGGTCTACTTTAAATTCAAACTTCTCGAAGCCTGCCTTAATCCTCTCCCTTGCCAAAAGTAATTTGTTGAGCACCTACTAAGTGCTCTTTATATCTTTCATTTTATTAATTCATTAAGGCATCCCTGTGAGGTCAGCCGTTCAGTTCAGTTCAGCATACCTCTGGTCCCTGCTATGTGCCATACCCTAAAAATATGGAGATAAATCAGATATTATAGCTCACATTCTAGTGGAGAAGACACGCCTATTAACAAATATTTTTAATACAAATAACATTGGGTGCTATTATCTCAATTTTGCAAAGAAGAAACTCAGACATTTACTTATTAACTGATTTTGCCCAGGGTCATATGAGTAGTAAGTGGAACCCTGCTCTAGGTAGAGTTGAGGTCAGTGCTCTGACCTCTGTTCCAGTCAACTCCCATGGCACTTATCATGGTCTGTCTGGGAAGGATGTATAAATAAGGAGCTGCTGATATTTGACTTACCCTGGGACTTGGTTTTGAGCTCAGTGAAAGCAGGATCCAGTGTTGTGAACTGGTTCTGCAGAGAGAGAGAGAGCTTGAGAAGAGGGTGGGACTAACATTTAGAATGTGTCTTTCACGTGCCAGCGTGTTGTTCTGATGCCAGTCCCACTTCCCACCTTTGTGCCCCTTCCTCTAAATAGCTTCCCACATCCTCCCACTATCATCTGCCCTGGCTCTTTTCTCTTCTCTTGGTCATTGCCTGTTCACTTGTTTGTCTTCCCCACTTGATCAGGTTGGAATCTTCAGAGCCCATCATAGTGTGTGGACTGTAGTCAGAGTTCAGTAATCCTGAATTGGATTGACAGAATTCTTACTGGCCATGCTCTGACAGAGAGTCAGCTTGTGTCTCTGTCAGTACTTGTGGGTGTTGAGTCTGTGGGTTATCTGCGTGGGCTCACCATAGTTTGCATGGTGTGTGTAGCTCCTGTTTGGGCCTTGCATTGACTTCCTACATGTTCCCTATAAGGGTATTCCCACCCCCTTCTGAGCCCTATGCCTCCTCCCCTCATTAGTATCTTACCCTGACCAGCCCTAAATGTCCCTCTCTGTCAGAAATATATTTCAGGGTAACTCGTGTCTCCTAGACATGATTAAAATACTTCTGAACACCCTTGGGTGTGGAGCCTAGTCTCTTGGTGCATATCAAGTGCCTGCATTTGCCAGCTGAGCTCCCCAGCTCTGTATCTGCTGACAATGAGATCAGGCCCAGCTTGGTTTTAAAGGTGAGTGGGCAGTAAATAATAAAACTACACTCAACCTCTTGCATAGTCCGCAGCTCTGAAAGCACTCCAGCAGGTTTACAACTTCTCTAAGGGGCTGAACTTTTGCGGGGAGGGTTGGAAACGTATGGATTTAGAAATTGTTGTCTTCAGACAGTTTGTGTTTCTGGGTGTTTAAGAAAGTCTCCCCCCTCACCCCAAGCTGATCATTGCATTTTAATGACGCAAAATCATGAATATTAAACCAACGGAAAGTTGACAGTATTTAAATGAGCATCATTAAGAGACACATAAATTAACAGGGTTTTTAGTTCTTGTGGAACTGCCGTTTCAATGTTAATTAAACAACCGGAGTGCTCGGGCGCTTTTGCAGCAAACTGTCCCCAAAGTGTGCTGCAGAATATCATTATGGGTGGCTGCCTTGCTGTTTAATTATTTCCAAGTTATTTTTTTTCCATTGCTGAAGTAGTTTTATGCTTGTCTTGCATTTGGAAAAGGTGATGGAGCTGAACCTCTAAGGAAGCTGTCAGTGTGATCTCTGTTGGCCCAATGGTGAAGACCTAGGCTGAGCAATGCTTGTCCCTTCATGCTAGCCTTCTGTGAAGGAAGCCCAGGTGCCCCTTTGGATCTCCTGATGGGCTGGTCCCTGACTGTTAACCCGGGGTGTCTAGGAGGTACCTGGCTCCTTAGTTGCTGACCATCTTACTCTTAGAAAGTGGGAGGTCTGAATTTGGATGGAGCCCTTAGATGCAGAAGGAAAGGCAGAGAGTGTTAGATTAGGAGAAGGGGTAGCAAAGGCTTCCATGATTATGCTTGAGGCAGTGTGGAGTGGAGGAGTCAGTAGCCCTGGGATCTGCTCTTGATTCTATTTGGTCTGAGTTAAGTGACCTTGAGGCATTCCCTTCACCTCTCTGGCATCAGTCTCTTCAACTATAAAATGACAGGGCTAGATTGGATCATGCATTCTCAAAGCGGGTGATGTTGCCCTCAAGAGGATAAAAACTGGTTCTTGGGAGGGTGGAAAGAGTGTACTCTTATTTTAATGTGTAAAACAATATATGTGTATTACATAAACAGGTACATAGTATATTTGTGGTGTTAAGAAAAGACTGAGAAATACTGGACTGGATGAACTCTAGGAGCTTCATCTTTAAAGAAAAGAAAGTCTCCTGTGAGGTGGATCCCCAGATGGTCACATTCCCTGGAATATGGAAATGGTCTTTATCATTACCTGTGTGACCTTGACTGGGCTCTTATCTCCTGGGCCTCAGGGGCCTAGTGTGTCAAAGGAGGCCATTCTTCTCTTACTAGTCCAAAGGTGGGGGGCTGGACTAAAGGAACTTTAGAAGTCAGTGAAGCAGCCTGGTGGAGAAGGATGCAGTCCTGGGTCCCAGTGTGTGGCTTTTGAAACCAGCCTACTGGCACCAAAGCTTGGCTCTAGCACTTAAAAGCTGTGTAAACTTGGGTGAGTTCTCAACTTCTTTAGCAAAATGGGATTGCGCACAGTACTTCATGGGGTTGTTGTGAGAATTAAGGCAGTCAACATAAAGAAAGAATTTCATGGGGTCTGACATACAGTAAGGGCTCACCAAGTGTTGATTATACATATCATTGTTAATATTAGTTTGTTTTATTGTTATTACTGAGTGGCCTTGACTGAGTTGCTGAGCCCCTCTGGGTCTGGGTTTCATGGTTCACAGCTGAGACATGTTTCATGTCTTCACTGTATTTTTGCACACACATTTTTTCTCTGCTAGAATGCCCTTCTGCCTGTGTCTGCTGGCCAAATTTCCACTCATCCCTGAAGTCCCCTCTCAGCAATCATCTCCCTGGGAAGCTTCCTTAAATAGGCTTAGGTGTTGTTCTCTGGGCTCACATGTGGTATACCTCTGCTCCCTTCTTCATTTCTGCTGTTTATTTTTGTGTTGCTTTCCTGCACTCTTCCCTCCTTCACTTCCTCCAAGTTTTTGCTCAGATGTCACTTTCTCCATGAGGCCTTCTTTGACCACCCAATCTAAAGCTACTACCCAAGACATTGCTTATTGCTTCCCTTGTTTTTCTTCTTACACACTTTATGTTCAGCCCCTCACCAGAATGCAAACTCTCGGAGGGCATAGATTTAGGTCTGTTTTAGTTACTGTTGCAACCGCAGAATCTAGAAGAGCTCCACACATAACAGACAATATTTATTGAACAAATAAATGAATGAAGTGGGCTTCCCTCCTACGGCATTCCATGCTGAATGTTGGAAATATTTGTAAGACCAGTTTACTACTACATGGTGCTATGATTGAGGAACCCAAGACCAGCTGAATCCCATTATGGTGAAGCCTCCCTTTCCTCCCTTTCTCCTCTCAATGTTTCTAAGGATATTACTGCACAGGGTGGGGACTAGCAAATCAACTGGAGCAACCAGACACGGTTTACTCTAAACTGAGGTTTTCATTCCAATGCCTAGCACCAAGAACCCCAGGGAGCTGAGCTGGGCTGCTGGGCATGTGCCTTTCCCCTAGCTCATTAGGATTGCACTTCCCCACACTACAGCAGGCCACCAATGCCCAAATCTATGTCTCATATCTTACAACTGTGATTCAAGGAAATATTAACCCAATGCCCAGAAAAGTGGAGGGAGTGAGTAAGAGAGAGTGGGGCTTACCCCTATGCCCAGTGCTGAGCTGACCCAGTTGCAATGGGTGGATGGGGTAGAGAGGCCCTCTAAGGAGAGATGCTTGGACAAACAGCTTCTCTTTTAGGATATTTTAATATACATTTATCCATGATATATCCCCCAGGATGGGTTTGTTTAACATCATAGGGCAAGATTCCGAATACAATGTTAAATGGAAAAAAGAAAAAAGAAAACTATTATCTATCTATCTATCTATCTATCTATCTATCATCTATCTAGCTATCTGTCTATCACTATGTATGTATGTATGTATGTATGTATATACTGGAATGAAGTCCAGTCAAATTCTTCCAAGAGCTCTAAATATCCATCAAGTTGTACATTAAAGCACCTGTGGTAGGGGCCCAACAGGAACTTGGGCAACAGAAAACAGCCTGGAATTGGGGTGTCAATATCAGGCCTAAGCTGATGGAGTAGGGCCTTTAACCTCTATAGAAGGGTGATCACCTGGGGTGAGGACACAATGTGAAAAGAGCACAGTATTGGTTTTTTCCAGAAAGGGTGAAAGCTTGCGTCTGGAGATGAACTGGGATTTCTCTCCTTTGGTCTTAAATTTCTGGCTGGGCCCAGGTTTGCTCACTGGGCATCCCAAGGTAAAAGAGCTTCCTGCTAGGGGTGCAACTTTCAAAAGCCCTTTTATAGAAATTAATATTTATTTAATCCAGAGAAGTCTTTAAAACTCAGGACTCCAAAGACAAAAACATAAAGGAAAAATTAATAAAGCTATAAAATTTTTAGACATAATACTTATCACGTTATTGGAATTACTTGTTTAATATATTTTCTCTATTAGACTGTAAGCCCCATGGGAACAAGTACTGTGTATATCTTTTTCATTGTTATTTGACTGGTCTCTGGCACATAGGAGGTGCTCAATAAATAATAATGATAATGTGTAAACAATAGGAAATTCACCATGCTTCCAGTATTTGTTATGGTTATAGAAAGTAACAACAATAACAAAAACTTTCTTTGGAATGTTTTCCATTCTTTCCTCCTTGAGTATGCCAGGATTAATGGAAGAAAGTTTATACACCTTGAAGTATATTGGGAAAATTGCCACAGCACTTTGCAAATTCTCCCATCATGAGGTGGAGTGCATTTCAGGCTGGTTTTGTGACTTGCTTTGGCCAATAAAATGAATGACACTGGGTGAGTTATAAGCCTAGTTCAAGAGGCCTTGCAGGTGCCTCTCTTGCTCTTCTTGGAATACTGAGACTACCATCATGTGATCAAGCTGAGGCTACCCTCCTAGATGATAAAAAACACATGGCTCGGTTGATACCCATAACCACAGAGTTGATAGCCAGCCTATCTCCAAAGCAGAGCTTCCCAACTGACCCAAAACTATACACAGGCAAGTGAATGAGCCCAGCCAAGATCAGCAGTGGAACTGCCTGCCTGAGGATAGCCCAAATACAAACCTACAGAATCATGAGCTCTGTAAATGGATGTGTTAAGCCACTAAGTTTTGGATGGTTTGTTACGCAGCCATAGATAACCAGTAAAGATATTCAGAGGTAATTAGAAGGTGTTTCATCCTATGCCCTGTCAATAGAAACACAAGTAAAATAACCAAACAAAGCTCATTGGGAAATGTGTAATGAAAGTCATAATGTAGGAAAAACATTTTCAAGAGGAACCATACTGAGCAAGTATTTTCACAGCAGGTAGCTGTCCAAGGGAGAGATTGCTGAAGCTTGGTGGCGGTGATGGTTGTGCATTGGCAGTGAAAGTCCAGAAGTTTCTCCAGTTCTTAAGGTACTGTTACCACAACTCTTCTTCCTAGACCTCAAACAGGCTTTGCTCACTTATTCCTGTCATCTCAGTGCCACTGCAACTCTCCTGCCCAAAAGGGTCCCCAATACCTATAGAAAAATATTCAAATTTCCTCTCTATGATTTGACCTCAAAAGATTTTCTCATATCTTTTCACATCCTACCACCATCCCCCATACACTATGCCATCCAGACCAATCCCCGTGGTCTAAATACACCATTTTTTTTACCCCCTGTGTCTTCATATGTTGTCTCTCTACTTGGACCCCTCCTTCACTTGACGCACCCACCCTCAGCCATCAGGGCACACTTATACAAATTTTACCTTCTTGGTGAAACCTTCACTGAGCTCTCTCAGCTCCCAGATTGTGATTATGGCAACATATCTCATTACGAGCTAAACTTCTCTCCTCTCCTTGTCTCCTTGCCTCCTCTCCTAAACTTTTCTCCTCTCTACTTGGAAACAGAGTCCCCATCTAGTTCCTATTTCCAGGACAAATTCCCAGTGCATGACCTGGAATACAGTAGGAACTCAAAACTATTCTTTGAATAAATAAATGAATGAAAGCTAACATTTGAACAGGGTTTTGCAGCTTACAGAATATTTTTGCATCCATTGTTTCATATCAGATATTTTCATTAGCCCCATTTTCCAAATGAGAAAACTGAGGTTCAGAGTGGTTAAATAAGTTGTTTGAGGTTTCTCAGTGAGTAATTAGGAGGAGACAGGAATCAAGGCTTTTAAATTCCAAAGCCCATAATGTGTAAAACTTATGTGGTTATTCACCCATGTATTCATTGCACAAATATTTATTTTGTGACCACTCTGTTCCATGCCTGCTCACAATTCTCCGCCTCTCCCCAATGCTGCAAATCCTGCCAGGATCACTCTTTCTACACTTATCTTCCTGCTTTGCCTTTTGTTCCCCATGGGAAGTCTTCATTGAACCCAGGCTAAGTTAGGTACCTTATCTCTATTCCCATAAAGTTCTAGATTTGCCTGTCACATTTCTGTCTTCTCCAGTGGTCTGTGAGCAGTTTTAAGGCTTTGTGGGACTCCTCTACAATTCCTATACAACAGCAAGGTCTTGTCTGGTTGCAGTAGAGCAAGGGGCCATGTGAAAGATGAGGCTTGGGGGTAGTCAGCAGAGGGCAAAGGATGAAGGGATTTCTTAATCATGTGAAGGGACTTGGACTTTATCCTCAAGGCAGTCAGGAACCAGGGAAGAGTTTTAAGCAGGTGAAATGCCATCATTTAAGGCATAGAGGAAGTGGAACTCTTAAAGAAAACTGAGAAGAGATAGCCAGTGAGGCTGGGAAGACCAGCACACCTAGGAACATTCTAGCAGAAAATGTTGGTGGTCTGCAGAAGTCCCCACACCTCACTTAATATGCTTTCAAAAGCACTCCTGGCTCTTCTTTGGTGAATGGCTCTTAGGCTACTGGGAATTAGCACTAGCCCATTAGTACAGACAGCTAGAGGTGTCTGGGAGTTTACAATGATTGTTGGATGTTGGAAGGGGGAGAGTGAAAGCCCAGCTCCCTTGCCTTGAGTTGGGATGATGTATACTTCAGACTTCCCCTTCAGGATCAGGCTCAAATCTACCCTCTGCAGGACTTTTGCCTGAGAACACAGCCTTATTTGGCTCCTTCTCCTTCTTATCCTGCTTTCTTTACTCCCTCACTTGTTTCTCCTAGAAACATTTCCTTAATAAATCACTTGCATATGAATCTCCATGTCAAGGTCTGCTCTGAAGAAGCCAACCTATGACCCATGCATGGGTACAGACATTGACATATAAACGTGAATACAAACTGTATATATGGGTACAGACATTGACATATAAGCAGGAGGGCAAAATGTGTTCATGCCCCAGTGCAGGAGCTCAGAAACATGTTCTGTCCCTTCTTCCTGTTCTTGGGCTGTGAACAGACACAGAAGACCATGAATCCTACCTCCTAGGACCACAGTAAGAACTGGCCAGTCCCATGAAGCTGAGCTGAACTTGTTCTGCCTCCATCCATGAGTGATTTGTTGTAATTCTCTTCATCTTTAGAGCCCTTTTACATCAGTTCTCTCAATGGGCCTCCAAAACATCCTACAATAAAGGCAGGGAAGCTATCAACTTCATTTACTAGATGAAGAAACTGAAGCTCTGAATGGCTGTGTGACTTACCTGAGGCCACACACCTACCCTGGTTTTCTTGATGTCATCGTCTGATTTTCTCTACCATGCTGCTTCTCTGTGAGCTACTGGATCTATAAATAAACATGAGGAAAATGTTCATAGCTTTGTGCTACAAGATGAAGATGAGTAGTACAAGGGAGTAAATGGATCCCTGTATAGAAATTCAGTGCATCCAACAAGAGACAAAGGCAGCTGGGAGTTAGTGTCATGGCCACACAGAGTGCCTATATGGTAGACAGAAAATAATAGGAGATACTGAGGTTGAAGAAAATGATGTGTTCCCCAGGATCTTGTCCAGAGGAAGTACAAGAGTGTCCCTCAAAGCACACATTGTATCCAGTGCAGAGTGTTGGGGGAAATTGGAAAATTGCAAAGGGAATGAAGCCATGTGCTCAAGGTGATGATACAAAAAAAGGAAATTGAAATGAAGCTACTCATGCCCTTCTGGACAGTTTTAGCATCACCTTCTCTGGAAGGTGTTCCCTGGCACATCCACCACCCCTAGCCCCAGACTGGAAAGGAGGCATTCTCCTGTGTTCTTCTTTCCTGTTTCCCTCTGTCATAACTCTTAATAGTTGATAGAATCATTTCAATTTAATGTTTCCCAGAGAAGACTATGGAATACTTGAGCAGAGACTAGATCTAAGTCGTTCATGAATCCCACTACCATGATCACAAACTGAGTCATGATCCTGACTACAGTTTAGCCTGGTCTTGGCCAATGACTGGTCCTAGACCTCAGGTCTTAAGTGCCCTGATCTTGGCCACAGACTGAGTGATCCTGGCCTTAGCCTGAGTTCTGATTCTGGCCACAGACTGAACCCTAAATCTGATCATTCTCTGAACCTCAATCTTGGTCACAGCCTGAGCCCTGATCTTGGTCCATGCTGAGGACTGATCCTGGCTATAGATTGAGTCATAAACCTGGCCCTGACCTAGTCATAGACTAAATCTGGACCCATCTAATATGCTCATCATCTCACAAGGGGCCCAGTGTGCCACTCTCTTGATATTTAAACAACCTGTTGCTCACATGTTTCTTGTCTCAGCCTCACATGTATTAGACCTTAAGCACTCCCAGGACACATCTTCCTCCACAGGCTGGCATAGTATGGGGCCTCTAAAGGCTGCTGACAAGGGCTGGCTTGCTGAGTGACCACACTCTGATGAGGATGTGTTCACAGTGGCTGCAGTAGGGTAGGAACAGGAACCACTAAGGTCTGATCACAGAAGATCTTCTTGACTGCCTCTACCCTGACCATCTCTGTGATCAAAGCACATTTGAGAAAAAATTTGCCTTTTTACCTGCAACACAACAGAATTCCAGGTAACAGAATCTGCTTTTCCTTAATTAAGAGTCTGCCAGAAGTGGGAGAACAGTCGGGAACTTGAGGACAAAGAACATGAGAAGGAGAACTTTTGCCTTCCCAGGCAGAAAATTAATTATAAAATCAGATTGTGTTACCAGAATTGTTCATATCTGTGTTTTAAGGAATTTGCCATCTTCTGAATCTAATGGATGGAGCAGTCAGAGCTTGACTGCTACAACAGTTTTTCATTTGTTTGGAAATTAGTCCAAATAATGAAGAAATGCTTTTCAATACAACATGAAGGCAATACAATCGGCACATCTCCTTTTAAACAGCAACAACACAGTTCTCAACTTTGAATAATTAAAGAAAAGCATCTGTCAGAAACAGGTTGTGAACCTCTGGTTTGGAGGAATGCTACTTCTAAGGGTATACTAATACCTATCAAAACTCCATACTTGAGCACTTTCTTTGTCTATATCATTTTTGCCCTTCAAAATAGACCTGAGAGTGTGGCAGGTAACCTTGTCTTGCATTTCAGAGAGAGGAACCCCTGGCTCAAGAGAATGGAGTCACTTGCCCAGGGTCATCCAACTGAGCTGGTGCCCTTTGCACTCCCCATGCTGCTTCTCTCTGGGTTTGGTAAAGGTTTTTTGTCTTTTCAAGAAATAGGTAAATGGTTTTTTGTTTCAACTTGTGAGTTTTTTTACATGGGTAAACCAGTCTGAAGTGTTAATGATGACTGATGATGTAGACAAAGTCCACACATTACAGCCGCATAGCCCATTTTCACATACAACTGCACACCTGCCCCAGTTTGACCAGCACCCACCCACTGTGTGATCTTGTACATGTTGCCTTTCCTCTCTGAGCCTCCATTCTTCCTCAGTAAGTGGGGGTAATGTCTACCTCACTGATTTGTATGAAAAGTAAAGATTATGTTGCTATGTTAATGAGTAATTGTGAATTAGTTAGTGGTTGTGAGTGTTAAACCCTGGACAAAACCACAGTGGTATAATGGCACCTAGAATAATGCTGGGTGTCTGGCAAGTCCCTGAGCTGTGTTTTGTGAGGTTGCTCCATGCCCATCCTCAGGGTGAGATGTAGCCCTCAGGATACAGGAGCCACAGAACGACATTCCTCAATGGGCGACTGCGCTTTGAGAGATAGCTTCTCAAACTCACCACCCAAGAAAAGAGAGTCTTTTCTTGATCCCCCGCTCCAAGAATTTTCCCACTGGAAAGTGGATTGGGGGATGGCCTGGTGGGCAGGATTCCTTGCTGAAGTTAATTTTAATTTGTTTTATAGTCCTTAGAGGTGGACTAGATTTTAGAAAACGAAAAGCAGGAGGAAGGGCTTCTAGGGAGAAGCTGCACCAGAGGAAAAATGCAGAGGTGCAGAGGTGCAGGGAGTCAGGAGGGCAAGGCTGGGGAGGTGGGTGGGAACAATGTCAGTCTAAGGAAGTGGATTTGTTCTTCTGACAATTGGGAGCCATTGAAGTTTGGGGGAGGGAAGTAGCATTTACTGATTTTCTGTTAGGTGCTTTACATATGGCAGCCATTTAACCCTGTGAAGGTAGGTATCATCATGCCCATTATACAGACTGAGAAGCTGAAATTTTAAAAAAGAAGTAAATGGCTGTAGTCACACAGCTAGGAAGGGTGAGCCCCAGAATTTGAGGTCAATTCTAATGAATTCCAAAGCCTTGTTATTTCCAGCACAACTTGCTACCTCCCAGGGCAAAATGGTGTATGCATGCTCAAGTGGGAAACTGTAGGTCACATACCTGGGAGTGGGGGCCATGGCAGGTTGTGCAGAAGGAGAGACCAGAACTACCAGCTTCTAATTTCCTCTGTTCTTCCCAACAGGAGGCTCAGAGGCCTCCAATACTAGGAGTGCAAGGCAGTATCCTCCCTTCCTTCTTTTCTCTCATCTTCTCACTCCTGCTGCTATACTGGCTTCCTTCCCCCTCCCCATTATCCAGCTTTTTATCGCTTTCCAAGATGTCTAGGGACAGCCTTCAGTGGCTGGCTCTGTCCTGATAAATAATTTGCATGCATAACACACAGCTGAGTAATGGTGGAGCTGGGCTGGGATCCAGGAAGTTAGAGCTTTTTGCATTGTACTGTTCTTGTGCCAAATATTGTGCCCAGTACATAGTAAGTGCTCAATGAATAGTAACTCTTTTGCTTCAGGAGCTAATGTCCATCATTCTGGAGGTTTAGATTTTTAGAGCCTGAAGATGCATTTGCCCACACTTCCCTTTGGAAGCAGCTCTTGTCACTTGTCAGATTTCAGCCTTTTCCAGAAGTAGGAGGACTAAGGCTTCCCAGTGTCTGCAGCTTAGGCTGGGGAGGCTGCGGCCAAAGGGTCTGGCCCCCATAGAAAGAGGTGGCCCAGCCTCAGCTCTGGCAGCCTCTCCAAAGAGTGAGGCCCTGGCTGCTTTGCATGCAGGATGAAGGCTCCTCTGGTCAATTTGCTTTCACTAATGTCAGGCCCCTGCGGCGCTGTCGTTGGTTGCATAGCAACTGGCCGAGCAGCGCGGCAGAGGTGGCCATGCATAAAAGATGACACATGATGGTGGGGCACCGGGTGACGATTTGCAAATTTAGATACAGTCGCAGCAGGAATATGAACTGGGCACTCGACAGGCATGGGGGTGGGTGGCTCTCTTTGTCTCCTCCCATCTCATTCAGAAAGCCAGGTTCCCACTGTATTTACAGAGGTCTGGGGAAAGGGAGCAGAAGTGGGGAAGTGTGGCTTGACTTCAATCCCCAGAAAGCCAGGGGCTGGGCTGAAGGGGAAAAGGGGAAGTGAACAGTATGGGCAGCATGGACAAACAGAGGCCTCAGGGTGCCCTGAGGACCCCTCCCACAGATTCCTCCAACCTTGTGGAAGGCTGATGAAAGCAGCTGGTCTGAACACTCCTCCTCTGCCAGTGGGTCTTCTCTTTGCCTCTCCTGACAGCTGCAGGGAGAAGATATGTGCTGGACTTGGAGTCTTCAGGCCTGGGTTCAAGTCCTAGTTCTGCCATTTCCTGATATTGGGTACTGCAGCAGGTGACTTTAAATCACATTCAATTCAATCTAACTAATACCAATTAAGCACCTACTATGAGCCAGGCACTGACCTAGGGGCTGGGGACACGACCTTATAAAATACAGTCCATGTCCTTGAGGAGCCCTCAGTGTTGTGGGAAAAACAGATATTCAGATGATGAGATTATACTTTAATGCACTGAATGCAAAAGTAGCAGACTAGGGAGGGGGCAACTTCTGCTCTGAGTTTTAAAGGTAATATAGGGACTGGCTAGGAAGGCAAGGAATGGAGGAAAGTGTCCCAGACAAAGGAAACAACATAGACAAAGGCACATAGGTGAGAACCAGAATGTATTCTCAGCAGGAGGTGAAGGGAATTTAAAGGTGTTGATGTGACCAGAGAGTAAAATTTAGTGCCTCAGGCTCAATGAGGACATGCCTGGGAATCTCCTAAGGTCCTCATAGATGCTTGGTTTATCCTTCTACCCATCTGCCACCCTCACCATCTGAAGAAGTAGTAAACCATTCAGTAATCAATGGCCACCTTGAAGGATCTGGAAATCCGTCCAACCCAAACTCCTTATTTTAGAGAGGAGGGAGAATACCCAGAGAAGAGGGTGAGCTGTCAGAGGCCTCTCATTTACCTAGGTGGGGACAGAGGAGGGAGAAGAGGAGATAGCAGTGAGTAGGGCAGTAGGGTACCTGTCAATGTGGATTCTGAGATTCTCTTACGATGGGAACACAGTGATTTCATGAATAGAGACAGTTTCCTTCAGGAAGAGCTGATCTGGGGAACAACTCTAGTGCAAATACCATCTTCAAATGTAAACTCTCTGAGGGCAGGGACATTTTTCCCTCTTTGACAGCAACAGCCCTAGGTCCTTGCTGAATAGCTATTGAATGAATTAATTGCTCAGGGCCTTGACGCCATATGTATATATATATATATATATATATACACACACACACACATATATATATATATATATACACACACACATACATATTTGAGACAGGATCTCACTTTGTCACTGGCAGGAGTTAAGAGGTGTGGTCATGGCTCACTGCAGACCCAAACTCCTGGGCTGAAGCAATTTTCCTGTCTCAGCTTCCTGAGTAGCTAGGACTGCAGATGCACACCACTACACCCAGCGAATTTTAAACTTTTTTGTAGAGATGGAGCCTCACTGTTGTCAAGGCTCATCTCAAACTCCTGGCCTCAAGCGATCCTCCCACCTTGGCTTCCCAAGACACCCATTCTTTTATTTCATCCTCCCCAAATCTCTAAGGTAGGTATTGTATCTCCATTTTTTTCAGATGAGAGAACAGCTCAGAGAGGAGCTGTAACTTGCCCAAATCACACTCAGCCTCAGATCTTACCCCATTTTCTGATTCATGATGCCATGTCCTTGTCCTTCCACAGCTCGGACTTCTATTCTGGGGTGAATTTGGGGTAATCGTGACAATGACAACAGACAAAATTACTGATGCTGGGAGCAGCAAGTTGGGCTTGGAGGCCATTGCTAAGCTGTAAAAGAAGTGATTTGACTATAAACTTTGCCTGGGCCTCCCTGAACAGGATCACATAACCACAGTGGAAGCTCTGACAGGCAAGGTGGCTTCCCTCATGCCCCATCATACTTTCTCATCATTCTTTAGAACCATGGAGGAGTTCAAATACCAGCTCAGACACTTACTTGCTAGATGACCTCAGGTAATTCATTTTGCCTCTATTTCTCAGTTTCCTTTTTAGTTAAATAAGGACACTACTAGCATCCACCTTATGGACTTGTTGTGAAAAGTAAATAAATTCGTATATGTGAAGTCTTAGAACAGTGCCTGACATACGGTAAGTGCTTAATAAAAGTTTGACATTATACCGAAAACATAATAATAATTATTGGAGCAGAGAGGAGAAATGCAATTCAGCTTAGGATAGGAGTTGGAAGATGGAGGATGGAAAAAGGCCTCCTAAACAATCTGATGAGTTGAGTCTAGAAAGACCTAGAAGTTAGCCAGTCTAAGAAGTAGAGAGGAAGGGTGTTCCAGACTGAGGGAACAGTGGTTGCTAAACCTCAGAGGCTCCAACCCTTTATTTGGAAACTGAGATGCAGAGAGAGTAACTCACCTGTTGAAGATCATGTGGCAAGCATTAGCAGAGCCAGGCTGGCCTTCAGGCCTCGGGCTTAAGGGGAGAGATCTGGATACCCCAGGGGGCAAGGTCTGCAGATGAACATGGCCTCATGCTTTCTCTGCTGGGCTTATGTCTAAAGGGTACAAGGCTGGGAAGGTAGACAGGTGAGGCAGACCTTCTCCAATGTCCAGGGGACCAGTGGGGAAGCCAGATCCTGCCTGACTTTTGAGCTTCCAACTGGAGAAAGGGGACCAGGGACCCTCAGTGGGGCTAGTGGGCTGGTGGGCTGGTGCCTTGAGCCTCTGGAAGCTGAGGGGCTCACTGGGCTGCTGAGAAAACTAGTAAAGCCCCAGATCCTGGTGAGGATGTGTGATCTGCATTATTGATAGATCTGGAATCTGTGTGGTAGTACATGCCTAGCCTGTGTAAGGAGCCCAGAAGAGGCAAATGCCTCCACAGTTCACATCCTCTAGTGTGGGGCCCATGCATTTCCAGTGGCCTTTCCGTCCTTTATGTGCTGTGGCATCTGTGACGGGCTGGCTGAGGATCATCACTCCTTTCCTGAGAACGCCCATGGAGGGTCCCTGGGTGAGGCCTTGACTGACATGAGCCCAAGAATTTTGGTTCTGACATCTGAAGACAAGACAGATTCTCTCTTAAGATGTGCTCTGGTTGCTCTTGGGAGGTATGAATCATGGTGGCCATGGGGCCTAGTAGCCTCTTGGGGACAATTGCTACAGTCTAGAGAAATGCCTGAAGATTCAAATCCCTGATCTACTGCCTCCTGGGTGTCTGACCTTGGCCAAGTTACTTAACCTCCTCCCTTTCCTCAGTCATACAATGGGGATAGTAACAGCACCAACCTCAGGATTATTCAGAAGATTAAAAGAGGCTGTACATATAAAACATTTGGCAAATAAATGAACTGACACAAAGGAAATGCCCAATGTGAGCTATTTAGTAGGGTTTCAAATTTAACTCACATTCCAACTCAAATCTGCAGAAAGAATGTTTTTTTTTTTTTTTTTCTGTTGATGATCTGGCTTTCCTTCTGAGCCTCCTCTCTTGCTTTTAGTTCTGGTCAGCATAAAATTCTGGCCTCTTTTTAAATGTCAGAGGCTGAATATTACTTTATCTTTCTCTTGGAATCCCTTTTGAAAGATTCTCAACTTCATGCTAGTTAGATGGGGCAAGACTCATGTACTTGGGGATGCAAAAGAGAATAATGCTTTATTAATTTCCAAAATATTCCCTCTGCTACTTTTTTATTATCCTAATAATGATGCAGGGCCCCGTCACCCAATTCAGGTTGTAGTTTGGATTGCAGTATGTCTTACATCCCAAGGCCAGAAAAAGGCATGGGCTGTCCAGGGAGGGACTGCCACAGTAGGCCCCTCAAGGGCACCTCCCTGCACTTGCAGAGGCAGCTAGTCACAGAAGCCCTCCCTCCAAAGAGGGCCCCTCATCTCTACACTGTTCCGTCTCTACCCACCACTGCCATTGTGCCAAGGGAACCTGCTATCTCCTCAGATTCCAGCCACCAGACTACAAGTGGCAGCCCCTGTCTGATCCTTAGAGCACTTTTCAGAGACTTCTGCCAAGAACAGTTAGCAGAGAAAAGCAGCATCTCTAGGGGCTTGTGTTATATCTCTTTATATATTTAAAAAACTTCAGAAAACAAAAAGCGAGAAAATCACTCTCTTCTCTCCTGGAGACTATAGTTTGGATCAGCATCCAACTGTCTTTTGCCCACCACCCACAGAACCCAGATTTACAGTCAGGTGGAGAGCCTCAGAGGGCTTAGGAGGAGTGACCCCCAGGGTCCACCCAGCGATGCCACCACTGGCCTGGCCTGGCCTTGGCCCTGAGGAATCAGTCTGCAGCTATCTAGAACTCCTGTCTGCATACTGCTCCTTCCCATATGTCTGTAGCTCTGGTCCAGACAGTGGCTGGAGGGGCTCTGGGCCACCCTGGCCCACTGAAGTGTAGAATGACCAGTACAGGATTTTAGATGGTTTAAGGTGACTTCTAGCAAGATACCAAACCTCTGCATACGTGAGTCTCCTCTCCCTAAAATGGAAATAATGCTATACTATCTAGGGTTAGTAAAAGAATTAAATGAGTTGATTTTTAAAAAGTTTTTAGAACAGCCTCTGACACATAGTATGTGCTATGTAAATGTTTGCTAAATAAATAAAATGCGAAGATCATAGCATTACACAGCACTGACTCACAAGTGCAAAAGTAGTTTCCATTTAACTCTTCTTTCAATCTGTCTGATTACATCAAGAGGTGCTCACACCTCAGTTCTGCACTAATATGTCTTGAGCACGTCTCTAACATGCTTTTCCCCAAATAGGGGCAGGTTTCAGACTCAGAGCCTCTGGCAGGCAAGGACTGCTCTAGAATTTAGTAATTTTGTTTTATTTTCAGTGCAATTAATTTTACATTTACTTTTTCTTCTTAGTATGTAATATTGGCTTTCCATTTATGATAGAAGTGATATAAAACTCGTTTAAGATATAAATTGAGGAAATTTAAAGAAAAACAAAGTAAATAATGATATCGGTGACTTATGGTCATGGCAAAAGCTGACTTTGGGAAATGAATCCCAGAAGCTAGGGAAACACACACACACACACACACA